>NC_045639.1:53623182-54248182 GCF_009829145.1 Chiroxiphia lanceolata
TGATTTATATTTGGTCTTTCCTACAATTAAAGATTATTCACAATTGGAATTCTGGTCCATACTTAGTTTGAGGCTCTTCAGCTATGAAATGTACTTAGAACAGTTGGGCACCTTAGCAATTGTTATTCACTAATTTCTTCTTTTCCAGTCCATTCCACTTCTATCAATGTACTGAGTCAATTTCTACTCCAGTCCACTAACTTCACAAGAGAAATAACACTCATGAACAAGATTAGCTTGTTCCAAAATTGGGAGTAAAGTGGGACAATAGGATAACACTGTACTTGCATGGGATGGATGGCAGGAGACAAGCTGACTGTGAAGAGGTAAATTTAGACAGGCACGGTTCTTTGCAGTCACGTTAGGAAATAAAACTCCACTTGTTTTAATGGATTTTTTAAAGAAATTGAGAGAAATGTACAGTAATAAACAAGCAATATGAGGAAAGAAGAGAGTGTCAGGACTGAAGGTAATTCAAGAGGCCAAGGAAAATGGAGGAAGGTAGTGTAAGTGGTGACCATTTACATACATAATTCTTTCTGTATGACAACACATCCTGGTGGATCACAGCACTTCAGAAGCTTAAAATGCCAAGAAGTTTCAGATGTTTCCCACGACCTAGCTCACAATGGATCTGAAACTAATGTTCCCCATGCCAACACACCACACTGAGGTTTAGCACTATGAGACACTATTACAAATGAAAGCAGCAGTTGCTGAAGTGTAACAGCTGCTCAGATGCTCTACTTCAAGATTCATGATAAACTCTTCCACATTAAAGAGATCAGTGAAGTTGGATAGTTTTATTACTGTATGTCTTGCATCTTTTCAAATCCAGCAAGTCTGGAGACTGGAGAGATTGAGGAGTGCAATATGTCTCTATAAAATTAGAACCCATTTCTCCTCCAGGTTTTCCCTCCCTCAAGTTTATGCCGTGTTTTGCCTCATCAAAAGAAGGGGACAATGATCATTATCCAGTTCCTTCTCATCAGGCCATGTCAATGTTGGATGTCAATTCAGATTTTTGTGGCAAAAAACTCATGTAAAATCTCTTAATATCTTTTACTCTGATTCAGATGCAAAACTAAAGAAGAATCAACTTATAGGAAGAGAGGAAATTAGGTGCACTCTTCATGTCCATCCTGTAGCACAGAGATGTGTCGTTCATCTTTGGAGGAATGTTTGCAGGTGTTTGGGGGGGTTTGTGTTACCCATTTGCTTATTTGAATATTAGCTTTAATATTCAACAATTTTACGTTTTCTTGTAGTGATTTGGTCTTGAAGTTATCTTAGAAAGTCTCATATGCAGGAAGCACCTCAGAAAATGTCCCACTTATGTATGCTGTATTAACAAATATGTTACAAACTTCACTATGTGAGGGCCTTAATCAGGCAGAACTCGTACATCTCTAACTTCCTCCTCATTCCTGATACAAATGAAATAGTTCTTCTCAGTCAGCCTCGCAATACTTCTTACTCCCACCAAGCTTTTACCGTCATTCTTGTCTCTCCAACATGATACACGCTTGGTAGCATTTCTATCGGATTGAGAAAAGTCTGACAGCATCTTTGGCTTTCCTGATTAAGCAAAAGAAACCCAGCATGTCAGGTGCTTCTCAGAGTAGAGGATTTTCTCTGCTTCCAGGATTGGACCACGCCAATCTCAGCAGCCACAAAGAGCATCTGCAATTGGTATGTAAAAATCTATCATGTAAATCTGCATGCTGGAGTAGTTTGTCTCCACGTGCCATATGTTTAAGTGAAAGAGTCTGACAATCACAGCAGCACACTGTCCAGAAGTCATAAACAGTTAACAAAATGCAACGTGATTGTTGGCAGGCCTGCTGATCTGGGTCATGCAGCCAAAGCTGAATTTATAAAATGCGGTAAACAGGATGGTAAGACAGGAAAGGAAATTGGTGTGTGAAACCATGCACCAGTCTGACAGGAATGCTCTGAAACTGCCTCTCAGTTTTGCATTACTGTTTGTTTCTGCCTGTCTGGCCCAGACGAGGACTCATCTATCTGCCCTTACACCAGAGCATAGCTCTTGAAGAGTGAGTCAAGTTTAGATGGGGTACTCCAAATTTTCACTTGGGAGAAGTCCCTACATCTGAGGGACATAGAGGATGTTCTAGTTAAACTTCAGTGCTAGAGGTAAGCCCATATGTTTCACAGTAGAGAGAAAAAGTGTTTTACAGGAAAGCTGGAGTCCCTTTCCAATTAGGAGTGCTGGGCCACATTTTCATGTGGTAGCACATGGTGGCACAGACATATAGCTGCACAGTCCCCCATCCAGTCCATCCTGACTTGCCCCTGCAGAAGACAAGGTCTGTCTTCCTCTACTGGGCAAAAAGTGCATCTGATGGGGCTCCGATCTCTGCCAAAGAAAGGAGTGGATTGGCTGTTTTATGCGGGAAGGAGGGAGATGTTTGTGCTCAGGCAGCAATTACACCCTGAAATCCAGAGGCTGACAGTTGCTGCTCCAGGGCAGTCGAATGCTTCCTGCAGCTGGCTGCTTAATACTGCAGAGGTGATGAAACCTGAAGGGAGCCACTGAATAGGTGGTAATTATGACTGACACAATGACGGCTTGTGCAGACATGTAACCATGGAACAAAACACTGCAGTTAGTTAACAAGAGATCGGTATAAGTTTTTCACCAGCACCATATCTCCTGACTGACACTTCCGAAACCAGAGGAAAAAAAGCATTGTGAACTTCAGCATTCAGAGACATAATAGGCCAAATGAGCTGAGGGTGGAACAGCAACATCTGTCCTGCTCAGGATGATTATAGCAGATTCTGTTGCTATGTTGATTTCTCCAAAACTGCTTTTCATACTTGCATTTTTTCCTTCAAAAATATGTCTTCTGGGTTGTCTCCCTGTGATATGGTTGACTACACTACAGCTCCATCTCTCTCAAGCACACAATCTTCTGCAGAGTTTCAAATAAGTAAGGGGGCATTTGTGTAACCAAACCCTTGTTATCTAATTATTCTCTTCCTTTGTCTAGGGGGACAGAGAGGCTTTCTTGGGTTATAAAGTTATGCTTTTATACAGAGGACTTAGGAAAGGACACTGGGACATCCTGTTCAATCAGCACATCTTTGGAACTTCTTCAAGTGTTAATGGACAAAAAAAAAATCCTTTTCCTGCAGAGTAAAAATATTTGAGATAAATCAGAAATCTTCTAGGTTTCTATAATAATAGTAGTAGCTAGGAAACAGGAGAATAAGGACTCAAAATCTGTACTAACTGCATAAGCGCTGATCTACAGTCCTCCTTTCTTCCCTCCTCTTTGAAGTGGAACATATAATTGCCCCGGCAGAAGACCTGCTTTTAATCCCATATGAAACTAGTGACCAAAGTTCACAGCTGAGATGGGAATTAGGCAGAGTAGGAACCCATACCAGATGAGAGCCCACATGCTGAGGAGGGCAGGAGACATTATTTCTATCACCCCAGTGTAAAACTGTTGTTGGAAATCTTATGCAGTGGAAGTTTTATCAGAAGTGGTACAATTCCACAGAAGATGTCCATCTCAATCTGTCTACACTTTTTAATTAAAAACTTTTTTTCTGAAATTTTCCAGCTGTTTGCTGATTCTGCCAGCAGTGCATTTACTTTCCATGGAAATTCAATGGAAACTTCCCTAATGCACTCTGCTGGAATTACCTAATTACCTAATCTCTTACACCTCCTTTTCATCTTTGGACTTTTTCCCATATAGAAAAGTGGTAAGTCTTTGCTTCACCTGGCAGCCATGCCATTCTTTGGAAAGAACCTCCTAATCCCCAAACCACCAGTCAGAGTTCAAGCAAAAATCTGTAAATCTTGAACACTCTATTAAACATAACAAACATATAAAAATCATCCATTTTACTCTGGTCTTTGCAGAATGATTTTATCTCTTCTATCTCACTCATGAAATTTTTCTATGGTTGTCTAAACGACTAACTGTACAGCTCAATGATCATACCTTTTAATATGTGTATAAAGAGGCTGTCATGCAAAGTTAGTGTAATGTAACTTACACAAAAATGAATGGAAAATACTTCATTTTTATACAACTATAGATTATTGTTGAATGACCACTGTTTTTGTCTATGCAATTTGTCTCTCATTCAGGAGATGTATATATGTTCCAGATTTGGGTCTAATAACTATAGGGATAAGCTGTTTAAAGAAAACCTGTAATCCAGGTTTTTTTTTTTTCAGTTATTTCACTGTGTTGAAACAATATGATTCATCCACCATTGGTTCTGAGGCCAGAGAGTGGCCTGTGGAAAGCAGTTGCCGTATAAATAAACATATAGAATTGTGTTTGTGTCCTTCTGTGGCACATACCAGCTTCAGTTACCACACATTTATTTCTCCTGATGTGCAAAACATTGAACACTGAGAATTAACTAAAAGTGGAGTTTCCTTTTCTGGATTTTAATAGAGAAAAAAATAGCGAGTGTGCCTTTAGAGTTGCTTTCTAAATTCGACTTTGGATTCAGTTCTTACCTGGACCTTGTTTAAATGCATTAGGCTGTCACTCTAGCATACTGTCTTGGGCAGTGGCTAGTGCTTCCCCGGAGGAGCTTTACATGCCTGAGGGAGAAAGGGATAGTAGGAAAATAGTAAGGTGTATGATCAGTAAGAGGAAAGGACACACAGCTAAAGTTACTTCTTCTTACTCACAGCTCTCCTTACACCACCTGGAGCAAACAATGTAATAGCAGGTACATGTAATGTAAAGCCATGGCACACAGACCACTGGAAATGCAATGCCATGCAGGAGATGCTGGAATATGTTCACATAATAGTATCAGAACCATGGAGTTCTGCACATTTAAAAAGGCAGAAAAATCTGCTGTTCTAGGTTGTCTCCTCCACCATGATTAAGAGGAAAAAGGAATTGTAATATAGGAACTTTAGCTCTGGTTCAGAGAATCTCAGTCTGATGCCTACTTCCTGTCATCCATTGTTGATTGATAGCCACAGGCAGAGCATCAATACTCACTATCATGCCACAGTTCAAATAATCAGAGATTTATAGAATAATTGAGGCATGAAAGGCCCTCCAGAGGTACTTAGTTCAATCTTCTGCTCAAAGCAGGGCCAATTTCAAATGGTAGATGTAACATTAAAAATTAGGCAATCAGTTGCATGCTGTCTCACCCAGTGAACACAGTATTAGAAATCAACCTTACCATGTCTGGGGAGAGGTCAACATGGAGCACCTTGAGGACCACAGGTCTACAGTGATAGACAACACAGATTGGACATGAAAGTATGAAAAAACTTCATAAGCTTGAATATCATTCATGGTGGCATTGCATCTGCAAATGGGAAGGACAGGAAACATGGCTGTCGTGGAAGTTGAACAGAAAACATTAAAAGCAACAAAAGTGAATTTTCCTCTTTTTTTCTTTTTTAAAATTTCTATACATGTTAGATGGATGTTGGTGGCATTATCAAATCATTCATTATAATCAACAGGGCTTGAATTTCTCTTTCCCTCTTTTTAATAAATATAAAATGGGATTGTTACATAATCCTAAAATTCCAGAGTAGGGGGATTTATATGTGTAATCTGCATAGATAAAGTATCAGAGCTCACAAATTAATCAGCAGAAGTTAGTGACATCTGAAATTGGGCGGGGAATCCTAACAGGCCCCCCAAAGGCTCTCTAAGGAGACACTTTGACAGAAAACTGTGCTGACTTTCTATAAAAAGAGTGCAGTGCAGTTAATTTTAACCACATAATATGGCTAATTAACTCATTATGCAAATATGTACATAATAAGCCACTATCATCCAATGGTCCAAAAATTCAACAACCATGTTCTAAAAGGTCGTATCCTAAACCTTTAATAGAGAGAGAGAAAGGAAAAAAAGAGTCAGGAGAATGAAAAAAAAAGAGTCAAATAAAAGGATTTACTGCTGGAAAGAACAACAGCAGGAGCTTTTCAAAACGTAACCACTTACCTTTTTAAAGAAAATAAACATGTAGTCTGTTCTGACTCTTCATCTCTGCTTGTTCCATCTCTTTTTCGCACACCCACTCATCTTTCATTTATCTTCTCTAGTCCTCTCTTTCAATGTTTTCGGTATGCTTTTTTGTTCCCCTTTTTTTCTGGGCCAGCTGAAGCCCTGAAGACCTTGAAAGAAGTATGACAGAGCTGAAGACCAAAGAGGGATCAGAGAGTTGCAGAAGGCAGAGGTGGGCTGCCAGCACATTGGGGTAAAATATGGATGGCAGTGGGGAGGGTTTGTTTGGGGTTTCTACCTGACAAGAATTTACTAAAAATCAAGAGCCTATTGGGAAAAAAAAAAAAAATAAAGCATTCTGACTTCCACTGCATTCATTCTAACAAGAAAGTACTAGAGCACTGAAAGAGTTGATCACAAGAATGCCAGCTAATCAGTCCAGGGAACACACTGGAAAATCATATCCAACAAAGATTATTTTCCTAAAGGGACACATGAGCACATCTCCTGCTCACTTTTAACAAGGAAGGTCTCAATTTTTTTTTTAACAGATGTAGGCCACTGTGACCCCTACTTTGTTTCCCTAGGGTTAGACTACCAGCTAACAACATCCAACCCTTTCTGCTTGTCTTTTCTTCCTCTTGCTTTGAGGAATAAGAACCAGGGTAGTCTGCCCAGATTTGTCACATCTATAAATTCTTAAGTGGGCACATAACCCTGCCACTAGCCTCCTTTTGCTGCCACAGGCCTCAGTAAGCAGCCCTTCAAGTCCTTTATCCCACAGCCACCTCCAACTTGGCACTGTTCAGTAAGTGTTTTTTGTACAATATTTCCAGTTACCTTACACATTTTGCCCCAAACCTCTCAAGCCTATAATATATGTTGAGTATCCTACTTACTCTGCAGTCCTACCAGAATAATGGTGATAATGTTTTATCTGTCCAATGAAGCTTGTCTGGCACCATATACCATCCAAACAGGATTTTGAATTGTATTTCCATTGGAGATGATACCATCACACTTTTGACCTACTTACAGATACATCCCAAGTCTTATCTGCCAGATCCATCTGTGATTCCCGCTCCTGTTTCTCTGTATATTTATGTTCATGTGCTCCCTCCGCATTCCTCAGAGCACAATAAATCCTGTCTGCCAACCCCTTCGTCACCTCTGCCTCAAAAAGGATTGCTTCAAGGTCAAGCAGTTCCCTTGTAATGTACAGTTTAACCTGATTTGTGGAGGCAAAGCTTTGAAATTTTTAAAATAAAGCTAAGGTAAAGTAAAGCTTGCAAATGAAACTGATGGTAAGCTGGAGTATTTCCCTCTCCGAAGAGTTCGAGCAGAGGGCACTGTACCATCTGAAGCCATAAGAGCTGGAATTATGTTATTTATTACTCTACACATAAGATGTGCATCAAGTATAAAAGAAAACAAATGCTGACAACAGTAAGTGATCAAACTCCCATCCACGTACATTAGCAGGAGGCAGACTGAGGGACAAATTCTCTCCCAGTCTGCCTGCAAATTCACACCAGTGAATACCGGTATTCGACCAGGAAGCTTCTGAACCCTTCATTAAAAAAAACCCTAACAGGACAAATATAAGGTGGAAACCCTAAAAGTATCAAGTGACAAATAATTACAGGGTATAAAAATGTTCTATAATATTTTGCCAGTTTTCATCTGGATTTGGCTGCCATGTGAGTGGTGTTTCTCTGGTGAGATGTTGGCTATTCTTTCAAGACAGCAGCAGTGAAGATCTGAGAGAAAATATAAATATGAGGATTTAAGATGTGAAGGTAAAACACAAATGCAATCACATAGGTGGCCTATGCACATTGACCTTATGTACCTTCATTGCCAGGAGTTTTATGCTTAAAATAACAGTGTGGTAAACATGCTGAAGTGATGTAGCCCCTATGGTAAAGAACTAATAATGTGCAATCCTACAGCATGAGTCAGTAAGATTTCAACAGTACTGTAGATATAAAAACCAGTATATTATTAAATTGTTAATCCAAATATTTAAAGTCCACTGTCCAGACCTCTTGAAGTCATGAGGATAGCTTTAAAAACATGTCTTTATTTTTTTAAAAATTAATTTTTTTGTATTCTGCTTACAGTCCTTTTGAAGCTTAAGAGAGTCTCTTTTCAGCTTTTTTCTGTAAAATGAAAATTTTTTTTTTAATAAATGCTGCAATTTTCATGTACTCACCTGATGCCAGGAGTCAATCTTTAAAAAACAAATAGATTTCCAAAGATCATGAGAAAGGGCATAAGAACACATCAGGACTGAAAAGACTTCTTGAAAAGGCTGATATTCCAGCAAGTTCCGCTTAGCATTAGCTAGGATTAAAAACTGTCAGTCAACTAAAAATCTAAGAACAGATGTCCATACTGTATATATAATTTTTTTTATTTTAATGAATAGTTCCAATGATAAATAACAGATTTCCCTATTTATAGAAAACCGATATAACAAGAATATCAGATTGTGCTATTACACCTCCACATGCATTCCAGTTTTCTATATGGAAACTTGATAATGACAAGAATTGTTGCTTACAGAGATTTTGAAATAATAAAAAGACATAGATTTTTGTTATTGCTAAAAGGCAAAAAGAACCCCAAAAAACAAAACAAAAATGCCAAAACTATAAAACAAAACACACAAACCAAAAAAACAAAACCACAACAAAACCAAAAAAGCAGCCTATCTATTTGATTTTTTCTTTTTTAATTAATCTGGAACATGAGGATATTTGTTTAAAAAGAAGTGGAATTTAAAGGCTAAGAAATCAAATACTCATTTTTCAAGTTTGCTAGCCTTCCTCACACATTTCACAAAATGTGTACCAGTATTTACCAATATGATAAAAAAAACCCTAAAAACATCACACTGTGTTAGGAAAACTGCCCAAAAGAGCTAGTATCAAAATATCATGTAAAATTCATGTGCTAAGAAAAATTCCATTCAGACTGAGTCACAGAGACTCATGCTGTATTTGTAAAATTCTCAAACATGATATGAGAGCATTATTGCCTTCAGGCTTGTTATTTCATCCCCTGGACACACACAGAAGCATATCATCCTTTCATAGGATTGATCAGCAAATATCCTCCAGAGCAGTTAGATAAGAAGGCATTCCCTTCTGCTATCTGTAGGTTTTTGCTGTGTTGCATTTATTACTGTGGTGTGAAAATCTCCCACTGAGTGCAATACCTTTAAACACTTCTCCAGGTTTTTTTGTTGTTGTGAGGCATTTTGCCAAGTGGTGTGTTGTGTTATTTACCTTGGAAAAGAATTGTTGCAGCATAATTTATTTTGGTCTGGGCAGGAATTAGCTATGGAAGAAGTTCTGAGACCTGTTTTCTCATTACCAGCAGGTCTTCCATCTGCTTAATTAGAAGTGCAAATATTTGGAAATCTGAAATCCTGCAGCAGCGTCTCAGATACCATTTCTTTGTTGCAAGATCTGAAAAGTGATCACTGATAATTGTTGATTGTGCTCTGTGTGACTGTAATTACATGGCATTGATCTGATGTTCAGACACCACAGTGATGAGATTAATGTAAGAACCTAAATAGACTAGATACAATTACACCAATAATCACCAAGAAGAGGTAGTTTAAAAGGGCAGAGAAACCACAAACAAATGTGAATGACTGAAAGAAAAAAAAAAGAAAAATATCAAACAAACAAAAAAACCAAACCAAAACAAACAAAAAACCTGAATGCTGATATTTTATCCAGCAAAGTCTGTTCAGTCATTTAAGCTGCTGATCAAATACCAAACACTTAACTCTTTTTGTGATCAAAAAAAGACTATTTAATTCCTTCCCTGCCTGGAAAAATAAAGAGACTGCAGTAAACCTGCTCTGACCTAAGCAGGTAAAGCATCAGGCTGTCTGCAGGCATGGGCAGCAGCTGGCCAGGAACCTCAAGGATTGTCCCGAAATACCAGGGGAATATCTGATCAGCCAGATAGGGAGGTGAGAAAGCAAGAGACAAATGTGAGAAGGGAGAATTCATTTCCACAAGGATGTCTGCTTGGCACTGTATAAAGTACTTTCACATTAGCATTTAGCACACCAGCCACACAGCTGTGAAAGGGTAGAAACCTGAGAAGGAAATGAGATAAAAGGGGAATATTGCTTTTTAAGTGGGCTGTGAACTTTCTTGCTCCAATTGATCTCTTACCATCCCACGCAAAAGAAAGCAACTGGCACACTCTGCAGATGGATCATTATTAGCACATACACAGGAAAACCTTTCTACCCACCCCCCCCCTCCGCAAATGCTGAAAAACGGGTTCACCCCCAGGCCAACATGGGCACTGTTCTTGTTTTTAGGGAAAAGGGACCGATGCTGATGGCATGGTGACAAAATAGCCACCTGGCATGTGGGCCAGCCACATGGCTAATGCCTCTACAGAAGATTCTGTAGAATCTTCTCCTCATATTGTACCATAAGGAAAGGAACAACTTTAGTTCAGTTGATGAGGAGGAAAAGCTTTTTATTCAAATGCTTTCTCCAGGATCATCAAATCAGTGTGTTCAAAACCACCACATCCAACTTAAATCAGTAATCTGGTCTCCAAGGGTCTCAGAAACCTCCCAAAACATTATTCATAGTAAGGGTAAAGGGTTGATGAAGGACACCGGAGTGAACGGGAAGGAGTTGGGAAGGCACAAGTTGGGGAAAGGGAGGTTACACCTTCTGTCAGAGCAGATGAAATGCTGGAAAAATAAACAACCTTTCCAGCCAGGAGGCTCTTTGGGTTACTCTCATGAAATGTTAAAAGAACATTTTTCCCCTGTGTTGGCAACACATTAAGAAACAGCATGGTCAGGAATTTGGACTTGATGCCAAAAATGCTGATTTAGCTTCCTTCTGAGAAGCTGCCCCACTAGAGAAGGACCCCAAACCTTCATGGAGCTGTGTGAGGCAGATGGGGGCCAGGAGGTCAGCATCCCTCCAGTCAGCTCACAAAAGCAATGTTTCTGTGAAGCTTTTTGTCAAATCAAAAGCATACCCACTTTCTACATTTAAATTCACAAACAACTTAAAAGAATTGTTCAGTAAATAATTGCACGTAACAAGTGAATCTGAGAAAGAGCAATCTGTTTTAGAATAATCTGTGAAGAGATGAGAGGAAAATTTGTTGAATAAATTATCCATTATAAATTATTCTCCCACCTGCACTTCCAACCATCCTACTTTCAGTTTCTGCTGTTACTTTCTCCCTGTCTAAAGCACAAGGAATTTCAACTTTCATGTGCTCAGCAGTAGGCAGAATACAAAACTGTATAAATAATACAAATGCAGCTCGTATTTTGTTCAGTGCTCAGTGGCTTTTTGCTTCCCCCTCCAATGTTTTTCTATTTTTATTTTTATTTTTTGTGGCAGGTTGAAATTCGTGACCTCTGTCTCAGCATATATATTATATAGCAAGGAAAAGAATATAATAAAGAATAAGAATGAAAAGATATCCTAACACTGACAACATGCAGCACTTTTCATTTGTAGATTTTCAGTGATTTGCAAAGGCAGACGCATTTCATTATGCCCAGCTTCGCAGACGGAGGGTCTAAGGCATTGCACATATGTATATAACAAAATCTTCCACTCACTTCAAATTCACCTCAGTTTTGCCCGAAGAGGTTAACAGTGCTTCCCAGTATGAGAAAGGTGACAGCTCTGCCATTGTGCAGAGCTCAGGGCAGAGGCAGCCAGGTAGCTCTGAAAAGGCAGCACCAGAGCCACCTCAACCTGCTGCTGCACCTGTGCTTGTTAGAAGCACCACTAATTAGCTTGACACAGCAACATGCTGCCATACCTACATTGCTTCCAGGACCCAATTAGTATCTCTGCAAGGTAGAGCATTAGATGATATAGACACACAGCCGGTTCAGAGCTGCTCTGGTACCGCCTGCCAGGATCAGCATTCACAGCCAGACACGCCCAAGATTGGTCACTGTAGATCCTAAACCTCCAACATTTGTTCTTGAGTTCAACTTACTGGATTATGAAGCTTTCTCCAACCCAAAGGAAGGATAAAGCATATTAAAAAGCACTTTTTTTTAAACTCAAACAATAATCATAATCTCTGAAAATACACTCCACAAGGCAATGTGTTTGCTGTGGATGGGTTTATACACTTCAGTTCAGTCACTTAATTTATCCCAAGCATACCTTAGTAATCTGCAGTGAGCTGATATGGAGATATGTCAGCTGAAGCCAGAAAGCATAAAATCGCCTTTTTCTACCACCTTTTCATTGTGCAGTGAAACAACAGGTTTGCATCTGCCTGGGGAGAAGGATTCTGCAAGATGTGAGTATTCACCTGGGTGAATAATAGTCATCTGCTTCTGATAAGAAACATTACACCAACATTACCTGAGAGCCAAGTTAGGATGAGGCCATGGATGTTCACCAAGTATGAATTGGAAATGGTCTTGAGATTTTATTGATGGGTTTGCCTGCCCTCACTTCTTGCTTTCCATGTGGTATCCTTGTAACAAACTCTCTCATGACCTGTACAGGTCCCAGCCTTCACAAGAACATGGACAGCAGTCACTGTGACATTTTCAGGGGCAAAATCAGTAATACTACAGCTTGCATATTCCTGAAGCTGGCTTTTTTTCAGGCCAGGCACCCCACACAGACTCCATGGACCACTAAACCCATGTCTGAGAAGAGAAATTAGCCAAGACAGAGTCACGGAAATCCATTTGCTCCTTTTTTCCTAACTGCTCTGGTACCCAGACAAACGTGAGGGCCAGCTTTTGATTCCCCAAGCTGCTACCACAGGCTAGAAGGAACTGGTGGAACAATCCAAGGCTTACACCTGACAAAGCTTTGGGGCCTTTGTTGCACAAATGACAGTGGGCATTTCAGCTTCAGTGTCCTCTGTGGTCTTCTTTCCCCTTCAGGGGAAATTGCAGGGAGGAGAGGCCCTGCATTACCTGTGTAATAAGTTCTTAGGCAAAACCAGATCTTGAGCTGCTCAGGAGTGTGGCTGCCCTTACATCTCTCCATTACCTCTCAATTTAGATTTTCAGAGTGAGCTGGTGTTCTGGGTAGCTGTTGTCTAAGGAGCTATATATGTAATACTTAATTACAAATCATAGAATGGCTTGGGTTTGGTGAGACATTAAAGATCATCTTGTTCCTTGATGTGGGCAGGACACCTTCCACTAGACCAAGTTGCTCAGACCCCCATCCAACCTGGTCTTGAACCTCTGCCAGTGCCTCACCACCCTTACAGTAAAGCATTCTTCCTAATATCTAATTGGATATGTTTTCTTTCTTTAAATTGTCTTTATGGGAAAAAATAGGACTTAAGAGAGAGTTTCATTGAGTGTCTAGTCTTGCCAATGTTCATATTCAAATCAGCGAAATCAGAGGGGGAATGCACACGTGGAACTGAGCACATCTGCACTATTGGTGGATCAGACCACTCCAGGGCTGAAAGACCTTTTCCATTTTCTCATGACAAGTGTGGAATCTTACAAGCCCATTTCTGAGGAGTGCTGTAAAACTGAAATAAATTTGAAGTAATTAGATTTAAAACACACTTTTCTATCATTTTCAGGCTAAAAATTACAAGTGAACTCACACCAATATTGTATTTTCAATTTGGCTTCTTAATGTGTTTTTACTATTTACAAAAGCCTTTTCTCTTCACCTTTTAGAAACTTTCTCTAGATTCCATTTCCTTTTCTATTACAATCCCATTTCCATAGTAAGTCCTTGAAAAGCTTCCCTCATGCCTCTAATCATCTCTCCAGTTATAATCTTCAAAATTGTGTTCCATTCAGTTTTCAATTTGGCAGTGTCCAAAGACAGATCTCCATGTGGTTAACAACCTCTTATTTGGTGCCAGTAAGGGCTGAGGTTTTTCCTTCTTCTCTTTGGGGCATCACTGATGTACATGATGCTGTTTAACACATACTTCTTCAGCACACTTTTGTTAGGCAGTTGTTTGCTTTATTATGGACTCCTGGGTTTTCATTTTTTGCTGGGTGCAAATTTATCCTTCACAGAATCCTATAATCTAGCCTTTTCTCTTTATTTCCTTCATACTTCTTCAAGGCCTGATTTGAGGCAGAAAGCATATTTTATTTTTGTCTTGACACAAATACAAGAAAATACTTTCCAAAACTAGAATTTCTGCTGAAAATTAGGGTAGCAACACTAAAATTATCTAAACTGTGCTAACCTAATCTGCAAAGGGCTCTGGTCCTGTTAATATCATATGGACACACTCAGCTTCCTGCTACATTTGAAAGGAGAGTTCCTGCCAGTCTCCCCCTAGGATGTCATGGGATCAGTGCCAGCGCTGTCTCCTGAACAGTTCTCCTCACTGGACCGCTCTCTTCAAGTTCATGAATAGAACAAGGAGCCTATGGTAGATATCTGCATTCCCCATGGTGGCAGGGTACCTACCAGGTAGGTCTGACACAAAAAGCATTGTGTCCTAGTGAGTCCTTCTACAGAACTTGACAGTAGCTTTAGAGAGATATGCTGGGTTATGATGGAAATAGGAAGGGGCAAAACTTTTTGCAAGTATCAAGGAACAGAATTTCTCCCTTTCTTCCACCTCATCAAATTGTAATTTTAAGTAGTGTTTCTTTGCCCTGACAGTTTTTAAGTACATTATGTCAGTTTCTGAGATTAAAAAAAAAAAAAGATGGACAGAAAATTAACTGTCTCCTTTCTCTGGTCACTTAAAAACAAAATGCAAAGATGATTTTTTTTCATTTTTTCCCCCCAGAAAATTGCTGTGCCAGCTTCCTGGGAGTCACAGAATCCAGAGCAGGGTACAGACACTCCCTAAATGCCTCATACCATAACATCTGTGGGGCAGTTCAGCTCTTTGGCTGCTGGCCATGAAGTTGTAACTCTAAGTCCATCCTATCACAGGTGGACTAACCTGCTTGGGTCCAGTGCTAGATAGACATGCCTGCTGTTGTCATGTAACACTTAAGCTTATGCAGTGCCTAAAGCCCCGCTGGCAATATGCAGATGATCTTGTCCCAGGGGACAAAAGGCACTATCAAACATTTGCTATTTTATATGTATAAATACATTTGACAACTTTAGAACTGTGTGAGCAAGTAAGTGTCTGAAGTAGAGGGCAAATTCAGAGCAATTTTCTCTCCTTGAGTATCTTCCCATGGGAGGGAACTTTTTGAGAGGCTGTGTTCATTTTCCTGTGACTACAGAGAACAATAGAAACCGGAGTGATCTTAACAGAGCCCCCACCTCCTTCGTGGTGTTAGTTAGCATGCAGAGAGCTGCTCTGTGGACAGGAGAAAGACATACATAACGAGTCCAAGGAGAGCTCCTGCTTTGCTCTTACAAAATTACTCTTAAGAGCCCACAAAGTACATTACAGTAGGCATGAAGATGCCAAAGACAGCCCTTTCATATATCTTTTAGCTGCAAGGACAGAGATGTTCTTCTGCTCCCCTCCATCACTGGCTTATGATTCTTTAATTTTCAGGTGGGGGCTAGAATATCTCCTTTTTGAACTGTAGATAAGAGTTGCAAAATTTTTTTGCCACATTCAGAAGAAAAAAGAATGGAGATTTATGTTTCCATCTTCTCTTTGTTTTGTGGTACCTGTAACTTATTTGGCCACACAAATGAAGAGAAGGAACTATATTATCACTACAGTATCTATCACAGTGAGAACTGCTTTTCAGAGAGATCCGAGCATCAGAGCAAGAAATACTAGTATTGTTTCGTGTGAGGAAAAGATATGTCCAGTTCCTTCTTCTGGAAAAGGGCATACAAACTATTTCACTGAGATGAGGAGATCCACTTTGGTTAAAGCAGAATGACTGCGAGCACTAAGGGTTAATCTAGTTTCTCATGTAGGCGAAATTATTTTTAAAGGGTAGAATGTCATTAAAATACATGAAGGAACTTAAAACTATGACAGAAAGAAATGGAAATTAACCCATATAGCCTTGAAATTTTCCCACCATTTTTTATAGCCATTATCAGAAAAAACCACGAGGTATGCTATTTTCATTTAATTACACAGACCAGAAGAGTAATATGGGTAAAGCAAAATAAATAGGTACACAGATGGACGTCTATATATGTATATGCACACACAGACTAAAGGACTCATATGCAAAAATTCCATGCACAACAACAGACTAGGATTACTGTTAAGTTACTGAACGTTTCCCAGCACTGCTACATTATCTCCATAGGAAAAGTTTGCTTAGCTCCAACAAGTACTTCATAATAAGTCCACTTTTTCCTTTCTCTGATTAGAAATTACAAATTGTACCCCAGGGTAAAAAATATCTGCTTTTTAAAAAGTGTACAATACCTATACAAAAAGCTGTAGCCATTCTTATCTGCCGTAATTTAAAGAAAAAGTAATGTTATTAAAAAATTATTCTTCTGTTTGGTGGCCATGATATAGAGTGCTTTTCTACATTATCAATCAGGAGCAAGTCAGGAAAGTGCTTCCTGTGTCTTCCTATATCTCTGTAAATCAGAAGCAATGCCACTAAAACTGGGAGGTTAAAACCTGCCTGATAAAAGAGCAAAATGCATTGATTTGAACACAAAACAGCAATGACTGCAGTTGTTTCATGGCTTAAAGAGATAGTCATAGATACTGGGAAAATTTTGTGCTCTTTTCCACCCACAAAATGCAGATACTTTCTTTTCTCTGTTTATTTTTCCCCACTATTTTACCTAAGCTGTTGCTTCTGTTAAACTGTTCATTCTGAAAGTTAAGCTGTCTCTAGAGATGCATCCAGACTGCTGCCTTCTACAAGTTTCCCAAAGATAAAAAGAAAGCTATGGGTACGGATTACTAATGCCTTCCAACCTCACAACAGTTGCTCCAAAACACAAAGGGCCACCTGAGTTGCTTTTAGTCATGTCCTTGTCATTTCTCAAGGACTTGGAGTTTAACTTTGCTGGATTTAAGCCCAGCACAGATCGACAGTAAAATCCCCACCATTTCTCTCAAAATTTCCCCCAAAATTGACCTTTCTTGAAATATATTTTGATCTCTTTGTCATACTCCCCCTCTCCTTTTCTCTCAGAACATAAAGTCTACTTCTGCAAATCTGCTAGCTCCAGATTTCCTGATCATACGTCAGCTGAAGTTCAGGGAAGCTTTTCATCTTCTACCAACAAGAAGATCACTGTTGTTTTGACACCTTTCTGTCCAGTGTAAACCTGAAAAATACATTACTAACGTTAATTCTTCCTCCTCTTAATAATCTCATTGCAGATTAACAGGCATAATTATAGCCATATGTGCATAGCTGCTCTGTGTCAGAGCTTATAATGTGATGGGTCTTTTCTAAGACTACTAAAATGTATCTGCCTCTCCCTCTTTCACTTTCTCTCTCTCGTCTGTAGGCAGAACTTCAATCAGAGCCCTCCAGAGCATGTTACACTCCAAATTGATCAAGGATCAGTTACCTTCATTTTTATTATCATTTGCAAAGAAGGAAAAAAAAAAAAAAAGAAAGTGACTACTTAAAGTACAACACATAGATCTACAATTATCAATCGGTATCTGAGCTGGCCTTCTTTAGTTCATGCTTCTTTGAGACATCCCATGGTTTTAACCTCTCTGTGTCTCTGTTGGGTCCATTCTAATGATGTTGTCTGGCTCACAGGCTCCTTTTTACTTGCTTTTAAGATTTGGTGTCCATTTCTTCCCACCAAGGGAAGAAGAAATGTTTCCTCTTTGTTCAACAGATCCATGTTTGCTCAGTAGTTGCCTCATCAGAAAGAGGAGAACTCCTCATGACAGAGCCTTTTGTGCCATTAAATATATTAACTTTAAATGCTGTCTAGCTCTCTTTTTTGTTGTTGTTGTTTCTGCCATTCACTAATACAGTACATTGTCTATTTGATTTTTTTCACAGCAGTTAGACATCCTTCAGTTTAACATCACTGACTGCACTATTGGATAGTCTGTTTGCTGCTGAACATGTTTCAGTATCCAGAGCACTGAATTAAATAATTCTTAAATGGGATATGAGTGGAACTTAACAGATTATTAAGCCATCTTCCCACACTGCCATCAGATGGTGGGTATTCTGAATCAGAATTAATGTGTTTAAAACTGTGTTGAAAAATGTTTAAATTCCCAACAACCTAATCGTGATCAGTTATCTGACATAACCATGGGATGTGTGCTATGACAGACAAATACTGGCTTTGTAGCTGAGATCACACATTTAACAGATGACTTCTGCAGCAATGTTATTTCCAGATACCAGGGATAATGATCTGGAAATAATGTAAATTTTTTTTACAGCAAACATAAATAAATTTCTTTCAGCTGTGGAGCATGAATCTTAAGTTTCAAGAACTACCATCATTGCTGGTTTTTTTTTAATTTACCAATATTTCTGAAATTAACTTGTTTTTTTAATTCTTTGCTATTTCACCAACACCTACCCATAGTTAGTATTTATAAATGTAAAATAATACATTTTGCATTTTCTGCATTGTCATGGGTTTACTTGTTCTAAAAAACCAAATGGGAATTTTCTTTCCCTTGTTGCAGTATGGGGGAAGGATGTTGAATGGGGAGGACAATTTTCTGCATTGGGTGATTGACCTACACGAAGGAGCTGGCTGGCAGAACTACATTCCAGGCTGATAGCCCTCTCTGGGTCTGGGGAGCGGAGGTGGGTGAGGAGTTTTTTTTCTCCCCTCCTCTCCTTGGAAAGTGGCACTTCACTTTTTGCCTTAACGGGGGCAAGGTGTGTGCTGGAAAAGCTCTGAAGCCATTTTGCTCTTGACCTGGTCATCTGGCTGTTCTCCGCCCTCGGCTTGCCTGCGGTCTGCTCTGTCGCCAGCCGGACCTGCTCAGATTTCATCGGAGAGTTTGTGCTCAGTGAGGAAAGGCGGGAGTCCCGACCACAGCCAGCTGCAGACATCATGAGTTTCATGGGAAAGAAACCGCCTTCCTTTCCCCTTTTTTCCCCTTCCCTTCCTTGGTGGGGGTGGGAAATCTCCATTGTTGGCTTCTCCCACGCACTGGGGCCTCACATGGCAACCACCAGAGCCCAACAGCGCCCCCTGCAGGCCACCACAGAGCCCTGCAGGCTCTGCTCCTCCAGGGATCCAAACAGCGCTCCTGCCAACCGTGATTAGAATCGCGCTAGAGGACAGAAAAGTATCAAACTGCTTCCTTTTTGAAGGGGACTTTTGGGTACAGGATTATTGTTTAGTTGTTTTTGTGTCCTTTTGCTGGTTTTGCCAATATACATGTATTCTTTAATAAAGGGTTGTTATTTGTTCCTTTTTCCATACTTCCTAGATTGGAGCGTCTTAATTTCGGATTTACAATTGCTGAGAGAGAGGAGTTTGGTCTACATCATAACTCATCCTCCTTAGCAAAACACTTTCAGTCTCTTTAAACTGAGACATGCATGCATTCTGTTTAACAGCACTGGACTAAAAGTTTCAGGAAGCACTTTAGCATGCTTAGAAAATATACTCCATATTATATAAAGTTCTCTTTCAAAATTGTTTAAGGACTAGTAAGTGCTGTCCAGTTAGTCAGACTCATAGCTTGTACTACCTTCTGCAATGTTTGATCTAGTATTTTGGCTTTCTGCAGTGACGGGTCTCCACAGTGACATCCTGTTCAAGAAGAAAAGAATTTCTTACCAATTTGTGCATGCACATAAGATTCTGTGTATGTAATACTTCAGTACTATTGAAAGCTTTGGACAGAATGCCTGTTCTATGTAAGTCTTTTCCAGCTTTCTATTTGAGTTGTTAATCATACCATATTTTGCAATCTAGGAGACCTGCCTGAAAAACCCTTTCAGCAATTGTCACTAATGACTTGTGATCAGTTCCTGCTAGCACTGATATTCCATATAAAAACGATGAATGTTTTTTGCATGCATGGACTACAGACAGAGCCTCCGATTCTTTTTGTGCATGCTGACATGCTGTTCCAGTTAGGCATCCAGAAGCATATGCCATGGGTCTCCAGTGATCACCATTCCTTGTTAAAAGTGTTGCCCCAAGGCCTTGCTTAGAAGCATCAACCGCCAGCTTTGTTTGGTGCTTATTATCATACACTCTGAGGACAGGTTCCTTCTTTATCAACTATTTGAGATTCAGGAAGTCCCTGTTGTGATTACCAGTCCATGCCCATCATGCATTTTTACACACTAAAGACCTTCAGACAGCAGTTTAAATGGTTTAGAGCTGTTTGAAAATAAAGTCCCCAACAAAATTTGCCTTTTCTTTAAGTTTCTGTATGTCTCTTTTATGTATGTATAAGGACATATTAGTAATCAGACCTATTTGCATCCTCTGCTAAGCTTTTTTTTTTCCCTGCTACAGTTTACTAAATTGGTTATTTCTTTAACCTTGAACTCACATTTTTTTCTTCTGCGTTTAAGCCTCCTAATTTGAATCCCTTCCAGAAGCCTACCAGAGCATCCGGTTGCAACATTTTTTCTATTAGTTTCTCCTCATCTTGTCCCATGGTTTCATGTCACTTATTATGTATTTGTGGGAAATATCTGAGATTTTAAAAAACATTTTCTAAATATTGTGGTAAACTAAGGCCTTCTTAATGGCACATTAAAATTGCACAGATGTGAGATGTGAGCCTTTTTTCTTTTTCTAGAAGACCCTGTCAGAACAGAGCTGAAACATCCAGTGGTCCCCAGAAATGACTCCCCAGCTAGGGATTTGTGGGATTTGTTTCCCCTTTTTACATACTTTTTTCCTCAGACTGCCAGCCATAGGGAAGTACTCGTTTTTCTTTTCCATAATTATTGTGGAATAAATTAATTTTGGAAGCTCTCTGTTAGTTTCCGTTATATCCAGCTTGGCCAGAATAACTCTTCCAAGTTTTCATTTCAGCTCCAGAGAGAGACTTCTAGGAAATCTATGTCAGGACAACTGATTCAGTCATTCTTACTTCATGTTTTTGTTGGCTTTCTTTGGCAACATTTAAAACATCTGGAAAACAATCTGCCAACTTATGAGCTGCTGTCCTTCCAAGGAATGTACTCCCTGAACCGTCAGTAGGTCAGAGATGTTTGCAGCACGAGAGTAGGTACTCTATTTGTGACAGCAGTTATACAGTATGTCTGCTAAGGCTGCTGCTTACAAGAAGCTCACAGTGAAAAAGCACAATTTCCTCACCTATGGAACAGAAGTTATATGTGTGTGCTTAAGATAACTGACATTTATTTTCACTTTTTTTTCTTTCACATCATTTGCACTTATTTGTATGATTTCTCCCAAAGTCGCCATTAGAATTTTGTGGAGTATTCTTCCTGCTTTATTTTTCTCCACATCTACATGTTGCTCACAGTTTGGAAAATATTTTGCTCGTTTTTCATATTTTGAAGTCTGACCTGGTTCTTTTCTGCAGTTAGGTAAAATACAAACAATTTTTCCAGCTTCATGTTGAGATCTTCTAGCCTGAGGCCTCTGATACCCACTGTAATCTTGTCCCAAGGCAAGGATAGCACACGCCTCCAAAACAGTATTTCTGACTCAGTCTCAACTCTGTTGCAAACACTTCAGGAGTATTACTCTTTTATTTACATGCTCCTAATCTCAGAAGGTTCATGCTTCCTAAGGTTTAAACTTCTTCATCAGGTTGCTATTCCTAAATCAGCTGTGGGCTTTTAAAGAAATCTCAGCTCTCCTACTTTGCTGTATTGAACACCTTTTGCTCACCGTTCTCTTCCACCTGCTATCATGAATTAGATTTATCTTTTTTTTATCATTTCATTTTTGAGAGCATAAGCTGTTTTGGAGTTCTTAGTTTCATATTAGCCTTTTGCTACTTTGTCTCCTCTTACTTCTTCTGCTTTTCCTTCTCCTTCTGCTCCTCTTTTTCCTCCTTCCATTTTTTTCTTCCAAATTCTCTTCTGAGATGATGATAAATAAGGGACTCCAGGAGAGAACTTATACCAGCCATTCATATGGTAGGTGAACAGCCATTATACAGAAGGGCCTGAAAATGAAAAAGAGAGAGCTCTGCATTTTTCTTTGGCTGCTAATCAATGAACAACAGATGTGACATTTCAGCCTTTCATGCAGAAGCAACTTCAGTGTTTACTCTTTTAACGAAATAGTTGCCTGGAGATTCTTTTGCACTGCTCTGAATTTCTGAGAAGACACGGCTAGCTGCAGCATATTTTATCTTCTGCTTATGAGTTTGCATTGTCTGAGTTTTGGAGAGGAACTGGCAAAAAAAAGTTTCTCTCCTTTATTCCAAGACAATGATACATGTACGTAATAACCTAATGAAAAATAATTTTAATATTGAAATAGATAATGAAGCTTTTAACTGCAATATAACTCCAGGAGATAAAAAATAATTATTTGTTGAGTCAAGGAACATCCCTATAAATAAATGGTGCTCTTTTTCTGGGTTATGACCTTTTTTGATTGCCGCTCTATAGTGAAACATGACCTTATTGATCTGAATTTGTAAAACACCTCTGTAACTACCATGACTCACTGGAGACCATGAAATCACTCTGTGACCTTCCAAGTCTCTCACAAGTATGAGGAACAATAATTTCAAAATAGGCAGTGCAATAATTTTAAAGTACCATTTTGCAGCATTCAGAATGAAAAACTGTGGGTGAAAACAGATACAAAAGGCTTCGGAAGATACAAAACTACGCAGCAAATCTGTCAGCTTTTGTTGCTGGATGATGAATTATTCTTCAACCTGTATCTGTCAGTTCCTTCTGGGTTTTGTTCCATGCCTCTACTCTACCTGCTGCAGGTTGCTTTTACTTTTCATTTGAAGTATATGTTACTGGGCAGTAAACAATGAACTGTAAGTCCATATATTTAGCTTTTTATTTTGAAACTTCAGCTGGTCAAAAATGTTGGCTGAAAAATAATTTTCTCTAAAGAATGAGGTTTTGTCAGAAAATGCTTTTTCATGGGAAAATAGAACTTAATCACCTTTTTCTTTCATTTTTCAGTGGCAAGGTCTGTGAGGAAAGTAAGTAAAGTTCCAATTTCTGTTTCTTGTTTTGCTTCAAATTCAAACTGTGTTTGTTTACTTTTAAATGTCATGCAAAATAGTTCGTATAAAATTTCTCAACCAGTTTTATCTAAAAGGTAGGAGGTGCTGTGAGGATGACAGTGGCCCAGCATTTTTAATTCCGTTCAAACTCTCTCCAGTTGGATGATTTCTTTAGCTCCATTGAATGGTGGCTTTAAATGAGAACCCCTGAGATAGGGTAGGGGACTGCTGTATGCCCAGGAGAAGGCATTGGCTCTTAGAGAAAGGCAGACAGCAACCCTCAGGTACACAAAATCTCTGTGACAATAGCAGTTCTGTAAGCTGTGTTCATGGTACAGAGCTGCCATGGGTGCTCTCCAGCACAGACAGGCCAGCACCAAAGGCAGCACTGCTGGTACCATGGGACCACAGAAGGTCTGCTGAGACATCATGTGGCTGAAGTTGCTCTGGTTGGCTAAGTTGGTATACTTAATGCAGACAAAAGAACAAATACTGTGAAACTGGATAATAGTCACTATTAAAAATTTACATTCATCCCTGCTTCTTCAAAGTAAAGCTGACATTCAAGTCTCCTTGTCTGTCCTGTTCCTACAACATGAGGTGACTAATTTACCAATACACAGCATCCTTCCTCTGATCAGAGTGCCTTTCCTTCTTTCTCCCATCTTACTAGAATCCTCAAGCCCAGTCAATCTTATGTATTTTACTGCTCAAGTGTCTTAAAAGCAGTGAGAAGGTTCTTCTACTGCTGGACACACATTTACAGTCTCCATTTGGCCACCACCTTCTCCTCTCCCCCTAAAAGGCATAGCTCTCATTCGTGTTAATGTGAGACACACTTCAATGCTAATTAAAGAGAGCATTAACCAGTGTCTATATTTGACAGTACTAATCACATCCATCATGTACAGACGTGACAGTGCTATCAGTATCAGGAATCAGATCCTCTCTTTAGTATATCTTTTATATCTTTTTAGTAAAATAAGGGTTCTTTTCACTGACAGCTTCCAGCTCTGATAGCGTACTCTCTTAGGTCCTAGAAGAGGAGTAATCTCTTCTATTCCAACTTTTAGAACTCACAATTTTGGCTTTAATAAGCATGTTGTATTTCTAACTATAGAAACTCAACTGCAATGCAATGAAGTCATTGCTCTGCTTGTTCTACAACTTGCTAGCCCTTTAAACAACTTTTTTTTATTTAGCAGAGACCAACAACAGTTACTGGATAGATATATTTGGGCCAATGTTTAATCTCAGTTAAAATACAAACAGGCATTCACCAAGCAGAGAAAACAAGACTCTATTTGGTGGCCTTATAATTTATTTTATTTTATAAATTTTCCACAGATTTTTGCCATATGGAAACACATGATTTGGCCATTTCAGCACAAAATATCAGAAAGAATGATTAGGAGGAAAAACACAAATTTTTGGACACCTCAGGTATATAGCACTAAGTCCTCTGTGACTTCATCAGGATTTCTGGATCCTGGCAAAACACCAGTAAGACCTACTAAATACCAATAGGAGAAATAAGTAATGCTCTTATGCAGCCCAAAGTCTTAGGCAACCCAGAGCAACAGAGGTTTAAACCCTCAGGCTGTCTGGCTGCCTATCTGTCCACCTTTCTGTGAGAAACAGAAACAGGACCTGTGTGATTCCAGCCAAAACCGACAAAAAGGCTACAACAAATGCCTTGGGGAAACAGGCATTTTTCCCCAAAACAACTTGGGGAAATTCAGAAGCTGGGGAAAGATAAAAGGTCTTTTCCACCCTTCTGCTGATGGAGAGTGAGCAGAGCTTCTCTATTATTTGTCTTGTTTGGCAGCCAGTTTGTCCACTTGTGCCCTGCAGGCAATCCCTGTGCATCCCGCTGTAGCCCAACTAGAGGACCTGTCAAATCCTGCACTGTCCTGAGGGGGTGGGAGTAAATATGGGATAGAAGTGCGACAATGTGGAAAGACTGGGTGGGAGAGATTGCTTAAGTCCATGGGTGGGAGGAAAGAGGACAAAGGACATTTAGAATATTCTGGGAGGACCTAAAGCACTGATTGCAGTTAATAGTGGCAGAAGGGGCATGGGAAGGACAACCATGGTTGTTGAAAAGAGAAAGTGAGCATGAGTTGTTGAGAACAAATCCACAAGGACCCTCATCTTGATTAGCACCACAATCACAGAGTCACTTGTTTTAATGTGATAAGGAAAGGAGGTGAGATAGGCAGCTACATGCTCTGAAAGGATGGCTCAGTGAGAGTCCCTTTATTAAGCAAATGTTCAGAAGAGTACAACTATCTTCATTCGGCCTCAGTCAAAGGGAAATCATAAACCTGTCCTGCTAGAACCAAGAGTATTAGGACTCAAAGTCCTCCTCCATGCTACAGGCAGGTATTCAAACTTGTAAGCAAGAATATGTGAAGGAATTCAGAAAACCTTCCATGGCAAGGAAAAGGCAGTAGGTTAGCCAGATGTGAAATACAAGTACAAGAAAACTCTGGAACTTCAGCATCCTCCAAATCCATGCCATACCAGTGCTCTCTGAAGTACTGGTACCCAGTACCTATGAGATGGGTTTTCATTAAAGATTTGACTTTGTGTAGGAATAAAAGTCACCTTCAAAAATCTGTACTCGTAGGATGATCATTTCGATTTTCTTCCAGAGGCACAAGAAGTTCCTAGGAAAATCAGAATATACAGTGCACCAAGTGGCATTTCCTCTGTGCAGCAGGCTGACACAGACAATAAGACAACAAATAAACTACTACCAGAACTGAATTTAGAGCTCAAGGCTGCCCCATTGGCCTGACAACTCTGATTCACCTGTGAGGATACCTAATCCTGCTACTGCACTGTATCTTCTGCCTTCACCCATCTGCCCTGCCTCTGTCTTCAGTATTTTTGCTGCCATAGCATAGGTGACTCCTGTGCTCATGAAGCAGTATCTGAAGAGGAGCAGCACAGCTGGCGTCTGATTTGGTTTTTCTCTAAATACTGTGTTTTAATGTTCAGCTGATCCTGCTGGAGCACCTGAGACATCCTTGCAAGAAGAATGGGGTAGAATGAAAGCAGCTATGTTGCACTGGGGTGAATAATTTCACGCATCTTTTGTGACAGTTTTAAATCAAACTGTCATAACTTATATGACACTTTACCAAACTTGATCAACCTTTATTTACATCATCTCCAAATTTTCTCTCTGATACAGAGGCCTGAATTCCCATTAAGAAGTAGTTGCTTTAACATTGTTTTCCAGTGGTTTCGTAAAATGGAAGGGAAGCACCAGAGATCAGCACAGCAGAATTTCTGCAGGCAAAGTCCATCATATTTATTTACACTGCAACCTTCTAGGCATTTATCCAGAAAGAAACTCTACAGAAGAAGGCATGACTTAAAGACTCAGTAAAGATGTTTCCTTCCATATTGACTCATCAGCTGACATATTCCATATGCTCTGTTTTGCTTATTATTAATGTAACTAACAATAGAAAGTGTATTTAATGAATTATGATCCTGTGAAAACAAATTAGCTAGACTAGTATGTAGAAAGGTCTCTCTTTAAACTTTAATTAGTTTAACAATGATGTGCCTGCTGCCTGTGTTTGTGTTTCAAGAAAACATGCAGCAGCTTAGAAGCGTGATGCTTTGTATTTAACATTGAAAGTGTCTCTCAGTCCAGGCTTATTTATAAAGCAATTTTCTAATAATGATCTAGATTCAGTGGAGTTCAATCAGGGATGGAGTTACCCTGGCATACATAAAATGAATATATTAAACCACCTATCAAGCACCTGACTGCACATATAAACATAAAGAAAGGGGGGGGGGGGGAAGGGAGAAGAAGAGAGGTGACTCTTGAATTAGATCTCTTTTTCCTGAAAACCCTCTCCTCTCCCTGCCCCTTACCCAAAGCTGGAGAAGATGTTAGGCTGCACCACTACAACACATGCTCATACGGCCTTCCCTTGAGCACCCTGTGGGTTGTATGCTTTGCTGCTTCCACAGGTCTGAGTGCAAGAGGTACTGCTCATCATGCATCATGCAACAAGTTCTCTGATGGTCTCCCAGCCCTCCCTCCGCCTCAGGGATTCCCAACACCTCCTCCTCCTGCCTCCTCTCTCAGCCCTGTATCTCTGTGTAGTACCCCATCCTGTAGCACATGCATGCCTTCCCCTCATAGCATACTCCCTCCCTTGAGGACAAGGGGAGAAGGATGCACCACTCCCCTGTCCTACTCTCCCTTTCCACATGGCAGTTTCCCCCTATTTGACATTGGCTCTTGAGACCCTTTTTCTCTCATTTTCCCATGCCATTCATCTCTGTTTCCCAGCTCACGTCCTTGTACCCCTCATGCTTCCTCTCTCCATCTTCCACCCTTGTCCCAGGAGGACATGACCCAGGTCTGTCCCTAGGAAAACAGGGCATTGTTGTGAGAGTCCAGGACAAGCCAAAGCACCCTCCCTTTCTGGGCAAGTCCCTCTGCCACAAGCAGGAGGTACCTGGGCACTACTGCGGAACAGCTGCTGTTTCTGGTGATACAAACTATGGCCTCTCTCCCCACCGTGCCCTTTTATACAGCTTTCAAACATGCATCTCTTTCTCCTACTAATGCATGAGAAAACTTGTGCCGAATAATTTTTGCAGAAGTTCAGCAGCTCTGGTTTGTCCATGGCCTAAGAAGAGCTTTGTTGTCCCAACAAACACAGGCTGGACATTCAGTGCTTGCAGTGACCTAAATCCAAGGCATTAAATGTTTTATATGTTTTTATGTTTAAATGTTTTTATATGTTTAAATGGTTTATATGGCTGAAAAGGTGATTGGAAGGAAACTCTGAAAGTCAAGTCCAACCTCCTCTGAAATCAGGACCATTGCCAACATTAGATGAAGGATCTTCAGATTTCTACTGCTATTTCAAAAGAAGAGGTTTGAAAAATTTATGAAAGACGCACACGAGGTAAAAGGTGAATCTGTTATCTGTTGAAAGACCAGCCTGTGTTCTCTGTAGCTGGTGGCCACTGCTTACGCTTCACGTGACCTCATAACAAAGACAGAAGTTTAGTTCTTGTTCACTGTAAAATATCATAAGCAATTTTTCTTTAGTTTAAGTTCTCTGATTACAGCCTAACATTTCAGAGTCATCAAAGCTTCCTTTTTATTAATCCTCCAAAACAGCAAAGAGTACCAGCTGCTGTTTAATTAACCACACACCAAATTAATAATTTTCTTACCATGATTTAAAAAGTCTCACACATTTTTCAGGTCTTGTTCAAGGGTGTGATTCATCTGACTGAAATAGCTGCACAGTACTGTTTCAGAAGTTTTATCTACTCCTTTCTTGTCTCACAGAACTTCAAAAGCTTGAGAGGCATCTTTGCTCAGCAGGCAACTGCACTTGAATGACCAGATCCAGAAAGACATCTATATTGTCCCTCATGTTACTGTATGGGAAAGACTAGTTATCTAGGTACTTTTGTGATTTCTTTCTTGTCATTATTTCCATTTTCACCATCTCCATGGCAGGATCATGACTGCAGTAGCTGGGCACCTTCAGGAAAGAAAACACTACCCCCAGCACACTTTTCCAATGTCTAACTGCTAGGTAACAGCAGAAGGAAGGAGGGATAGCTTCAAGTCAAATCAGTTTAGTGTGGCAATGGAATAAATTAGATGAGCACTGCAGGGAGATAGAGGTAGGGCTCAGGAGGTATAATTAGGGACAGTGTGCACAATGGGTACTTGAGATCAATAGAATAGACTATTTCAATTGGAAGTGACCTATAACAATCACCTAGTCCAACTGCCAGACCGCTTCAAGGCTGATCAAAAATGAAAGCATGTTATTAAGGGCATTGTCCAAACCCCTCTTAAACACTGAGAAAGCCTTGGGGCATCGGCCATCTCTCTAAGAAGCCTGTTCCAGTGTTTGACCACCCTCTCGGTAAAAAAATGCTTTCTAAGGTTCAGTCTAAACCTCCCCTGGCACAGCTTTGAACCAGTCCCACTCATCACTGAATCCCAGAAAGGAATGCTCAGCACCTCCCTCTCCATTTCCCCTTCTCAGGAACCTGAAGAGAGCAATACTCATACTCCTCTCCAAACCAGACAAGCCCAAAGTCCTCAGCTGCTCCTCATCAGACATTCCTTCCAGGCCTTTCACCAGTTTCATTGCCCTCTTCTAGATGCATTCAAGGACCTTCACATTCTTCTAAATTGTGGGGTCCAGAACTGCACACAGTGCTCAAGGTGAGATTGCACCAGTGCTGAATACAGTGGGATAATCACCAGCTGATTGATACTGAGTTTGCAGCACCCCAGAAGAGTTAACACATAGTACAGGCATGGGAACAGGAAAGTACAGTGAAGAAATGGAATGAAAGAAGATAAATGCAGGTTAGGAAAATTTGGGAACAGAAACATTCATCTCTATATTTGCTGTCTCCATACTTTGGAGAAAGGAGTAGGAAGGCACTACCTAGACACCACACCACATTCCAAGACTAGCAGTCCACAGTTCAGGTCTCTCCCTCACCAGTGAAGCAATCAGGGCAAAATTTAGCCCCCATGTCAAAACTTGGGATAGCGTCTAGGACAGGAACATCCTTCCACATGCTACCACTGTCACCATGATCTAGGTATGTGTGAGGATCTTGACACCTGGGAAGAACCAGTATAGTGCTTACCCTGAAGAAGTTCATCAGAATCACTGGAAAATAAAAAGAACAATTCATACACTTTACCTTTGGCCTGGGGTCCAGAATTGAACTATGCATAGTTTCTGCTTGAAAGCTCATTTCCCCAAATTAATAACACCTTCTTTAATACTAGTCTTAAAGCTGTGCAAAAACAACAAAGCAAAACATGGCCCATGAATGTCACAGGTAAAGGCTCCAATTTGTGGACCACAGTCCCATTTTGTGGACATAAAATCTAGAAAAAGTCCTATGCTCCAAGTGCGGCAGAGAGCACGAGCAAATTAAAAAGGAGCTTACTGCTTAACACAGCAGATAGAGGAGAGGCACCTCAGAAAGGTGAATGAGAGGCCAGACTCTGGCATTTTTGGGCCATTTTAGGTGCACTGTATCTCACCTAACCACTTGCCCAACCACTTGCAGTAGCAGGTTTCTCCCAGGGAAGGCACCAGGGACCCTGAGAGAGAAGTGGAAGTGCAGGCACCTGCTCGAGGATAGTAACTAATCTAATTTTGTCCTGAATGAATCTCACCCAAAATAACTAGATGAATTCCCTAAGCCCTGGCAACCTAAAAATGCTACAGTAAGATATTGTATAAGTGCTTAGTGGCCCCTAAAAGCATGAGAAAGGACTGTTTTGCTTGGTTTAGGTGGCTGGGAGTTTATATGAAGGCTGGGAGCTCAGTTTAAATGCTAATTGGCTCATAAACAAGCCTGAGTTAAATAAAAGAATCAACTAGCATCAGCTAAGCTAGATCAATTTAAAAATGCAGGCTTTTGTTAATCAGAGGGAATTTGTACTGGGATAGGCTAGGCATTGCTCCAAAAGCAGCATCAGATTAAACCTCCTACTCGAAAAACACTCATTAAAAAGCAACTTCCATTGAAAAAGATCCCACTTGTCGCTACCAACCATTGTTAGGCAGTGAAACAGTGACAGATATTTTTGAAGACTATTATGGGGAAATAAATATTTATTTAGCTGTCTAAAGTAATTAATCCCCGCTGTTTCCTTTTTATGTAAGCACATAGAAGGCAAGACTGTCTTTGTACTTGAATTTTAGGAGACAAGTCTGTGTAGAGGCTCCCATGGTTTTTGAAGGCAGTAACAAATTCATGCCTAATACTTTCTATGCAACTCGAGAATGCCAGCCATCAAGCAGCAATAATAGACTTTTCCTATCCTCATTTAGTGGCAGCAGGAAGGAGATATACTAAAGGGGAAGAACAGAGAGAAGAAAGGTGAGAAAATAGAGTGACATGGAAGGCTGCAAGAAGCTGGCACACTGCTGGTGTGGGATCTGATAAAGGAAATCACTTTCACAGAGTATCAATTTGAGAATCAGGAAAAAAAAAGGAGGGGAAATGAAGGAAGATTAAGCTGTAAAAGCACAAGAAAAAGGATCAATAACCATCTTGGATGTATTTTCTGGGAAGCTGGAGTGGATAGCACAAAGACGTTTCTTAGAGAATATGTTGGCACCCCTCCCATTTACAAGTTATACAGCCAAAGTGCAATTAGCACATTCAGAGGAACAATAATTGAACAATACCAAACAGGCAGTCCATAGGCTGATTAAAGCATACAGTAAAAATAGAGGTATAGACCCCAGTTCAGTTCTTGTACAAGGGCCTCTCTGTCCTAAGAATCACTTGAACAAAGTATACCTACACTGTGGCATATGAGCTACAGATGATAACTACATATGAGCTTGATAACATGCAGATTGTTTTTGCTTTTTAAATTTAAGCAGGTAAATGTCATTGCTACACATTTAAAATCAGAAGCAATTTTTTAAAAAGTAGCTCAAGTGCTAAGTTCCATATTTCTTTTTCCCCAGAAGTATTTTATTGCAGAGTAAAATGACAGATGCAATTAGATAATGAGCAGATTATAGTTTGAGAATGTTATGCTGTGTTACATATTCAGGAGTGAACAATAGCAAGGGGAAAAAAAGAAAGATGGATATCTTAGTACCTATTTTTAAAGTTGGACTAATAAATGTGTCTTTTCTAGGTAGGAAAATATTACTGGGTTCTATGAATTCAGTTGTGTTATCTCTTCTCAGCTACGTGAGGAAGCTCTTCTGATGCAGTTTATCTTTAGAAATCACTCTGGTATTACTAGAAAAATTTCAAAATGACCAAGAGCTGGATTTGTGGCCACGTGACCATTGGGTTCAGACTCACTGAGCATGTTTTCTATTGAAACAAAGTTTGCCTGCAAGCCTATGCACTTTACTTTGTTGACCTCTGTCTCAACTTACCTATCAATAGGAAAGATATATTCCTTAGACTGTGGACCTGTCAACAAAAAGTACAGGATATAAAAGATTATTCCATTAAACTGAGCCCTTCTGGATATCTCTACCTTCCATAATAATGAAACAGGGCAAGAACTGATCCTTATTCCTGGTCTATAATTCATCTAACTTTTATTTTTAGAAAATAGTTATCTAAATATGAGTCACTCTAATCTATATACCAATGGCAAGAAGGACTCAGCTTCACAGGGTGATTGGTTTTGCCCATTTTAGGCAACCTGTAAAGATAATATGCTTCATCTAAAAGAGAAAAGCAGCCTCTAATTTCTTTCCATTGACTATAAAAGGAGCTCAGGATAACTTTCAGATCTGAGTAGACCACTTTGAGATACCTAAGAGAGGTGTAATAAGTCTGATTCTGTGGGAAGAGCACAGAGAAAGCACATTATGCCTTTGCTTCTCGCTTGTACCCACACAAGAGCCAGGCACAATCAGACTCCTTTAAAAATTATTTTAGCCGGACGTGCAGTTTTACCCATTTTTAGCCTGTAGTCTGAAGGATCATACAAAGATAAAGGATCCCTCTCCATCCTTTACAAAGGAGAGTGTGGGCTCCCCTGAAGCTCATCTTTTCCAGGCTCACACAGACACCCTGCGTGATTAGGCAGAATGAGCAGCCCGTTGCTTTCACCACCCCTAAGAAAACTATAATTTCCCTTGCAAAGCATCCACTGTGACATCACTTTGTGCTAGAACTGCCCTGGCAAGTTGGAGTGAGATATTTGTGTTGATGGACATACCCGAGAGCAGACCAGAGAACCAGCTCCGTTGGAGATGGTTTTAATTTCACTCACAGTGAAAGTGCTAATTACAGTCAGAACACAAGGTCTGCATCTCTACCAGCAATGTACAACTAGTCACAAGGCCATGATACTCACCTATCCAAGAAACAAATGGAATGGGCTTTACCAACTAAATATGGCAGCACTCTATCCCTTCCTTGCACCAAAGAATCGCTTTGCTCAGAGACTCAGAAACCCAGGTTCTGAGTCACTGAACAAAAACAGGAATACATTTCAACAATTTCCGTACCTTTATGTTCACTCTTTTATTCCCAAAATAATATACATTTTAAGTAGCCTGTTCCCCACATTTACTGCTGTCCCATTTCATTTTGCCTGTAAACCCATGTTATTTCCATTAGCTGACCAGTCACTCACTCTGCCACCTGAATTAACATGGCAGCCATTCAAATCTGTCACGTTCTATGGAGTCATTTGATGTTGCCCTTGGATCAGTAAACAACCCTTATCAATATTCCATAACAGGTAGAGTGTGCAAGGCATTTCATTTAGAACAAAGAATGATTCAAATAAATCTTACAGAAATTTTAAGGAATGCTGTGAATATGCCCAATCTTGATTTCATTTCAGTGTGGGAATTGAATACTTTGAATAAGTCTAAAGAAAAATTACCTTCTATATTTACAGTAGATTTTATTCCTTATGTAATAGAATTTAACTTTAAAATTATGACCAAAAAGAATTTCATTGCCATCACAGATTTTACATAAACACTTTATAAGCTCCACTCCACTCAGAATCTGTAAGGATGAACTTAGCCTTCAAGAAGAAAATTCGGTTCTCTTTCAGTCTTTACAGCAAACCTGTGGCAAGTCCCTTTCTCCTCTTTAAATTTCAGTGTCCCCAGCTGCAAAATGCTTACAACATTACTTGCTTATTGTTTAATTTCATCCTCTAATTAATTTGATTAAGCCCCTCAAAATAAGTAAAATTTTTTCAGAATAACACAGCCTTTATTTTGATCAGTTTTGATCTCTTTCAGCAGGTAATCCTTGATAATGTAATCACTGGGTATAGGAGGTTTCATTTAATAATGAAAGACAAAAATTTTAAAAGAGAGAGACAGGAGGAAGCTACTGGAAGACTGGAGTGATAATAAAAGATGACTACAACCCAAAGTTACATTACTTAGAGATTATTATTGATATTGCAAGAACTACCATATGCTTTGCAAGCTGTGACAGTCACCCTAGTAGTCACATGGATGAAATGATCAACTGCTTTTTGCATTCAAAGTGATAGGAACAAACTTGATCCAAGTAAGAGAAGCTGCTGCGTAACAAACAGCACAGGGGCATTGTGTGACTTAATTACTGTTTGTGGGGGAAAGGTCCCTTGCTTTGGTTGGGATCCTCAGTTGAAGGTTCATGCAGTAAGTACAACATCAATTTACTAATGTATAGCAGAGGAAAAAGCTAAATGAGCTCAGGAAGTTACCATTTAATTATTTCATGCAATCAAGCTTATGCATCACATCATTTTTGACACCATTAATGCCAGTTATGCACTGTCATGCCCCTAGGACAAAATTTATGAACCTGGTCTGAGTGGCAGACAGAACTAAAGTAAATTGCCCAGGCTTTCTCAGAGATATTTAAGATAGAGACTGGATGCTTATATAAATGTCTCTGTGTTTTTATAGCCTGATACAACCTTTGTGCTGCATCCTCTGCACCCTGTATAATTTTGGGGATGAGGTGGCAAGACTGCTTCCATATGGGATATTTAATACCATCACAGTGGTCCTTCCTTGGCAATAGCATAACTATTTCAGGAAGCACCAGAGTGCATCAAACCTTGGCACACCTGAATGCACCCTCGACAGACCTTGAAGCATGGATCGAAGGGTACGCCTCAGAAATCTCCCACTGACCTCATTTTGGATTCAGACCTGACAGGATTTTAATCCTCCCTGCAATCACAATGGCTGTGTTCTCAGCAGAAGTAATACGCTCTCATTACTGGTGGACCTTCAGCTTCACAGACCATAACAGCATCAATCCTATCACTGCACAGGCAAAATGTGCATGCTGGGGAATCTCTGCATAGACAGTAACTCGTGTTCAGTGGCAGTCCCGGGAAAACATGATGTAAATATTGTTTGCTATAGGACTTCTGATCCAGTTTCTCCTCCCTAAAAGGAAGAATTATTTTGGGTTGGGCACAGGGAAAAGAAATTGAAAGTGGGTATATGCACATCCCCATAGTCTGACCCCATATGTAATGGCATGTGCAGCAAACATGCTTCTCCGAGAGCAGATGAAGTGCTGGGCATCAGTCATTCCTTCCTCACCTACTGGACCTTGTCATAACTGAAAACAATGGCAGTTCAGAGCGACTCCTCCTTTCATCTGTACCACAAAGCATGGGGGCTCAGGTAACTGGATATTTCTCCACTAAATCTGATTTCATACTTGCAATAGGAATGGGTCAGTACCATTCAAAAGAACACATCATATCTATTTTGGAAACATAAAACACGTAAAGACTTTAACAGTGCAACACATAGAGGCTTGTCTTCTATTTACTCCTTTTTATATTTATTTACTTCAATAAGGTCATTGAAGCTAGCAAGAACTTCACAAATACTTTCATATCTCTCCATTTCTTATTAATCATTAAATAACAGCTGGAACTTCACATAAATAGACCTACATATCAACTGGAGTTGAAATGGGATTACATCAACACAGGAAAAGTAGGGAAACATGTTTTAGCTTCCATCAATTCAGTCAGAGAAAGCAGCATTAAGAGTTTAATTTTGTTTATACAAAATTTTCCTATGTGATTCCCATGCACCGTCACTATTTTGCAGCACAGAAAAGCATTTTAAGGTTTTTTTATTTTTATTACAAAAAAGAAAAACTTTCACTAAATTTAGGGGTTTTTTTTCTTAGATGTTTGGTCGACTCTTGAATGTAATCTGAACTGGAGGACAAACCGGACCTGACAAAGTGCCTTTACATCACCTGCGTCTTGAAAGAACCTACCAAAAAGCAGTCCAACTCTTTTTCTCAAAGTATAGATGTTCTTTTTTGTCAAGCTTGGTCCCGTGTGGAAGCTTCATTTAAATGTGACCTGCAAAGCAAAAATGAAAAGTGAGCACAAATTTCTACACTGAATATCACCAGGCTGTGCGGTGCAAGAAAACCCAGTACAGAAATAGCTGTAGTATTTTAGGGCATGGGCTTTTAGGGGAGATTCCTGACAGAAAGCTTCTCAACACACTGCAGAGATCCAAGAATTCATCCTACGTTGTTTCCAGCTTGACTGTGTTGGTTAAAATAAGAATTTGTGGCGTCATTTTCTGAATGTCCACAGTGTCACATGCTGGGACTTTTTCAGTAATCTATGCACAAAAGGAAATTTCACCAAGAAAAAGGAATTCAAAGTTATTTAAAAACATCTGTGATTAATGTCTTTTCCACTTTGTCTAACACATGGTCTGAGAAGCCCTGGGAGACCATGGACTATATGTGTGTGAGGGAAAAGTAAGTAAAGCAAAACTACTGTCAGTATATTCAAATCCAGTGTCCAAAGTCTGCACCTCAACCAGGGAATGTATAGAAGCTGCTCGGTAGAAAAAGATCATAAAAGTGCAGATGCCAGCACACATTCAATGATGTTGAAGATGGAGCAGAACTTTTCATATCTGAGGGGAGCAACTTTTCCAGTTCCCAGTGAAAAAAAAAAAATTGAGTAGCAGATGCTGTAGATAAAAGAAGAGAAATCCGTAGAAGTTGACTGGTATTGTCAGTTTTAAAGAAGGTGAGCATACTGATAAGAAGCAGAAAAAAATCCTGCTCATTTATGGCTTTGAGGCAGTGTTTTAAAACATTTGGGGCAAAACTGACAAAAAAATTAATGATAATTTAGCTATTTAAATTTCTTTAAACAAATAATTTAGCTATTCCCCCTGTAGTCAACACTGGTGATGCTGCAGATAGAGTACTGCATCCAGTTCTGGGCCCCTCAGTTCAAGAAAGGAACTGAAATGCTGCAGTGAATCCAGAGAAGGGCAACAAAGCTGGTGAATGGTCTAGAGGGTAAGTCCCATGAGGAGCAGCTGAGGGAGCTGGGGTTATTTAGCCTGAAGAACAGGAGGCTCAAGGGTGACCTTATCACTCTCTACAACAACCTGAATGGTGGTTGTAGCAAGGTGGGCATTGGCTTCTTCTCAAAGGCAATTAGAGGTAAGACGAGAGGATATAGCCTCAAGCTGAGCTGAGGAGGTTTGTGCTGGACATCAGGAGGAATTTCTTCATGGAAAGGGCTGTCAAACATTGGAACAAACCGCCCAGGGAGGTGGTAGAGTCATGATCCCTGGAGGCGTTCAAGAAATGACTGGATGCGACACCGTGCTATGGTCTACTTGACGTAGTGATGATCGGTTAAAGGTTGGACTCGATGATCTTTGAGGTATTTTCCAATCTATGTGATTCTGTGATTCTGTGATTTGGTTATTAAATGGATTGACACTCTGTGTAAATGCACCCTACTCTGTCATTCAGTGCTTTCCAGGAGACCACTTGCACAAGTATGATGTGGGAAAGGGAATTAACATCCGTGTCCTTGCAAGCATTTATATGAAGAGTAGTCCCTCCTTTTTTTCCCCACTGAAACTTGGCTCTCCCCTCCCCCATCTCAAAATCAGCATCTGCAATGTACCTCCACTGAACACACCTGTAGTATTCCCATCCGTGTGTCATTTGCTGACACTAATTGAAAACAGAGACCTTGACAAAATGGTCTACATTGGGAGAAAGAAAACATTAGTGTCATTGTGATGCTAATAGAGGATGCTATAGTTAGACTGGTAGGAAAGCGGGGGGAGAGGTTACGTGTATGCACCTCTTTCGATTTGTCCATGGCACTTCCATACCTTTTTCATTTATGGGAAAGAAAAATGGTCTTTTTTTTTCAAATTACCTTGATAATGCCAAAAAAGAAGAATCAGGTAAATGTTTCAGGCTTTCCACAGTTAAAAGAAAGCTGAATTTAAACTAAGGAAAAGTACAGGTTTTCTTATTTCAGCCTGTCCTTGAATCATTCTTTTAAAACACCAGCTCATTATAGTCAAAAGTCCTAATTTTAAGAATGTCTCCATGGGGGATTCATCATCTCTTTGCTATTCATTTCATGAATGGTCTGGACCTTTTTTTTGATCAGCCAGGGTCTTCTGGGAATGAACCTTGAGGTGAAGGTGGATATACATTGTTTTTCTGCTATCGAGTTAGATTCCAAGCTGTCATAGTACATAAGAAGAAATTCCTGGAACAATCTGCCTCAGATATCCATAGGGAATACACATATGTGATTAACCCAACTGGCCACTGGGTGTGACCATTGCACCACACAAAAGCATCTGAGACTTTTCCAAAGACAGGTCTGGAAGTATTGGAGCCAGAAAAAAACATAACCTCTCGAGGTATGAGTAGACAACAGCAATGTCAAATAACTTGCTGTGCTCAGTTTTCATATGCTTTGTTGCATAATGTGGAGCCTCTCTCAAAAGTCAGACATATAGCATTTAAAATAACAGTGTAAAAAAATTCAGTGAAAATCACATTAGTGACGTTACCAGAGTCCCTTTTTCTTCTCCAAAGGAAAACTAATAAGTCTCTTAAAGATGCAGGTGTTTGACTCTGCTCACTGTAGCCCCATTAATCGAATAAGCACATTCACAGGCAGAATGGCTTAACTAGACAATATCCAAAATATTAGTTCTCAATTACCTAGTTTGCAGCCAAAAAGGTAATATCCACTAAGAAGAACAGGAAAAATAAAATCTGCAATAAATTATTGATAATTATTTTTCGTCAAATCTGAGTTCCATAAATATGAGACAAAAGAATTTTATCCAGAGGAACGCAGCCAGATCTGTAGTTTGTGTCCGTTCCTTTCAAAGTGTTTCCCAATTTTATGTGCTATTTTATAGCATTTCTACTATTGAAAATTCCTCAAGTTTATCTATTAGATCATATATACTCTTTTATATTCTCAGTACAGATATAGTTAGATATACACACCAATTTGCAAGATCTGTTTTCCTGACCATACTCAGATTCAGTAGTGAAACGTTTGCATATTCCCTTGAGTTAGGCTGAAGTTCAGCAGTATCAGACCCTGATCAAAGAGTCAATGGTAGAATAACATCACCTTGATCTCTGAAAAACCTGTCAGTCCTGAGATTGCTCAAGCTTAGATTGGTTACAACTGCCTCTACAGGCAATAACTGAACAAAAAAAAAAATCACCAAGAATATGACTGTGCTTTGTCTTTCTTTCATCCTTGGGTTAATACCCAGTGTGATGGTGAGTGGGTATCAACCATGATGAATGTTACAGGGTCATTTTTACCAACACATGGGTTTTCCCATGCAGGAGGAATCTGAAGCTATACTTGTGCAAAATATACAGAGCAAGGGTCTGAATTCAGTTCTGCCTTTCACATCATATATGAATGGGAATGCCACTTCCCAGAAGCACAAAGTACATCACTGACTTCTGAAGGGATCTAACAATCACTGTGTGTTGGTTTTAAAGGGGAAAATGCCAGTAGAGGAAGATAACCTCAGTTTCGGGCTTCTCTCTGTACCTTTATTTCTGATTTTTAAAGGTATGCTTTAATAAAAAAAAATAAATCATAACCAACTGATAGTACTACTAGTAGTAATAATAATAATAATATCAATAATACCAACAATATCATCTCAGTACCTAACAACTCATGCCGGAAATTATCCATACTTCTCAGACTGACTGTTTTTACACTAAGTGAGACATCTGGCATCTTATTGAATTTGTGATGAGCTGCCAATGTTTTAACAACGGGCATTCAGCAAATACCACTTTGTCTATACATTTGCGCTAAACCTTAAACTAGGATTCTATGAGTTCAGGGCTACAGAAACTATTTATTTGTCTCCCCATTTAAACAAAAATGTTTTCTCATAACCCTAGGCTAGGAAGGGGCAATTCTACTTGAAAAATAAACAAAATGTTCTTGATGGAAAGCTATACTTTCTACCTGAAAGCAAATCTGCAATGGCTATATTGCTAGCATAAAGCACAGTTCAGCCGCTGCGTAATTTGAATGTAAAAAGAGAGAAGGTCTTTAGAAAATTCCTCATCCTTGTTGAAATGTACTACGTTAAAAAGGAGGGGGGGAAAGCACTCTCTTCTGAAGTATCTTTATAGTCTCAAGGGAGAATGTTCTTTATAAGACAGGAAGATTTAGCAGGATTCAGGAAGGAGAGCAAGCACCCTCAGAAGCAGAGAAAACATCTTCCCATCTTTCAGCTTGGCTGTAAGGGACTCCTGACAACCCCACAGCTGCTTCCTCAAGCACATGCTTACTGAATAGCGTGTGTGTGTGTGTGTGTGTGTGTGTGTGTGTGTGTGTAAAATAAATTCAAGATTTTTTTTTTTTTTGTCACCACAGCAAACAAGCAACGGAACCTGTCAACCTGTAGCATTTTATACATTTTATATACTGGGCTGAGACTCAGGTTGGGGACGAGCTGCTCTCTTCACGAGTGGCAGCACTGCACAGTGTGACCACAGGCCAGGGAGGATCTCACCTACACAAGGGCATTCCTCCTGCAGCACACAGCCACCCAGCTACAACTGCAGCTTCACAAAATATAGTAAGAGGGAAGTATGGACAGGATAAAATAACCGCTACCGTATATTTTATGTGACTGAGAGAGAAAACTGGAACCCAGAGAGTGGCATCTGAGGTGCAACCTTGTCTGGTTTCTCCATCACCCTCTCCTTGACCATGCCATCACAAGGCTCTTTATGGACAGGGTGCAGACGGCTTCTCTGCTCATCCAGAGGCTAGTTTAGTAGTTTTCAAGGAAATTACATGCATGAATCCCATTTAATGGATTTTGTACCTTCCATATACCACTACTTATTTAGTAGCTTATAAGAAAACTTCTACAATAGGCTGAATTTCAACAGAAAATAAAAGATTGTGTGCCTGACTGCCAGCCCTCAGGAGGTGCTCAGACTCCAGATTTTCTTTACCTGTATGTTTCAACCATTTCAACTAGCTCATAGGATACCAGAGTCAAAAGCTTGTAAAAAGGGTGCAAAAAGTTGTGCTCACTGCATTTTCTCTCATCAGTTTCCATGGTACAGTATATAACTGACATTGGCAGGATTAATGTGCTAGTGATAAAGCAGTAGCCTAGAGACACAGTGATTCTGTAGTTGTGCCATATAAAATCAGAGTGTATAAAAAGATATCATCTACCAGAGACCTATTTTTGAGAACTGTTCAATATTAGAATGGCTCGTGCACAAGAAGTTCTTCTATCTTTGTGTTCAATAGACTGATTTTATCTTGCCAAATATATGCCTAAAATGGAAGGTAAAAAAAATCCCAAACAAACTAAAACCACCCAAAAACAATCAAACAAACAACACACAAACACATACAAAAATCCAAACAAATCTTTAAAACCAAAACACCCAAAACCCACACAAATCCCAAACAAACAAAAATCCTGACCTCTTACATCCTGGTTCTTCCCATTCTTTTCATGTCTGTTCTATTTTGAATTGAGCTATCTTAATTTACACCCTTCACCAGGATGTGATGGTTTTGAACATTTTAAGGGTGAGTGTTGGGAGAGAGAACAATAATTCCAAAATAAACCTTTCAAAAAATTTTACTCTCTAAATGATCATTCCAAATAAATTTTGAATAGCTGCTTGGTAGAATCTATTCTGATTCTAATTTTGGGTATATTCACAATCTATTCATAATCTATTCACGTCCTAATTTTGGGGAGATAAGATTTCGTGTCACTAGAAAGGCATCCTTCAAATACAGAACCTTCATATTTCATGTTGAAAATTCTGAAATATTTCCAGGTGCACTGCTATGTCAGGTCCTTATAGCAAGAGTCTGTAATTTCAGGCAGGAACAAAGGTGGCAGAAAATTCTACACATCAACTCTATTTCATACTAGTACATAGTATTACCCATGAATTAATATTTCAGTGCTTCAAAAGTTATTGTCTCGCCTATAAAATGTTGTAGATATTAAGGTTAGTATGTTAGCCATGAGATGAATAAACACACAAACCATTACAGTTAACTTCCATACAGAAAGAAAATTAGCTACCTAATGCAACGCTAAATTGCACATAAAAATCCTATAGCCCTTTACCTTCAATTAAAAAAAGGGGCAAACACCAAGCTGATGAATTCACTGATTTGGAGTTAGGTTTTCTGCTAGTATAGATCCCATATAATTCTGTGAAGTTCTGTCATTAGAGAATTTCACATTGATGGAAAAGTTTTATTCAACAGAAAGAATTTATTCCCATTTCAGTCATCTGCAAGCACATAACTACAATCAGTTGAAGTGGAATCAAGTCCAAGGATAAGTGGAGAGAAACAAAATTTCATGATCCTCTATTGCCATAGGAAGATATTTCATCCCCTAATTTTTCTGACATCTGCACAGAAGGGATGAGGGATAGTGGGAGGCTTTTGGAAAATGTTCTTCATTGGGTTTCCATCAGTTTGAAGGGGAAAGAGTATATCTTGCTATGGTTGTGCCCAACCTCCAGCAGCTGAACGCTACAGTGTTTCAAGAGAACCGTCTCCTGTAAAACACATAGGGGAAAAGAGCAAGATAATTATATTTGCAGTAGAGGCCCTTTATTATATGTCCTCTTGGTTTTGTTTTGTAAAGAAAAAACACAGGCTTCATCAATACCTGAGGACTGGTAGCAGTCCTCACGCTCACACTTGACAAAGCATTTAGCCATTCAGAAACCCCAGTTTGCTACCAGTGCCATTGTCAGCTGGCTGATCAGCCATTTGGTTTCTTTTAACACGTGCTTCATTCCAAAAGTATCCTCGTAAGGTGTAGTTTCAAAGATTGCGTTCCTTCTAAAACCTTTTTGTATTTTCATCTTTTCTGTTAGTTTGTTAATGTGTTATAAATTTCCTTTGCCTATATTCCATGTGTCTCAGCTGCTTCTGTTATCTTTCTTACATGGAATGACAATAAACGAATGTAATAGCCTAGCTGAGAACATGCCATTGATATATACAATAGTTTTACATTTCTCTGTATTGCTCTAATGTTTTACCTGCATTTCCAGCTATCACATCACACTAAGCACATATTTTACTAGGCTGTCTACAATGATTCCCCACTCTTTCATCCGAGTGATGCTCATGAATGCAGCACTTCTATAAGCATTTTGAATGTGTACTATCTTGCATTTATCAATCCTGAAATTCAGCTGTTTCTCTTCTGATTACCTGCATATTTGTAAGGTCTCTGAATCATTCTCCTTTAATACAAACAGACATTAATATCTGCAGTATCTCTCAATTTGATCACCTCACCATTGTTTCAGGTCAATTGCTTCAAATAAGTCTCTAAGAAAAGAAAAATACCTGAAAATTGTGTGTGCAACTATTTTTTTTTATCCTCTCCACTAGTTCTTTTTTCTTTCACCTTTACTTTTTTTTCACCTTTGCCCATTTAGGTTTAAAAAAGTTTTCTCAAATGTTTCACTGCTCCCTTCAAAAGAGTCAAGGAAGAGATGATTCAAGATGACAGAATAAGAAACACTTGTCTCTGTAGCACATTTCAACAATTTAAAATTTTTTCCTCTTTCAGCTTATATGTCTGAGGTATTTGTGAAGTTCAGAGCTATGAGTCCTGAAGGTGCTGAGTACTTTAAATATGATTTTTTTAAATAAAAAACTAATAATATGGTTAAATTTACATAAAAGGATGTTCGGTTACTTTGCATTTCCTACTCATCTATAACTGGGAAAACTACTGAAGACTATGAGCAAAATCTTTCTCTTGTTTGGGTTGAAAACAAGTTATATAGTAAGTTTCAGAACAGAATAAACAAAAGTCTTGTAATCTACTTTATGTTGTACACAATGAAGCAAAACATCTCAAAAAAGTAAGTCTTGAGGTATATGATATTTGGAAATATTGTTCACTGAACTTGCCAAATGTATTGAAATTAATTGTATTTGCACTGTCACCAATTTTGGAGAAACTTAGGGGCCTTACGAAAAGAACAAGAAAACAATTGCCTCCAGAAGACCAGACACTTACTCCCAGACTCTGAACAACTTAGACTTTATCTCAAAGTGCACAGACCAGACCACATAATACTCAATTCATCTACAGCCCCACTGCCCTACTTGTTCAAATGCCATTATATTTTACTCCAAATGAAAATAGGGTTTGATTTAGAATCATAAAAATGACCATTTATACAGCATTTTTCAACTAAGGATGGCAGAACACAGGACAAACTCAAAACTATTTATAGAGGAATTGCTTTACCAGTATGTAATCCCATCAAAATGAAAGGTGATAGCCTTCAAACAACAGCTGGACAAATATTATCCAACATATACATTTTCTTAATTAATTTTTACCTTTTTTCTCAACTAATTTATTAGAGTAATTTTTCTTTTTGTAGCAATCAGCCAGCTGCACAGCTCTGCAAATACTGCTCATGGAGTAAATCACTTGATGGATAATGATGATTTTCATAAAAACATTTACTTGGCAAATATTTTTTCAGATAATTGAGAAGCTCAGCTTTAAAAATCATGCAATAACATTGCATAGTCATTTTAGACAGGCATAAAAAAAAGTTTAAGTGAAATTATAGGAAGAATTTTACACAGCAGGAAGTAATTAGCCAAATGGAAATATGGCTAAAATGGTGAGATTAAGACTTTTAACTGGTGAAAAGTTGTTCACGTTCTTTAATTGTTAAATATGCTCTAAGATCTTACCTTATATCTCATCAAAAGAATCTTTAACCAGGTCTATCTGTACTTCTGAAGAAATTCTCTTTTGAAAAGTCTTGGCTTGCACAAGACTTTAGCTGAACAAATCCCATTAACAGCAACGAGAGTCACTCTGCTAAATCCCCCATGCCCCGAACAGAAACAACTCTATAAGTAATGTGCAAGTTTATACTCCTCTGAAAATGGATAGATGTGAGATAGAAGGGAAACAGCTTCTTTTGTCACAGATACCTGATAATTTTTAAGTGTAATGCACCCTCCTGGAGGAGCGGGAAGGGAAGGGAAAGGAAGGCAAGGCAAGACAAGGAAAGGAAAGAGAAGGCAATGCAAGGGAAGGGAAGGGAAAACTAAAAAGAGAAGGGAAGAAGGGCAAGAAAAAGGGACAAAACAGGGAAGCTGGATAAACAGGAAAATAAAGTTATAACAAAACAAAGGTCACCGCCAATACCTTCCTTCAAATACACCTGCATTTTGTTTTCCAAAGGAATTCTCCAGGCTGCCTAGCCTCATCTTATTTCTTTTGAAGTTCCTTCTGGAATTGACTCTTATCTAAGCCATTCACGCATCTCTATTGAAATACTCAGAAACGGAGCAAGGTGTGAAGAGGAACAGAAGATTAAGCAAGGCTGCAGAAAATACTCACTTATTCATCTTTCAAAGGTGATAGAAAGGGAGTCGAGCACATCTTTATTCTTCTGTGAGAGGATGCTATTGTTCATCTTGTTCTAATTATGAAATTTGAACTTAAAAGGAAGAAAGAGAACACCCCTGTGACAGTGCACAGTACATATTCCTGGAAATAATTCTTATAGAGGTATATGTCAACCCTATGTATCCAAGAATGACCCAACAGTCACAAAGCAACACACAGAAATATTTGATACAATCTACAAAGCTGCACTTCTTGATCTATTTTTGTTCCAAACAGATTAGAGAACTGCATGGCAGAAGAAGAAAGCATAGCTAATCTTTCATGACTGCTAGACAGTGCTGCAGAAATGTAATTGCAGAACCAGAAAATTCATGAAAAGAATGCCATGCTATTTACCACAATTCAAAATTAATCTAATTATTCCTTAATCATACAAAAGAGAATGGTCCGCAAGCACAAATAAAAAGAAAATATAAGCATCGGATCCCCACTAAAAATCCATGCAATTTGTAGAGTGGATCTTTTCTTAAAAAATAAAATATGATAAGAAGTCACTGAGATTTTTCCACTCTGATAATCCATCGGTCTGCTAATATTGTCATCTCCTCCTTCCATCCCTATCCAAAAAAACCCCCACTTTTAGAAAATGTGAACATTCCTATAGGTCTAAAGCCTAAAGGACGGAGAAAGAAAGGCCAATGTTGTATGAACATCTTGAGTAAGTCTGAGTTCATTGCTTTCCAAAGCACTATTCTGCAAATCTTTGATTCAGATATAAGTGGCACTTTCATCACTAGGTGAAGTGCTTGAAATGAGGAGAAATACAAAGCGGATGAGGATGTTAGCTCAGAATAAGGTACTTCTCTTCTGTCTAGTAACTGAGTGTGACATTGACAGTTTTGCTGTAGATGTTTGAATTGCAAACAACAACATCTGTATATTTTAAAAGCCATGAAATAAAGTTTTCATTAGCTATTGCACATCCAGCAATATCTCAGGACAACATGCTTGTCTGGTCAGGCATTTCCAAAGTTTCCACAGACGCTAGATAGGTGGGAGTTTTTTCCTTTCTCTTTCTCTTCCCGCCTTTGCACCCAACCAGACTGGACTAAAAACTCTGACGCCGACGGGGATACATAAGGAGGTCACAGATGTTATCATTTGCAGTTGAATGAAAATTAGTTTCTTATTTCTGTTCACTGATTTCTAGAAGATTCTCAGATGCATAGTGCTGTCCAGGATTAGATCTGCCTTGTTTCTCCACTGGGCTGCAACCCTTTCTATTTGCTCCTTCATTCAGAGATGTTACGTCATGCCCATGAAGTGTGAGATGCACAGAGGTATATCCTGCTTCAGTCTGGGGCCGTGTACCTTGCACTTGTGAGCATTGTACCCTCTTTTCCACAAGCATTCAGTTTGCATTAACAGGGAAGAATACAACCCTGGCTTTTAGTTTCCTACAGTCAAAACATCTGTAGAGGAAGAGTCTTCTTCAATGACTCTTCACCTGAAGGTTAGTAACATTCATTACCTTCTATTGATCATGTATGTCACAAGAGGAACAGTGGATAATAAACACCTCAGTTCTTCTCTGTCTCTGATTCTGAATATCCTCCTCCAGAAAACCTGACCTGCAAGCTTGTTCCATCAGTCTTAGTTCAGAATCAATTTGTCTTTTACTGGATTCATGTGATCCATATATTCTTCCATAATCATCTTCTGCAGCCCCATTGAATTAGGACTTTGCCTATCAACTGACTGGAGAATACATTTTTACTCCCACAGAATAAGTTGAGATAAATTAATCTGTTTTTCAAAAATGTGAGGCTTTATTATACCAGTTTTAGACAAAAGGTGCCTGGTAGAGTTGGAGTCATTTTAGAGTAGGAACAATTTAAATTTTATTGTTTAAATAAAGAAAACAACAGCACTACAAAACTGAAAAAGAGGTTCTAATTCACTCAGTAGAATCCAAATGTGGAAGATTTTATCTACCTACAGGCAGACAATGGTGTAACATAACTGGCTCCCTTTTATGATATGTGGGTGAAAAATTTTGCATTTTAATTGCTGCACAGCCCTTCTCACCTGTGTTTGTGCAGGACTGTAACCCTCTTCATAGCAGCCAATCCTAGTTTTCCAAGTGACTGCCTTGCTTGGGATGTGTTGCAATATTGCGGTATGTTCAGGCTTTCAGGTCTCAGAAGAACTACTAACACAAAAAGCACCTTAACCAAGTTACAGAGTATTTGGTGTATCACCATTGTGACTGTTCAGGGAGAGTACTTGATCCCTACTGTTCTATGAAAACAACCACAAGCCGCTGATGTTAGGTAGCTTTTGTACCTGCTAATAAAGACTCTTTTTGGCCTTACACATTTGCCCCACACTAGCAGGACCATGGTCCTTTCTGAAGTTCAGATTCCATTTTACTCTGGAGTAGAGAAGCTTTTTATAGGAAGATGGTTTGTTGACAGACAGTGCATCTGTAATAGGTATCACTGGAGTTTCAGTTACATCCCTGCCCATGCAGCATAGTTGACCTTGTATCAAAATCTCATACTTTAAAATGAAAGTTCCCTATTTACTTTACAAATCACTGTTTCTTTTAGATGCTCATAAGAAGCTAATATAAAACATCTTAATGAGCTTTGTGTCACAACATAACCCCCTGTCTTCTGAAGGAATAATATCAAGTGTACTTATAAGCAATTATTATCCCACACAGCCTGAATTCAAAACAAAATTCTTGAACACAAATTTTATTGGAAACAATTTAAAAAAACATGAGCTATGTTTAATTATCTAGAATATCATCATGCTCAGAGGCCCTAGCTGAAATAGGCATCTTGTTGTGATATACTATATAGAATGACATGGCAGGAGATAGTTGCCTCAGATTAGAGTCTAGCTGAACAGGGTGGCAGAAACTGAAAACGTGAACAGACTAAATGATTTGACCCTGTTCAACAGCTCTGCAGTAAACAGGACCCAGCTCCCTTGATTCCTCTGTCAGCTGCTACTATTTGGCTCCCATTGCCTTTGCACTCCAAGAAGAAGCTGACTGTCAGTATGGGTACATCCACAAGCGTGTATACATGACCAAATTAGCCATGTATGTTATGTGAGTGAATCTGTATACACTTACAGTTCTGAAACATGCACATACAATCTCAAAAATATTTGCTTGGACTACAGAAGAATTCAACATTTCTTTTACTGTGGTAGTCTATTCAAATATCTTAAAAAGTGAAGGCTAATCAGGTTAGAAATAAATTGAAGAAAATATTATCAAAATCATATATAAACACAGAACATCTGGGGGAGCTTTCAAGCCCAAGGTCTTAAAGAGAATGTGACATCAACATAGAAAATGAACTTTTCCACATTTCATCACTAGGTTCTTAGCCAAGGAATCCTATCCTATTCCATTTCTAGACAGCTAAACCTTTCCATTCTCAAACATGTGATTAGCCCAAATTCTAAAAGCAAGCATGCCTCAGAATGATATAAATAAAGCAATACAACAGTTACTGGCCCACATAGCAGCTGGACCAGATGGCATCTCTATACATTTTTAAACAATGCAGTGTAATGCTGTATTAACACATCTACTTGCATAAGTATATGTAGATATACAAGACAATAACAATACTTGACACTAATCCTGCATACATCAGCATGGAAAATAACTAGCCTTCTAGAGGCTAGCAAGAGCACTCAACAGTGATGGTAAAATATTATTATATATATATGATAAAAAATTTCTACCTCTTTGGCTGACATTATTCTCATTGACTTGCTAAGTATTGCTTACCAGTATGTCACCAACATCAATATTAAGGTGTTGTTAAATATTCTACATTATTTATAGTATGAAACTAGGAATAGCTTTTCAGTCTTGAATCCACTAAGGTCTACAGAGTCTACTCGAAGCATTTACATTACACTTCAGGAGAGATAATACTTTGGTTTGGAGGCTGAACTCAGCTTTTTTTCCCAGTAGTTCAGAACTCCAGCCTCTAGCTTGCTACCTCCTCACATCTGATTTACTGGAGAAAGATGTCCAACATCTCTACTCTTCATGACATTGCCTTTGGAGCCAACTTCACAGGTCCTGCCTCCAGCAGATCATCCTAAGTGATGTTTTTTGGACATTTCTTCACTATTCTTCAGAAGAGACAACTGACAGGAATCTTCCTTGCACCAAGGGCATGCAGTTGTCTCTTGAACATGCAACATTTTTTGACAAATTAAGTAAACACAGTGAGGGAATTAGGAAAGAGAGCTACACAATTTGCTTGCCTTTAGAAAGCCATAGAAGGAGAAAAGTACCTTTCATTATGCTACGGTAGCCCAGTCAAATCAACCACCCATAGTACTTTTTTCCAAATATATGTCAATATCCAGCTGAACTCTGTCTTGTCTAATGAAGATTTCTGACATGCCAAACTTGGCAACTGGCTCAAAATATCTCACAAGATGATCAAATCCTATAGATTTATAATTTTAAATTATTTACAGCAGTTCCTCCACAAGCTTTCCTGCCCTCCCTCCAAGAGCCAACTTCTCTCTAATGCCATAAAACCCTCTCCTGCCTTTGTCATATACCTCCTACCCTGCCTCTGAAGAACAGGACTTACAGAACTTAGCAGTGGCCATAATTCAGTTGAAAGCTTGAACTTGTAAATAAAATTTTTTAAGACAGTAAATAAAAAGAATAGAAATAAGTCAAAAACCCGAATCATCAAAATCTCATCTGGTTTGCAGATTTAAGGTGTCAGGCCCTTCCTTCATCACATGTTTCAGGAGAACCCGGGGAACACCACTCACGCTCAGTCTAATAAAAAGCTGGAAACATAAACAAAATTAATTTCCCCAAATCCCCAAACACTTTAGTTCTCAGTTCAAAGGTTTGTTTTCTTGCTTGTTTAAATTGTGAGAAAATCTGAGTAAAAAGTGTTGGGTTTGAGAGGTTTGGAATTTTTTTTCAGCATTCTCTGTTGAAAATAATTTCTTTTTTTCCAACCAATTCTGCCTACCAACTAGGTGTACCATCAATTCAATGGTAAATTTGTGACAGACCATCTTGTTGAAATCTTGGCAGCACACTGCTACATGTGAGCATTCACAGAACACCAGCGTTTTCTAGGCTCCCTGCCAAATGAATGCTTTGGAGAATGTATGTATGTACTGTATTCCTACAGTCTTCAAAGGATTAGCTTTGAATTACGTGAATTGTTTTGAGTTTGAGACATCATTAGGTTATATTAAATTACAAAATATGTAAAAATAAGAGCCTGTGCTTGCTTGAACTAGCAACTCTGTCACTTTTACCTTTGTGACTTTATCTGTGATGACATTTGCTTTTTTTGTGCTCTTCTATTTAACAGTTCTTCCAGGAGTTGCTTTTCTTTTTTCTCAGACTTGATTTTCAGCTCCACTGGTTTGCATTTTGCTTGGCTATATAAAAGGTGCATACATCCCTTACACTCTTTGTGAATGGGATTTTTCCCAAACATTATTTATATTAAATCTTCACAGCACTTTTTTAAGGCTTCTTTATCTTCCTTCTTTTTTAATCCAATCTATTTGCTCCCACCCAAGGATGTCACCTCAGCCTCCTGCTCCTCTCCTTTCCCTTTTTAGCCCTTTCCACCTATTCCCTCCATTTTCCCATTTGTATTATCACCACCCTTCTCTAACACCAGCTTCTTGGAGTATCACATCAACTTTACCTCCAGGAATCTGAACTAAAACTACCAATAAATCGGTTAAATTTTCTTGAATAGAGGTTGAGCCTACACAAGTATTTTGAAATGTTATCAAGCTGAAAACAGCATCAGAGTGGTTTCTGTTGCCACAGAATCCAAACTGAAACTGAATTAAAGATGCACTGGTTTAATTGCCTGCCCACAGACCCATTCATAGTGCTTGCCTACCCTCACTCCCCACTCTCGCATGCCATCACTACTACTATTTTTTGGAATTCTGTCATCTCTCAACTCATATCTGTTGCTCTTCTCTCTCATCACCCCCAGCCACTGCTGTTCCTGGAGTGCATCTCCTCTTTATTCTCCAAATTTCAGTTCCTCTAATCATGACTCTCACACAGATAGGGATGTCTTTAAGTCTAATGCTTCTTTGCCAACAGCCTCTCCTACTTCAATCCTTGTGGGGATCCTATCTGTTTCCATTTCTAGTTGTCCCATTTTTCCCACTCTTCCTCCTTTGAATGGGGCTGCCAATGAGTTATTTTTGCTTCTGTTCCTCTTTGTTTCTATCATCTACATCAATTTTCCCTCTCTGCCCAAGATTCCCCAAGCTCTGGTCTTGTTCTCTATCATTTCCAGGTCTCTTTCAACATCATCCACCAGTCCCTCAGAAATGCACCACTTTTTCCAGGACTTCCAATTCTTTTTCAGCCATTGAGAAAAACCGTCAGCTGTGAGCTCTGAGCTCTTCCTCTCTTTTACTCAGATAGTACATTAACTCTGGCTGGGTTGTACCCAGCAATCATCTTACCTGTTTTTGCTTTTCATTAAAAAAACAGAACAGGTTTGTGATCAGAACTAGCTGTGTCACAAGAAACACTGGGCTGCTTGGATGATACCACCTGTCAGTCCACAAAGCAGTTCTCCATGTTTTTTGACCAATAAGTCCTATGACACCTTCCCTTTCTTTCCCTTTTCTTTTAGTATTTCCAAAAAGTACATCTTCTTTTTCTTTAGGCCTCACACATAACATTTTCTTCCCTCATATCTATCCAGACTGATGCTTTAAAGGTCATAACTTTCATTTTTATAGGAATATTCTTCATGAATTATCGCCAGGTCTTCTACCATCTCTTCTTACCCCAGACCAAGATTAAGCCTCTTAAAAGGTTCCCATCCATAAACTCTTACACTAGGCAGCTTGAAAGGTTCTCAGAATAAATTTTCAAACACATTCATGCTTTGCTTTCCACTCTCCCAGATGCTCAGGAGCCACTCTCTATAAATTTCTACAAAACGATTCATTATTTCCCTTTCACATTCTCTTTAAAGCCCTCCATTTCTGGGCTGCTTACAAAAGACTTGACAACATTTAGACTTCTGGTATGCTGAGGTCACTGCCTATGATGCTGACTAATATTTTCTGTGTTTCCTGGTGTTCCTCCATCTGCCTATCTCCATCTGTTGTTTCCTTGCTCATCCTGGTAAGCTGCTCGGAGGCAGGACTGACTTGCTGTTCCCCACAGGTGCAGCTGCTGCAGCCTGCAGTCCCTGGCCAAGGCTTGTGCCCATAGGAGCTCTGCTCCCATAGACCACATGGATAACCAGGCCCATGACTCACTGAGGATCTGCCTGCCTGGTGGACTGGGAGCTTTGACCAGGCTGCTCTCAGGCTGACTGCTGGCTTAGGTGATCTTTTACCTCTGGTGCCTTTTGTTCAAACATTACTTACCGTCACCAGTGGAAGTTATTTCATTGACCTCACTTAGACAATATCACAAAACACCAAACAATTTTGCAGAGCAAGGTTCCCTCTGTGGGACAGCTTCCCCACAGCATGTGTCTGTCTCAGGGTCAGCTTTGCTAGTCCATCCATTTAATTCACTCAGAAAATCACATTGAGACGGTAGGACATAAAGAGACCCATTTGCCCATTGCACTAATCTAAGCCTTTTTATTTGCTGCAGTATAAGTAGGGACCAGTGAAGAAAGATGATTTAGTATTAAAACCTGCCCAGCATGCTGATATGAGAACTATGAATAGATCAGTGTTAGAGGCACAGGACAGGTCATGATAGTGTAATGGCTGTCAGAGAGGAGGCTGCAAATGCCTCAGCTGAACTAAATGAATTCTCCCTAGGTCTCTCTCTGAACAGTTAAAGACACAAATTAGAATTCTAGCAATAAATACAAAATTTGACCAGCTCACTCCAGAGTGGATGGTGCAGGAGGATGGTAACATGGATGCAAGTGGGAAAAGCGCTAGGGTGCACTGGTGAAAGAGGGCAGAAACACACAGCTGGTGCTCTTTCTTCAGGATGGCAAAGGCTAATTAAGTTTTGACATCCTAAGTTGAATTATCAGAAATCCAAACATGAGCATATTGTATTAGTCTCCTAGCTTCTTCTGCTTTCAATGAAGGGGGAAAAGTTATTTAATTTTTTTGACCATTGGACTCCAGAAAACCTTATAAAGAAGTAGTGGTTTGAACCAGGTTTTCCCCCTGAAGCTAAGAAAGTGGTAACCCCCAGGGGGTGGTGACTCTTGAGATTTGAACCAATCTGCGCTCCTGGGAAATATGAACATACCACAAGCAGACCGGAAGAGAAAAGTTGTTGTAGTTGAGATTGTAGAAGTAGTAGCCATGTTGTGAAAGACACGAGCAGAAAAGGACAAGAGCCCCTGCAGAGACTCAAAACAGTGTTAGACTGGGCTAAGTGTCTGTAGTTGAGCTGGGAGATGTTTTCTCCACTGTGAGCAGCAACAAGAGATCTTGAAAGCAGCGGCAGCCAGCACTGACCGGAGAAAAAGCAGCGGCACAGAGCCAAAAGATAAGAGAGCAGCAACGAAGGCATGCAGCACCGCAGAGAGAACTCCTGGAAGGAGAGCCGAGAGAAAGCCAGCAGAGAGCGGAGCTAAGTTTTACAGAGAGAAGGTTTGGGGGTAAGAACTGCAAAACTCCCCTAAACTTTCTTTGAGATCCCTCCAAGATGGAGGGGGTGGACTCTTACTGATTAGAAGTCCTAAATGGAGTAAAGGAGCTAAGAAGTTCGGTTGTCCTGAGAGCTCAGCCAGGACGGTGCGTAGGAGGTTGACCTTGGGGCCCTCCCTTGCTGCAAGCTACAAAGAAGCTCGCAGCCATCTTGAGACAGAACACGGAGCTCTGCAAAGGGGAATTTGAATCCCCTGAGGAAAGGGACTGCCACGAAGACCCCTGAGCTTCGTGGTATGACGTGGTGACGCGAGCTTGTCCCTGCTACGCAGCCCACGGAAGAGAAGACCCTCGCTTGGAAGACGAGTGGCCGAGGGGCTTGGATATCCCCTCGTGTGTGCTGGCAGAGATCCAGCAACAGCTGCATGCATGAGAGAGAGATAGACTGCTACTCTGAAGAAGCTGCTGCCCTGAGAGTTGGAAGGGATCTTTCCTTCTTCCCTTCTGGACTTTTATTTGGAGGGAGAAGAGATTTGATCCATTGTAAATACTTATGTCATGATAGAGATAATTAATATTGTATACAGTGTATTGTAGTATTTATTTGTACAGTTGTTGTAATATATTCCCTTTCCCCCCATTCTGAGTCTTGTGTGATTGTCTGGAAAAAAACCCATCTCTCATTGAGTTGAGATGTGGGAGGGGGGCTTGGACTAGGGAATTGGATTTTGGGGATCTCAAACCATGACAAAAGACAAGCACTATTCTGTTCTCATTCAAATCCTCCTTATGAATTCACTCCTTTGAGGCTTACATATTTAACAGGTGAAAAATTACAAGAAAGAGAAAACAAAAGGTCTCATGAAACTCCTTTCTCTGAGTTTCTCATGGCATGTCAGAGAATACCAGAAAATAAGATTCCAAAGGTCCTTGAGGGGACAGCAAATCCTTTGGCCCAATTCAGCTGCATATTAAACTTCCTTCTTAAAATTTCCTCTTTGCAGTGCTTAGCTCTCAAGATACCAGAAAAAAATGTTCTGTCTTCTTGTTGCAGTGTTAGGGCTTTTTTTCATTTTTATAGAGGGCAGAGTATAATTTCAGCCCATGAAAATAGAGCTATCATCAGTAGATTCTCTAAGTATCCGTACTTCCCAAGTGCTTCCTTTCCATTAGACTTCTTTCCATTTCATCATGATTTTTCTTCAACATTAACTAATGCTTAGGTAGATACTAACACATTTATCCCTTGAATTTGTTAAGACAGGGTTTTAGTCCTTCATCCATATTATTTTCAACCAGTATACAAAAGTTTTCCAAATTTGGAAACATTTGGAAATACAATTAATGCTGTTTGTCCTTACTTCTAAATAGAGAAGACAAATGCTAAATAAGACCTAGATAAAACAGAATCCTTAATTCTCAGTTATTCTGTAGGTAATTCATAAATTTCTTAAAGCTACAGTTCAAGAATTTTGAAATATTGAGGGGCTTAAAATATTTCTATTCTAAAGTTTCCCATTGCATAAATTTTACAAGAGTACAGAGCTTATCTATAAAATCGAGACTCTTCTAAATGTTTCAGGTTAGATGCCCCAAAATGGGGACAGTGGAACAGGATCCCCAGGGAAGTGGTCACAGCACCAAACCTGTTGGAGTTCAAGAAGCATTTGGACAATGCTCTCAGGCACATGGTGTGATTCTTGGGGTGTCCTGTGCAGGACCAGGGGTTGTAGTCAATGATCTTGATGGGTCCCTTCCAACTCAGCGTGTTCTACGATTCTATGAAGTGACTACTTGTCACCACTGCTATATTTTTAGGACCTTATGCCTTTAAATTATGTTAATATAGTTTTATTTAGACTTCATCAAAAGCTTCTGCTAAGGGATAGCAGTTCTATCAATTTAGGACAGAAGGTTTTTAAGGCATTCTGCAAGGAACCATTCAGGTGCTAAGACTAGGAGAAAACAAATAAAAGAATGAGAAAAAATGTCCAGTTGAACTCCTTCCTCTGGGTATCTTGTGGCATCTTGTACAGTTGAAGAAAATAATACCATGTATGGTCTTGGGAGGAAAGTTGGTCTAATGTCCCCCTAGGAACTGCAGGACACAGGAAAGTTGATCTGTTATATTGTTGAAGTACAATCAGGATCAGGATGCAAAACTAAATTCTTGATCTTTGCAGAGTTTGGTGTGGGATTTTTGTGTCTCTTCATCACACTGATTTTACATTATTTTACAATGTACATTGCTTCAACATTAGCCCACACTCTTTGGTAATATTCACAATCCCAGCAGTTCCCTTCCTGGATTCTTGGTTTTCTCTTCCTTTTTACCTTCTACCTCTTTCTTGGTGGCCAGAGAGACCTGAGCTCTTTTCCCCAGTGAAACTGGGGAGATGTCTGTGCTCCTAGAGCTCAGAGAATACCCATTCAAACACATGGTCTCAGTTCCTCTTCCAGTTTTTCCAAGGAGGTTGGTGATTTAAGCATCACTTCTGGCATTAGGAAAAGGGAATTTTAAGTGGCCTGAAAGGAAAGAAGGCAGCACTTCAGTGAGACCAGTGAGCAAACACGTGCTCCCTGGAAGGCCTCCAGCCACCACTTACCCCAGAGCTGTTTCAAGAAGAGTGATGTCAGAACTCAGATCCAGAGTTCAAACTGTGTCTAATTATAATCAAGCAACATTATTGTGGAAAGCTTCTTCCAACTACATTTGGAAGACTTGTGAGGTAGACAATGCCTCCCTGAAAGTCTTCAGAGAATTTTGGCTCAACAAGGGGGTCAAAAACCAAAACATTGTATAACAACTCACCATCTGTTCTGCACTTTTAAATTCTGCCTCAGCAGAGAGAGGGAAGTGACATAAAGAGATGAAGATTTGAACTCAGTCTCAGAGTACACTATCATTTTTTTCTTGTTTGATTGTGTACTAAAACTGCCTGTAAAGTCAATAACTTCCTATGGCTTCACAGCAAAGCTGAAAGATTAAAAAAGAGCCATGGTCCTTTGAAGATGTAGAAGGCAGTAAGTGAGCAGGCTGAATCCTCTTTGGATTTGAAAGTCTATGCAGTGCTAACAGTTCTGCTTTAAGGTGTCAAAATTGCCTTAAATCTTTACTTTTGTTATATCCTGCTGCTACAGACATGTAGTAGAATTGGCCTGACTATTCCAAGCCATTAAGACAGCATCATTTTTCTTCCTGCATTTTTCTGAAACACAGCTGATTAGCACCTTTTTTTTTTTTAAATTTTTTTGGTTGTTCAATGCACAAACACTTTTAATTACTTTAACTAGAACAGCATGGCGATGTAATGTACATCATGTAACCCCACTAGATTTTACTGTGGTTAGTAACAACTCACAAACATGAAGTTCCAAACCAAATACTTAGACATCCCTTTGTTAGGCTATGAACTTCCCACTAAACTCAGTGCAAAGTCAGGAGTCTAAGAAAGACTTAGGAGCAGGAATGTTTTGCTGCTCTCTGTTTGGAAAACCATGTTAGTGTATTTTAAAGGAATGAGGGAAAAACAGGAGGGAGGAGGAGGCATGGCATGGGGTGAGATATGTCCCATGGCAGTGACCTGGCCAAGGTTTGCACACTAACTCAGTTACCACCACACTGAAACTCCTTGTCTGGGAGTTGGTGTTCTGTCCCCACTGTTGCAGCTCTTGGAGCTCCCAGGAACACAGGGCAAAGCTGAAGCCCTGATGCAGCATAAGCGAAAGGCCCAGGGCAGTCTGAGAGTTGAGCAGAAAGCACCTTCTGAAATAGTTCCTCCCCTTCACCAGTCTGGCTGTAAAGTCCAGTGGCTTAGTTAGACCATAATGAAGGACCTAAAACAGCCTTTTAGATATCAGTCTCAATAACAGGGAGTGTGAGATGGTAACTGATAGCTGAGGATAGCTTAAGGAGCCATTCCATACTGCCTACTTGCTGAGGAGGTGACTGCGCTTCAGCTTGGACCAGAGTCCAAAGAAGCAGTTAGTCAAGGCAGTTTCTGGGCTCAGTACCAAGCCAAACACGCACTATAGGCATCATAGGCTTTTGTTCCCTTGAGCATAAATTCTGCAGTGACAGCATCATCACCTTTTTCTCCTCCCCATCTACTTCGTTAGAGTTTTTCACAGAGCCAGTGAGCAAGTTTTTAAACTACAGTAAGATAGTTGCTCTTAACATTAATAAGAATGATTACTACATGCTCATTTATTACTCTCCAACAACAAAATGCATGGCCCCTTTCACTAAACCAGTCTCTTCCCATCACAGACATCCCTGACCTAGTGCTATGAATTTTTCAGCCTCCTACTGTGGCACCATAAAGAGCTATTCTGGGCTGCACAGACAGACATATTTTTAGCATCAGGTATCTTCCTCAAGAAACCTCTGCTGTCTCATGGGGATTGTTGAATTAGTTTGAGGTATAGCTTGAGTGTTGCCCCTGAGAAGACTCTAGTAGGTTTCTATCACAGATTAAACTGTGCTTTAAGCTCTAGGCAGCTAACTTAATGGAGGGCAGGGTATGGTAGATTGAAGCTCAAGTGTAGGTGACCTTCCAGCTCGTAAAACACTGAAGACTTGACTACCCCGTGCTAATACAAACACTCCTGTTGGCAGCACACGATCAGAGCTTCTGGCATACAGCTGCAGAGGCAGGGGGTGACTTGGTTTGGGGTGCTGACAGGGTCCCTGTTCCTGGCTGACCCTCCCAGTCACACTGCACAGACATCTGAGCTGCACAGCCATCAGTTCCTGGGCCACCATGGGTAAAGATGCCCTTTCTGGGCTAAATCATCATCAGTTTTAATTTGTCTTAAAACATGAAGTTATTAGTTATTTATATTAAGCCTTTCTTATTTGTTGGGCTAAAATGTCCTGAAATGGTAGGGCTTTAGTTTGGCTACTTGAGTTATCACTGCAATGAAAATGTTTTGCACAGATACAGAGAATGTAACAGCTGTCATATAAATGTAACAGTTACCATATAAATTTTTCTTTCTAACTTTTTTTAAGAGTTTTTTAAAGAAATATGACTTACACAACTCACTGTATCTCTTCATCCTCCTGTCTGTCTGTCAGTCTGTTTCCCTTCCTCAGTAACCTCTAGACATACTGAGTAACTTCGAACAAATCTGAAAATTGCTTCAGCGTCCTTGGTATTCTTCAGACAAGTTAAGAGAGACCTTCTTGAAGTTCTAACTGAGGACGAGACTGAAATAAGAGTTCCATTTTAAATAAAAATCAGTAGAATCATGTGCAAATATCAGTAGGAATTCAAACTTCGTAACTTCTGCTTTTTATGAAATTACTTGCTAGCATTACAAGTGACACGCACTGGGATATGTAAGGAATGATAAAAAAGAGTTAAGCATCCACTTAAGCATATGGAGCTTGACAAAGCAGTGATCAGGGGCAGGATGTGATAACCATATGCAAGTATCTAAAGCATTCAAATAACAGTGCAGGAGAGAAATCACAGAAGTAAAGAATGATTTGGATTGGAAAGGATCTTAAAGATCATCTAATTACAACTCCCCTACCATGAGCAGGGATACCTCCCACTAGGCCAGGTTGCTTAAAACCCCATCCAAATTGCCCTTAAACATTTCCAGGGATAGGGCACCCACAGCTTCTCTGGGCAACCTCTTCCAGTGCCTCACCACTTCAATTGTGAAAATTTCTTCCTAACATCTAATCTAAACCTACTCTCTTTCAGTTTAAAGCCATCAGCCCTTGTCCTATCACTATATTCACTTGCAAAAAGTTCCTCTTTATCTTTCTTGTAGGTACTGGAAGGTGCTATGAGGTATCCCTGGAGACTTCTCTTCTCCAGACTGAACAACCCCAACTCTCTCTGCCTGTCTTTGAAACCAATGTGGCTTCAGAGCTGACCAAGTTTGAACTCTTAATGGCAATCTACATAAACTTCTGCACCCCTCTGTGAAGCTGTTGGTCTCAGTAGGGAAGCACACTCATTTCACACAAGCAGGAGAGGAGCCCAGCATAACAGCTAATGCCGGTGCTAAAATTCACATCTGAAAGGGATCAGAATGACCGGAAACTGCACATTCTGGTCTAAAATCTGCTCACTCAGTAAGACATCTCTCCTTCACCCTAAAAACCTCACTTACAAAACAAAATTAATTTGACTCCTGAGACTGCTAGGAAAACCCAAGTAGTCAAATGCCACACACAAATGTGGTATAAAACCTTGAAAACATATAAAGTGATGGCTTTGACCTTCCTAGTGCGTGGTGCCAACTTCCCTGAGCTTTGTGACTTACTCCTGAGATGTAAAGTCAAGCCTCTCAGTCCCTTCCTGAGCACTAGTTTTGATTCATAATACAAATTCAATCCCAAAAACCAACATATTGCACATACAGCAACTTCCCCTCCTCACCAGATTTATTCTCTTCGAATAGTTCTGCCTAAATTCCACTTCAGGCTTCTGCACACTGGTTCTGTTTTGTCTGCCTGAGGTTAACTTTCTTAGTACTCTCTAGTATTCCTTCAGTCCAGGAGTATAATCCCCAAGGATTTAAAGATCTCTTTGCTATAGTGGTATTTCCAGTTTCTGACTGTGGAAGAAATATTGATGTGAGTTCCTTGAAACCCTTTCCCTATGAAGTGTCAATAATTACCATCTTGGCATACAGAAAGGAGACTTTGGCAGGTTGCCCAGTAACATCAAACAGGTCTGGAACAGTTACAAGAGCTCGGCTTTCTGTAACAGTACCTGACATGATTGTAAGAAATCACACAATTGACTTCTAGGAATTTGAAGAAAAGATATATTCCTTGATTAATTTTGATCAGCAACATAAGACCTATCCTTTTGATACTGGGTTAACAGAACTCAAACATAAACTAGGACTTCTTTCACTATGTATTTAAATTGCTTCTTCAGCTACAAAAGTGTGTTTTTCCTATTGGTTATGTTCACTAAAAAATGTCCTGACCAGAGCAGTCTTGATTTAATTTGGTAGTTCTGTGTGCTATGAGGTTTTAACTAAAGCTGTACAAAACTTTTCTTCAGCTCAAATTTTTTTTCTGAATTATTTTTTTGGTATTATGAGATTAAAAAAAAAAAAGGCAAGAATTACAAATTTAGGGGAAAAAAAAGAAACAAAGAAAAAGAAAGATGTAACTACCAGAATTAAATATGATTATAAACCACAGGAATCATTAGATCCAAGCCATGGTGTAGGTCAGTGTATACCATTTGGCCCAAAGGTCCTTTGAGAAGCACAAAAATTTGAGTTAACCTGACTCTGTTAGAAGGGCCAAACAGATTTACATTCAGCAAACCTCACTTTTTATCTATGCACCCACTGAGGTCTGAATTGCATCCTTATTAGAAGTTCTTTAAACACCACCATATTCACCATCCCAAGGGAAAGCAGTTTATCCCACTTATTTCAGCACCAATTCAGAGTAATCAGGTAAAAAAAAAATCCTCTGTTCAATCAATCCATGTTCAAATCAAACTTATAAATATACTCCAGGAACTATATTCCTCAGTGTCAAAATGTCTTTGCTTTTCCTTTTGGTTTTTCCTTTACTTTCCCAATACATTTTTTCATTTCTATTTCAACATTCCCAGTATATCTCTTTCTAAGACCATAACATAATCACTGAATTCCTAAAAATTATTTGAAACTCCAATACATGTCTGCAGCTTCATCAATGTGTTAGAAAGGAGACCATATAACATGCCAGTAACACATACAGACAGGAGATGAAGTAAGAGGAGTCAACAAGAAATAGCTAACAATAAACATAATTATGTATGGTACTGAAATACTCAATGAGAAAGAAGTCTGGCCATAACCCACTGGTCAGCTGGAAGGACTTTTTTTCCACCTTAAGGCCTTCCTAAAAGCAGCTAGAGAAACTGATGGGAAAAAAAAATCATATTTTATTTAGATAGATAGATAGATAGATATAGATATAGATATAGATATAGATATCTCCATATATATCCATGAGCTGTTCTGACTAGATTATTTCTTATATTTCTTCTTTATGGTCATTTCAGTAATTCTTAACAAAATCCCAAAATTCATTCAAACTCCCCAAGCACACAAAAATTCCTGTTACTAGTACTTAGTCAGCCCTAAAATAGACATTATACACCTACAGCTCAACTAGAGAAATCAGCAAGGAGGTAAAGAACTGCAAGAGAAAATTCTGTGAGAAAATGCAAGCAGAGCCGAAAACTGCTCTGTGACCCCCTGTGATGCCCCCTCCCATGGCCCTTATCAAGACTTCTCTACTTCTTTTCCCAGTTTACACATCCTCCCGTGTTCAGTAAACACAAAAAAGCCAAATATGTAAATGCAGAACTGAAAACAAAGGGCTACCAGGAAGTAAGAAATCACCATCTGGCACAAGTCACCATCGCTTGGCGGAAGTCACTTTGCGCTGGTGGATGAGCCAACTCTATGTTTCTGCTCTGGCAGTCAAGCGACCCTAGGATCCCACAACGTTCTTTCTTATTTCTACTCATTTCATTGCTGTCATATCTTTGTCAAATCCTTAAAAAAATCTGTTATTGTAAAACACTATTTAAAAACAGTATTTAAATAAAAATACCATACCAAAAGGACATTCAGGATATTCACTTTGTCACCAATTCCTTTGTATGGAGTGGTAGGATGGATACACACTCATCATGCTGACTGCCACCTTTATCGGCCCGTCATGAATGCTGTGCTACATGGCTCATACAGACTCATTAGTTAAATGGTTGTCAGTGAATCCTAGAGATCAAAACAGAATATGCAAGAAATCTGTTTATATAAATAAACTAGAGATCAGACACACAGGACACTACAAGAAAACTGGTTTCCATCTAGTAGAGATGGATTTGAATTTGTTTGTGTTACAGAAGAGTTACAGAGATCTAAGAAAAGTATTACAGTACGTACGACAACCAGCAAACAACTCTTCTCTTCAAAATATTTTTTAGAGTGCTACAATCTTGCTCACCCTCCTGTATGCCCTCTCAGTTTCTACAATACTCTATCCCAGCCAATAGGGAAATGTTTTGAATTAGTGATTAGATATTTTCCCTTAAAGCAGTGAGAGTTAGCACAATTGATTGTTCATATATCAGAATTGCTCAGCAGGAAGCTAAACTCTAAAAGCTTTTTGGTCAGAAGAAAGTCTTAGGCTTTGATCTTTGTATTTCCCAGTCTATCTGAGACAACTCATATAATACGAAGCAAAAGGAATGTGCCAAACACCGGTTACTGTAATGAAGAATCAGAGACAAATCAAACAGCTATGCCAGGGCATATGGAGCCTGTGCATTTCTCCAGTTCTTATCTGGAGCTGGGACAAAACTTGCAGAGTGTGGTACAGCTGATTCCCATCCTTTCTGGGCAGTAGTTCCTAGTCTCATTCCTAGAGACTTTTGTTTTCAGACTCCAGAGTCATTATTTCCATCTTTAAAGTACATTTTTAGTGATGTTCTGGGCTGAAAGGGGGCTGGAAACTCAGAGGGATGAAGTTTGTGTGATTTGTGACATGGAATTACCATCTCTCAGGGTAAAGAAATCTTTCTGAACGGGCTCATTTCTGTCTCTCTCTCTCTGAGGAGAGAATCTGCAAGGGAGGCAATGTAAGAGGCCTATTCACAAGCCCAGAAGCATCCTTTCAAACATTCACATTCAGAGAAAGGCTTATTAATTAATTAATTGCAGATTTGGCATTAGAAATGGAGGCACTCTGCAGGATTTGGGTGCACTGTGGAACAATACAAAGTTATAGCATGGCAGAAATACATGCACGTGTAGTCTAAATGGACCACATCAACTCCAACTGGGAGGTCTCAAAATGAGAACATTTCTGGAGATAGACCCTGCCATCAAACAGTTGTCTGCCAAAAAGTAAGCTCCACCAAGACTCCCCAGCCAATTTCTACCCAAGTCACCTACATCAGGCCTCATTTTATCTGTCCAGCCATCACCCATTAGCAACGTTCCCATCTCTCCTCAGAGCTGTCCCTGCATTCTGTCTCTCTCTCTGACATGGTCCAGAAGCTCACGAGCATTTCAGTGTTGACTTCCAGTTTCATCTGTCATTTTTGTCATGAAGTGACTTCTGTTCTTAGGACTGATCTATTCACATGAGCTATGTCTAAACTTTTATTTCTGTATCAGTTCATTTTTTATAGTTTATTTCTACAGAGTCCAACAACCTAGTCTTCATAAAATTCTACCAGGATAAAAAGTGCTTATGTGGATTTTAGCTTATTCACATATCTTTATCTGCAGCTCTATTGTTATGCAAAACATGAATGGATGAATCCTTACTGCTGCAGGTATATTTTCTCCCACAATATGGTCCTTTTTTAAAAAATTTCTTTCATTCATTTCTTAAAAAAAAACCCTTCTTGATATTAACTTCAGGGCACATCTGTTAATCCCGTGTCAACTCCATTATTGTCAATTACCTTACAAAAACTAGATTTTAAGATGAAAAATAGAAATATTCATCATGTCATTTTATAACTCACCATGTGCTTATTCAGACCAAAGCACTGATTTCAAAATCACAGCAAGCAACTAAGACATAATTAAACTTTTATCCCTGCAGATCTTGAGAGATATATATTTCCTGTTAAAAAAAAAATAAAAGGAAACAAAATAATTTTCTATAGTGGGAAGTTTTAGTTCTATTTGATGTAAGAGCAGGAAGAAATATTTTCTTACAAGTATGAGACATGACAAAGAAGAAATTTAAGAAGGCAAGCAAGTTTTGGTTCAGGATTTTCACAATCAATACTTTATTTTGCAAAACGCTTTGAGATTTTCCCATACTTTGCTTCATTTTTCCACTAACTTGTATGTTAGAATAAGAATACAACTGATCTGCTTCAGTGTTAAAGAAAAGTTTTCCATCTGGGACAAACTTAGCTAAATACATCTACCCTTTTTCCAGCACAGTGGTCAGCTGCATAAATACCATATTTTTATTCCTGAGCCACCTGTGACCCTTTCCATGCTGCAAACAACACCAGCTGGTGAAATAAGCACCTTGGATAATCATTTGAGACAATCCTTTTGCCCACATTTATAAGTGGACTTTTCTTGTTAAGATCCCTTAGCCTAGATCTCATGGAAAATGGGAACAGAAGCCAGGTACCAAGAAACTGTTTCAAGGCTGTCTATAAGGAGTATATTACTAACTACATCAGTCAAAGGCTTCCAAAGCCAGTACTTCCATTCTGCCCATCGCAGCTTCAACTCCACTGATAATCTGCCCTGGGTCATCTCCCAGACAAAAATGCATGTGATTTTTTTTTTTTGATGCTGAGGCCTTGATACCTTACTGCAGCCTTTAAATGCCAACAAGATCAGTGGTGGACTCTGCAAGTCCAAGCACCACTTATGGGAGGACAAACAGGATCTTTAAGTATAAACTAAATATTACTATTCAACAGAAACTAATCATACTCAAACAGTGCTTATCCAGGATTCTACCTATATAAAGTGCTTTCAGCTCATGTGTACCAACATGTGAAATCTCACAACTCAGAATCAGTGCTTGACTCCTCACTCTGTAGGAATCCCAGGAGAGAGCACAAGACCAGTGTCCTAGCACCCTGGCACTGCATATTCTGCTTCTGCAGGAGCTAAAGAGCCAGGTCTTCTCAAGTCCAAAGCAGATAAAGCTTTTTTCATGTGAAAGTCGTACCTATACTTTGCTGCAGTTGTTCTCCCCATAGGCAAGGAACTAACTCATTCACATGAAAAGTAAGTGTCCCTCTGACTGAGCCACTGACCATCCTTGCAATTACCAACTGGTTGCAAACAGCATAGTTTAACTCAGCCCACTCCAAGCTCTTCAGACCTGTGTGTGTATATTGTCTCACCTACTTTTAAAAGACCATGGAGAAGACTCCTCTGGAACCAACTGCAGAGATGGACCATAAAGGAAAATAATTAGGTCAAGACAAGGCTATTAACTACTGTGAGGACAGGCTGAACACACAGCAAAATATAAGGCTTGGAGGAAACCTTATGCACTTCATTCCAGGGTGCAAGCTCCATCCTTTATAGCAGACACTGCCACTGAGAAGTGAATCAAATCAAAACCAGTCTGTATTTATCCTCTTTCTTCCTAAGTCTTTATGTACTGTTGTGTCTCATCACTTCCCTCCTTCACTACCTAGCATGTCCTATTGTTCTTATTTGTCAAGCTACCTAATTAGTTTGGGGCCAGATCAACAGATTACTCATGATAGGAGGCTAAGCAAATCACCCATGAATAAGTGTTTACTGGATCAATCCCTTAGACTGTCAGCTCTTCTGAGCAAAGACTGTGCTTTGTTATTCACATGCAGAGTAGTCTGTACACCAAGTGTGTTATATACATAATTCATTTAAAAATAATAATGGTCCACTAAGAACGAATAACATGCCAGCAGGAAAGTTCACTGACTTTACTACCATCAGGAAGTCAGAACTGTTCACACACAGCTGAGGCTCAGAAAACCAAATGGATGATAAGGCAAAGTTTTAAGGCAAAGGACCAAGAGGAAGAAGAGCTGCAGTGCTACTCCCAGCACTGCCATAAAAAAAATTGTCAGAACAAATCTTCAGAACTCTTTGTGCCCCAAATTCTGAATAAATAATAATAATACCAAAGGGGTAAGTATTCTCCTACTCTTACTTGATATACTCAAGGGTAAGCAAGAACTTGGAAATAGGAGGACAACATAATGTATATTAAATATATGTAATATGTAGTTGCATAATAGCACACTTTTCAATGTAAGACACCATATTGGGTTTATTATTTATAGATGATATCTCAAAATCTACAACATAGCCTATACTTAAAGGAAATAGACACTTCTGCGTACCAGTGCATGCAATGTGTGTAACTGTCATGTGAGCTACACGTTGACACAGACAATTTACATTTACAGAACACAGACAGTACACTAGAAGAGAAAATGTTTTATGTTAAAGTATAAATCTATGACATTGACCTTTCTGGTTCACCATTTAATCCGGCCCTGACCCTGCAGCAAATATTCATGACTAGCATGACCTCCAGGCTTTTCTCTCGCACCCAGTTGTACCTAAGAGTCAGAGAATTAACCCTTTCACAAACCAATGTTTTGAGGGAGCTGTCTCCTCCTCTAACTATTATGCCAGTGTCTTTTTGTTTTTCACTTTGCCATCTACAATAGCCTGGCTATTCTTCTTCCATATTTAAAAACCTTTATGCAAATCAAGCTGGTAGCACAGCAACCTAAAGTTCTTGCATTAATGCAGAGTATTATTCACATATAAAAATTCCATTTAAATCCCATTAAGGTTATGACATAAATCCAAACAAACTAGAAAATGCACAGTTAAGGTGGAAAACTGACATATGTCTTCCAGTCTCTTAGCAGAAGAAAGCAGAATAAGAAACCTATTAGTGTGTCACCCAGTTGGAGCAAGGCAGAGAAGCACATATGTTACCTCCCTGCCTTTTAACTGTTCATTCTATTGCATCTGGGATTTCTTTGTTTTATTTTTGCTTAATGGCCATGTCCCAATGTCAGGAGTCCTGGAAGACAGTTTTTGTCTGTAAATACTTCTGGACAATATTCATTCTGAAGGACAAGAGAGGCAGCCTACTATAAAACAGCTGTAAGCTGGGGAAAATCAGATTAGCATTTTATATTTTTCTAGGGGTGTTTCTGGCAGATAGTAAAAACCAATGACACATATGACCCTGTTTTGCAAGTGTCCCAATTAGCAGCACTACTGCTGCAATCTGTAGGCACCTGCTTTTGTTCTCACATGTACCTCTCTTTGAATTCCTGACACTTCATAGTAATGAACTACACCGCAAGGTCTTGAAAAAGACCAGAATTAAAACACTCTCAGTTTGGCTGAGCTGAAGGAATGGATGTAGGCACCACTGTCTTTTGGATAATCCACTACATCTGCTGAGGATCTGGATTACAGCAGTAGCTCGTGCTGTGTATACCTGCATAAGAACATGGATCTCTCTACCTATTATGCATAAATAAAGTTTGACCCTGTAGCCCTGTAAGAAGGATAAGGGGAAAGGGGAAAGGTTGATTGGGATTTTAGCTGCATTAGTTGAGCTACAGATGCTGTAGTTAGTTGTGAATTTTCAATCAGAATCAAGTCCAGAGTATGTGCTACTCCATATGTTTGTCATACAGGCAAGTACTGCATAGTGGAAAGTGTGGGGTTTATTCTTTTTTTTTTAGGGTTGAATGAAACTTGATTGCAGTTTATCTTCTTTTTGGTAGTGATAAGTGTACAGAAACAAGCTGGCTCAGTCAGTGAAGCTGTTGTCTTGACTAGAATCCCAAGTTTGATTTGAATTAGCCATTCGTAAGACCGACATACATATGTACACACACAGGCACACACACAAAGCTTTGAAGAGGTTCCATCTGTTTTTGTGTAAGACTGGGTGATAATTAGGAAAAGTGGAAATATCTCATGTTCTGTGTTTGTGACCTGACATGTCTTCCTTCATGTTGTCATTGAACACTTCCATACTAAACAAAACTGGTATTAATTGGGGATTTAGTAGAATTGAGGATTAAGTTTTAGAGAGAGGGTGAATTTTTTTCAATTTAGAGTAGATTTTCTTTCTTCTCTGCCTTGAAGAAGTTATTTTTCCCTTCCTCTGTTCTAAGCAAACATTCTACAAATTATACCTTGAATAAGACACATCACAGACTTCCATGGAAACAGCAGTCAGCATGAGGAAAGAGTGGAAAGTGCTCAAGGTGACAAGAATACCTTCTGCAGCACCATCATAAGATACAAGCTGAACCCTAGCAAGTACAGAAGAAGTTGACATAACAGTACAAAGCTCAACAAGATCACAACAATTGGAAGAGAAGAAACATATGTGCCCAAAGCCATCTTTTCCTGCCAATTATTGAATCCTTGACAAATGACAAATATTCAGGGTCTATTTTGGATGAACCTTCAGGGAAGATTGAGAGAACAGTTTAAATTGCCAGCGTCTTCTTGGACACTTTACATTTCAGATTAATAAATAAATGTAATTAGACAAATACCTGTGAAGAATGAGAGGTGCCTACAGGCACGTATTGTACTAAAGTTCACAGGAGATGCTTTTAGCCTTTGTCCTCAGAGGCCTCTTTCAAATCGTGTTGAACTGCTGTAGAAGTCAGGTCTTCACCGGGTTGTGAAGAAAAATGGCTTACATGGCCAACACTGAAAAACAGAGAGATGAAATATATAAGTAACTATCAACTTTGTGGACAGTTATATTCTCAAGAAGACTTTTCTAGAGAAGCAAGATTTGTTTTTACTATTATAGTATTCTTACTCTCTTCAACATCCAAGTGCTCATTCCTATTCCATCTTTCCTTTTCCCATTTCTAAATATTTATGCATTCTCACCCAGAGATTTCTACAGAGTTCTGACACTACAACATACTCTTCCACCTAGGATTCCTAGCAGTACTTTTCCTCAGTTTCACCTTATTCACAGCTCAGCTCCTGCTCCATGGTTCATGTCTTCCCATTGTATATGTTCCTTCCTCATCAAATATAAGATTGTCGTTCACAATTGTCATTTCCACTGCTGCTCCTTCTAGGTGAGCATTTGCTGCTGAAACCAAATACTTATTGCATTTGCTCCTGATGTTTACAATCCTTCCTTCTGCACCCACAACTCTGCTCCTCTCCTTTACCCAACTATCCTCTTTTCTTGAAATCTTTTTTTAAAAACAACATAGTGACAGTGGTAACAGCCCAGTTTTGACCTTTCATCTGGAAGAGTCAGTGTGTTTCAATTACACATCTCTCAAATTTTTAAGGGTATCAGTCTGCAGTGACAAGAACCAGTATCGTCTAGTTTTCAATGCCAAGCCTGCAGCTCAAAGTCCAGAAATAGAAGGATTGAGGCAGTATGTCTTAATAGATCTCTCTAGGTATAGGTAGGATGACGTCAAAGGTTTGCAGCTCACTCTGCTCCAACCTTGCTGACATCCGTGCCATCTAATCAAATTTGTCACCCAGTCAGATGTGCTACTTGAACTCATCTTGTGCTTTCTCACAAATCTGAATCAACTCAAAGAAACCAGGTAGCTTAAATACTGGGGTCCAGAGATGGAGGGACTTTTAGGATGACTCATTTTGATATAAATGGAAGAAGAAGCTCTTACCCAAGGAGCTCAGTCAGAAGATAAAGCAGAATAGGCTCCTTAGGAAGGGGATGTTGTTTGCATGGCCCAAGGTTTCAGTTCTACACACCTCCTCTGCATGTGTGAGTGGTTCTATTGAATTATCAAGCATTCAAGTGCAGGACTGATTTATTTTTTTAAGCAAGTAAAAGGCTAAGTGATTTGATCAAGGCCACAAATCAGCATGCCAGAGACAGGACTATTATAACATGCTAGTAAGCCAGTCAGATTGAAAGCTTAAACTCTGGAAACAGGAGTCACCTTTTGTATATTTGAAATGTACCCAGCATGACAGAACTCAGTCAGTCCTCACTGATGTTTCTGAGTAGCAGCTTAATGCAGGCAGTAAATGTCATGTAGACTAGTGAGCATGGGACCATCTACAGTTTTTTTAAAAACTCTTGGGATCATAAAAACATCAAAGTTTGAACAGAATAAGGTGGGTATTCTCCTAAATGTCTCAAGCTACTTTCCTGGATCAATCAAGTAAAAAACATACCCTGCTAAGAAAGCTTTTCCATATCAAAATATTTCTTTCAGATTGTTCCCTTTACAACTGTCAGTGACACCATAGAATTTGAAGCATAAAGAGGAAGTTATGCAGAGTAGCTATTGTGAGAGGAAATAAAGGTGGACAGAAGAAGTTTATCATGAATAAACTTAAGAGGTGTATGAAATCTCTTCATCTGTAAGGACCCCAGAATTGTGCTAATTATGAGGATTAACATGCTTCCTGAACATAACAATAGGTTATGTCAGCTGCTGGAGAGATATGGTGCACCCACTCAGACATTAAAGTGCAGCCTGCAGATTGCTTACACATGGAGTCTTGAAATAAATGCAGGTGTCTTAACTGGCACAGTGAAAACACTAGTCTATCAGGAGGGAAGAGGCATGAGGCAATATCTCATGTCCAAGATTGTATCTAAAACCAAACATATATACTCTCGGTAAGCTGTAAGAAGAGCTTCATTTCTGTCACATCTGATCATCTTCAAAAATAGCATCAGTTAACCTTATTAGTTTCTGGATCAGTTGTTCCCATCCTCTCTACCACTTACTTAAAAGATATAATAATTTTGTGGAAAAATTGTGGGGGTTCAGTTCCTCCCGGGCTACCTTCTGCTTTGTTTACCTCAGTGAAGGATTGGTTGAATGATAAAAAGGGTCACATAAATATGCATACATTTCCTGGCAGAAAAAAAAGCTTCACAAATAGGTGGGCAAACCCTGTACAGCCTTATCCTGTTGCCAGCTGTCCAAACACCACTTCACTTCTGAAGGACTAAGTTTCTGTATTGTTTGCTGAAACTTAGGCCCAAACATATCAGAAAAGAGTCTCAGGAAATGAAATTCAGTGCACATTCTCCTGTTCTGATATTCTTTTAAGTAACACTGCCTCAGGATACATTAGTTTCATTATCTCTGTGTCTATAATAAGATCCTAGTGCATGACAGCCAAAGATTGCCATTTATCCTTCCTCAATGACATGTTTCATTTTGGTTGGTGGAAAGGGTATGTTATGTGAGCCACAGCCCTGTAATTCCTACTCAGCATCATATCATGGACGTGACATTTGGCCCTGAATCCTTCCCATGAGAGGAGGGCTATTGTACTGATTCAGAATAAATATTGCTGACTCCTTCAACAAATAGAAAGTTTCACTTTTAGCTGAACTGCTCTACACAGTACATTTCTTAGGGGGAAAAAAGCTTAAAGAATTATTTTGGAGAAAACTACATTTTTTAGTTTTCACTTTTGAGAAGTGTATTTCCATACAGATCAGGAATTCTTCTTGGATCTAAAACATACATTTTGCAATAAGAACAAATAACTAAGTATCAGCTTATTGCTGTGCACCAGTTCTGGCTTGTTTGAAACTTTAATCTTTATGATGAAGGCTTAAAAAACTAGACTCAGTTTCTCCGTTATTGGTTTCCACAACATTTATGAAGAGTATTAAATGAAAAAGAGCAAGAACCAGAGTGCCTACTCAAGATGTTTGCATTAAACATTACAGCACCTTACCCTCAGCTTTAATTAATCCCAAATTAGCATCTCCACACAGTCAACGAAGAGATATGGCCATCTCCAAAGAGACACTCAGAAGCCTAGTGCTGTGTGGAGGGCTCAGTAAAGTGGTCAGTAAGAAATAGTGAGGAGTATCTGTTGTTTGGTTGAGGACATTTGATATATGATTTAAGGCTGCTTCAATTATGTGCTTCCAGCTAGAATGTACCCAGACCTGAAAACTCCTCTAAGCACTCAGCAGTGGTGAAATTTAGGGATCACGAGCTAGAAGTGGGAAATCTTCTGAGTAACTGCACTTGCTGATAACTCTCTACAGGCACCTGCACCATTTGTGTGCCAAAAAAAAAAAAAAAAGGCAGAAGATCATACTTTTAAGATGGAGCTGGTTCTTTCTATAATGGAAAGATTATAGTAGGTGTTTTTCTGAGATTTCAGAGGACTTCACTCAGTGATGCAGCAGACCACTTCCTATTTACTGGGGGCTTGTGCTTTCTGAGACACACTTAATATCAACACCACATCACAGACAAATTTTAGTGTTTTAAAGTCTTTCCACCTTCTTATTCTAGAGCATCACACATATATGGGCTATCTAGCTCAGCTTCACTGTTGAAGGGTTTGTCTCAGCTGTCTGTGCAGAGGCAGCTGCAGAAAAGATGGTGAGAACACAGTGAGATCCATATAAATTGCAGTTATCACTGAAGTTTTTCAGTGTACAGGACTGCTAGGGCCTTTGAATATCTACTCTGGTAGGTAGTCTGTGCTGAATTTCTTTCTGAAAGTGATGTCAGTGAGTTACCGTGTCTGTGGGAGGGGCAGGGCAGCCACTTTGGAATGGCACTATCAATCCCATTGACAGCACTGTCCCACCCCGCAGTGCCTGATCTTGCACATGGATTCATAGGAGACACTGTGATAATGATCTTCCACTCTTCTTTCTACATATCCCCTTAGTCTGTCTGGTGTAGTGTCAAAATGAAAAACCAATGGTGTGCAACTGAGGAAAAATGTTTTAATTGGTATCAAACATGTGGAAGAAAATTATGTAGAGGAGTATCCCATGCACATTCCTCTCAAACGGATTTTTAAACACTCTGTGGAAGAATGCAGCATAACTTGCATATTTTTTGCCAGTCACCTGAGGCTGGTAGAACTTATAAAAAATAATAGAATCATTTACAGGTTGGAAAGGCCTGTAAAATCATCAAGTCCAACAGTTAACCTCACACTGCCATGTTCTCCACTAAACCGTATCCACAGGTATCATATCTATATGTTTTTTGAATACTTCCAGGGATGGTGATTCCACCACTTCCCTAGGCAGCTTGTGTAGCTGACCAGAAAGCAATCTCCTGTGAGTTTATTTCAAAAATTTGAGTACCTTCATGCAGAACATACTGTGATGCAGTAGTTGATGCAAGATACAATGAATAAAATGTTAACATCAGTGGTGAGGGAGAGAGAAATATTCTTTTGATTAAACATCCCCGTAAATGTAGTCACTTTTGCTGAACCTTATATTCATTGATGAGAATAATAATTATGAGGTCACAAATCATCTTATCCTACAGATGACACCTAAAACCAGTAAAAATAATCTCTCCCTAAAAATGTCTTTTTCTCTCTGTAGAGGATAAAGACATTCTATGGTGACTATAATCCCTAAATGATTATCATATCAATGTTTAAAGCTAGGTGGAGAGAAGCTCACCCTCTCTTTTAGCTCAGGTCAGCTAACCAGAATTTCAAGTAGCACTTTGACTCCCCTGTATGACTTCGTACAATTCTGTTCTCTTTCCACCAGTTCTTTGAGTGTCTGCAGAAATTTCCTTTAGTCAAGTCAAAAAACAGCCTCTCTACAGCCCTTGATGATTACATCTTTATAATGTTCATCATGAAGCAACATAAAGTATCCTACCATATTTGCTTGACCATTCATGAAATTGTGAAAGGACACAGCTGTGCTGGTATGTTACTATTATATTACTCTCCAGGAGCAGGATCAGTAGGGCTACCTTATACACAGTCCCTTCTGTCTATACTACTTCCAGTCACACGTAGTCTTTTCACAGTCAGACTGTTTCTTCTTAATGATTTACATTTCATATCAGCTTGTTAACATACTACTGCAAAGCATTTGGTAAGAATCTATATAATAACAAATGCTTTGTTTCAGACACCTTGATTAAAATTTGTAAGATGATATTGATTACATTCCTAGTAAAAACTGACAGCATGGTTGAATTACATACAACATGTTGTGTCAGGTTGCCTGTGCATTGCAAATAAGAGAAAAAAAATCTGGACAACTTGCATTTTTCCCTATGTATTTTCTTAAATTTTGTTTGATACTCTTTAGAAGTATTTTGCCTAATCAGAACATTATACCCATCAATCCTGAAATAAACATTGCTGGCTGATCTGTGTTTTCTCTCTTTTACAAATGCAGGAGGATGAAGTGTACAAGCAGCGATCTAACAGTCTCCAGGCAGCTATTCTGCCCCCAGGAGAATAGCAGCAGCATCTGTCCCTTGGAGGACTGACACTCCCACGCTCAGCTCTGCTATGGCCCTCACCAAGGCCACTAGCTGTGAGCTAAGCTCTGGGCCACATGCAGGCATAAGGGTTGTATTATCCAGCTCCCCTCCCCAGTATCACAGCTATCCCCGCTCATATCCTTTTCTTATATTACCTCTGTATTTCCCATAATTTGCCAGACTGTTTCATGGCTATATGCAGGTCCATTTCCCTTTCCCACCTTCCAGCAACTCACTGCTTTCTAGGTCCAGGCTTCCTCAGCCTCTTTGTCACCCTCAGCCCAGTGGTAGTCTCTGTCTACGCCTCCTCTCCTTCTTGATGTTTTTGTCCAGCCAGAAGAAATCATGTCAGTTTACTCATCCAGCAATAAGTAATTCTGCTTGTCCTGGACAAGAAGATTTTTCCCATCTTTCTCTCCTCTCCTCATATAGTAAATATTTGCATAATATGTTAAGTATGTGGGGAAACCTTGAGATTTGGTTCAATGCCTTTTGGATAAACACCTGAAAAGCTCAACTGTTTGTGCAAACCTTAATCCAAACAATCTGATTCCTGAGTTAATGGGCTGGAAATCTTGTGAGAACAGGTTGTCTCACAGTACAAGATTTCTCGTAAATTTTGCTTCTGTTATTGAATGGTAGTAGAGTGAAAATAACTTCTTGCACTATTTCAACACTTCTTTTTAGGGATTCAGGACAAGGGGGGAAGAAAGTTACCCAGACTTTTCTAAAACTTACAGAAGTATCAGTCATCTTAAACTGATGTTTCAGATGAGAACTCAGAATGGGAGATTACAACATCCAAGCCAATTCAGCTGTTCTTTTATAGCAGTGTTCACCCACTTTATTGATATGCATCAGGTATTGGTAAAATAATACACTACATACTCTGACTGACTGCCTAATAGGAATCTGTCAAACTATGAATGCTATAACAGTCACATAATAATAACACAGCACTACTGAAGGTAATAAATTACATACTTGCCACCATCCCTCATGTATTCTATACGGATCATGGAGTTATGGTTATTGGTTGCAGTGTGTATTACCAGGTCCCAGGGTCACCAGAACAGAGTTAAATGATGTAAGGGAGTAAGTGAAATGATGATCTATGTTCAAAACCAGCACTAGCCTTGGTACCTATTTACCTCATGCAATATGTTTATATACTAAGTGTGAATAATCAGGTTCCCTGAAAAGGAAGAGAAAATTGACAATGCCAGGGGCAGAATAGCACTTTCCATTTATCGATAATTTTGGATCGAAAACCTTATTTATTTTTGTAGGTGCTGCAGGTTGTGGAGGATCACTTAGATTTGGCAAAGTTTCTCACACAAATCTGTAAGACTTCCTATCCAGTAGGATATTTATTTTCCTCACCAAAGTTCATCTGTGATCACCATGTGGAAAGAAAGTATTCCGGTAGCTCCGTGTGCCACTCTCAGGTAACAGCTGAGCCCCAGACCAAAGGCCATAATAATCTTAGCTTTTTGTTACTGCTATTGCTCCTACTTGAGCAAAAGGAGTTATTTCTTTTGATTTAGACAATGTAGCATTTGTGCTTTAGTTTGAAGTATCATCCACTTACATTTTATTCATAAATCCTTTCAACTTCATTCCATCTCCACACTTCAGCATACTGCATATCCACAGATTTGGTAAACCTCAAAGATAATGCTGAGATATCATAACTTATGCTCCAGGGGAGACTGAGAATGGAATACACAGTGGCTCTGTACAATCAGGGACTGTTTCCAGATTCACCAGGGAAGATTGTTCTGGATAGGGAAAAACAAACATAAAATTGTATTGTTACATAAAATTGTATTGTAAAAATTCCCAATTACATAAATGAATGATATTTTAGACTGTACATGGATTTATAGACTATTTAGGATTGACTGATACAACTATCAGCCACATACTGTCAGCAAGTTATGTATCTCTTGGTGTCAGCAAAAAAAAAAAAAAAAAAAAAAAAAGAGGGTGTTACTTTTACATCTGAGATGAAATTGTGTTGTATTTTCAAAGCAGATGTCATCTCAGGAAAAATTATGCTTAGGCAGAAGTTTTCATGTGAATAATTTTCTGCTGGGCAACCTATCGTTTGGATTTCTTTTAAGTATTTATATAAACCTGAGGATTTCTAAGACCAGCTATAATGCTGGGGGAAAAACCAGGAAAATAGAAACAGCCTAGAGCCCAAGTACCCCACCTTAAAGGATCCCTAACTCCAGATCTCATTTGTTCTTTTACCTGTTTAGGTAACAGGTAAACACATTAAACAAGTTATGTTCTCTGTCCCCTCTGCCCCCAACATATACATTGTGTACAATCACACCTCTGGAAAGCATCAGCAAGGCTTCGTGAGAACAACTGGACAAACTGGGCAATAATATCACTTCTCTTTTTAGGCATTCAATTTGTCTCATATTTATTGTAGTGTGTGCCTTTAATGCTTTCTGTTTCTGCCCTGCTGTGTGTAAGGCCAGACACATCTCTGTACCAAATGCTGACCCATGTCATTTGTGCCCTCCATCTGAAAACAATGAGGTGCTCAGGTGTAATTGTACGGAATTTGAACAATAATCCTGGCTTTCTCCTGAAAATGAACAGTAGTGCATGAAAGGTAATATACCCCTATTCTGCTGAGTGCAGAGCTCTGAAAGGTCACACTGGGATAGAGACTGTGAATTGTTTGGAAAATAGCCAATTTGATTACAATGGGCAATTCTGAGCTTACAGTTTGCTTGTGTCTATCCTGCCTAAAGTGGTATCATTTGTAATAAAAACTGTATTGTAGAAGTACTGTGGAAGAGACTGCAATCTCAATTGCTATTCTACTGAAGAATCAGAATGGGGACTTAAATATCAAAACCGAGACACAACCTGTTCAACATTGTCTACAGCAGGGACATTCAGAGCAAGTTCAGAAGCATTACATAGATATTAACACATACCTGCTAAACAGTCGCAATTAAAGCAGTTTGGGGATGAAATGAACATTAAAAGCTACTGTCAAATTTCTAAGTATCATTTTCATTTTTACAAATACAAAATTCAAAACAGACAGAATCCAAGGCATTTCTTTGCTCTCACTGTCTAGGTGTAGGACCCGTCACTCTCCTGGGACTTACCATGTGCTTTCCTGTTAACGCAGTGGCTAACATGAACAATTCAAATTCACACACAACAACAGTACCTCGGGCGATTCAAGTCCTCCTTTCCTCATTGCAAGAAATGGTGGGATTCAAAAATCTCACCTTCTCATGGTTAGACCCAGCTATTTGGTCAGTCTTGTATGTAGACTGAAATTCCATGTCTTTTTATGACAATACTACTGGTTTTTCCTGTAATTCCCCAATGTGAGGCATTGTTGTTAGGGCCACTATAAATAAATGAGTTTTCCCAGATATACTCTGTTTGTTCTGGACGTGTTTCAAGATTATGCTATATTTGCCTAGGGTTTGCAGTCATTTGGTAAGTCTAACACACATCCACTGGGGTGCACATGCTCAGCAGGTCTGACACCTTTAGAAATATGGCAGCCCTAATTATAGGTTCTTGCAGATGGTTGCTTACAGATTGAAGCTCCCTCTCAATTCCTTGCATATTTATAAGTGTCTGATTAATGAATAACCATAGGTAGTGGACTGCAATTGGAACTGCAAAGGATTTGCAAATGACCCTAGTAATTTTAGAGGAGGCCACATCAACCTGTTCTGAGTCCCCTCGATTAATTTACTCATACTGGTAAGCTACAGTGTGATCAGAGCTGCTCCCCACAATGGCCTGGTGTGATGGCTGCATAATGCACTAATAAAGTATTAGCATGTGATTCCCTAATGGAAATCAAATTTTTCTGGCTAAATAACAGGGTTGAATGTACCAACTTAATAGCAAGGGAAAAAAAAAACAAAACAAAACAAACAAAAAATCCCCCCTGTAGTGGTTTGGACTTTGTTTTCCCCCAGAGGATAAGAAAAGTGGTAGACCCCAAGGGGTGGAAACCCTTGGAAGTTTTGAAATTCTGTCCAATGAGCGCTCCTACAAAAATGTAAACATACCACAACCAAACGGAAGAGAAGAGTTGTAGTTTTGGGGGTTAGAAGAAGGTAGCCATGTTGTGAGCCACGAGAGGAAGGGGCTCTGAGCTCCTCGGGGCCTCTGCCTCCCCCCCCAGCCCCAGCTGGGGGCTACAGAGACTTGGAACAGTGTTAAGCTGGACTATGTGTCTGTAGCTGTGAGCTGGAGGATGTTTTCCATCGTGAGTGAGCAGAGACAGAGCAGAAGCGGCGGCAGCGTCCAGAGGTTATGGCTAAAAGCCAACTGATAAGGCCTGAACCAGGGAAGCAGCAGAAACAGCATGCAGCTAAGGAAGACTCAGAGCTGCTCAAGGCAAGGTAGAGAACCGGCAGCAGAGAACAGAACTAAGTTTCTACAGAGAGAAATCTTGGGAGTAAGGACTGCAAAACTCCCCTAAACCTCGTTGGAGATCCCTCCAAAAATGGAGGGAGATGGACTCTTACTGATTAGAAGTCCTAAATGCGTAAAGGAGCTAAGGAGCTCAGTCGTCCTGAGAGCTCAGCCAGGACGGTGTGTGGAGGTTGACCTTGAGGCCCTCCCTTGCTGCAAGCTACAAAGAAGCTCGCAGCCTGAGACAGGGCACAGAGGCCCTGCAAGGAGCCTGAATCTCCTGGAGATACCAGACCGTCACGAAGACCCTCTGCATCTTCGTGATATGACGTGGTGATACGACCTTTGTCTGGGGTGAACGCAGCCCACGGAAGACCCCTTTGCCTGCGTCAAGGGGCTGAGAGGAGCTTGGAGGCCTCCCTTGTGAGTGCTGGCAGAAATCCAGCCATCAGCTGCTGCATGAGAAAAGGACAGATGACTGCTGCTCTGAAGAAGCTGCTGCCCTGAGAGACTGGAAGGGATCTGTCCTTCTTTCCCTCCTGGACTTTTATTTGGAGGGGAGAAGAGATCTGATTCATTGTAAATACTATATGTCATGGTAGAGATAGTTGTAGTCGTGTGTATAATGTATTGTAGTGTTTATTTGTACAGTCACTGTAATATATTCCCTTTCCCCCATTCTGAATCTGGTTGTGTTTTGTCTGGAAAAACCCATCTCACATTGGGTTGAGATGTGGGAGGGGGATGGAGCTAGGGAATTGGATTTTTGGGCTATCTCAAACCATGACATCCCCTCCCCCCAGTTATTTACTATCTCTAGAAATTTCTTTAGGTTTCTACTCCCTGAGGAGCTTTCTTCAAGTTTTTGAGATGGTGATCAACCAGAAGTTCATTCAATTTCAACTAGAAATAACCAAAATCTCTTCACACAGCTTGGATACATGTGAAGGACTAATGGGAGACAAAAAAACCTACTGTTACAGTCTGTTCCTTCAGAAAAAAAATAAAAATCTCAGTACCTGATTTACATTGGAAGTCTCACCCAAACCCCAGACTTTGATGAAGATCATTCATCATTACAGCTTTCTAGTACTCAAGTATCTTTTCTTAATTTTGTTTTCTTCTACTATGTCTCTTTGATGCTTTTCATGAAAGATTCTTCAACTTAATTTCCAAAGACATTAAGACAATAAAAAGTAATGTTAAGAATTTTCACCCAATATTAAGGATTAATGGCATTGTTTTCAATTTTCAGCTCATTAAGAACTCCCCCCAAAATGAGCCATTTTGTGATGGTCTGGAGGCTTTGGTCTAGTAAAAGGCAAGGGATTTAAAGAAGACTTTTCATGTAACAATTTAAAAACTGTCATAAATAGACAAAAAGAAAAAATAATATACAACATAGTCACAAATGGAAAGCAGATTGGGCCACAGGTTTTCAGACTCTTTTTCAACTACCATGGAGAGTTTTAATGCATATTTCCAGCATTTATTCTTTCTTTTTTTTTTTGCTACTGAAAACTCTAAGTTAAACATCATGCCACAGTTCTTTACAAAGGAACCCAGGGGCGGGGAAAGTCCAACGAACAAATTATAAATCCTTAGTAAGTTACCAAATTTCTCTCCATCACAAAGAAATGCAGAGAAATTTGCTTATTTGTAAGCTTTCTGAGACAGATACCAAGACATTATTAGAAAGAATGACTAGGCAGCAAATAATTTTCATATGCATAAAGATTTAATATTTAAATTATTTTTCCAGCCCCGAAAATAAAGTCTCATGGAATCAGAGAATAGTGTAAATGGCAAAGGATCTTTTTCTGCAAAAAGAAATAGCAAAAAAAAATCATGTTCAATTGAAATGTTTCATTTGACCTAGTCTATCATCCCTACACAAAAGAAAAAGTTTTTTCTGACTGAAAAAATCAGTGCTTATAATTTTTGCAAATGGTAAAGCAGATATTTCTTATTGTACCTGTGATTTTTAACAAATAATTCCCTTAAATGAAACAGCTCATTTTCTGAAATTCTTACAGCAAATCAGCATTTTTCTTTTAAAGAGATAATGAAGAATTTCCATCCAACTATACTGAAGAATGTTCCTCTGCAGATGAGTTTTATCACCCACAATTTATCTTCAGGCATGGCTTGAGAAGCATTGCCTTTTTACCTTTCTATTGAGGCTTATGGATCTCTCTCTCGACTTTATTTCAAATAGTTAGAATCATCCAAACACATCAGGAGAGTATTATTTCTCACAAATAACCTTTTTGAAATATTACAAGAAACAATGGGGAATCTCCTAATCACAGGAGTGCCATCTTATCCTCTATATGTATGAACTGAAGTTGTACAAAAACAAGAACTCCAAATTCCACCATCCCCTAACTAAAGCCATTATCCTTGCTGGATTGTTCCCGTATAAGTGTCAAGTGGTATCACAGTTCATCTGTTCTCTCGGTCACCCTCAGTACACAGTATTTCTAATGCCAAAAGTTTTCTGTTTTCTATATTAAATAAAGAAAAGAAGGGTAGAAGAAAAGAAACAGCTTCTTTTTGTCCTTTCTTTGTGAGTAACCTTGAATGACAAGTTTGCAGTTTACATCTGTGTATCTCATCAAGAATATATGTCATTTCTTTAAATAGGCATCATATATCTCAATGGTAGGGTCAGTTACCCACCCCTAGCCCCTCACACTAGCTGATCTATCAAGTTAAATCACAGGCTTTTTGATTTAAGCATCAATGTAGATCTGACATTATAAAAATAACTCACAGTGGGGCAGAAAAACAGTAAACAATGCAGAAAAAAAAATTTAACTCCTTAAGCTCTCAAGTTAGTAAAATCCGGAGAGGCTGGTGCACGCTTTATGCTCTAGTGCAGAGTATATTTTAATTCAACTATTTTGAATGCATAGACAGTTTTTCATGAACTTACCTTTCTTTTCTTTTTCAGACCACTTGAACTACATGTTACCTTTCTTTTCTTGTTCTTCTGTGAGAATTGTACTGCTTCAGCTTCCAGATAACCTCTTCCTCTATGACAGACACCATTCCCTGCCGTAGTCATCTTTTTCTCCAAATTAAAGTTCAAAATTGTTCCCAGAGGCATTTAAAGACCCCATATCTGCTAAAATAGAGAAGGCTTGTAGAATTAACAAGACCTAAACCAATATTTGACTTGATCAGAAGTTTTTCTGGTAGAATTTTTTTCTACATATTCAATGTTACAATTTTTAATGGGAACAAATATCCAAGTTTCAAGTAGCACAAGATGTTTAGTCAAAGCAAGATAATAGGAGAGCAAGGCTTCTTCCTCAGAAGAGCCACCAGCCACCATCAAGGGGATTCATTCAAGCAGTGGCTCCAGCCCTGCTCCAGTGACTCAGGACCCATTCAGAATGCAAGAGTTCCTGCAGAAAAAGCTGAGACTCAGTATGAGATGCAGTGGGGCACAGCCAACACCATGACTTATTGGGTGCTTCCCCGGGACTTCTCCAGCCCTGAGGAGGCAAGAGAAGTAGCACAGCATGATTGGTTCCCACTGGTCTCTATCCTCTTGTTCCCTCTCCCTGGGTTTTACATAGCCTCATCTGTATGCCTATGGATACAGATCTTCACCAGTTCCATCCTCCAAACCTCGTCTAGGTGTAACTTAAGAGCAGTAGTTGACACAGGCCTAAAGAGGGCTGGGAGCACATTCATAATCCACCAGTGTGGGCAACTCAGCCAGCTGAGTGGCCAGCTCAGACCTTGGCCTCTCTGTCAGCCAATGAGTCTGAGGCCCTTTGTCTGATGCAGGCATCCTGGTCCTTACATGCTGCATGGTCGGTCACCCCAAACAGGAAGGATACATCTTTCTTAAGTGCTTTCTATTGGAGCATCTCAAAAACCAGATGCTATTTCCAAAGACTGTGTCTATGTGTAGCACCCCAATTTTTGTTTCAAAATCCCAATACAAAAGAAGGAGGGGGAGAAGTACATACTCTCTAAAACTTCGAAGATATATTTTCTTGGTCATATTTAGTAAGGTATCCCCACACAAATACTCTTGTGCATTTAAGCCCCAGTCTGGCTTACTTCAAAGTCATCACCTTGCTCCTGACAGCAACTACAGAAGACTGCTGGACTCAAAGCTGTGCCAAGCATCAGTCCTGCTTCAATATGTGGCATATAAAATGCTACTGGCTTGGCAACAGAGATGACAACATGCACTTTGTCTCTCAGTTACAGGATATCTCCCTACTCAGGAAGATGACAACAGATGTGTGTTTTGTTCTATTCAACGTACTTTAATAGAACAAAAGCAAGATTATTATTTATTTCAGCTTAAAAAGACCTAGTCTATAAAAATGACATTTTCCTCTAAAACAACGTTGAGTTTGCAGCTGTCACAGTGAAACCTCTGTACCATGAGCTCTAGTGTTGCTCTGCTTACTTTATTTACCAGTTTGTAAGGGAAGTGGGATGTGATGGACAGTACAGCCACAAAGAGTACTGTCATAGGGGAACATGGAAAGAAAGGACCCTGAGAACAACTACAGTAAAGGGGCACATGTTAGGCCTCCTTGACCTGTTCCTTTGGTTTACCAATAAGTGTTTTACTATTCTCAACACTACTTATGTCCCAAGCATTAACTATCTCCCTACAAATAACACAGCAGTAAGTCATGCTGTACACAGAGACTTATGAGAGGAAATGCATTAGCTTTAGATGCCAGACCTTTAATGGATGGTGGAGTTTCCAGCTCTGACCCCATATTTCAGTGGTCTGCAAGGATGGCTCCGGAGAATACCTTCTGATCTTACTGTCCTGCTCATTCTCCCTGGAGGATCCTCCATTTCAGGAAGATGCTCTTTGAGAAGCATTCACAGCATGCTTGTTTCCAATTTATTAATTAGAACCAAATAATTGGGCAAAAGTGCAATATGCATATAAGCAAACACAATTAGAATGAAGTGTGGAAGTAGTAAATTCGTCTAATGATCAGGTTGATTAAATTACTTCACATAAACCAACAATTCCTTATAAGCACTGTGTCATGGTTTAGGAAGGCTACAGTCTTGTTTAGCTCTCAGCCTGGAAAATAACAGGGCTTTTATTGACTCTCAGTGCCAAGTGACATATTCAAGTTCCAGCCAAATAGCTGGTACAGGAAGTGTCAATCGCTCCCAGGCTGAAACTAGTGTTGAGACTGCAGCTCCGCTGCCAGCTCCAAGAGTTTGCCCAGATTATTGGTTATCTAACAGCAGCCAACCTTTTCTCTCACTGTCGTGTCCCCCTCAAAACTCCCAGCAATGGATTACTGTGGATTACATTGGAGATATTTCAATATTTCAACATGACACAGCTTTTTAAATTTAATATTCAGAAGATAAATTCAATGAAATTGTATGATCTATCATGATTCAGCTGTAGCTAGTTATAGCAAAATCATTCTTTACTCACTGTGCTCTGGGAATTCTTGCTCTCCATGTATGCTAGTCAAGAGCTTGAATTTAAAAAATGCAAGAATATTGAAGTAGAGTTGTTCCTTAACTTACAAAGGCGGGAAAATAAGCAGGTGCAAAAGTAGACACAAAAAATCTGAGAGAAAGGTTATGCCAGAAAAAAAAATTGCAACCTTTTTTACTTAAAAAATGCATTTTGGGAACTCCCTTTTTTACCTGCAGGAATACCTGTCTCATGAAAGAAATCGCCATGGGATATTTGTTTTGTGTTTGGGTTCTTTGGCCGTTAGCTTCTTTTTAGATTAGTAACACTTCATTATTATTCTTCCCCTACTGAAACTTAGATTTCAGCCGCTGTGCAAGGTGCAATTTCTGAAAGCATAAACCACACAGAAGAGTCGGCACAGCCATGCACTAGAGAGCAGGATCCAGTGCTATCCTCCAGATACTCCTGAAAACTGTGTTTTAGTTCCATTAAACTCTCCAGTAGCTGAAAGATGAGTTTATATGAAAAAATTAATGATAACCCTTTTAACATGAACCTAGGAATCCCAAAGACTGTTGCGGAATCTTGGCAAATCACACTATAGTAATGTATTTGAATCAGTGCCTAAAATGTTCAGATCAATGGCTTTGGGTTTTTGGTCGGCAGCTTTTTCCCCTTCAAATTGACAGAGGCCACAGTACATGCAGTTCATCATTTCAAGGCATAAGAATTAGGCTTTGACTAATTGGAAAATTTGCCTGTTATTTAAATGAAAGTTGTTTGCAGTTTCATCATCCGTGTGGAATCCAGAAAAGCATCAGACTACCCCATCAATTTAGTTAGCAAAGAATAAATGAATAAATAGGCTGACAATTTTCTCCCTTGAGACTTACACTGTCACTACATTGTTTCTCCATTATTAATTGCCTATGTAAAAATAATTCACTGTACAGCAGTATATACTCTGTGCTGTAAATTACTGGATCAGGTGCCTTTCTGCTTGTCTTTCTCTCTGTATTCAGTTCTCTCCGTGTCAGCAAGTGATGCTTGACAGTGCATGCACTGAGGGAAGAAAAGGAAAATCAAGTTGCAGACATCAAAGGGTTACAGCCTACATTTTTTGGATGTGTACAGTAATAGGGTTAGTTCTTTTCTATTTTGTATGAAAGACTCATTTACAGCTGCTGCTCTGCTTCAAAGGTTTGGATTCAGACTGTCTCGCAAGCAGCTTGTGCGCAAGGCTGAGATGTAATATACTAGCAGATGTCACTGACAGGTCAAGGAGTCCTTCAAATGCTGGAAGCCCACAGAGCCCCTAATGAAAAGGGGCAGAAGAGAAGCCAAACACATTTCTTTGAGTGAGAGACTTTTTACAAATATTTACAAGTGTTTGCTTTGCATAAAATATTCTTGACACACTTTAGTGGAGTAAAAAGTTAAGAATTCGTTTATTTTCAGTAAGCCAATACTCTGCAGATTTATTTCACTTGACTAGTAGGAGAGAGAGGGAAGGAAAAGGGTAGATGGAGAAACTCAGGATTTTCCTGTTATTAAAGTTCAGATTTTCATCCACCCTTCGCCTGAGTGCCAGATGAACAGGTAAATTCAACTGCATCCATTGCACAACCAGGTCTATCCCCAATAAATATTTTTCTTGGACATCATCTGAGTAACTTTTTTAGAGTCATTCAAATAATGCCAAGTTTCATTTGTGTCTTACAGACTTTGTCATGTGCCTTTTATCTCCTCTGCTACAATACTATTAATCCTTTCAAACTTGCAAGAACTAAGTCAAAGCAGAAATTCAGTCTTCTCAGTCCTACATCCCTGAGGAGTCCCGTAATTTCAGCTCAGTCCTGTGTAATTTCAAAGTTACTTCACTGACTCTTCCAGGAAACAATTCCTTCACAGTTGAAATTTTCAAAAGGATTCAGTCATCCAGCCTCTCCAAAAGTGCTACCAATAATCCAGGAGAAACACTCTGAGTATTCTCATGAGGATGAGATAGGTTATTTTTTCTTATAGCCCTCCCTTGTATTCTGTAGAAGAATGGTGCTGTCTTTAAAGCACTCTTCAGACAAAGATGTGGCTTTGGGGAACACAGCAGTAAAAAATTGTGTTCCCATTGGGCTTTTTGTATAGCAGAGTGCACTTTTCAGCATCTTGTATATTATCTGCTCCTTGCATAAAGGAATTCTAAACTAAATTCCTTGCGGGACCTCCCTCCACATAATGCAAAACTTTAATTTGTGCCCTCTGCTTCTTGCATTTGACACAAATTCAAATTGTCTTGCATCAGCCGTTCTCCCTATTCCCTCAAGAACTTCATGGAGGAAAATGATCTCACCTCTCAGTCTTCTCTTTCAACAGAGTACAGCCCTAATTTCTTTGGTTTATTTGGGACAACTGTTTTCCCCCAATCCCTGCATTATTCTGCTTTCTCTTGATATATCTTTGTCTATAACTATAATAAGACTTTAAAATCAGGTGATCAGAAATGAGGATGATAGTACAAGTACAGCCTGTGCAGTACTAAGGGGAGTAGTTTCTAGAAATTTAACTCCACTATGTAATATTTGCAAAGATCTCTGTAAATTTCTACACATTTACACACCACTTTTAATCTTTCTGCTCCAAATTTCTTCTGCTACCCATGAACTAAATTTTCCTGAACTGTATTTCTGCATAGTATGATCTTTCATAGCCTAGTCCTCTGTTTTGTCCAGCTCCTCATTACTTTATTTTTATCTAGGTCATTCATCCTCCCGTACACACATGTAGCCTCTTTGAACTGGCAGCACTCCCTATTTCTGCATTGTCTGCAAATATTTTTGCTTTATAGTATTTTCATCTTCCTCAAGCCTCAGATAAATAGTATGAATAAGAGGAACAAGTATAGTCCAGTTCTCATCCATTTAATTCTCTGCTCCTCCATTCAGGTCACACCAAAGTAGTATGATCTCTCTGTAGTCTATATTGAGACCACCCCTTAATCCACTCAAATACATCACTCCCTCTGCTTATTGCTGACCTCACACATTAGTCTTTTTGCATTTGTTGCTGTTGCAAATGCATCATGAAACCTGCATAAATTATATCTCCAGCTTCCTCTTGCCAGTTCTTTGCAATCTTGCCCTAAAATAAAAAGTTGATCAGTTTATTAAGACAGGATCGTCTCTCTGTTAATCTATGTGCATTCCAACTGATCAAATAATATCTCAGTAAGAGTCCCTTGATCCTGATTCTGATGAGTTTTAATAGTATTTTCTCCACCAGTGCCAGCCATATTGTCATCTGCTTCTTTCTGTCATCTCTGACATGTGAAAGCAGTGGCTCAGCACTAAGCAATCTATGGTACATGAATACCTCTTCTCAAAACAACACAGCATGAGGATTTCAGAAATATTCAGAACAATGGCTTGACGATAAGAGATCCAGGGTACACATTACATGAATACCACTTTTAAAAATGACACAGCAGGAGGATTTCAGAAACACTTAGCTCCTTCTGCTCCTTGAGGATCAGTACAACATACCCTGTTGATAGAGCAAATCAGCCAAGAAGAGCTTCGTTTAAAGGAACTCTGATTTTTTGACAGGTCTTTTTGCGCATCCACACCACAGAAACTTCCAGCCTACCAGAAAAATTTGCCACTCATAAATCCCTATTCATAATCCCTATAAGAAACCTCTTTCAAAGTTTGCTACTTTTTCTCTTCTCCATGCTGGGAGCATGATCTCAAAGCACCTCTTACATGAGGATACTTTGAAACGGTGAGGGATATGATACACATTCCCATACAGCACATGAAAAGTTTTATAGCATGCAAAACAGGACAAAACCCACAAACCTCCCATTTCCATTCCAGAGCAAAACTAGGGTGACAAAGAAAAGCTCTGGCAGTAATGCTGCTTGGTCTTATGATATTGCTCATCTACTATGTCAGCAGTCTGTCCCAAGAGAGCCCTTACAGTCCCAGGCAGAGTGGAGTTTGCTATAAATTGTAGCAGGGTGCATGGAAGCAGGCGTGGTTTATGCTGTGCCCTTCTGCCCCAGTTGCACAGGCAACCTGTGCACACTTCTGAATACATAGGGCTGCCATCTGTAAAGGTGAGGGATGATGACTCATTGTCAATCCTCCTGTAACTGTAGGGGCAGTAAATTCCACCTCTGAGATTAGCCTGTTTGCTTTAACCCCTGAGAAGAGGAGTTTGAGCCATCTGAAAAACACAAAAAGGCTTAGACTTGTTGGAAGAAACATTACTGACAGGGAGTTTCTACTCTCAGTTGCAACGTCCATGTTCTCTTTATATGACCAGTGTTTGGGAGCTGGTCCTCCAATCTGTTGAAAAATGTATGTGGTTTTCAGTAGCTTGTAGTCAGCTTGCTTCAAGCACGTTTCTTATTCAGCACAATATAGCTTTGATTGGCCTGCTCTTGCTTGGTATCTTCTCTTCTTTTGCTGTACTGTTCTCCAGGAGAGAGGAGTACCAAAAAAAAAAGCACACCTGGGTAAGGTGAGTTCCCCAGGCTAAATCTATTCAGTATGAGCCCCTGCACAATATGGTCTGACTAAAACTCCCCTTAGAATATTGTGTGAAGTGACTAATTTAGAGACTTTCACAATGTTTATGAGGCTGGAGCCCCATATCTGAAAAATACCCCTACTTTAATCTCTCATAGGGGCTTTTTGACTCTGACTATCGCTTTATCTGTGTAGGTTTTATATTTTCCTAGCACTAATGGCAGTAATGTCTGCACAGTTGTATTTAAAGTTGTATCAAAGGTATCCAATAATGAGAGCACACTTACAGGGAATTTCAAAGTCATCTGTAAAATATAATTTGGGGCTGAAACTCAGCAAGCAGAATCATCCCAGAAGCAAATTCTTTTGTAGCATTAACTTGATTGGGGGTGAAGGGGGAGAAGGAAGAGAGAAAATTGCTGTGAAGGTGAACAAAAAAGTGCTTTGTGGGGAAGTGAAGAGACTACCTTCAAAGAGCTTAGAATCCCAAATATCGAAGAGAATATGTGTGTAGACTTAAATCTGACAGACATTTTTCCCTTTGAAAGTCAGTTCCTGCTTAAGTTCACATTGAGTGTCAAGTGTTTGCCCTTCAAATGAGGTTGAGTACTTATTTTCGAAGGCCTGCTCTTCACCCCAAGCACTAACTTTTGTTCATAATTAGTTAATTGTGTGCAAACTCCATCTATTAAATAAAGCCATGAGTGAGCTCCAAGCAGAAAGTCATATCTTAGTTTTCTCACTTCCCACTCGTTTGTAGTACCCCTGCATAAGCCTAGAGTATCTGATTTATTAAGGGGTTCTGATCAAGAAGTCCATGCTGGACCAGTGCAGACAATTAAGAAATGTGAATCTCTTATCACTATATCAGTTCTGTGGGGAAAACAATTAAAAGCACTGCAATTCTTCTCCCTAGATTCTTTCTGATATTTCAAAGAAAGACTGATGACACAGTACTTGCACGCACCAAAATATGACCCTAACGAAACCATAGTGATTACCAGGAGCCTGTGAGTCCCTTCCCCTACTTTTAAAACTACAATTTGTTTGAGATAAAGAAACCAAAGCAAGTGTAAACAGAATAGCCATAAGCAGAAATGAAAATGTTGAGCAGAAGCACTCAGCAAAGCCAAGCCACATCAGGATAAAATCAACAGATCACTGCTGAGGACTTTTATAACTTTCTTGCCGGATTGTCTGAGAAAAGGGAAGGCAGAAAAGCTGGATCCGTCAACAACAGCAGCAGATGGCCAAATGGTGTTGGCCAAGAAGTCAACAAGACTACATTTCCCACATAGAGCGGTGTGTGGGAGCAGGCCTTCACCAGAAAGTACTCTCCTGGGAGAGGTGTAGGTAGCCGGAAGGCAGGCAGGTGTGCATAGAAATGTCCATGGCAGGAGCATAGCAGCAGCCTTACCTGTGTTGACCTGAGAGCAGCACTTGCTGTAATTTAGCGGAGCAGTGATTTCACTGCACTTTACTCCCTGGCAAAGTGCCAGACATATTGTCATAGCTGTTCCACACACAGAAGCAAAACAGGGAAATGGTTGTTTTCCCAAAGAGGACCATTTTCTCCCAAAGAGGACCATTTTTCCCCATCCAAAAAAAAAACTTTCATCTATATTGGCAGAGAGCAAACTCTTGGTTAGGACCATGCCAACCATCTCAAATGCACTTCCATTCACTTTCAGTTTAGGATTAGAACGAGGTACCATTTTTGTGACGGATGGCAGCACCTATGACTTATGACAGAGATTGGTCTGCAAGGAGATGAATCAGGCAGCAGGCAAGCCCTGCCCCTTCCCCACAGAGCTGCACTCCCTCACAGCTGCCAAGACCCTTTCCGCATGCAGGGAAGTAAGTTTCACAGACGCCTGTGAGTTCAGTATTGCATCTATTCTGAGAAATTGATTATATCCAGGCCAAGGAGAGCAAGGCAAAAACACGCCTGGAGATCTGCCCAAGGTCGCATCACTAATCTATTGGAGAGCTTGAAATGGAGGAGAAATAGATCTGCTGGCTCCTACTCCTTTGATTAATAACCAAACAGACATGTCCCCTCTTATGCCCTGGTCTAAGTCCAAGTTAATTAAACCAACTTCGGGTGTGAACATTATTAAATCAATTGAAACCTGGCTAATATCAGATTAACTTGCACCTGCAAATTAGAGCCACCAGTCAAACTGGCATAACCTGTTTTGAAACAGAAATACACAAATCTCAGCAGTAGTCCCACCAGCCCGTCTGGTTTAGTGATATATCACACCTCTGTAGATCAACACTTTTGCAGTACTGGGAAAAGCCATGCATGGTACAAGAAAGGGAAGAAAAGAAAAGTCAGGCTATGCGTAGCAATGTGGGACTAATACAGGGTGATGTAACTGCAGCTCTAAATTTTCAGTTGAAAGAGTTATCTCTCTAAAATATATAATATTGTAGCTGTAATTATTAGGAATTGGGATTATCTGTTCAAACAGTTGAGTAGCCTGGGGAAGTAAGCCATGGAGGGCCTCACAGAGTCTCTAATTAAACCAGCTGACCTAGTTGGGAAAATAAACTATGGCTCTCATCAGCCCTTCTTTGGATGAAAGCCACAGACTTTGAGCTAAGAGCAGGCTAGAAACAATTGCTATGAGCGTTCAACCTTCTGTAAAGCTACTCAGCAGAGTCCTGCCTCGCATGTGATGCAGAGTGTGTAAATACAGATACCTGAATCTTACTGTACCTCTATGTTTGCTTCATTTTACATTGCATAAAGAACAAAAAATGCAACAAAGCCCCTTCTTACTGGTGTAGAACATTGCCACCTCATGGTAGCTGCTTGGTCTTGACCATTACCACTTAATACCTTTTGGGTCAATATTACCCGGCCACACTGATAGGCTTTGTGGCTTAATTACAATGGAATCAGTGCTTAAAAGAGAAGTTTCTTTGAGGAATTCAGTGGTGATAGGAGTCTGGCTTACAGGAGCACTTGAAAGGAAATAACAGGTGCCAAGTGCTTTGGTCTGGAGGCTCTGTTTTCCTGGCTGTGGGCAAAACACAGGAGTGAAAACCAAGAGAAGAGTCACATCAGTCCTCATTCTTTGCTCACTCCTTTACACTGAAGATCCTTGTGGGTGGAAATTAGGTTCCCATCAGAGATAGATATTGCCAGAATTAGCAGCAAAAAAGTCTAGTCTTGCCATCAGAGGCTCATTAGCATACAAAACGTCTCTATAAGTGAGAATTGTGTCAATCGCTGATGCTGTGCTCCATTGTCTTCAGTGTTGCTGTGCACAGGCAGAACAGTTCACCCACCCTTACTCCGAGATAATTCGCACTCAGCTCATTGCAATGTTATGGAAAGAAAGACTGGAGAGTGAGGGGTTGTGTGGGAAGAAAGTGCTAAAACTTTATGCAAATTATACTTTACAAGCGTGAAAAACAACTAGATGAGAGCAAAAATCAAGATAAATAGGGGGAGGAGAATGGTTAATTACCTTGCACTTTGCAAGGACTGTGTTAGCCTCAGATAGGCTCTCCTCAGTGTGGGATTGATAATTCCCAACAATATCACCACAGTGCTCTCAGAAAGATAATGCTGAAAAGGGAAACCAATTTTAAGGAAAACAATGTTATTTAAAAAGACAGAGATTTCACTGTATGGTCATTTTGAAGTGGGCAAATTAACAATTAAAAAGACTCTCATGTGCCATAATCTCTGATTGTTTTATTTTAATAGCTATCTCAGTTCAGAAGATTCTCTTCAGTAACTTGAGATCTCATTTCTGTTAATTTTGCTCAACTCTAATGGAACCACTGATGTTCATTCGTAACTTGCCACACACAACCTCCCCCACCATTGCTTCTTTTAGGACCATGTCTCTTGAAAGCACAGTGATTATCAGCTATTTTCTCTAACTACAAGCTTTTGCAGTCCAAACCAAAACTGCTAACCAGTTAAAAAGGGACCAGGCAAATGCAAAACAAACACGACCCCTTCTCCCACCTATGCTCCACACCATTTCACCACCTGGAATCACTACAACAAAAATGTTTGCACAAAACTGCACCCAGACATCAACAATTAGGAGGATAAATTCCAGCTTCTCTGACTCTCCAACACAGCGTTATCTGAAGGCCTTGATGTATTTTAATAAAAATCCTTTATGTGCTTACACACTGCTTAGGCTAAAAGGAACCAAGAGATGAAGACAGACCTTTACAGGTGTTGGCTGCTTCAGTAGACTTGTGTGAGTATAGACCAAAGTGTTTACTCATGTTCACACATGAAATCTGTGGTAGAATGAGAAATGGAGCATCTCTTGCCTGCAGAGCACACTAAAAGGTTAACATTAAAACATCCTTCTTTTCTAATGGTGATACCAGTTACCACAAACCTCCTCCATCAGTGTTACAGCAGCAGAGAAACATTAGGAACAAGCCCTTGCTTTGCAGCAAAAGCAGCCTATCTAAAAAGATACGTATTTCTTAAGAGTTAAAAGAGAGGGAAAACCCACAGTATCTTAAAATAAACCCAGAAATCTACAGATACGTATACATACACAGAATACATATACATGCACGGAACAGTACTGTGTACTGTTCATTTATGAATTTGACCACTAGTGGCAGAGCCAACACAGCATCCATTTTGAAACCAGCAGAAATGGGAAAGGTGGGTATGTGTTACATTCTGTTCAGAAGTAGTCACTTTACCTCTGCAATGAGCTAAATACGTTAGTCAGTAAAGGGTTAAAGGAATAATATAACCTTACAGTTTGCTAGGCTGGTTACAGCTAACCCATATACACAATTTCAGGGGACCTACCTACCCTTGCTTCCCACTTTGAAACCTGACCTCACTGCTCTGGCTTCTGTTATGCAGAATGCTAATTATCCTGCAGAAATGATATTGCAAGGTGCTGGGTATGCCTGTGCTGTGACTTGGGGGCATGGGTTTCAGTGCTATAGACATCATTAGGGCAAGCCAAAGTTTTATCTGAAACTTTTCAACATGAAAAATTACTCTTTCCCCAGAAATAAATTATTTCTTGTACATTTTTCATTTTATAATTTTTTGAGTTTGTCAAGTGAAACAATTTTTCACTTTCCCAGTTTTTGGATTTCTCTATTTCTTTTTCCTCTCCACTTTTAATCCATAGGAGCAAGGAAAATGGACAGATAAAACTAACATTTAAAAATACTGAAAAGGTGGTGAGAAAAATAACTAATGAATACCCAAAAACTAAACCAAACCAGCTTTAATTTTCTTTGTACATAAGAAGTTGACTTTTTTTTCTTTAATATTTATGTTTTATACATTGCCTTTTTTTTTTTTTTTTGGCAGCTCTGATTGTTGTATGCACTCTTCAGGATACAAAAGCATTAAACCAGTGTTTTACTACAAAGCCTGCAACTGAAGACAGAGTTTCCTAGCAAACCCACTGAAAGAGACAGTTTCCTAGAAGTCCCATTGAAAGAAATTTTTTCTCTATTCTGATAAAAAGGGTGGAGTCCATATGTCCATTGAAAATGCATATATCTTTATGGACTCAAGGAAAATAAATCCATATATATTTGCTCATTTCATTTCCTTTTCACAATTTATTGTCAGAGGATTAAGAACAGCAGAAAAATAAAACACAAAATGTACCTAAGGACCTCAAAATACTTTACAGAGGTGGATCAGAATAATTTTATCACCTTCTACAAATGAAGCTGTTGAAGCAGAGAGAAGGAAAGCAGTGCACTGGAGTCAGTGACTATCCATGTTTATTAATTCCTGACACTAATTGCTATCCATTAAAGCTCATGCACAGACAGAGTGTTCAAGATTGGGTGAAAGAATCATGCCTTGGCATTCTCCCTACTAGGCCAGATATGAAAACAAGTTATGTCTCCTGGGAAACTGCTTCCACTGGAAGAAGCCTTTCCAAGTTGGAAGGAGCAGAAATATGATTGGGATTTTCACCAAGAACAAGAATTGTCAACAAATCTGACATTGCTACGATCCTGGTTATTCTTTTGCTGGCCTTGGAACACATGACAAGTCCCAGCTAGTAAGACCTCAGTTCTGTAGTCAGATCCCCAAATAAGAAGAGACACGGTTTTGCCCAAGAGCTAGAGAACTGGCTGGCCTATGATCCAAAATTATTTTCCAGGGAGACTTTGGCATGCTAATTCGTAACTTGCAGCTCCCATTCTGCATCAAAAAGCTGTGGACAAATAATAATTCTCCTATTAGTGAGAAATACTTTGCAATTTCCCCAGACTCAGCCCAGCAGGAGAGCCAGATATTACTAGCACCACCTGGCAGGCTAAGTTTATGTGCCTGCAAGTCCAAGATCAAGCCCTGATGCCAAGACCCTACTATTTTTCCAAAGTATGTGGCTCTGCAGCTCTACTAAGCTCCTCTGCCTGGAGGGAAATAACTTGGTGAAATAAGTATTCCAGCAAACAGGTGAGCATGCCCCAATTCATCACATCCTGGTATCTAAGACAGTCCCTCATATCCAGTCTGTTTACATTGCTTTCGGATACCCAAACTCACAGCATTACAGAATCACCTGTTAGCAGCGGACCTACCTATTACCCTCAATGAGAGAAGTCAGACTTGATGGTCAGGTCATACAAAGGTTTTAAAGCACTTCTTTCACCTCATTCAGAAATCCAGATACAACAGCCAGTTCTCAAGGACATTGTTTCGCTTTGAGATATGCCCTGGAGGGCTACAGGAGGTCCAGAAATCAATTAATAGCTTCAACTGTGTCATAAACATGCTACAGACTTTTTTCACCTGTGACAGCTATATTGATGATAATTTCGTATTACTTAAGTGCTTCAGACAATCATGCATGAGAGGATGCAATAATGTGAGAATTGTTTATAGAAAACCAAGGAGCAGATTTCAGCATTGTACGATATGTGGCAGGTTTTTCTCTTCACTGATGAGTAATGTTGCAAACCAAGCAAAGCTGCAGTTCCTACAGCTATATTGTGTATATGTATGTCAAGTAAATGGCACTGCTGGGAGTGATGGGTGGTTCCCAGAATGTGTAGCAATCCCTGCCTTGCAGGGGCAGGAGGTGATTTTGTGTCGTTCAGAAGAGAGAAGAAAAACGGGACAGAGTGAAGAACCGAGCGAGGAGACAAACTGTACCTTTCCCTGGTGCTCCCACCTCTCAAGTTGAACAAGGATTTTCCCTCTCTCCCTGTGTGTGGGGGCCCTGGGAACCCACAGTACAGCAGGCCACTTCAAGGTATGACCATTGGAAAGCATCAGGCCTCTTGGAAAAGCCAGCAGAATCTGATTAACTGAGCGAGAAAGGTGAAAGTGTGTGTGTCACTGGTGTTAAACTTGCTCTTGTATTCATATCTCCTACATTCACCTATCATCAGCAAAAAGCTCTTGCTACTGTACAAGAGAAATTTCACTCTGCTTTGTGGTGTGTACAGCTTATAGCACGATGATCCTTCCTCAGACAATGACAAAAACTATATTGCTGTGTAGGATTCAAGGAACACTATTGTGGAGGCATGTGTGTGTTTGTGATGTCAGATAGGAAGAGATACATATTTTTATATTTGTGAGATTTATAGGGCACAATTTGAGAAGGACCTTTTTCTATCCCTTTTTACCCATCAGCATCCTAAACACATAGACAGTAAAAGCTGAATAGGGTTCCAGTAAGGCCTACAGCCCACTCAAGGAATAAGTTTGCAAACAATACAGTTTCAAATTTTACTTTAAAAATCCTATTAATTTCTTTTTTATAAATAAATTTGTTGCTACTCTTAGCTATAGTTCTAAGGTTTTGCTTGAGAATTTAAAATTAAAGAGAGAATAACAAGATGAGGTGCTGAAAGTCATCAAATCACTCATTCATAATGTTTCTGTGGTGAAATGCTGCATCCAGCTGCTCCTCAATCCAGCATCGCACATGAACCTGACAAGTATACAGTGCACACAGCAGTCTCTTGTTGCTCAATTTCATTTCCTTATGGTTTCTGGTTAGCAAGCAATAGCCAGGAGATGCCATCCCCCTTAACTCACTATAAGTAGCAAAGCAAATTCTCCTTCCTTTATGCCTTGTTTTAAGGCAAACTCCTTCAACTCCAATCAAACTAACTGTTCACAAGACACATTGATCCCCAGCATGTACTCCCAACTTGTGCTGAATAATGCCAGGTTTTGCTTTCACAAACATATCCCAACAAATGCCACTTCAGTGTCTCCAGTCTTGTCTGACAGTCAGCCCAGGCAGAATCTGAGAGAGTTGTTTCACTTCACACGTAGCTCTTAGTAAATGCCACCATCTGCTTTTAGGTGGTTAAACAACCTCTACATAGGGTCTGAAAATATCCATCAAATCCTGCAGCTTCTGACACAGCATAATTTCAGCTTTCTGCTATGCCAGCCTTCGCTGACTGTGATAGACTTGCTCTAGACTTCCATGAGTGGGAAAGGGAAGAGTCTCGATCCATGATATTTTCCTTCAGAAGGCCACAATGCACTCCTGGTCCCATGAACAGACCCTCATTCCACAAATTGCACTGACAGTGTGAGGGAGCACGTGGTGACCTGGGATGTTCAGCTCACCCAAGTTTGCAAAAAATGCAAAGAACAAGGCAGAGAAGGGAATATTTTTAACCCACATCAGCTTTGTCTCACCATTCGGCCCATGGAGAAACTGATATAGAACAGCAAAGACATCCAAAAGCTCTTCGTGGACTTCATACTAAATAATTTGCCTTCACTCTCCCAAGAGAGAGAAGAACTGGCTTTAGTCACCTCCTTGGACTCCTTCCCGTGAAGCAGTTAAGTAAGGCAGAGCTACACCTTGTTCCTGCAGCCTTTCTTTCTGCTAGATCAAGAGAAACACATGGTGAAGTGGCTGCCATAGCAGCCTTGTTAAACCACTCCCTGGAATCAGAGTCCCACAGAGAGACCTAAGCAATTCACCACTCCTGAGCCAGCATCCACACAAACACTGATGTTGTTATGCTTATCTATTAATTAATTGATCTTTATTAATTTCTTATATATCTACAAATACAATACTGATGACTGTTGGTTATCATATGCAAGAGCAAGAGGTGATACATACATACATAGTAGTTCTGGTATCATTCTCCAGAATTGCTAAAGAGGGAATTAGGAAAAAGGTGTCTGTGTGCTAACATTTTCCAGGTGAAGAAATCACATAATATGTCCAAAACTTGGTTACTGCAACAATCTCTAGACTTTTCAGATCAGACTGGTGTTCTAAATATGCTTATTTTCTAACTTTTTGTTACAGATGGGTGACAATAATTGCATGATCATAGTTACAACCCAGGTGTGGTTGCTTGCGGTACTTTTCAGCAGATGCAAGGATAGTTAGATCCACCAGCTTCACCCCAGCAGAACTGCGGAAATTAGGACTGGTCCCTTTGCAAGAATTTAGAGGGTATAAATATCTGCAGGCAACAGGTATTTATTTCTATGCCTGCAGGTAAAAACAAGTGGTAATAGTAATTGCAAAGCAATATATTTCTAATTGCAATAGATCACACCCTTCGAGGCTAGACTTCGAGATTAGTTTCTGAGTCCTTAAGCATACTAAACAGTTTTTCTAGCAAGATACAGTATGCTTTCAGCAACACAAAAGAAGGAAGTATAGAATACCTGGTTAAACACACACACACACACACGAACATGAGTTTAACACTTCCACATACAAACCAGCTATAGAAGCTCCCTCAGATAAAATCCATATGAAAGAAAAAAGGTGTCATTTGTTTAAAATTTTGCTGACTGTAAGGCATTTCCCAGTGCACCTCACCAAAACCAGACATGGACCAGAACTGACCTCCTGACACAATGGTACACAGAGAGACAGCCACAGCACGGGTGCTACCATGGTCAGTCACTATCAGGAGGCTTGAAGTACAAAGACTTTGCTGACAGCTGCACAAGGGATGGAGCCTGCTGCCAGCTAGAGCTCAGATCAGAGCACAAGCGCTCACTTGCTAAGCCAGGGCCACTTGTACTCTCCATGGACCACTCCCAGAAAAAAACAGACCTGAAGCATAATTATTAACTTGTACAAGCTGCTTTTGTGTTTTTGTAAAGGTTATGAAATAAGCAGTCCTTTTTTGAAACCCAGAAGAAAGACTCTTTGAGAAGCTATTTATTTATTCAGTTTTTATCCTACTCCACAAAAGAGTATGGCGTAATAAACACTTGAAGAAAAGCACCAAGATCAGTGTTTACAAAGCCATAGTGCTGTCTACTCTCTTGTATGGTTCCGAATCATGGGTCATCTACCGCCACCACCTGCGTCTCCTAGAACGCTTCCATCAGCGCTGCCTCCGTACAATCTTAAACATCCACTGGTCAGATTATGTGACCAATACATCTGTTCTTGAGCAAGCAGCAGTCACAAGTGTAGAGGCCATGCTGATGAGAACCCAGCTGCGTTGGGCAGGGCACGTCTCAAGGATGAAGGACCACCGCCTCCCTAAGATCTTGCTCTATGGTGAACTTGCCACTGGCTGCCGCAAGAGAGGAGCCCCGAAGAAAAGATACAAGGACTCCCTGAAACAACATCTCAGCCTTGGCCATATTGATCACCATAATTGGTCCACTCTGGCCTCAAATCGGGAGGCTTGGAGACACAGCATCTATAACGCTGCGGAAGCCTTTGAGAACACACGCAGGATCACCCTCGAGGAGAAAAGGCAACGCAGGAAGAACCGTGTCTTGCTGAATACTTCATCTAAGGAGTCTTTCTGTTGTGCTTTTTGCAACCGGATATGTCTGTCACGTATTGGCCTCATAAGTCACCAACGTGCCTGTAACAAATGTGGATAAAGCCTTCCCAAATCTTCGTTCGCGAAGCCCAGCCATGATTTATCCTACAACTGTATGCCTTATGTACCATAGCAAGACTTTCACCAAAGCTATCATTTGAGATTTTCATTTGAGTATTTCTCAAAATCAAAAAACAAAATCCTCCTTCTCTTGTGTTTATATCCTCCCAATTTGTCCTTCATACCAGTGCTTATTTAACCAGTTTAGCTGAAATATTTTTGTCCACTTTTGGTTTTTTGCTGCACTCCTTCAAACTTTATTCTGAAGAACCCATTTTCTAGAAAACCAGGATCTTGTAGCAACAATTAACTATAAGAGAACCATGACTCAAACCCAAAATAATTTAGAGCACAGGCCTAATACCATACTGTCTCCTTGCCTTCTGTAACATAAGATTGTGCCTTGCATGTGGGATATTTCTGAGGTGCTGAGCATTTTCCAAGAGACTTAATGGTGAATCACAGCAACTTTAGGCAGAGCCAGGACACAATTTAGCTGACAGGAGAAAAAAAAATCAACTGACCTGTAACTCCCAGGGAGCACTGTCAGATGGGGACTTATGGGAGGAGACAAACACAGTAATAGAGTCCAAAGAGTTTTTACTGCCCTATTGACTTCTATCTCTGCCCTCCTGCCCTTCCCCTGATGCCTCCTGCTCCAACCCCACACTGGCAGCCATTGCACACCACTGCAGCCCCTTGCTGGCTCCTCTGGCTCTAAAGAGAAGTTGGGCCCAATGCAACAGATCTTCAAAAGAGCTTGTGTCAATGTGTGCACATGCACACATATATATGTCTGACATACCCCATCTTCTCACCTTAGATGCCTGTGACACAGGGCCATTCCCTATTGCATGACTTAAGACAAAAGGTATGTCCCTGCAGAGAGGAGCAAGCAAGGCTAAGAAATCCTGGTCCCTTAGGACTACACGAACAGGGCAGAGTATCTCCATCAAAAATGTTTCTACATTCAAGCATACACTTCTCAGAGGAAACACTGTTTTCTATGGAAAGTGCAAAGAATAAAGAGGTACTTTAGCAAAAATCCATTTCTCTATAACATGGCAAATTTTTACTCAGACCTACTCAGATCTTGTTGACAACTCTCAGACTAGGCTTTCAACAAATTCCTTCAGGCTGTATATGCAAGGACTCTGTTTACCCTGTGGAGTCAGGGTGTCAGTACACCATTACATCAATGATATTGCCTTTCTCTGGACCTGGCCCAGGCATGTGCTCTAGCTGATGTGCATGTAGAGGCTTCCCTGCAGCTTCCAGACATTCCAGGGGACATGTGATGGGGAAATTAGGGCTCTTCAGCTCACTGATGACATCCAGAGAAATGAAAGGGGAAAAATTGAAGGAAAAGGAGACACCAAACCCTTCAGCATGTTAGGTTGGCCCAGAGCAAACAAGAGCCTCCCTTCCCTCTGATTACTTCCACAAAAAGTGGCAGCAGATCCCAGCATGGGCAGCATCCATCATCACCATGGGGCATGCATGTACTCCCTCCTGCTTCTCCTCCACATCCACTTGGGCAGCGGGCATTACTTTTTCCTCACTCACCATGGCAATTTACAGATGTTAAATTATACCCAGGAGGGCCCATAAAATACAAGAGAAGCCAAATAAGAAACATAGCTCAGAAATTAGTCTTAAAAAAAAAAAAAAAAGAAAGAAAGAAACAAGCCACTATAAAGGCTACGGAATTAAAACAATGTCTTTTCCCAGGTTCATGCTGAGCTCTAGGTACATGCAACATTTCATGCAAATCAGATGTAATTTACTGTGTGATTTGTTTCTTCAATAAAAAAGTGAGAATATGGAGAACAATAATTTTCCTACATTTTAGCTACACATTTCTCCATAAATAGCATAACTATTATAATGACTTCTTGCATGTGCTTGTAGAGTGATTGCCTCTGTGTGAAATACAGGCAAATCATTTCTGTATTATGCCCAGGATGCCTCACAGAGTTCAGTCATAAGTGTAAATGTTTATGTGCACAAATATACGTGCACATGTAGTGGATAGTACTGTAAACAAGTATATGTATAGTATATGACACATGCTATATGGTCTGCATATGTGTTTGTGTGTATGCGTGCACCTGTGTGCGTGTGTGTATAAACCATTTTGTTCCCATTGCTCCTTTTGTCCAGAACCATCATATTCCCTCAGACAATACAGCAATGAACATGCTTCTGGTGACAAAAGTAGGGGTATATGGCTGCCATGGACTTCCCAAAAGTAAAGACTTTTTCATTTCAAATGAGAGACGTTTCACCAGTTGCTATATTGGCATGTAGAGTTGCCAGATCCAAAATGCACCCATAATTAGCAATACCTGGCAAGCAAATATAACTATGTCAATATAACATGCTGTTTCTAAGCAAAGTCATTGCAAGGCATAATTCTTTTCCCATACTTCCTAATATCTCACAACACAAGGAGTAACAAAATGGTCGGCACGATGAGTCCTTCAGTTGAAAAAGGCCTGATAAACAGTTACTCGAGGTATAAAAGGGGACTCTATTAGCAGATAAGGCATTGTCATAATGTCACTTCCAAGGGGAAAAGTAAAGCATTAATTTTTTTTTCTTAACTGCATTTTACTCAAATTACTTGTTTTTAATAAAAAAAAAAAAGTTAAATTTGGAAAAGTCAAACTGAGGCTTGGGATAAGGCGATTTCTGGGGAGATGCACTTGTGTGAATATTTCCTAGAAGAAACCTTACCTGCAATGTTGGGAAAAAAAGGCATAAAACAGAACAAGATGCAAGATTCTGAAATGTAGAAGTTGCTTTTCCCATCTATAAAATGGACCCATAAGTTCAGAGACATACACACATGTACACGATGTATATGAGTGATAATAAATTTTTATAATAAGCCTATATGGAATATGGTAGTGAGAAAAATAGGTGGATAAATTAAAGTGAAGTTCTGATATTATTATATATTAAAGTATTTTATTACAAATACTTCTGTGGCATTTACTTAGAAAAGCTGGGTTGGATGTAAGGTTTGAGAGGGGGAAGTTATTCTGGTAAAGCACAGCAGCTATTTTCCCAGATGAATAGTAATGGGAGAATAATAAATTCTTGATTGCATTTTCTTGCTTTCTGACATTGTGTTTTAGATTTGTCATTTGTATATATTAATACATAATCAGCTTTGCAATAAATTCTGTTTGTGAAACCATTTCCTGATGGTCTTGATAGATTTGTACATAGAAACAGAAATGCAGACATCAATAAGAGAAGCTTATTCAAGATGTAAAAATGAAAAACTTAATCAGAAATACTGAGTTTATTTGTAAGTTTAGCAAAAAAAAGGAGGAATTTGGAGTTAAACAAGGGACACGAAACATAAAACTCCCAACCAACATTTGCTCTGAACCCAGTATTACAGTTAAAAAAAAAAGACAACATGCTCAGGCAATGCGGGAATATGGATAATGACATTTTCCATCTGGGAGAAGGAGGATAATGTCAAAGAGTCAGTGTTGTGCCAGGTCTGCTACAACCTGATGCATCCCACTCACATGTATGAGGCACACAGAAACAGGGCTTGAGTCCTTTCAGTGATGAGCTTGGCTTTTCCACTCCTTCATTCATCATCATAGTTCCAACAAATGCTACAAGTTTGCCCTCTTACCCAAGGGTGTCCACTCTGCCTGAAATATTAATGATTTCAGACTTGCAGACATCTGGTCTTCTCCACATCCCCACAAAATCACATTTCTTTATTGGGATCTTGAGAAAACCCATCCAGACAAAGTTAAGGTTTCAAATCAAGGCTTAAGAAGGTGCTGTCTGCAGGAAGACTAAGTAGCATAGACATGTAACTTTTAGTTAGCTAAATTAAAGCTGAATCTCATCCTAAATGCTCAATCCCTCACCAGGAAGAATCCTGCAGCCCCTGTATCTATTAAGGTGCTAGGAGGTCCATGAAACCTGGTCACTTAGCATCTTCCCTGAGGAGCTCATGGTTCCGTGGTGCTCATGGATAAGAAACCTGTCTGCCACTCCTCTACACCGAACAGGTCAGGACTCATCCTCTTTGCCTTCTTACTCCCCCAAACTGTTTTGAGCTCAAAAGCAGAGCAGGGGATATGACTCTGGTTTATGTCTAGGGTGAGCCATTTTCCCCTTTGCAACATTGCTCCAACTACTTGGCATAATACCACTCAGAGCCGGCCAAGACTTTCACAGCCCAGAGCTGAGTCAGCTTTTCTGTCATTCACATATTTTGCAAACAGATGAAGATTTTCTTTAGCATCTTTTCCATTTGAATTTTTTCACAAAATCACTTTATATATGCAGTGCCTTGTGCAAAGATTAACATGTGTTAAAAAGTTGGAATTCCAGTTCTCGCAATGGTATATCCTGAACACTGCATTTTTATAGCTTGATTGGAGCAGTATGACTGTGCACTGTACTAACCTTGACAACGGCCCAGTCAAAATTTGCTTGCTACCAATAATTGAAAGTGTGAACTGAAAATTCACTACCTTGTTGGAGCATTTATGCCAGCAAATTGGTTTTCAGGTGTATTGCTGGTTTTCAAACGCTCCAGTAATAAGGAACATATTAAACATCTAGACTGATTTATAGGAAACAAACCCAGAACAGGTGCTGCTATCTCAGCCCAGGCTTATTTGCTAACAGAATATGAATAGAAATGTTTTATACCAAACTTGAACATTGTATGTGACAGGATATCTCAGTCCATCTCTCTCAACACAGATGGTTTTCTTATGAAGCAATTTCTAGGTCTCGGGCTGAACTCTTTGTTTTCTGGAAAGAAAAAAATTTCAATTTGGGGGCTCCAAACATTTTAATGATAGCTACAATGCAAGTATATATTCAGAGAGATTTTCCAACACTACTGGAGTAGTAGTAAACAACTTCTTTATTGCCTGATAATGTAGAGATGCTTACTTCAAACAAAACAAATCTTGAACAGGTTTTAGTACTCGTCTGAAATGAGAGGTTCAGGGACTGGGATAGGAAGACCTTGGAAAGGAATGATACTTTATTGATTTACTTAGGTAACTATTTTCTTGGCAGTACTTAGCATGAGTGCAAAACACCTCTTATGTGCTGACTGTAATTTTTTATAGCCTTCATTTAAAATTATGAAATGGTTATTCCATGCTTGGTAGGACTTTGTGTGTTTTGTAAGACACAAGCCTGCTTTCAAAGCCTGCACAGGCCCTTTGAGCTTTCAACCACAGACTTTCTGCTCACAGACTGTGTCGTGTTTGAGGTTTTATCTTGACACACCTCAAAAAGCACCTTCGTCATTTGTGCCCCCATGAAAAGGTGTCCCCATTCCACTCACTACATTGATGATTAGGAGTATTAATATATCCTCTATATTATATTCAGTACAAAATAAATTCCTCCATTTTCCTTCACACAGTTGACGCAGGTTCTACTTACTCTCCTTACAAATCACAACAAATCACAAGGAAGGGATTTGGGAAGTGGTCTGTTTACAGGAGACTTCAAAAAGCCCTTTTCACCTTCCTTTTTGTCACAGAATTATCCAGAAGGAAAAACTAGTATATGTCTGAGGGGAAAAAATCTTGGAAATCAGCAATTTTAATTCTGCAGAAGATCTGTCAAAGCTTATTTAAATAATTAATTCCCCTGCCCCAAATGTCAGTGTCACTATCATTAACTGAAAAAGAGTATGCACATATACACCTTTCAGACAGGTATCTCTCTCTGTGCTGCTCCCCCTGCCTCTCCAAGCTTGGAAAGGAACATAGCCACCAAGGGAGCAAATTGTTAACCTACTGTAAAGTTAACATCCCAACCCATATTTGTGATAAGCTGAATCCACTCCCTGCAAGCCCTTTCCATTGGCACAAAAGGAGTATCATTTGATGGAATCATGTGTTGTCACCTCCTGCAGCTCAGGGTAGTCTCAGACATTGCCATAGGGACAAGAGGCAACCAGAAGGCAGTTTTCATTTCTAAGATTTTGAAATCTTCCCCTGCATTCATAAGAAGGATGCTGTTGTATAGGGGAAGGAAACAAATCCAAGGGACACAAAGATCCCTCCCTTTTAAAAAAGAGCCCATTACACCACCTCTGGAGTCTATATAAAGTCCAGGTTCAACATGCAAAGCTTAAAATCATTTCTTATTGGTACCAGCCAAAGGAGTTAGACAGGTCAACGTTCATCAGCACAAGGACATCATCCTTGTCCCCTCATCACTGGTGAGAGGGGCACCCAGCAGGCATTGGCTGTTCCAGGTATGGGCTCTTTGTCTGGAATTGACCAAACTTCAGCTAAGGTCAGTCAGGACTGGGATTATTTTGCACCCCCTCTCTTTGACCACTAATTCCACCACGAAGCTGAGAAAGCTTTTGAACAAACCTGCTGCATCTCCGCTAAAGAAGCTTTTGAAGAGGTCATAGACTATCTCTGATCGTCATCACTGTTTGCTCTATGAGTGAATACATTGGTTTTTTGCTTTCCTGAAAACAGAAGAAAAAGGTGACTAAGTGAAGAAATCAAAATATGTGTTAATCATTTGGGTGGAAAATAGCAGTAAGATTAGATTTTACTCTCTGGTTTGCCCTATAGCTAACCAAAGTCCACTTATGGTGAGATCAGTGAAAATACAAAGCGTCTAGTAACAGGTCAGGTGAGATGTTACTCAGTAAGCATAGTACATTACAAATGTTACACAGAAAGATTAAACTCTTGATTAACTGATTCTGGCAACCTGGCACACTGCAAAAGAAAAATTAACATATATCCTACAATCCCCAGCAACTACAGTGTACTTAATCCAGATTTTTTGTTGTAATATAATTGTAAAAAATAATTTGAGAGTGGAATCATTACCAACAAAATGACAGAATTATTAACAAGCCAGTGAAAAGAGAATTAGTTGGTAGATACTGTCATTACACACCCAGATGCTAGTAGTGGCTTCTTGAAATTACAGCTGATGGCATAAGGTTGAAGCTGGTGCTCTGCATAAGCATAAGTACTAATGCACAGAGAAGTTTTCCTACAGACTCACTTTGTACTTCTGTTAAACCATGACAGTCTGCTACCAAAAGTGCCCAGCTTTGGGCCACAGGGATCTGCCCGGTGAGGTTGCCTCAGCTCAGTCAGCTCCCCACCCTTGCTACCTGGGAACAAGGAATACCCACAGGGATGCATTTTGTGGCATTGCAGAGGTAACAGGCAGATATGTCCAAAGCACAGGTTTGGGGCTTACATGTCATCTGAACCTGCTCAGCTATGTGAAGTGTTTGAAACCTTTCCCTCCTGCTCATTTGTGAGAGATGACAGAGAGCAAAACTCCTGCCATTCCCTGGGGTGATGGGACTCAGCATGACACCTTCAGATCTGGAAGTCATCTATTCCTCTTGCAGAAATCATCTGCCCTCATGTAGTTAAGGAGTTAATACTCACCATATGGTTGATTACAGCAATTATTACAAACACAATGTCTAATGAAGGAAAAAGTATGGTAAAATAATTAGAGTTAATTATGACATTCAGATTTGAAATTATGTGTCACTTACTCTGCATGAAAGATGAAAAATTCCTCCTGAAATGAAGCAAATTTAAACTTCCTCTGCATTCCCCAAAGCCAGGGTTCCTGCAGCGTTGGAGGAAACAGGGTAACGTGTTTATGAGACCCCGAAAAGGTGAGACTGCATAAGGCCCACAGGCTTTTTTTTGGTCCATCCACAGCCTTTTGTTTTTGTGGAAAACTTTCCATCCTCCCCCAGTGTTCTCACAACTAGGCTGGAAGCTGTTGTAAGGCAATAAGGACCCTGGAAAAAATCCCCAGCTCCTCCAGTCCCCATGTTATTTTGCACATTTGAAAGTAGTTCTTCATGCTAGCATCGCTCAGGAGGCTCTCCTTGGGCTTTCTTCTAATGGCAAGTATGACCTGGAATTTCCAAGGACGGTCCCATCTTCTACTACTTGAAGAGCTCCTCCTTCTCCTTTGCTTCCCTGTGACCTGAGTCAATTTTAATTTACAAATAGCAGTCTCATTTTAGAAGTTTGTAACACATACTCACACATAAAATACCAGAGGCAGCGGGAGAGGGGAATTTCGGGTTGGTGCATTTGTCATAGTGCTCGAAATTCCAGCTGTATTGCTTTGTTCAATTCATTTTACAGTGCTATTTTCATTAGCTAATCCTGGGGAGTTTGCTGCCTTGTATCTATTAAGTACACACACACACACACACACACATTCAGAGTGGGGGAGGACAGATTTCATTAAAGTGCACTACAGATGGGAAGGTATCCAAGTCACTTCCAATACATTATATTAGCTCAACTAGAGGTTTTCCTTAGAGTTCACACAGTTCATGGTTAAAGCTTTTCTTTTGATGGCCTGAGTCACTCCAGTATGTGCTTCACGATCACTGCCTGCTAGCTGGGAAATATTTATGCTATGTGGCTTAAACTTCAGCATGAAAACTATTTTGCAAAATACAAAATAAGAGCACTTGGTCTGCTCTACTCCATGTCAATTTGAAAGTGCTTTTCATGTGGCCTCTTACTTTATTCACTTCAACAGCTCAATGAGAACCTGCAAGGTTAATCAAGAACTTGTGTATGAATGGATGTCCTTCACATAACCTGAAGCCATTTTTTCTGCGTAAGGTCACCAGTCATAACCTAGGAATGGCTGATGTAGCGTTTTGTCATCTCTGGGAACATTTGCAGGCACATGGAATGTAGGAATGAGAATAAACCAGTTTGAAACCAAAATTGATTGGTACGTACCTAGCAGGCTCCAGAGCCCATTTCTGCAGTGCGTACCCAGCACTCTCCCCTACCACAATCAACACCGACAGCTTGCAAAGCACCTGGGCTCCTACAGCAGCAGCAGCAACAGCAGAACTGGATGGCAGCAGCAGCCACCTCCAGTCCACAGATTCTCTGCCCAGTAGCAGTTTGTTTCCCCTGTGTCCTGCCCCTGCTCTGGTTTCCTCCTTGCCTGACCCCAGCCAGTGAAGCACAGCCACGGCACCTCTCCAGGGCTGTTGATGTGTCTCATTCCCCTCTTATTGGGCAAAAAAGCAGGCAAGATTGGAAATTACAGCAATATACATACACAAATGGGAGACATGCTCCATTGCAAAGTAAATTCCAGGCAGCAGTCAGTGCTGCTGGTGAATAATATAATGACAGTATCCAGAGGAAAACCTGCCAGGTCATTAATTGTTCCATGTAACAAATCACACTCCTTTGAAACTCCCTGCATGTCATAGCAGGGCACAATATAAACTGTAAAAATTCCAGCAAGGCCCCGGGGACATAAGGATGGAGAGGTCAGCCATGCAAATATTTTTCTTTTTCAACATCCTCAGTGCCACATGCTAGTTTCATTATCATTCTCTTTCTGCACAGGTTCTTCTTCTGCATCCATTGCCCACCTCCGGACTTACCTGATCTGCTGCCACACATCATTCCTCTTGTGTTATCCCCACCACCCTTCACAGTCCCTTAAACACCAGGGAGAGGCTTCTAACAGAGAGCAGTCCTGAGATCTCAACCCCACAGTACTTGAAGATGCTCATCCAAATTTTCCAGCGAGGAATTCCACGCACCCTTTAAGTAAAGCATGTGATGAAGTTGTTTTCATTATTCATGCAGTTCTGCCTAGCCATGACTGGCCCCATGAATTTACCTTGCTGTGCAGGATACTTACAGGAGGCAGTAGTACATACTGCAGGATGCTCTCCGGGATGGGAAGATGAGCAGAGAGGGAGAGCTGGATGGTAGGGCCTTGGAGCAAGCATATTTTCCCCGAAAGGTGAATCAGTTTTTCTTTTTCAAGATCATTAATTTAAGAAAGGTGCAAAGACAAACCATGGGATTTTCAAGTGCTGATCAGGCACCTAAAGTACAAAAAGTCCTGTGCTTATCCTGCTTATAGCATCTATGGATGGGGTCAGTGTACGGAGTTGTCACTCTAAAAGGGCAATATTTTCCAACAACTCACAGGGAAGAGATTTTGGGGATTTGGTTCAGGGGTATTTTGTTTACTCCATGTGTAGAAAAAACAAGGTACAGTCAACTCATAATACTCACTGGGAAACGCAGACTTTTTATTCCTTCATAGTATTTGGAAAGATTCTTCATTCTTACAAAGTCCACATTCACCTGGACTAGTTTTCAGACCATTCAGAGTTATCTGAGTTTTAAGCCTTGGAAAATTGCTACAGGGCAGAAAAGGAATGAAGATGCATAGGCTCCCTAACAGCCAAGATTCTGAATTACCTCACTGTTCCATAAATATACTCATTTTATTCATGTTCATTCCTGAAAGAATTTACTGCACCAAGGATGTCATCTTGACTATGTATCTTAGAATTGATCATTTCCCCAATTAAGCTGTTCAGGCCTCAGACTTAAAGAGCTGTCATAGCTGCTGGAAGATGATTTATCTCCTGATGACGGGCAGAGCTCCTGACCAAAAATTATTAATGACAGAGCTTCTTTTTTTGAAATAACCTTAACCCAAGCATATATCTTTTTAGTCACATTAATATCTGAACACATACCCCCAATACTTAGCCAGATATTAAATGGATGTAAAATCCTAAACCTTAGTCTTTTAATACGGAGCCTTTCAAATGAAGAATAAGAGATTAATCCAGCCCTATTCTGTGCCAGGCTGCACAATAACTGCTGCTGTTTCATGAGAAACACAGGTTCTGAACAGGGCTTTGTTTTACGTTGCTCTGCTAACTTCCATAATATAACTTCCCCAGGCTGGTTGGGGAAAGGATTCCTCCCAACAGAAGAAAACACAAAGATGAAACATGACAACTCTCTGTTCACCAATTCAGGGCAGTTACTTTTGTTTAAATCTCCTCTAGGGTTTAACAGCACTCCCACTGAAGTCAACAAAGAGTTCTGCCATTGGCATTCACGAGGCAAGAAACAGGCCCTTCATCAGCATGATTTTGTGATCACCACTACAGCAGCTGGGGCCCATTGCACAGCCCTGGCCAAGACGAATTTATTGCATTTAATAGCTTAGCAATTTTTAACATAAAATAAATTGAAGGAACATTGTTTATGAGGGTTGTTGCATAACAATATGGCTCAGGTCTGTACAAAAGCTTGAACAGCAAGGTCCTGACCCAGTTGAGATCTCCTGTACCACAAATGCATACAGGCACAAACTCAAACCATATTTTCACTAATTTTAATGGCCATAAAATCTCTTGCACCTTAAAACCCCCCCTCACAAATGCCAGTGAGTGTGAGATAATTCACACAGTTGGCTGAGCAGTTCTACCATATTCCAGATATATGACAAAACTTCCATTTAAACTTTTCTTTGAATCAGTTCAAGAATTCATTCAAATGTTTAAAAGTTTTAAACAGCTATGTGTCTTTCTTATTATTCAGTTCTCTTATTATTAAATTTCAAAGGGCCCTCTGACACCTATCAAATCCGGTAGACGGAGCAGTGATTTCTTACAGGCGAGTGTAAATCTTACACCACTTCCCACATGATATTACTTGCCACATGTCTGATGGCTCTGGAAACAAGTAATCAAATTAATAGGACTATTTAACTTTCATTCATATCTTAGCTGCCACCATAAATTTTCAACAGTCAGAAGACGGTAAAATGTTAGTTTTGCTTTATTTGGAGGAGATACTCATTTTCACAACTTCTGCCGTATTAAATCCAGCAGCTTATTTCTTGGGTAAGATGGTATGATTCACATTGACAGAAATTTCAATAACCACTCCAAACCTTCGCTATTTACATTTGGGTTTTTGAACAGGTAATATTCCCAGTATTAAAAGTTTATGATGATTTAATAGGGAGATTGTAAATATAATCTACCTGGGTCTGAAAACTTCAGTGGTTAAAAAAATACAATGGGAACCAAATGCAGCAACACAGTTCCTCAGGTGATCCACTGAGTACCTCCTTAGGAATATTCATTCCTGGGAACATATCAAAACTGTCCTTTGCTTACTGTACTGGCTTCTCACTGCCTACTGCACCAGCTTCAACATGATGCCCAGTAGTCTCAGCCCAGAATATGTAAGGGGTCATGTTACTTTTCAGGAACAAGTTTTGCTCTCTTCTGCTCTGCTGTAGCTCAATGGAAATATAACAGAGAGCTGCTGGTCCAGGGCCAAGGAACTGAGGGTATAATGAGGGCAACGCAAAAGTCAGACAAGGTGTAGTAATAGCCTGCTTGTGTGCTCTTAGCCCAACTCAACTGCAGAATGAAACTTTTTAATTTAAACGACCATAAAGTCTACCACTTGTTCCCCACTTCCAGTAAAGGGTAGATTTTCAACCCATCCATTGCCAGTGTCAGCTCTTTGCACATTTCAGTAAAATAATAGGCAAGCATCCTCCCCTTCTTTCTCCTTCAGCCTCCAACCATACATGCAAACCTTTCCCTTAAGAGGAAGAGCAAAAGAAAGTATGTGATAGTTGCTGTCAACATTGCTTCACACAGTTGAGTGGACAGCAGCTGAAGACCATGATGGGTCTGTGTGACATGTAGTATGGATAAAATAGAATCTCACCAGTTTTAGAAAATATCTTGAAACATTTAAAATGGATATTAGTTTTAGCGAGGACACTGCACAGTGACTTAAAGATCAAAACTCACTTCTCAGAGTTGAAAACTGCTTGAACTGTTCTGCATTCAGTTGCAATAAACTGTTTGCTAAAAAGATTATCAGTCTTGTGACATGATAGTTTGGCATTTGCAACTGAAAATTACATTGGACATTTTGCAGCTTTATGATATTGCAAATTCAGGCTTGGTTGGCTAATCATTATCATCTTACTTCTTTCAGAATTACTGCTTCCCAGGTTCCTTCTTCCTCTTGGAGATACATGTTTCAAATTATTTTCCCTCAGATTTATTATCCTACAGTTTTCCGGGATGAATCTTAGTTTCTATAAAAACCCCCACCTACCTTTATAATCTCTTTAGGTCTCTTTTTATTATCTCATTTTCTCTCTAGTCCTCCTAATTCAATATCCTCTGAATTTTGTAATCATGTTCTTCTCACTTTTTTCTTTTAGATCATTAATGATGGTATTTAATACAACCTCTCTTACACCACTCCTAAAGTACTGCATGATGATTATAATGCTTAGCTTTTAGAAAGCACAATCTCTCCATAACTCAAAAAGCATTTCATATGTCAGGAAATTGCTGTTAGCCCATATTACAACCAAATATGCAAACCATGCAGGTGCTCACAAGAGCTGGTTTCCTTTCTCTGTGTTTTATCTACAGACAAAGAACAGAGAGAGACAAATTTCTCTAGAGCCCACGATGGAGTGGCTAAATGAACTTTCTACTTTGAACACCCCTTTAGAGGACCCCAATGCCTCTATAGGGAGTCAGGAAGATTCTGGCAAATATAGCTAGGGAAGTGACCTTGACAAAAGAGAGTTGGGACCCAGATGAATCTTGGTCAATGATTTGCCAAGTGGAGCATGCTGCAGGTCTCCATCCATGCTTAGCACATTGGCAATTCTCTCTGTTGGGAAATTTATATATCAACAAGAAGGAATTAATTCTCCAGTTACATTTTAAGTAAATCCTCAATATTTTTGCCAAATGAAAAACTGAAAATTTACTTTTCAGTTTGCAATAAAAAGCTATATAATAATGATGTGAAAGACCCTGTTCAATATGTCCAGAGCACTGTCTGTGGCTTCCTAGACAAGTTTGTGGTTCACTGGCCACAGTCTGAAAAGCACTGACAGAAGCTGTCATCTACACAGTCAGGGAGGGGGTCAGAGAAACCCCATGCCCACCCACTAGTCTAAAGGCTGATGTCATCTAGTACAGAGATACTCCAAACTACTCATCCCTTCCAGTCTCCTTCTTCCACACTACCTCCTGTTAAGCCTCTGCAGTGAATCAGTCTCTCAAGCAATATCTGCCCCTGCAGAGTGGGTTTATATATTACAAGGTGTGGATGAAGAATGGGCAGGTAGGAGGAAAAAGGCACCACAACTGATGCTACCCAGCCTGTCCAGGCAGGTGTTCCCTCACATCCACAGGGATCAGGACATCACAGGTGCAAAAAGATGGCTTTGACTCCAGTCCCTGTCACCAGAAATTGAGAGGAAACAAATAAAAAGTCAAGAGATCCAAACAAGTATGGTTACTTTTGGCTGCTATTTCACAGTTTGGCCATACCCTTTGGGTTAGTGACTGTCCAGTGTTAGAGGCATTCTGATTAGCAGCAGTGATATATTACTGGTATTTTTCAAAGGTAGAAGGAGGTTTTTCTCACTTTTTTGGCCAATTTTATCTTTGAATAATTAGATTCTGAATGCCTAAAGTGTCAAAGGCTTTATTTGGGTAAGATGTTAGCTTCTTGTGATAAAATTACAATGTAATTTTTTTGCACTGTTAAGCAACTGCCATAATCCACATGAAAGCTCTATGTCGCTGATCAATGAAATAAATTATTACCTCGTACCCCTATCACCACATTTATAGAGATGATGTCCATGCAACTGATTGCAAGCCCATAGGATAATTTTGTCATTTACTTCATTTAATATGACCCATGCCTACAGTCCCCTGTCAGGAAGTTACTCTGGCATCCCAAGCCTACAGGGAGTTGCAAATGTACAGGAACTCCTGTGCGTTTAGCAGAACACCCTGTGCAAACACATTAAGATTAGATGGAGGAATTTTCATTCCCTGCTATGTTTTAATGAGGTAAAGATCTGCAGGGAACAAAGCTGAGCAGAAACCTCTTACGGCAGAGCCGTGGCTAGAGCACAGGCTCCATACACCTCTTTCATTCTGTAAAAACCTAGACAACCAGTTCCCACTTGCAAGAGTGTAACATGGGACCAGAGGATTATCCGTCACAATTCAAACACAATTCTCTGATAATGGTAACTGTGTTCCACTGTTAGAAGTGATAGACTTACATAATTAGCTGCAAGTGCTATTTCTGTATGTGTAAAATCTTTTAATTATTTCCTTTTTAATTATTTTAAATTACCTAATAACTCTCTGGCAAAGAGGGATATATGGGAGGGAGGTAGTGCAAGCCTGCCATCATTATAAAAGCCTTTCAAGAGCTCCATTATGTGCTGTGAGCATCTGACTTTCTGTAGCATGAGTCACTCACAAAGTCTTGAGCCATCAAGTAATTAAAGTTCCTTAATACAGAGTGGGAGGGGAGGAAGTAATACCATTTGTCGTTATGATCAGTCACATTCCTACAAGTATATATCATAACTGTTTTATAAATGGATTATTAGCAAATCAGATTACAGCACTAATTATTTCTCCCAGCATTTCCTTTGCCCATGTGCTTTGGACTCATCCACTCTCCAGTTGCTACTACTCTTCCATCTGCTTCTTCCCGCTTTGCTATCTCACACACATACACAATCCCTTATGTAAACTCACTCAGGACAGGAAGAACCCAACAATAGCTGTTATCAACACTTCAAAGGAAAAAATATTGCTGGTTCTCACTGGAAATCTTTCTGAATGGATAGCTGCACGGCAACCTTGGTACAATATGGTGGTCATGACCCAGTTCTGAGCAGAGCAGCGAAAGAAGAATTCACAGCACAGAGCCATCTCCACGCTGGTGAGCAATCTCAGAAGAAAAGACAAGAATTGGCAGGCCTGAAAAGAAAATCACCCTACTCACCTTTACTGGAAAAAACAGGGCTGTTAGGTAAGACACGTTAGATAACTTTTTTTCCTTTTTAATGAAGACTGAGCCCAAGAGAGCTAGATTATTCCAGGAAAAATCAAGGGCAGGACAAAGTTAAAAAGAGCTGATGAAAGGAGCAAAGGAGGGATAGGAATTTAAAAAAAAACTAAAGGAAAACATAGTTGGAATCATGGGTCATATTTGCTATACACAGTCATTATAATTTTCAAGAGCTCCCACAGGATTTAATAGCCCCAAGGAACTGTAATCATTGTACCAGTTGTAAGTTTTCACAAAAAGAACAGAGATTTAGATGTTTCTGTTTTGCTGTTTTGCCTACCCTACAAATTCATTACAGTCATCAAGTCAAAGCCTGAAATGGTACATAATGTGAAAGGTAAGGCAAAGCCACTTCCCTAGAGTGTAAAACATAACTCCTGCTCCAGATTTAACAGAGTAAAGGAAAAATTTCAGGGTAAAAAATAATGGGTTGTGAGACCACAGTTCTTCTGCCAATTCTCCAATCTTGTTTTTGCCACTTTCAGAAGAAAAAAACAATCTTGTGTGCGGTCTTTGCACAGATTCCTTTGCCAGCTAGTAAGGTGCGAATAACATTACCCCAAGTGTTTTCTACAGATGCAAAAGAGTGTTAAAAATATCAGGTTTAGGCTCAGCAGTACTGAAGAATTTGCAACGGACTTCTGCTTAATATCTGCTTAATCTCTCGTGATCAGGGTTTGCACAACCAGTTCCTTTGTTGAAGTTGTCCCCTGACCAATGCATCTCCTGTCCCTATCACTCCTAAAGCATTGCTAGTGTTGGATCTGCTCTCCTACGTGTTGTCCTCAGCTCCACTACATTTTATGCACATCAAGGCAAAAATACAACTTTCTACCCTGTGCTGGTTTTGGCTGGGATAGAGTTAATTTTCTTCACAGTGGCCAGTATGGGCGATGGCTGTGGTTTGGGTTTGTGATGAATACAAGGCTGATAATACAGAGATATTTTGGTTTTTGCTGAGCATGTCTTACACAGAGCCAAGGTCTTTTCTGCTTTTACCACCACAGTGGTAAGGAGACAGGGGTTGGATGGGAAGCTGGGTGTCTAAGTTTTACTTGGCTCCCCACCAAGTCCCCAGACCCAGCACAAAAACCTCCGGCAAAGAGCAAATTAAAAAACTATGAAAAATCCAGACTAGCCAAACTATATTAAAATAAATATATTTACGTATATTACAGTTATATACAGTTGAAATACTATATACAATCCCAAAAGGGAAAGGGAAAGGAAGGGGGAGGGGGGAAAAAAAACCCAACAAAAAAACTAATAAAGAAAACAAAAAAGAAAACCAAAACATATACACAATCAAAAAAAAAAATCTCAGGATCTAGCAAACTAAAGAATTAGCAAAAGAATATCTTACTACTTTCCTTGGGATAGCACAATCGCCCAAACGCCGCCACCACGCTACCGGACTCCGGATCAGCAGGAACAACCGGCCCTGTAGGCCCAGCCAGGCCCCAGCTCCCCCACAGAAGCAAGACTGGCTGTGGGGAATCTGCTGTCTCCAAACCTCGCCAGAAGGGAAGAGAAGAAGAGGCTTCTCTCCGTCTATTTATATGTTTGGATTACATAAAGGAATAGGATGGAATACTTCCTTCCTTCCCTCCTGGTAACCAGGAAGGAAGTCCTAAACTCAAAACCATTACACTGGGAGAAGACACATCATGGACAGCGGACCAAACTGACCAAAGGGATATTCCATACCATATGGCATCAGGCTCAATACATAAAGTAATGGGAAAAAGGAGAAAAGCCGGGATGTCTGGAGTTATGGCATTTGTCTTCCAAGCAATCATTATGCATGACGGAGCCCTGCATTCCTGGAGGTGACTGAACCTTGTTTTGCTTTGCTTCCATGAATGGCTTTTGCTTGACCTATTAAACTGATTTTATCTCATCCACGAGTTGTCTGGCTTTTAGTCTTTCAATTCTCTCCCCAGTCCAACTGCTGCGGAAGTGAGCAAGCAGCTGCATGGGCCTTGGCTGCTGGCCAGGGTTAAACCATAACACACCCTTAACTAGAGCTACCACACACATTTCAAGGTATGGTGATATAACCACAACAAAAAGAAGGTACCAAAGGAAAAACGTACACCCATATCCAGAGGGACTATTCATACATCACATGCTTATATTTTTGATAAGAGGAGTCTCTGGCCAGATGGATGCACAAGTGTCAGTGTCCCACATTCATCTGTCTGGGACAATGTGACTCAGAAGTGTAATTATGTTTCCTTTTCTCCACTCCCAGTTAACCTGAAGATGACAACTGAATTTCTACTGGCTGAGAAGCATCCAAAAATACAACACTAACTCTATCCCTCAGTAGACTGGTCTTGATTCTCTTTAAATGTTGCTATGGTACCATTTTAATCAGTAATTACAGGCAAAGTAGAATCATAAACTCCCTCTAAAGTGAGTTCCCCTCACTGATATTGAAACAATAGCATATGCCTATGGTATGGGCAAATGTCTCAACTCTACTCTCTCTAAGGTGCTACTTCACAACGTTAAACCTATAAAACTCAATCATACTCTAGCCTGGGAGAAAAATTCAGTGAAAACTGCGGAGGAGTCCATTTATTTGGAAGTTAACCAGACATATTTCAATCTCGATTGGACATCTAGAGACACAACATAAATTTTTATATAGGTTATTTGATTCTCACACCTCATAAATTAAATAGAATGATCTCTGATATATCTAATGCCTGGTGGTAAAACTGTGGAAGGATGGATTTCTGGTACATTTGTTTCCAGTGCCCTGCAGTTAGGTCCTTCTGGGCATCAGTTAAGGTTAATGTGAAATGAGGGGCAGTGGCAGGAGATAGTTTTAAGTCCTGACCAATTTGCAAAGGAAAGTCATCTTACCGGGACCAGCCTACCAGCCATTCTGGATAAGACAAAGCTAACATTGAGTCAGGTGTTGTTGCCAGGCTCTGCTCGAAATTGCTGCAAAACCATACAAAACTGAAGCACTGCTTAGCAAGTTGAAAGCAAACATTCCAGAAAAAAATTGTTTTCATAACACAGCTGGATGACTAATTTATTAGGTTCATTTATCCCATCCAAAGTCACTCGCAACTTTCCATGTATTTGCCATTTGAGTGAGCCAATAATGAAGTTTGATTTTAAGCTCCAACCAGTATGAAAATCCAATTAAATTGTATCTTGCAAATATCTCAATTGAATATAGAGTAGGGTACACATCTAAATCCCATGGTGAGTTTTTTTGTGGCTTTGACTGAACAACGCAGAGATGAAGTAGTGCAGCATGGTACAATTCAGAGCTTGACCCATAATGACTAGCTGCATAATTCATCCAGTCAGGAAGAGAAATAATGCCTCTTATGGGCTTGTGGTCCATAACTAGACACAGCCTGCATGTGTTGCACTAACTGTGCAAATACACTATTTGTGTTTCCAAATGTACAGGTAAAAATTGATTTCAGTAAAACTCAAGATAAAACGCCACTTTTTTGTAACTCCCCAAGTAAAACTCAAGTGTTCCCAGGAAGCAAACTTCATCAAATGAAAATTTATTACCTGTTACACAACAGCAGTGACATTATGGAGGAAGTTATACTACAATCAGCACTGGCATATGTCTCATATGCAATAACAAGGCTCATAGCTGTCATCAGCAGCCATTCAAGTCATACTGATCACCATCACCAAGAAAATATGCCTCAGAAGTATTTTGGCCATTTTTTCTCCTTTTTTTTTTTATTGTTTTGTTAGCCTCTTACTTTCTCCCCATATTTCTCTATTTTTTTTTTTTTTACTTTTTCCTCCCCTTTCTGTTTCCCTTTCCCTTACTCATTTCTTTCTTTCAGTCCTAACTTTCTAGCTTCTGAGTTTCCTTCCCATCAGCAAGTCCCCCTTTTTTCTTCAGTAGTTTTATTTTTTTCTTAACTCAAACTAGGCTTGACTGGTCATATTGTAATAAGGTTACTACCAGTGACAGTATGCAACTGCATTTGTTGATTTAGAAAGTCTCTTCCAGCCTTATGTTTCTTTCTTCTTTCCTAGTTCATTTGACAAAAACTGGTCATTTTGACAGAGATTTACACCATTGTTACACTTCAGAGTGAGCATCCCAATGCAGTGCAGTGCAAAGGAGGAAAGTGTAAGAAGGAATTAATTTTTCCCAGAGCTCCCATTTCACATGAGGAAGAGAACTCTTTATCTGTTATGCTTATCTTGCTTTTAGAGGTTAGTTTGTAGCCAGGTGGGTGAGCAGCATTTTATTACTAAAGTAAGCATGTTTCCAAGCTTCATGTGCCATATGGCCCACAAAGAAATAAAACTCCAGCCTATGGGCAGGGCGTTCAAGACCTCTGCTCTAGGCAGCTGCATGCAGTGCTGAATTCATAGTATGTTTTTTGGAAATTTTATGTGTTCTAATTTGATTAAGTTCCTTCTCTTGGCAACTGGTCATTGTCAAATCCCTTTCTGATCAGCAGGGGACTAATACAACCTGGGAGCTCCAGCCCCGGCAATGGAAAACATTACAGGCGCAATGGAGGACATATTTGCAAAGAATATCTTCTACACCTGGACCCCATTTATTACGTTTGCAGAAAGGACAACTCCTGCCAAGAAGCCAGACACTTTGACCTTGTTTGAACCTGCCTGCTGCCTGTGGAGCGGGATCTGTAGTGAGCAGGAGTAAAGGAGGGGCGTGGGGCACACTGTTGCTCCTCAGGGACTCGTTCCAATATATGGGGAGTTTTGTGTTCGCAAAGTGGTTTACTTTTAAAGCCACTTTCATCTCATCACAGTATTCTTTCATCTCATCACAGGATATAACTTTGCGATTGAGCTACATTGCTGTGTCTAGTCAGGGTGTGTGTTTGTATGCTGGTGTCAATCATTTCTTTCTGTACCCTTCATCAGTTGCAGCTCACAGAGTAGCAAGTTGTTCTTGCTCTCCAATCTACTGATGCTGCTTGGGTTTATTATATAATTTTTCCCCCCACCTCAACCTTTATAACCTATCAAGATCTAAAGTCTCTAACAAACAGAAAGTTAAAAGGGGGGGGAGGGGGGAAATCCCAGCACACAAAGTTAATACGGCTTGGATTCAACACCCTGCTCATCTTCAGCAAGGCTGTAGTTTTCTCACTATGACATGAAATTTAACTTATCCCATAATACAGTTCTCATGTAGGATTTCAACATGCTAGCATTTCCCTTAACGATTATGCTTGGCTCTCAGACACTGCAGAGATAAGTGTCCTGCAAATAGCTAAGCTGAATAGATACAGATACTGTTTTTCTTAATATAAGTAAGATCCTTCAAAACAACAGATTACCTAACCAGAGTATTACCTTTCCAAACAAATAAGATATTTACTTACTCCTTTTACAAAAGGGAGAGAAACCCCACAAGAATAACAACAACAAAATCTCCTTCCCTGCATAACCTGATCCTCCTAGCCTGAAAGCAGCACAGTACTAAAGAGCAAGATCCATTTGATGTCTACTGGACAACTTTATTGAAAACCAGGCATACCCTTAGGCATCGTGCTGATTGTGGACTTCATTCAGTGCATCCAACATCCCAGTGTGGTGCATTTTGTCTCCCTGCAAAATCACTTCTGGGGTGGCAGCCCACACAGGAAAAGCTTCTCCTAACCTAGGACTCAGTCACAGGGCTATAGGGGAGTGATAGTGATCAGTCTGGAGAGGGGAAGGGGAGATCAGGAGAGTTACCATCCCTCATGCCTTGGCAGAGGGTGCCAGCAGGTGACGGTGGTGAGGGTGTTTGTATGAACATTTGTCATTAGGAGGAACAGGGGCAAGGATCAGCCCACTAATTTTACACTCCATAACACTGGCCAGTTGCCATGCCAGGCTCTTTGTTACCACTGGTCGGGGCTGGATTTCAGCAAGTTAAATGGAACTGAAACACTGTGTCCTATAATTAGTCCAAAGAGGCTCTCAGCTCCTAATTGTGTCTACTTTAGCCATTTAGTACTAACTCATAAAATTTGTACACTCTTTTTCCATTATTTGGAAAAGAAAATGAAAAACTGACACATCATTCAGACATATAAAGGTAAAAGACAATTAATTAGGTTTATTTATATTGGACTTGCGGTAAATTAATAACAATGTCATTAAAAGCATAAGTAGTAAAATACACATACTGTTTATGATCTAGACTTGAAAATGTGCCGGAGAAAAAGCCTTGAGACCAGAGCAGTGGATGGTGGAGCCAGAGGAGCCCCTGCACTGGTGGACTGCAGCTGCCCCCTTTAGCAGGGCATGGCCAGTGTTGCAGACAAAGGGCAGCAATTTTCATCTGCTGGAGGTTGTCAGCAAAGTGATGCTACTGCCTCCTGGGAGTGCTGGGTATGTGGGTGGGCTGCGAAAGGGGCAAGGTGCAGGAGAACTTGGTGAACTGGAAAAAACAGATGGGAGATCCCACAACAAGATAACATAAGTTTTGCCACATTTGTATTTTGCCACGGTGGATTAGTTATTACAACCAACCTCCAAAAACCCACTGTTGTCTCAACAACTTATAGCAAGATATACCCTTGTGTTTTGTTGAAGCCAAATACTTAACTCAGGGCAAGTGGTTTGTTTGTGGTGGAACAGTTGTAGTTTCAGTCCCTACTGTTCATGGAAAGAAAGGCGGGGGGGGGGGGGGGGGGGGGAAGATTGCAATGATAGCCCAGCTTCTCACTGCACTGCTTCCAAGGAAGTGAGGCAAGACTCCGTCAGTCTGAACATATTTTTGTGCCCAGAATACTATTTGATAAAATCAAAAAAACTCTCCCAGTCTTGTTTAAAAAATCCAGTTTGTATTCTGGAACACTATTTCAGCAACCAAAAGATAAATAAGTATACTAATATACTGCATAGACCAGGCACAAGAAATTGTGAGTCAAAACAGTCCAGCAGAACTGTTTGCACATGTTAAGTGATCTGCTCATTTGAAAGCATTCATTAATAAAAAGAAGTCAATTTTACTGGTTTTCTAGACCACTTTAAAATATCAAAATTTTGCTCTGCTGCAACACAAATATTGCTTTTCTTCATTACAACTGAGTTCCACTTATTAGCATAAGTAAGAAAATGGTATTGTTTGTTCAAGGAAAATTATGAAAGGCATTAAAAATTTATGAGAAAATGTTTTCCTAAGCAAACCTGAAAGATGAGTGTGGGAAAATTTGGTAAAATGAAATGTTATCAATCTTTGTTTTCTAAAAACAAAAAACCAGAAAAGGCTCCTTTCTTGCTGGAAACATGCTTTCTGAGGCAATAAAAATAGCAAAAGGTCAATGTTCAATATGTTTTAACTTGGAATAGTTAATTCAGCTCTTCCTGATACTCTCTGACTGCCAGCCTCAGGCCAAACACGACAAAAACCCACTAGGCCTATGCAGCTGTATTAAAATAGTAAAAGTTTCCACCCATAAATAATACATTCTCCTAGAACTATGGGCAACCCAAGCCTACCTTTATTGTCTCTGTTTCTTTGGTGACCAGTATCTCCTCAAAAGCGATTTGCTTTCACAAAAAGCAGAGAAAAGAAAACAAACTTTTTCAAATGCAATCCAAGCCCAGTGGCTTATTTCACTCGTGTCCCTGCAGTCTGGCACAATGATGAGAGCTGTGGGATTAGTAATGTAAAGAAAAAATATCATAAATATTGGTTAGAACAAGCATCTATAACATTTTTAGCACTGCAACTGATTATTTTTTTCTCAAGTAGTAACAAATATTTCTGAATGCCCTGAACAGGGCAGAGACCACTGCATATAAACTGCAGACTGCCCAGTTATGGAGAAGGGCCAGCACCACCAGAGTTCAGAGACTATTCCTATGCCATAAATATATGCCATCACCTTACCATAGCAGCTAATTATTTCATTAACAGTTTATTTATGCCTACAAAAATGTTAACAAATCTAAACAAACCTCGAAGCCAATTGTGAATAAGCTGTAAGCAGAAAAAAGCACTTGAGATCATCAAACAAAACCAGTCCTGGCACATCATTCAGGCAGCTCTGATTTCATAAATCAGGGGTCAGATTTATGAAAAATGATGATGTAGCACTGTAGACATCCCAGATCAAAGGTAGCCTGTGCCTTTGAATACTCCTGGCCTGCTCAGATTTAATATGTCCTAGCACAGGCACACCAGTCCAATCAGTGTCATTGGGTCAGTCACTGTCTTCCCTAACTTCCTACCTACTCCTCTATCAAGTCTTTATAAGAGAAGGAATGGGGATTTTATCTGATTTCATCATAATGACCAATTACAGCTTTCAGAATTGACTAAGGTTTGTATAATATTATATAATTGTTGTTAATGTTGGCTTCGCTGCAGTTAGACTGATATTTGTTTATTTTGGGTAACGGAAATAATAACTTTGCAAAATTTATCTTTCTTTAAGCTCATTTTTCTTATTAATAGGGGAGAGGGGAGTTCCTCTCTTGTTGTGGCTTTGCACATATTCTAAAGAGCTCAAAAACTGTTGAGCACTGAAATTATCTGAATTATTTACAGTATGCTTTGCTTGAATTTGAAGGGAAGGTTAGAATAATTTTTGGTTTACTTGAATTATTCCTTGTATAACAGTAGATGTGCAGGACCTGGACAATCTCAAACAAAGATTTGCCTCAAAAACACTCAAAAACATAATAAAGAACTTTGGGGGGAAATAAGGAATGGAAACAGTGACAGAAAAGAATGATTTCTGGCAAGTTCCCAGATCAATTATGTCCCTGCTTTAGCCCTAGTTTCAGAAGGTAAATTTAAAATTCTGTTCAAAACACCTTAGTGTCAATACTCAGAAAAAATCACCTGAATCTGTGTATTTTCATACTGTTTCAGCCTCGTAGTAGAACAGAACCAGTAGAAAAGATTTCCAACCTGGCAGGTCAAACAGCTGTTAGTCTAAGTCTTTCTCAAAATATGTCTCTGTTTGGTTTCAGAAAGAAAAAACAGCTCTGAAGAAAATAAGCAGTGTAGACAAGACTCGGAAAAAAATAGCACCCATAAATCTAGTAGACAGGTTAAGCTTGTATATGCCATATTAGAAAATGAGCATGTTATTGACTAATAATAGACCTCAGTGAGAGAACTGACTAGTGTGAGTATTAACAAATTATCTGTTCTGATAAAAGCAGAGAGTGATACCCTATTTTGAAGGGCAATGTGATATCTATAGACATTTGCTCTAACTAGTTTTTGTGGCGGAGGATGCTGCTGACTTATAAGAATTTACCTTTCTGATGTAAACCCAGTAAGTTTCAAGTAGCACCTACAGGTAATTAAGCACACAGCTCATTAACACTAGTCCAAATGCTCTCCTCAGTGAAGATGAAGGAGAGAACCACTGTGGGTTCAGGCCAGTGGGCACAGAGAGAAGTGACCAGGAGCCTAGCAGAGCACCTTTGCTTCTACTTGGAAGGAGGGAAGACACAAGCCCTAAAACAGCAGGACTCTCCCTGCTCTCCCACCATGCAGAGCAGGCACAGGCAGAGCACTTTCCTGAGTCTGGGATGGCTCAAGGAACTCAGCATGCCTCAAAACCACTCAAAAAAATAATAAAGAACTTTGAGGGGAAATAAGGAACGGAAACAGTGACAGAAAAGACAATGATTTCTGGCAAGTTCCCAGATCAATTATGTCCCTGCTTTAGCCCTAGTTTCAGAAGGTAAATTTAAAATTCTGTTCAAAACACCTTAGTGTCAATACTCAGAAGAAATCACACCTGCGCACCACCGTGCAGTCACACCACAGAAGATTCAGTTCCAGATTAAAAAAAAAAGGAAAAACAAAACCTGAAAAAACAACCAACTTAATTTACGAATTTAGGTGTGTACAGGCACACCAGACAAAATTAAGTTGCCTAAACATATGTGTCTGGCTGCATGAGCTGTGCTAAAGTATTTGAGACATATATACAGGGCTGTCAGAGATGATACCTCCCTGCAGAGGTCCTGCACATTTCTCAAGCAGAATATCCCACAAAAACTTAAGTTACCTTTGACACCCTCTGCAGCAATGGGATCTCATCAGCACTGCCTTGGGTTCCAGCACTGCTGATAGAAAGCCAGTCAAGATATTCAAGGGGACCTGAGAGACCTAACATGCGTGTAAAACCCTTGCACAAGGTGCCTCAAGCAGCAGGTTGGTCTCCTACACCCTTTCCCCATTAGTGACATGCAGTTTCTTGTACTCCACCACCATCAGCCTCGCTGCACCTGCACGGAACACTGACATATTCAGCCTGGCATGCAAGTGGGACGCCTGCAGCAAATCTTACTAGTTGGTGTCCATACCTGGAGAAAGCCAACCACTTTCCAGGGCTAAAATACACTATAACTAATTAACTGAGTTTGAGATGTATTTCAAAACCTATTAAGAAGAAAGCCATGCTACTAGAAAATTTTAAAGGCTGACTTAATTCCCCTAAGGCAACACTTTCAGCTTTGAAAGAATATAGCTTTTTAGTCAATAGGTTCTGAAATACAACTCAAAGTTGTTTAATTAGTTAGTTACTGCTGAATTTAGCTTAAAAAGGGGGATATGGGGGCAGTCATTGAACTATGATAGGCATGACTATGGAAAAGTGAGGCTATAGTGTTGATATGGGAAGACCTCTGGCTAGTTTAAGTGTTAATTCTTTGAGCCTATTTTTAAAGAGCTAGATATTTTCAGACACCTAAGAAGAGCTCAGGTTATATTTGCACCTGAGTACTTAAATAAAAGCCTTATATTTTTTCTGTTGAAAACCTAAATTCCAAAAACCTGTCAAATGTTACGTGCCAGATTCTCATGTGGTGTAATCTAAAGCAGCTCCTTAGCTTTCCAACAGTTTTCCCAGTTTACATCACCGAAAAGACCTGGCCAAATGCCAAGATGTTTAGAAAAGCAGTTCCTTTTCTTCTTCAGTTTCATTTTCATATGCCTCTGTACTTCCTTTGCTCAGCTACAGACTAGAAACAGAAGAAACAAATTATTCAGAATTAAAATGTGCACTTGTCCTATTTTCCTTAGCAAAGCAGCAGAAATTTTGTGAGACAGCCAGTCCTCTGAGATTTACAGCCCTGTTTGGCAAATTCTTGAGGTTTGGATAATAAAATTATGAGACAATTCCCACAGGTATATTTTTCACCTTTTTAATATCTTTTATATGATGTATTACTTTCATGTGGTGTTTCCCACTGTTCTGCTCTGATGAAACACAGAAAATTCATTGAGAAACCATCTCCTTACAAAAGCCAGCACTGGCAGCATACATCTGCTGAGGATGAATCTGAGATTTCATCTAGTAAAGCACAGTACAGAAGCACAAGGCGTCATTTTTGGACTCTGTGACTTAAGACTTTGAAATTCTACACCTTGCCTGCTGGAAACTACTCTGTTATGGTCTGTCTTGCAAACAAGCCTTGAAAATCCCCAGGCCCCATTCACCAGGTATTCACATCAGCATGCACTAGGAATGCCTCAGTTGCATTCCCCAACTCTAACACGTGGGCTCAGCCAAAGGCCAATCTAAAAAGCTTGATGTTTCCAAAAGAGCAAAGGTTTGATGACTGATACAAATTCTTCTACCTCTTTCAGAGGCACGTAATAGACTGTCAGAAAGAAAGAAGACACAAACATTTCTCGAAACACCCACACAACCTTGCTGTCCACACTCTGCAAGATGACCCATCCTGGAAGCAGACTGCTGGGTTGACACTGACCTAAGCTCTACACAAGAACATGGGTAACACACACAAGAAAGGGAAACACCCCAGCTTGTGTTGTTGCAAAACTAGGCAGAAATGTGAGTGAAGATGCAGCTGGCTAACTGAAAAGAAAAAAAACCATAGCTCTTTCTACCTCCAGCCATTTAGTGCAGTCCAGACAGTTTTCTAGCCAAATCACCTTCTGGAAAAAGTAAAAGAAGAAAAGCAGAGTGCCACAAAGCTTACTGTTATCCCCTGTGAAGAGCCTGGAGATCCTCAATCTTCCTCTTATCTTTTCCCCTTCCTGCAAAAGTAGATTTGGGGGTGTCAACCTCTACAGCCACTAGAGGAGGAACAGAGCAGGCAAGAAAACATGGGTCACTTGTGGAGGTCTTGCAGTGGGGCTGCCTAGTTGTGAGGCACTAGAAGAGCAACAACAGTCTTGGAGGATTTTTGTGGCTTAACCCCAGCCAGCCACCAAGCCCCACATAGCCACTCACTCACTCACTCCCCCACCAGCAGGATCACAGAGAGAATGAAAGGGTAAAAGCTAGAAAACTCGTGTGTTGACATGAAGACAATTTAACAGGGAAAGCAAAAGCCATGCACACAAAGCAAAACAAAACAAGAAATTAATTCACTGTTTCTCACAGGCAGGTAGGTGTTCAGCCATCTCCAGGGGAGCAGGGTCCCATCACAAGTAATGGTTATTTGGGAAGACAAACATGATCATTCCAAACATCCCCCCATTGTGGCTGCATGGTGCTTGGTTAATGTCTGGGTTTATGACAGAGTTACTTAAGGAGTGGACACATTTCTGAGAAATGGTAGAGTGAAGCAGATCAGTGCATTTGTGCCACAAAGAAAATGAGTGGCCTGATAAATGACCTAAAAACAAAGGAACTTCAATCCAGATTTTGTGAGTTTTCTGCATCTGCCACTAAATAGCATGTCCAAATATGTGTAATGCCACATTACAATTCAACTGACCAACCTACATTCTTCATCTTTTCACAAGCAATGTCATTGCTTCTTCCTTTTCAAGGTATCCTTAAACAGTTAAGCAAAATGAAGAACATTTTGTAACCTCCCATGTATAAATACCTTTTTGTGTTAAATTATACTGCCATCATTATTAAATGAAGATTGTCATTAAATACTACAATGAAGAATATTATCAATATTGTATCTGTCACAGATGAAAAAACTACATAGACTGATGGATATCATCTGTTCTTTGGTTTATGAACTCAGAGTTCCCTAGACAGTGTCACTGATGACACAGTATTTCCAAATGCTGGATATTGTATGTGATATATCTGAAAGATGTGCAAAAACAGATGCAACCAGACAGCTCCTTTTGGTTACATACATGAGGAAACTTCACAGAGCAAGTTATTTTAGCTAAGGCTGGCAATAATTTATTCTGAATAAATTGCCTCTATATCTGTTTCAGGCAGGAATGACATAGGAAGAATGTGAACTTTTTTGTTATATCAACTCATTTTGAGCCAAATTATGCTTCTTGTTGAGTATTCGCCATTGCAAACATAGAAGACATGTGGATCTAGATATTAGCACCTTCTAAAAGTTGGCTCAATAAAAGCTGTTTAGCACTTAAACATGGAAGCTGTTGTCAGCTTCACAGATGAGTAACTCCTTCCAAATTTTGGGAATGGAAATTCTGATCTGATGTATATTTCAGGCTTATTAAGCAACTATATTTTCTAGGCCATAATTCAGTCAAAATTAACTCCAGCTCCCACACTGTGACAATCCATACATGATTATGGAAGTTATAAAAAATGAACTTGATGTGGGTTCTTCTACTCTAAGTGGAGGAAAATGTCCTCTGGAGCTGAGATGTGTGATTCCAGGGAGCCATGGGACAAAGAGAATACCTAATCACACTACCTTAGCTTGGAAATACAATTAAAAAGAAGAATGTGTTAGATTTTATCCTAAGAAACACCTTTCCTTTTTTTCCTGTAATTCCATCAAACACTGGCAGAGAGACCAATAAAAAGACATCATTGCATGTTTATTGATTCTGCATTTTCCTCTGTCCTTTAGACTTTAAAAAGGAAGTTGTAAGAAGGGAAAAAATAAACACCCCAGTGGACAAAGACTGAACCAGATTTGAGGTGCTTATTTCTGGGATATTAAACTTGAGAGTCTTTTCAATATATTTTCTTTTCAATTTTTTTCTTGTCTCCTGAAAATAAGGTCTGCTGAAGATCTCCTGGTTGTTTTAAAAATGTGAGAATTGCTTGTGCCGTTCCTCCCTCCATGTCTTCTATTGGTCCAAAACTCATTTTTCTTTTTGTTTTCATGTGGTCTCATTACTACTGACACAAGGTCTTTTTCCTAGTCACACCAACTGGAACAATTTTGGTCTGTTTCTCTGCATTCAAACCTACCACTCTGAAATCCCATCTGCAGAAACATCTCTTCCTTTTAACTTTTCTTAACTTACGTTTAACGCTGCTTCTTATTTTTAACTTAAGCCTAATGAATCCTAATGAATTCAATGAGAAGTCTTTCATTTTACTTGAACCAGACCACGTAAACTTGCACCAAAAAGTTGAGAGAAGATTATTCAAGTCTTCCAGACCATGGTCTCAATGAGTGAAAGTCAGTAACTTCAGAGCTGAGGTGTCAGCCAAGAGATTTCTTGTCCTCAGCAAGTCACAGTCGCAGAGTCCCAGTCACCATCTCTCTTAGGCAGGATACTTTTTTGTCACAGTTACAAAAAGATGAGCTGAGGACTTTTATTTTAGAATATACCTGAGCAGCTGTCTGAAAACCTAGGGTGTTTTAGTGTTAATAAAAACGTTTTTCATGCTATCAATAATTTATTGACAGTTGGCTGCCAGTCCCGCACTTGTTCTGCTAATTTACTCCAGATCCTTGCACATTTTGGTGGACCAGGGCCAGGACAGAAAACAGAAAAAGAGCAAAACAAACCCATCCCTCTTGAACCCTCTGCCCTCTCCACTTCGAACATGATCATTCTCCTCTCTTTGCTGGGAACTGATGCTCACAGTGTGACTAAGAAAATGATTCAGTCCTGAAAGCCACCATGTGATTTAGCAAAACAAAGAGCTGACCTCTCCAGCATCAGCAGCAGCACCAACCACTCTTGAAATATCTAAAAGGCAAATGCATTAGTATGTTCAGTCAGCATGCTGGCTAATGACTAGACATTTTTGAACATATGGGATCATTATTCCAGCATTTCATCAGTGAACTTTCCAGAAAAACTAATTAAGGGGCCCTTTAAATGCTTACCACAAAGTTGGGTTTTATCACAACTCCTCTCTTGCGTTTGAAGGATTAGCAGTTTTCGTTTCCCCTACTTTCACCACCTTTCCATTTCCGGTGATCACTAAAGATGAGTAAAGTTAATTAAAGAGATCTTTAATTTTTTAATCATAACTTACCTTTACTTTTATTTCACATGCAGAAAGATTTCATTTCCCACTGACACAAAAAGGATTTAGAATGCACTGTGGCCAATGTCTACTGATGGTTTGTTTTCTGAGCTGCCTTCCTTCATATATATCTCTCCCATAACTGCTTCTGTTCTTTAATGGTTATTGCAAATGACATCAGAAGGTAAGTTATAGATTGCAGGAAAGAAAGGTCATTTTCCTCGTCAATAGCTCCTAACAAGGGGTAAATTCCCTGGGCAACTCTTCCTGCTGATCAGAATAATTTCCTAGGAAATGTGTAGATGACCAAAACCTCCTGCAAGGCTGAATGTAGAAACAATAGAAGCAAGACTTTTCACTTCCTTGGGAAGCAATTCCCCTTTTAGGGATGTATCCTCTCAAGATAAAACCAACAACCTGCAAACCTGAGGCAGGTGAAAAGACTATTATCTACTTTGTGAATCCACATCTGGGGCATCTTTGAGGAGAAAAACCTCTCAGGACTTCAAACTATGAATGTAACATTGCCAGTATCGAGACATCTAAGTCCACAGAAAATGCTAATAATGGAAGTGAGCTATTTAAATAAGTAAACCCATCAATGACAACTTGTGTCTACATTGTTAGGTATACCACTGCCAGTAGCTTCAGCAGAAGCACACATGCAGTTACCGAGCTTGTTGGATGCACTGGAAGACACTGTGATGGGCTACACAATGGATGGCAAATATAACTTCATCCAGATGGTCTCAGGGGAAAGGGCTGTCAGGATGACTTATAGAAAAAGACATTTTCCCACCTTTCATTAAATTATTAAAATCCTCCTTTGGAAGTTTCAAACAAAAGCAATACAATTTTGACCAGGCTGCTCGTATCCCAAAAATGTCTCTGACGCTGATGGTGAGGGTGAGATGCAGTTAGCCCCATGTCCTGTGAAATAAGCCATGCTGTGGTACAGCACTGGTTGGGTTGCACACAAAGGGAGAGTGTCATCAGCAGAGCAACATGCAGCTCCAAGGGTGCTGACATGTAACCTCAAACCATGACTGGCATCACCTCTGGAACTGTGTTAATGAGTGAGCAATGTTTGGCAGAGGACCTTCTCCAGCAACAGAAGATGAGATAACAACAGGAACACTGTCTCTGAGGGCACCAAGAAGTATATATAATGATGCACTCATCCTTCAGCTATTAGCAGAGAAAGAGTTTAACTATCTTGCAGCTAGGTTTCTCTCATTGTATTTTTAAGTGGTAATAACTTTTAATAGGTATCTTGGAATAACAACCATTAAAATATGTAGATCTAAATGTCTGAACAAAGAAGTCAAATAGTCATTTATCTAACAAAATACCTCTGATTTTTTTTATAAAAGTAATAATTTGAAAAAATCCTGATCCTCCAAACTGATATATACTTAGAGTCAGAAAAAAATCACTTGCTTCTGTAGTAATGCAATTTATATGTGGAAACCCATGCAGACACTGAAGCATTTTTGAGGCTGGGAACTAAGTAATAGCTAAAAAGAAATTCAAAAGAGTCTGAAACGATGGCACACTTGCGCCAGAAGAGTTCGTATGTATTTCATCCTGTGGAATAAACATCCCTTTGTCGAGCTGCATTGCAGAAAACTGTGCTGGGCAGATGGCAATTGGACTGGAACATAATTCCCTCCACTGTCACCCACACACACTGCCTGGTAAAACAACAATGCCAGTGTCCTGCCTACTTCCACTTCGGATGAATGTGATCACCCAGTATAAATGCCAGCAACTTTGCCCCTCAAAAGATCCAGCTGCAGATCAGAAAATGTTTTGACAGGAAGTCAAAATAGGTTTAGTTCCAGTCAGAAAGTAAACACTGCGAAACAAAATCCTTTCTTCCTTGTGTTACTGCTTTGTCTGATTTATCTCTCTGCCATTCTCAGTCCTGTCTTCTTTGGCTTGATTTGTCTTCTCCTCCCAGGACAGGAAGAATCCAGGAGGTCTTCTCCTCTGGAGCAGGTAAGATTGCTCTGATGTTCAGGCTTGCCCAATGCCCTTCACAGTACCACAACATCAGTCACTTGTACATGTATGTTGCTAAAGACGTATAGAAGATCAAAATGTTTTGCATCTTATAACTATAAAAGTATTACCTATTCATGATAGTTCACCTAAAGAATAAACGAGCCAGAGCAACATTATGCAATACTAATATAGATCGCATGACAAAAATAAAAAAATAAAAAGAAAAATACAAAATTTATCAAATCTGTACCTGAATATAGATAGGCAGTATAAACTCACAGATTGAGCAGCCAGAAAAGACGTAATCAAGGGAAATTATTTACCTCATGGATGGTCACACATTTTTATTACCTGTCAAATATCAAATTCCTGCTGTTTTCTGATAAGTAGTGAGTGTGCATCCCGATAGGAAGCAATGTTAAAATCTCTATTACTTTGCAATGATCTGTGTACAACATGACTTTGACTCCCAGACCAGAAGATTTGCTCCCATGTGGAAATGGAAACATGGTCATTCACAACTACCCAGCCCAATTTCAACATGCCAGTATGCTATGGTATGGATAGCTCAGAATTTTTGTAGTTTTCAGAGTAGACTTCATACAAGCTAGTAAAATGCAAAGTATCTTCAACTTCCCATACCAATAACAAGGTTCTAATATGCAAATAAACATAAATATGAATATAAATTAATGAATACTGCCAAATAACGTGATAGCTCAGTTTACAGGTCAGGCTGATCCCCGTGTGCCATCCTAGTTTCTGCCTTCATGGACCTAGCCTTATATACCATCCATTCAAAGGCAAACTCCAGACTGTGAGGAGAGTAGTTACCTCTAAGCCTGAATCCTCAATACACCTGCCATATGCCTTAAAAACCAGAAGCGTTATCCTGCTGCCTACACTACCTTTGGTGAAGGGACTACTAAAACATTCACGGTAAGACTAAAGAAGAATAAAAACCCTGTTGCTTTAAGTTGTGTGTGTTTGGCAAAAATATCATCCAGTTATGAGAACTAGTAAGTTGAGTGCCCTCTTTCCCATTTGGGATTGCATTTGAGAAAGAAATAGAGAAGGTGGAAGAAAGTTCGAGGTCTTCTACCTTTTGGGAGATAGGGGTTTGTAACCAGGATACCATTTCTTAAAATATATCTATTTAACTGAAAGAACATGAATAGATGAACTTGCAGGAAAAAAACTAGTTCGACTCATGTCCTACTTATTTGAAGGATATTAAGGACATTGTCCTTTGTCTCTAGTAACCAGATATAATCAATAATTTCTTTTGCATAGAAATTTTTACATTGTTGCAGGACAGAAAAGAGATAGAGGCCCTCACTAGGATTTATATGCTGATGAAAGTCTTAGATGTCTGAGACGTCAACACAGACCTGGTAGATATGATATACAGCCTATGAGAGATTGCAAAATGAGGATGACATGGATGGTTAAATCATGGTTGTACTGATTTCAGTGCCAGCTCTCACTGACCGCTGGTCAGAATTTCACTCAAAGAGCTTTAAATGAAGAAAATTAGCATGGTTAAGGATCTTGACTAGTAGTAATTTCTGTCATACTTTTTCCCTTTAAAACAAAAGATCTTTCAGCTAACTTTTCCTGAGTCCTTCAGCAAGGATTCCAAGCACCTACAGACAGAAATCATAGTCAGAGGATCAAATGTTACCATCACCATCCACTGATGCCCTAGAAACTTTGCAAAGGAGAGGAGGTCACATGGGACAAAGGGTCTTGGATGTCCAGCACCTCCCAAGAACTACCAAATTATTCTGTGTATTCATATATGTAAACTCACATATTGGTTTAAATAATACACAGTTCAGCAAGTATTTTGAACAGGATGTTTTGTTAAGCAGGGGTTCCAATGTTCATTTAAGTGTGCAACATAAGAAAAAAATGGATAATCAGTGAGGAAAACTTTAAATCAAATACTTTTTTCTGTCTAAGAATCTCTATGGATAAATAAAGCTCCATCTTTAGATAAGGAAGTGAGAGGCAGGAAACTATGTGTTAGAAGCAGATACTGTATGAAGGCCCTCATTAGCTGGCAGGAACTGAGATACTCCGTGAGTCACCTGGTGAGGACTTTTCTTCAGTTTTCATTCAGATTTCTAAGGAGTTCATTCAAATGGGAAAATGAGGAACAACGATACTCAGAATTACAGAATCACAGAATATGCTAAGTTGGAAGGGACCCACAAAGATCATCAAGTCCAACTCTTAGCCCTGAACAGGACCCTCCCCAAGAGTCATACCATGTTCCTGAAAGTATTGTCCAAATGATTCTTGAACTCTGTCAGGCTTGGTGCTGTGACCACTGCCCTGGAAAGCCTGTTCCAGCACCCAACTACCCTCTGGGTGAAGAACCTAATTAAGTACACAAAGAACACAAATGTTTTTTCAAAAGCACAGATGAAGCACTGAATGCAACCATCTAGAAAGGACTGTGCAGCTTAGATGGAGCACAGTACCCCAACTGAGTTCTTCCACATGGATTTCAGGGAGAAATTGTGCTCATAAACACATCCAAACAACACAATGTCTCTCATTCTTCTGCCAATTTCCTTCTAGTCTATACCCAGCGTTTCCAATGAGGCTCTTTCTTTCTCATTTTGTTCAATTGTAGCCAACATAAAATCAGAGAGAGGTGAAACTTATTGTTAATGATGTGGAGGCCAAATTATTATTTAACTTTTAAATATGAACAATGCTTGGCTCTAAATCTCATTTAATCTTCATGGATATCAATTACATTTTGTCATTTCTAGACCTCTGAAAATTTCATTTCTCCAAATGAGCTCAGTAACTAACCCTCAGCCACTTTAAAAAAAAAACCTTCTATTCTCGGATTTTTTCAATATAGATTATGAAAACATTAATTCAATGGAATTTATATGGCCTATTTGACATTTTTTTTTTCTTTAGTTGGATTTGAGATGATATTCAAAGCTGGAGCTCTTTCCAAATGCTAAAATATTGGTTCTCTGAATAAATCACCATATGTGCAAAAAGATCAGACATCGGTACATCTTTTATATAGAGACCGTTAGTTTACAATTTATTAGTCTTGCGTTATGGTTTTTTTTTCACAGTACACATTTCATTGCTGTGGATGACACTGCAATGTTTCAATAGAAATGGATCCCTAGGAAAAGAATGCAAACATTTCTAAAGCTTGTACATTCACCACCAAACACTTGGGAATGGGAACAGTGGAGAACAGTGAGCAGATCAAAGTCTTTGGGGAGGGAGCTTACCTCTTGGATGAGGTGCTCCATAGGAAGCTCTTTATCAGCCAGGCTCCGTTTTCAAGGTATATGAAGGAAAATGATGCTTTAGGTGTCTGTATTCCTGCTTAAAGACTGGTACAAAGTCTCACGATGGTGGTAGACAGAAGACCTACAGCACAGGGATTGCACTCTACCCTGGTGCAGCCTCTGGCCCCAACTGAAGCAGCAAAAGACCAGCAGCCCTAACAAACCCAGGGTAGGTCTTATTTCTCACCAGTCCACCCTGCCTTGCTCTGAGCATTAAAAGAAATAGCCATCAAACGCTACACAATAGCACCAGCCTCTGCAGCCTCAGTCCTTGCTGGTTCCTGGCCCTGGGTTTGCCTCCTGATGTTTGACTGGGATCTACTTCCCAGTGCAGCTGTAGAGCTGAATTCCCAGCCTTGAGTCCTGACACACACAGCCTACTTTTAGGACTTTGCAGTGGCCCCAGCTGGTGCAGAGGAGTGGTCACCGGTTTTTTCCATCCATGGTCTGGATGAGCAGTTCTGAGTGAATAGCCTGTGCAGCAGCTGTGCAGCCTGGGCCATCTCTTGGGATGGATTTTAATTTCCCCAGTCCATCTTCATTCCACCCTCTTGGGTTTTATGTGGGTGGAGTTTTATTTAAGCTTAAATATCTAAATCTGTTGCCTGAGAAATAGGTGCAATCTAAGTCCCTTCCTGTATTACGTGTTCAAATTGCTGACCACAAACACAATAGGTTTCATGGTGTTAAGGGCCACCTGTTGAAAGTGTTCAAAGGCACCCCAACCCATTTGCATTCCCCACCGCCTGTTTTCCTGTCTGTGACTCAAGCATCTCTCTCCGAGCCACTCGCCCAGTGTGTCAGGCTGCAATCATTGCAGCGCTGAACCAATTCAACATCTTGAAAAGCTAATTAACTTCATAAAAAATTCATATAGGCATGCAAATACTGTGGCCCGGATAAATAATTAAGTGAACTCTTCCACGCCAGTGCCAGCATGCTCCAAGGCTGCCCTCTCTTGCCAGGCCTGCTCAACAATTATTCAAGACATGCATTTGATGATTTTCTTCAAGGTGTAAACCTACATGGCAGCTTAATAAACAACATACATTGCACAGTCAACATTGATTTACACATCTTCTGAAGAGATGATGCATGAAATGATCAGAAAAGTCAATAATGCAAGCAAAATGTATGGGCTTGAGATAAGTAACAGAAAACAAAATCAATGCCTTCCAGCTATTATCATCATGAAGTTGAGTTCATAATAGATAACATTAAGTTTGAACAAGTTGCATCATTCCAATACCTGCAATCAATTGCCACTTCTGACAATAATTGCCAGTGTTATATGCGTATTCATATGCGTATATGCTAACTCTACCTCTGGTGGTAAATGCATTTAGCTGAACAATCAGGATAAACAATCTGATGAGCCAGATATTTTATTCTTCTGACGTTAAAAAAAGGAGACTGCAGAGCCCATTAATCATGACCTGTATTGCCACATACAAATATTGGACTGAAGAAAACCAAAAAGCTTGCTACAGGCCTTCTTGAAGAAGTACCAGAGGAAGATGATATGGTAGATGGGATCATCCTGTCACTAGCCCTGAGGAATAAAATTCAGCAGAAGGAGGCAGCTGACATTATTGGAGCACCTGAGTAGCAATGACTCAATCACACAGCATAGGCAACAATACACCTCAGCTTTGTATCCAGAGCTTTACATGGGACTTATCATATGGCTTTATATCAAGGATTTCTGATAGCCTCAGGATGCAATCAATATGAAAGCAACATAAGAGAAAGCTCTGACCACTGAGGGCTTGTCAACACTGGAAGCTATTGTGAAACATGGGAAGGTGTGAATGCAGAGTACAATAATTCTGGCCATTTTGGAAGCTGGTAGTCTATCATGCAGTAAACACACACAAGGCTGTCTGAGGGTGGAAGACGTTTCTATATGGAGAAATCTATACATCTGTATCCCAATAGCCCTCAAATCTCCCTTTGAAAACATCTCTCATGGCATTTCAGTAGCAGTGCGTGTAACCTATGCCACTAAGTAAAACCTGGAGGAGTTACTGTTAGAGCATAACAGAGGCTGCCAAACATGGCTTGAGGTATTTGTGGAAGCAATCACCCTGTCTGCTGCACTGAGGGCTGGTAATGACAAACAGAATAGCTTCCCTCCAGCCAGGAGCGTGAATTTGGCTTCAAGTATTCATGATCCAGCTTTGACCAATTGATAATTATTCAATGGCAATAAAAAATGCATTGGCAATTTCAATCCAGCTCCTAGCAGAGCTGTAAAATGCTCACAAAACCACAATAAACAGTGATTGTGCCCTTCTGTGAGCAGCAGAAGCACAAAGAGGGAGATAGGTTCCTCCTCCTTCATTCAAGGCAGAAGCAAAGGTAGAGCCTCACCAGGAGGTGGTGGTGTGGGGAGTCTGTATCAATGTAACCATAATTATATTTCTTTCCCTAACATTGAGGGGAGAAAAGGAGAATAAGGATAATGAGGTGAAGGGAGCTTTGGGGAAACTGTGCCCTGAGCTACAGTGTCACAGCTGAATGCCTATCCCAACAAATTAATTTTATAATGCTTTTGATTTGACCCACAGATGAGAAGATGGTTTCAGCTGAGTTCTGTTTTAAGGGACTCATTCATCTCCTGAAACTAAAAGCCAAGCTCATAAAGCACAAACCCACACAAGCTAAAACCAATCAGTAGCTTCCCCGAATCCCTGCAAAGCCAAAGCATGCAGTGCCACGCTGCTCTGTCGATAATAGTAACAAGTAACACTACACTCGGGCTGTAATTTTTCATATCCAGTGTGCTGTTGTCATATGATTTACTGTGCTAGCACTGAGAGCCATTGCCCAAGTCTTGTCTCTGCCCTCCTCCTGATTTACTTAAATCTTTTTACTTTTATCAGCCACAGGGAATGGGGACACTTACATGTAACAACTGACAATTTGAACAGAAAATACAGAGAAAAGCTGTGTAAAGCAAGTGGCTGAGATTATAGCTGTTGACTTCTAATATTATTTGACAGATGAGACTGCTGCAATTATCCTCTGCTCATGGGTTCCATTACTGGAACAAGAAGCGCACAAAATAAGGGCAATTTTCCAAACAATATATGGGTCCACTTAACTTTGTCAAGAGCCATTTCTGTAAGTGAAGTCCTCCCTGGTTAAAGATACAAGAATAATGTGCTGGCAACTTCACATGAACATTTAGTGAATTCCACATTAACTGCATTTACAGTTGTTCTTTTCCTGCTCTGTTTGAACCAAATAGGATATTATTTCTAAAGATATTTGTTTAAAGAACAAGATTGTGCTTACTGCTATTCCTTCTCTCAGGAACCCTTTTTTTTTTTTTTTAAGAAGGCACAGGCATTTCAGAAAGTTTGCAGCTCACAAGAGCACTCTGGATTTTTGCAGAGTCCTGCATCCTGTCTCTGTGCCCCCACCATCTCCCTGTACCAGGAAGAAAGGCACCAACCCCTCACAAAGCTGTCTCCTTCTCCCTCCCTCCCTCCCTCTTTGAACAGGCCAGTCCAGAGAGTGTCCCTGAGTCCCACACACCACCCTGCATCTCCCACCCTCCCCCTGTTCTTCCCCAGCCCACTGCCACCTTTCTTCTCTGCTCCACTGGGCCCCAGTCACAGCTGGCACAGCTGGTGAAGGGGAATACTGGAGGGGGAAAGCAACGAACATGGCCAAGCAATTCCTCAATAGCAAAAGATTGTCATTCTGGGGAAGAGGAATCTCTTATACAAACCCCTCTACTTGCCCAAAAGTGAGTAAATAATACCCCACACAGACAGGTTGGTGCATAAACAGATCTCAGAGGAAGAGTGGAGGTTCAAGGTTTCCCTAAAGTAACACACAGCAAAGGCAATCATCCTCTGAAGTCTTCCTGTGCCAAATCCAACCACTGTATCTAATCACGGGAGTGCGAAAGAAGAAATATTAGTCCTGCTTTAAGTTCAAACTTCAACACAACCTTAGCAACAGAGTCACTAGTGACGTACACATAATATATTTTTAAGGTTGCCCCATCGCTTTGACTTGTGGAGCTATTTATAGATCAAAAGGAGCTTCTTTCTCTAGGAGGAAAAATAAAAGAATGAACTTTCTGAAAGCAAAGGTGGAAAAAAAAATGAGAATGAAAAAAGAGGGAATAACCTGTGGCCTAGGCAGTAGTTATTAATTCTTCCCTCCAATGCAATCTGTGCTGAACCATAGTGGGAGTGAACATTTTTCAGCAACGTTCCCCAACCTCTCACACATACTTCAATATCTTCTCTCAGATGTGCCTAGGACCTAATGCTGCAGACCCCAGTGGAAGAAACCCCACCAGGAATCACTGTAAAACCACTTCAGGCTAAGCTCAAGTTCCTGATCCAGCTCAACTGGATCAGTGATTCCCTTCCTTGGAGATTGAAGGCATTCATCAGTTTGGGGGAGATATTTTTTTGTCCTAGTCACTGTCGTTCATAAAACTGTCATCCAGGAAACAGGCCTGGCTCTTTCTGAAGTACTCAACGCTTGGTTTCCACACTACCTTGTCGCAGTGAGTTTCACGGCTCAGTCAAGAGCACAGTCAGAGATAATGTGAGAAAAACCAGACCTTGACCACAGACACCAACACACAGTTTCTCTCCATGTCCAAGTGTGACCACTAAAGGAAGAGATCTGGTAAGGAGGAAAATATCATCACTTTCTGAGCCCACCCTGGAGGAAGGCTCTCTGACCCACCTCCCTTCCCCTAAACGTGTCTCCTGACCTAAACTAAGAAACCCCACCTGAAAGTATCCTTCAGGTTGTACGTGTAAAATGCCCACAGATGTCTGGGAATAAGGATAGAGTAATTATTTACATATTTCTATGAGGCAAACAAGATTGATGTCAATTCTAGAGAAGAGAAAATTTATCTCAGAAGTCAATGGGAAAGAGAAGACAAACTGAGAGCATTCAAATGTCAAATTCACAGACCCTGATATCCTCCAGATTATACCATTTTCTTGTTGTTAGAATTACTGCCTCATGGCATCTAGAATGCAAGGAGAAAAATATGTGCTATTTATGAGATTGTTACCTTTTACTTTCCTCCTTCATTACACTGCTAGGTTTTTCCAACAGGAGAGCTGGTCCTTTCCTGGAAACTGACCTTTGCTGGAGGGCAGGCAGATGGCTACAGCCACAGACAAGCCCAGTTCTCCTCCTTGACCATGTGTCACTCAAAACCCTTGAAGATCTCTGTGCTGGAGACCCCAGGTCTCCTCCTGAATCTGGGTCACTGGCAGCACAAAGCTCTGCTAAAGGCACCCACATGTGACACAGACCCGCCAAGGACCATTCCTCATCCCGGGGACACAGCGATGGCCAAATCTGAACTGTGCAATTGCAACAATTTGGGCTTCAGGGATTTTTTTTGTTAATATTTCTTGTTCAGCCCTTGCAGTCTTGGTCTCTTTAGCACAGGTCTCCTCACAAAGGCAATCCTTGTACCAGAAAGCCTCAGATTTGCCCTCAGCTCTTCCACAGGCATTGATTAGGTGCCTTTTTGCTTTTTTCCTTTAAAAAAAATCAAAAAAGAAAAGGGAAATGATTTAAAACTAAAATAGAATGAAGTGCATTGTACAAAGGATTATTTCAAGTAATTGTCCTTGAAACTGTAACAAAGGAATGTTTCCCGGGGATTAAATGGACTGTCAGGTAATCAGAAAAGTTGTTTTAGGTTTTCCTCAGGAAGAAAAGAAGCATTTTGGATGGATTTTGTTTCTGGTGCTTTGTGACACTTTACAGCTTATTCCCTCATGTCACACCAGTTTATTTCATTATTCATAAACATGCTGAATGCCAAAATGATCTCAGAAACTATGGGGCTCTTACATTCTCGACCACTAAGCCCTTTTCTCTCTGTCCCATTGCAAATGCAAGGACCTAGCCTTCTTGATGTCCTTCCACATGGATTTTCTTTTAACCACTGCTCATCCTGCTATCTTTCTTGTTATGGGGGTGGGATTTCTGGTTTTTTACACACTATGTAGGACTCTGAGATGGCCCTGAAGGAGAAATCTCATTCAGGAGAGAATGCATTTGTCCCCAGCGTTGAAGTGTAGAGAGCCAGCACACAGGGAACCTTGCATACAGGCTGGGTGCAGTCCTTACTCCTCTGTGGAGCACTTGGGGTGCTAACACTAAAGCCCGCTCCCATCACCAGTCCCAGAACACCTCCCAGACCTGGTCTGGAATCTCTCACCACACTTGTACCTTGCTTGGCGCTGCAGGGGACAGGCTGCCCCTTCTCAGGGCTAAGGTACAAGCACCCATTTTCAGCAGTGAGTCTCTCCCCCCCTCAACAGCTGCACACTCCCACCTAACATGCTATCTAATGCATAGGGATGCCTCAAAATGGCACAGGTCTTTCCTCCAGGTCCAGCATCAAAAGTAGCTACCTACAAGTAGCTACTTATCAGCTGTTCCAGTCCACATCCACACCTGTGAGCTCAGCCCTCTTCTCTCACCTTTCCCAAAGCCTTCAAGGGAGCAGCTAAGACAACTTGGAGCACGGACATCCCCCACACCACATACAGCTCCATAGCTATTATATGCCAAATGGAAAGAGTCCCCCTCCCTCTGCTTGGCCAGGAGCATCCGTCAGTGAAGGCAAGCAGTTGCCACAAAGCAAGGCAGCCTGGACTGAGGGGAAGAGGTGTCAGAGATGCTCACTGCCTCTGTGAGGAGGGATCCCCACGAGCTGAGGCATCTGGCCCCAGTATCTAGGTTGGCCCACAGCACATCCTTTTGGACTACTTGATACTACTGGGTGCCCAAGCAGAAAAAGACACCCACATCCATCTGTGCCTAAGCAGTCAGCTTCTGCTGTAGCAGTCAGTCTTTGCTCTCAAAAAGAGTGTGGGAAATGGGGATTTAAAACCCACTACAATTGTGTCTGGAATGGGAGCAGGGATGGTGGCTAGTCCCGCACTGGCTTTTCACCTGGCAGCATTGCCATGTGTGACAAAGCACACACAGCCTTGTTCAGTGGTGCCAACCCAAGAGTCAAGCGCTGGTCCCTACTCCACAAAGAGGCTCTACTTCCCATAGACTCACAGAGAATGGCTCCCTCATCACATGCTTTGCTGAGCCTGCTCCAGTCTGGAACAATTGCTTCTTCATGTCTGACTTAATTTTGTCTCTAAGTAAGAGAAAGGAAGATTTGAAACTGCTATTAGCCATGGAAAATTATGATATTTTTTTTTTACTTTTTTAAATCTAAGAACAGGGTTTTCTTTTCCATGAGCTGCTTCCTTCTAAAAGAATTTTTATTCCAATTATTCAGACACCTGCTGGTGTCCCAGCAGCCCCCTGGCAGCAGGGAACCCTCTCGGGCTGAGCAGCCGAAAGAAACAAAGCCCAGAACAATGTTGTACAGGGAAACAGTACACACACCAGCAAGCCGGAGAGCACAGCAGCAAATGTGTTATTAGTCTGACATCACAAGGGTCTGCTTGTTTGTTTGCTTTACGCTTTTAAATCCCAACGCTCTCTCTTGCCATGCCACATGTTGAATTTTTCTTGATTAAGTTGAGACTTTTATTATGCAGTGTCCCCAGAAGAATTACAGAGGGGAAGGAGAAAACCCAACTGCATATGGCAAAGGCAGTGAGGTAGATACTGAATTCTTCCAGCTTGAAAAGACAGGCAGTACAAATAGAGTTCTTTTGTACCTGCTTTAAGACATAGCATGTACCAGCCCATCTCAGTAAATATACCTCGGGAAAAGCCAAAAGCAGGATCAGAGATGCACAGTAAGGAAAATTTTAGAGCTGCCAGTGCAAGTTTCTTCAGATGCAATGTGTTTGTGCAATACCGAGCACCAGGAAATATCGATTCTGACTGTTTAGTAGAAATAATAATAATAATTTCTTCATTGTTAATTATTGGTGTTATTATTACAGGCCTCTCCAAGTCTGTAGCTGTAACAACAATACCGGCAACCAAAACCACCCAACTCCCCTCAACTCATTGTGCAATGAATGGAACTGACCCTCTTGGCCAGATCATTTGGGCTACATCTTTCAGCCTCATTTCCCTCCTTCCAGGGAGTGCTATGTTTTGCAAGAGATAGACCAGCATCAAAGACACTACGGTAGGATTTCCTCACTTGGAAATAGGCTTCAAGCAGACCTGTAAACTCTGTTGAAGTTTGCTTTCTAGTGCCAGAGCAGCACAAAACAGCTCTAGCATCTGGCCTCAGGGGCTCAATCAGTTCTGTATGAATACTCATATGATGCAGTTATCACCAGCAAAGCTCATAGCTAAGCGCCTTGCTACCAAGTCTCATGGCTTTGATTTAAGGAGCTCCCAGTAATCTGGGACGCTACAATTAACATATTTAATAGAGCGACTAATGGGAAAGAAAAAGAGGAGAAACCTGCAAACTACAGTTTATAGTGATGGTAGGGTGAGAAAGGAACAAAATCCAAAAGTTTCAAACTATAAAAAAGGGCACATGGAAGCTGGTTAGTTTCTCCCTTTTATTCTGCACAACATAAGGAAGAAAAAAAAAAGAATCACGGGATTTAATTAATAGTCAGTAATCTATCTTTTCAGAACTAATGTGTGAGATTTAAACATTTACTTTAGGACACTTTGACAAGTCTGCTCATCAAAAGGTAGATGATCTGTACTTTCTAGACACCAAATCCTTCCAAAATGTCTCACACAGTGGCACGCAAATGATGCAGACTTATTTTAAATACACACCTCTGTTCTCTCCCTGCAGGAGATTACAAACCATGCAGCTGGGTTATTAAAAGGGTTAGACAGCAACTAAGGGTTCAATAAAGGCATCTGCAGTTGTTCCAGGTAAGAAAATAGCAATGAAATTAATCTAGTTTATAAACAGGATATAAAGAAAAGTAGAAACCCCTAGTTAAGAACAGACAATGTTATTGTAATTATGATGAATAAAACAAAGCTCTTCTGGTCAGCTGGGGACTTACTGCATTGATCTAGCTTGAAAACCAAGATCAGCTTCAGCTGGCTTGGAGAAGGAGCCAACAGTTCATCTGATCAATGGCCAGGTAATAATAATGTATTACATACCATAATACTGAGTTACAGTTATACACTGCTGTAACAATTGCCAGACCAAAACTCTAGCAACATAGCTGTGTGACTAAATACATATTTATCTTTTACAGTGCCTTTTACATGGTTGTTTAATTATCTCCAAACCAGGTACTCTAAACCCAAGAAATAGTTTCAAATTATATTCAAATGGGTATCTAAACAACCTTAGTTCTGCCTCAGGTTTACTGTATGCAGTATACCATATAGCACATTCATTTCATATTTTATTATAGCCAGTAAACATAAAATTATTTCAAAGTCACTGTAGCAATAATGGTGCCATATTAGATAAAATTACTCTTTGAACAAGATCTTCCAGCTTTCCAATATCATGTCTCATTTTATCCCCTATTGGAGAGCAAAGACAAGTGTCCTTAGAGAAGAGGTTTAGCCGTGTTCAAATGACAAAGAGAAGCAATGGTCATTTTTGCTTAAAGCACTTTGGAGTTTTATTCCTTCTAGAAACAATAGAGAAGGGAAGTGATGTTGAGAGATGGCAAGCCTTTAAGGAATTTCCTCCAGCAGAACATGATTTTTCAGTGTTGGCAAGAAACTGTATTCAGCAAATAATGACCCAAAATGGAAGATGATCATATTTCTTCAACAATGTAACCTACAGACAAGAGGTTTATTCCATCGTTAAAATAGGTCCAACTTAAGTGCTTACAGAATCTGTTTATAATCAAAGTAGTTAATGGATTTACTTGTAAACTTGGACAATACATGAACTATTTCAAGCGTATGGGTAGCACTCATCTGAGCTCACTGTAGCACTCTAAGACTTAGGCACTTGGATCAGCTGGGCATCTGGACTCCCTCATGGAGGACAGAAAAAGCAGCTCAACAGCAGGGAGGTGATTTATTGGACTGGGTAGAGCTCTCGCTCTCCTGACATGACCACTGTCCATATGTACACCTGTTTTTTAGCAACATTAGATGAATCCCATCCCTATTAAGAGTGCTGTTTCCAATCCCTTGGCAGTAGTGTTGGCCAAGAACTTTTCAGCCCCAACCCCACCACTCTCGCTCATCCCTGCCACCTCACTTTCCTTTGCACCAACTCAGCTACCAAAGAGCTACAAAATTATCTGGTTCTAAAGAAGCACTTTTTTCTTATTGTCAACCTGTTTTTCTGTTGACTTCCTGTGATACTTTTTTTCCTTAGTCATCTCATTTTCACCAATCCTCAACACACCAGCAGTGGAACAGGCACAGCAGTGGAAGCAGAAGATCCTAGTGTAGGGGCAGAGGGAGGTGGGAGAGAGTATATTGGATCCATTGATGAAGGATTGATAACATGGAGCTGCACCCTAATTTTCAAGAGGACATTTACACAAAACAGAGGCTATATGCAGTACTCAACACTGCCTAGATTACAGAGCCACAGCATTGTCTTCACAGTGGGAGTAATTTAATCAGCCTCCTTTTTCAGTGTCCCCTTATCCCTCATCTTAAACTACTATATGCCTGAAAGGCAGAGCACAAAGATTCCTTGTCCAATTGACCAGCAGTGAGATGAGCTGCCACAGTACTCTGACATCCTGTGCACAGTTCGTGTCTTCCACCTGCTCTTTTTCACTTTTAAAGGCACACCATCCCTGGACATCTCCCACAAGCCTTCAGGATATCCACCTTCTTTAGCATTTCTGCACTGCTGCCTTGCTCTATTGCACATTACTCAGCCTGGATTCATGCTGTCTGCCAGGCCAGAGAAGCAGACCTTCCTCCACCCCCTATCAGTCCCCTACCTGGATCAGACAGCTCTCCTGCAGCTGTGTGTGGTCTTGTCCCATACAGTTTTATCCTAAAAATTTAGTAGAAAAGCAAAATACCTCCTTGATACCCCACTGTTAACTTCAATAGAGTGACTCCAGGGATGACCTGAGTACACCTGAAGAGGAAAAATTTAAGCAAAATAGAAAATAAATAAATAATTTCTCTGCAGATATTTAGACACACACATACACATATGGTGAAATTTTACAACTTAATTTGCTAGTGAATGGCACTGAACTGATTCAATGTGGTTTCTACAGTACAACTCTCCCCTAAGCAGTAACTCAGTGCACAGAGAATTACATTCATTCATGCATCAACATTTCTGAGTTAAGATACTTCTTTATTCCAAAGATTGTTGATCAGCCCCCTTTCAAACTCAGTATCCGCTGTCTGTGCCTTACATGAATCATGTTCAGCACAGGACATTGCTGACACTCTATCACAAACAGCCTAGGAATAAAAAGATCGGCATTTCAGTTTATTTTTCCTGCATCTTGTTAAAAAACATATTAGGAATTTTGAAGAAACCTAATGCATAAATACATATTTTGTCTGATTCAATAACATATACAATTCAAATGACACTGCATTAGAAAATCAAGGGGCTGCTGTTATTCACCAACACATTAAGTACGAGCAAATTATTTCTTTACCTTGACATTATTCAGAGGGCCAAATCAGAAAATGATGCCACATCACTTAACTGCCTGCCCCATCTTCTCCCCAACAAGCAACCAGAAAGCTACTCACCACTCAAACACAAAATGCTATTTCTTTAATCTTATCAATCATCACCTCTTCTGAGCCGTGAGGACAATTGGTATTAGCAATCTCAGCTCTTCTCAGACAGTTGGAAGTTTGCATATCTTAACTGACGTGCTTAATTAGATACAGGAGTGATTCAGCCTTCAGCTGCGGTTCCATGGTGTTGCTTCCAGTGAGCATCAGCATGCTTCCCATCACCCTGTGACTGAGGTCTTTACTCTTCATCACAATCGCTGTTATCTATCAGAAGTGATACCAGACTGGTTTCCAAAGAATACCGATCCTTCCTTTATTTCTATGGAAGTACTTTTACTGGAAGAAGCAAACTATCTTTGACTGAATGTTATTCCGGTGAAAGATAATAGCCAGGAAATCTTGGCATCTTCCAACCTCGGATAGAAAAGTCTGCTGAGCTTTCCAGGGGTGTCACAGAGAAGCACTTTGGCACATCATTCAGCCTCCATGTTGGCTCACTCTGCTTAGTGAAATGGAAAGCTCTGTCTCAGTGGTTGTAGGTTTGTGAATTCTTATCTGTCATGAATTGGATGATACCTTTTTTTTTTTATTAGATGGAATGACTTTCAGTATGTAGCACTGTGAACTAGAGATGAACTGCTGTTCTGGAGGGGAAAGATCTGTATGTCATTAACCTCATCAACCTCTGTTGACATAATAGAGAATGTAGGCAAAGAAACGTAACCCAAAGAATGAAAAAAAGTCAGTGTTTTCCTAGGCTTTATCCTTAGCAGATTAGAACAGCCAGAATATCCGTCGCAAGGCTTCAAAAGTGTGAAAGCCATGGTAGATAACACATATTTCCAGATTTAAAATTACAACAGTCCACAGCTAAAAATCTAGGTGCCTCATCTTCAGCTGGGGTAAAAAAGCACAGTTCTGCCGAAATTAGATGACACCTACTTATATCAGCCAACAATATTGCTCCTAAATATCAAAGCCTATTATCACTTCTGCTTACTTGCCAATTGCTACATTTAGTGCTCTGTTTTCCATTGCAACAGTAGACCCTGCAGGGAGCTAGAAAATCCAACTCTTTATCAGTGATGTTTTCAACTCTAATAGGAGATGTACAAGGCCCTGAACTCAGCTCTTTGTGAATAAAAAGGCTTTTAATTCATCTTTAAGGAAACAATTAGAGATCATCCAGAGCATATAAATTAATCTGATTTTCCTTTTCCTCTACCAAGGCTATTACATATCTCTTTTTTTTTCCTTCCAGGTTGGCTTCTATTTTCTCTCAGGTACAACTGAAGTTTCCTAAGGCAATGAACTGAAAAAGAATCTGCAACATCTGGAGTTATCAGCACTTCTGCCAAATAAAATGAACACATCTGAAGAGGGACATTTCTCAGAATAAAAAGGGAAGTGATGACTAATAAGGAAATGCAATTTACCAAAAATATCTCATTTAGCCTATTCTTAAATATATCAGTCTTGTAAGTCTTCTTGACCACCTGGAAGTCTTGCTTGGATCATTCAACAGTAAAATTTGTCAAGAAAGAACACACGTTTGGCAGATCTGTATGTTGTTTGGAGGTGAATGCAAGTTTACAGATCATTTGATAGTATCTTATAAACCAGAGGCTTTACACTTGAGTTAACTTCCATCAGCTCCTTTTTACTCAATAGAGAGAAACTGGCAAAGTAGGATTCATCATACATTTAAACAGCTCAGCTGAACTGCAGATGCTCTCCTTCACTTGAAGGCAGCAGATGCTCTCCTTCACCTGAAAAAGAAGCTCAGGACAACTAGCTGAGCCATGACATCTATATCTGTAAATGTCTAAGGTTAAGAAGTATGAGGGTCATCTCCCAAAACTGCCTTGCAGAATCATTCCCCCTTGCATTCCTCCTTGTCTTAGCTTCTCCTTCTGGTAACTGTCACCCCCTGGGAAAGGAGGGGACAATCATCAATGGACAAGAGAAGTTTTGTCTTCTTTTTTAAGAACTTTTCTTAGGGGTCCTCAATGAAGACGTGATATGAGAATAAGCATTTATCTGTTACTTAGCTTTATTCACCTTAGCTTTCTTGTCCCTACTTCCAAGCCCTTACTCTTAGTCCTCCTTCCCATCCTGTTTCTTCTTATCCCACCTTAAATCTCATTGTCTAGGAGCTCTCCTTATTCAAGTCCCTCCAAAAAATCATTCCTGCCCACTTGGCTACATTAATCCTGACCTAATGTGCTCACAGCTCTGCCAAATAGTTACTAGAACCAACCTAGTGTGTACCTTCCTTAAACAGCAGTTATGAGATCTTATCATGTACAAATGGTCTTGTCCAGAGTTTCACTTACAGGCTAACCATAAGTACCTGGGTGAGACACCTAGGGTAGGTTTGTAGTCACTTGAGTCAATGAAGCAACAATTCCCTCCAGAGGGACTCTCAGATCCTAAGCACTTTTACACGTCCCATGAAGACACCCATTTCTTTCACTAGCTGTATAGAAGTAGACCTGAGTGGCAATATTCCTTATTTTAGGTTATCCATGAAGTGCTAAAAGATTGGTAGGGTGAACCTGAGCTTATATCATTTCCTTTTATAGGAATACATCTTAACATTTCTTTTAATACTTGGAAATAATGAATACAAGCAACTACCAAGGCAAAGAACTTTTAGTTGCCTCAGGGCACTCTATCTTCTCTGAAGCTTATTCTCACCCTAAGTTTAGTGATTCTTCAGCTGCTATTGATGTTAAGGCGAGTGCTGCATCTGACAAAATAAGGCCTGTTAACACTTCTGATGGACCTCACTGATGAACAATGCAAAGAAAGAAAAAAATGTAACAATGGAAGGAAAAGGGAAATAAAAACAGGCTGCATACCTTTAGTAAAGCCTCTAATATTCTACTTCTACTACAAAGCCAAGGGATGTTGCAAATCTGGATACACTCTCTGGAGTGCAATTTTCTTCTCTTTGTTGCTGCTGATGAAAACAACAGGTCTGTCCTCCCTTGGCCTTCAATACAAACAGGAAAGGGATTCAACACAGCATGAAACCGAAAGCAGTGCCTGAGATGGCCCTCTCCTGCTAACAGGGTGCTTTGGGAAAGGTCATTCCCAGAGGCACAAGGGGTTCAGAGTGAGGTGGCAGGTCTTGGGGACAAGCCAAGGTCACTCTTTGGCAGCACAGCCCTGCATGAGCAATGCAGAGCACACATCGGGAGCTGCCCTATCCCATAGCAAATCTCTAATCAGAAAGAAGACAAGCTTGACAACTTTCCCCTTTGATTTTTTGTCATCTGAGTAATGCATGAGGAAATCACATGAGCCGTTCAGCCTTACTCGCATAAACTTAGAGAAGAATGTGGCTTGAATTCTATAGCCTTTTCTTATCATTAGTATTTTTCCTTCAAATCTCTGCATTTTATTGGGCTCACAGAACAACAGCAAGGGCTGTCCTGCAGCTAATTTGAGGCCTACCAATTCCCTGTGACTGCAAACAAAATCTGCAGCTTACTGGATAAAGTGTCTTCTTTGTATTTCAAAAATAGTCAGCACAAATCCAATTAAAAATGTTTCTTTTCTTTCAAATATTTTATTGTTCTGAGCATTTCTGTGTAAGCAGGGAACCCTGGATTACAGTCCTCTCCAGGGAATCCTAAATGTTTATACAAATCACAGTAGGCAGCATTACAACACTTCCAACTTTTGCCACATGCACTTTGTCTAAACTCGAACTTGGTCAGAAATCTGTCACACTGCAAACTGCAAAAAAGAGAAATGAAAGGAAACTGTCTTATTTTTGTTCCTTTTGAGGATGTAATTCTATTATCAGTTCTGTACGTCTTTTCCCCATCAATTTTAATTACAGATTAATTAATTCTTAGCAGTTTTCTAAAGCCCAGCAAAATATCATCTGACCCAAAACATTTCACAGCAGGGAAAAAAGCCAAGTTAGATAAAGAGAAAATCCATCCTTTGGAAAAAAAATGGTGTTTAGAAGAACAGGCAAGGGTAGAAAAAGTTCAGCTCTCCCTTTTCTGCAGCAAACACATGTCGCTGAATGTCTCGCTCATTTACATTTCACTTCTTTCCATTTCTGCACATCATGCCCCTGACTGAGCTTTACTACAGACTGGTGATGCTATATCCAAGGTCTTCTCGTTTTATGCTTTTCGGTGCTTGAGGATGCCCTCATCAAAATGGTTGAGATACAGCCACAGCCATGGCTTTGCTGTTGGTGTTGTCCCACAGCCATGGACCTCTTTTCAAACAGGCACACAAAGTCTGAACGTGCTTGGAGCTGCAACCCTGATGATTTAGTTTGTCTCAGAGGCCAAGTCAATGTGGTGAGAAATAAAGGGGTCTACATTACAAATGCTCAAGCTCTGGAAAAGGTTCCAATTATTGTTGCCTGAGATAATTCCAGGAAGGGGTTGAGTTTGCACCCTCTTCTGTGAGCTTGTGTTTTGCTTCTGCCAGAGGGTTGTGACTGCCATCTGCTTACATTTATGTTTTTATAGAGCCTTTTATCACAGGGCTCCCAAAGCACTTTACACACTTACACCTTGATTCTCTGTTGTAACAGGAGGTGAGTTTAAATTAAAATAATGTGCAGGTCGTAAGCTAGGAATTGGGCTTTAGAGCCTCCTTTTTCACCTCTCAAGTGGGGTTATTACAAAGTAAGTACAAAAAGCCAGAGACAGGCATTTCAAGCCACAGTCTGAAAATCAAGATATTTTTGAGATTGGAGAAAACAGAAAGACTTAGAAAAAAGGAAGCTACGTTTTGCATGCATAGCTGATAAATCTCACAGCGTAAAGGAGAAGCACATCTATGCCTTTGGTAATTGATGTGCTTGCCATGAAGAAAACAAAGCACAACTCAAAAAAGCACTCATCTCTTTGTCCTTAGATACAGTTATGGATGGATGACTACTGCATTTAACAGGGAAGCCCAAAGAAAGGAGAAGTCTCCTTTATGCAAAGGAGTTGCCCCATTTCAGAGAGGGGGAGCTGATGTTCTCAGTTATTGCAGAAGGTCACAGTGGCAGGCCAGGAAAGGCATAAGATATGACGTGTCCCTTCTGTACATACAGCAGGGCACGAGCGACATTGCCATGATGACCTCCCGGGGAAGAGGACAGAGGCCGAAGCAGTGCAGGAAGCTGAATGCAGGAAGCACAAGAGCAGAGGACAGGAGTTTGTCTTTGGAAGTGCTTCCACAGGGTTAGCAAGTTAATTAGTTGCACAGCACGGGCCCAGCCACTGTGCCATGAAGCTTTTTTTATTAAATCTGCTTATTTCTGGACCCTCTGTTGCTAGTTCAACTGCCACTGGCCAGGCCAATCAGAGAGAGCACGTTACTCCTCTGGGCACAGGTGGACACCCACACAGCCAACACTTGCAGCTGAGCCAGCCACCTTGGGCTCCTTTACTGATAATGCAGAGAAAGGTTTTCCTTAGGGAAACACTTCTTCTCTTCCTGAGGAAAATAGGATAAATTATTTGCACCCAAGAAGTGTTTGTTTCACTCCACTCTGAAATCAGGAGAAAGGACATTTCTCATACCCTTTGCCCTGCAGAATAGGCCGGTGAATCCTCTCTAGCAGAGCAATTGCAAAAAAAACCGATTTTTTTCAACACAAAGACTTAAAACCAGAAAATTAATTTAAAACCCTGTGAAAATTAGAACTGGTCACATACAACTGGGTCTTCAAGATGCACAGCCATACATGCAGATGCTCACCACTAAGAAGCGTAAGTAATTGGTTTACACCACGGCACACTAACTTGACTTCCCAGATCAAAGCACCTGATCCAGAGGGAAAGACTGAGAAGCTAAAAAAGGGATGAGAACAAGGTGAGAAGGCATGGGGTAAGGGACCAGGAGAGGCAGGGAGAGCAGTGGAAAAATAGCATCAGAGACTGAAGGAAAAAAAGCAGAAGCTGCAACACTAGAGACCTGGTTCATTCATGACCCCTTCTCTTTCCTCTCCAAGTTAAATCTTTTCCCCATCCTCCCTTACCCTCACTTCTGTTCTCCCATGGCTCACTTTTTGCACCCATTGCAGCTCAGCTCACTCTTTCACCTGCACAAACTCGTCACCACCCACAGAAAAATCCTCCAAATATCAACCTGGGGTGCATTCTGGAGCAAAGGGGGAGCCTGAAATAGCTCCTGCTGACACCCTGTTGTTGTAGATAAATAACTCGGCACTCACTGGAGCTGGAACTGGAGTCCAAGTCCTCTGGCAGTTTTATGAAACTCTAGCTATTCCTTGCCTCTGCTTTTCAAAAAGTACACAAAATGAAGTGGCTTGTTCTGGGGCAAATGACACAATGGTGCTAAACTGCATGATTTGTTTGTTTGTTTCATCCCAGGAGGGGAGGAGGAGGAGGGAAGGAATGTGTATTTGATCTGATCTAAACCATTTTTTGTTGCTGTTGTTTCTGCTAAACTCTTAAAAAAAAATAAATCAGTGGTTCGAACTGCCCTACACAAAAGAATTTTGAGGGAAAACAGAGATACTATACTCCATTTTTCTCTCAAGACTCGTTTGACCCTCTGACACCTCAGCCTGGGAGGAACTTGCTTATGAAACCCAGCATTCAGAAATAAATTTAAAAAATAGCCCAAGCTGCCCCACATTCAGGAGGAAAGCTGTTTATTTACTTTGTCTTCTCCTGCAGTGTCTGTGTGCTTGTGTCAGAGCATGCTCTGAATTGCCCACTGACCTACATTCCCTGGGACATGAAGCCATGCCTCCCTGCTCCAGGGCTCACCAGCACCCCTTGCCCTGGCCCTGCACTCCCTCTCCAGTGTTGCACCAGCTCCACTAGCAACACTACGCATAAATGGATAATGTCTCGGCCCACGGAAGCATACTTTTAAATGGATAGCCAGCCAAGTGTATATTAATTAAACTTAAAAGTTCTATTTATTGCCAAACACAGGGGGATTACACAGACAACAAGTGGCAGAAAGTACTCCAAAATGTTCTCACCCCTTTAATTACTGTGCTATAGTTAGCCCAGAGAGCTAATGTATAATCAGCGCTTCTGTACGCACTGTTTACAGCAAGCACTCAGGAGAAGCAAACTTGCTTCGTGGCCTCTGACCAGCTGCCACAATTGGAGGGGCAGGAGGAAAACGGAAGGCACTGAAGGTACTGAAGGGCTCTTTACTTTATCTCCTCTCCACAGGGCTGCTCGCCTCCAGCACTCTGCTGTGCTCACCAGTCCTGGGGGTGCCGCTGCCAGCCCACACCCTCCCCTCAGCAGTGCTTTCAGTCCACAGACCAAATCTCCCACAGCACCCAATGTGTAGCTCTCCCAAAACTGCCATCGTGGAAGTTAATTACCATTGCACCACGCTTTGCTGCTGGCAGTTTTTAGAGCTGGGCATCTTAGGAATTCGAATTTATTTTATGCCGTGGTGTTTCACGTGCTTACAGCTCATGCGTTTCACAGGTGAGATGAGCAGCCAAGCAAAGAAGTCAGGAAGATCTGGACTCCCAAGAGGCTGATCCTGTTCCCCTGAGTCTGTCACTGGAATCAGCCTCTTGAATTCAGAGAGATTAGTGCTAGACCCAGCAATGTAATGCCACTGAGTTCCTCTCAGAGCAGCTTACAAACCCTCACCAAAAGTGTATCTTCTTTCTTGAAAATGAAGATGAAAAATCATCAAAGTATGGTAAAAAATTAATAGGCCAGTTTGAAATAGCCCTACTCTCACTCACACATAGAACTCCACAGAGTTAATAGCACTGACCTCTGTGCTCCTCTGTTTCCCTATCTCCCAGTAGTGCCTCACAAGCAGTAGCATATTGCTGTCTGCTACTCGACTGCCCTCAGCACTGGCAGCTCATTTTGCTTTCCTGAATCCTCAAACCCCCAGTTCATTTACAGGTGTTTTCATTGCAATAGCATGAAAAAGAAGACATATGCACTGATTAGCAAGAGAGCAAAAGGAAAACCTTTAATCCTCTTGCATTTTCACAACTGATTGCCATCCAAACAACAACATGCATTTTCCATGTGACCCTGGTCCATGTTTCAAGAGTCATATCCACACCCAAGTGTAAAAATTTCCCCACCTGGACAACCTGAACAATACAAGGAACAGTGGAAAAATAAAGAGTATGGGAAACAGCAGAGTAAATCACATTTTAGCACCACAGAAAGAAGGGATTCAGCAGCTTTCCCATTCCACAAATAGAATAACACCAAAGCCTTTTGAAGATAATCTGGTTAGAAATTTTCTGATCAAAAAATAACAATTCATTCCTTCCCAAATTGTTGCTGCTTTCCCAAACTCGGACAACATCTCAACTCTCTGGGAACCTCACTCAAGTTTTTGGAGGTGAGCCTTAGAATCTGGGATTCCTGTTCAGCACTTAGGGTCTCCTTCCCTGTAGAGCTGCCCTGAAGCCAGGAGTCTCAGGAGCTGCCAGCAAAGGCTCACTGTCAGGGCTTCATTCCACTGTCCTCTCTGTTCCACTGAGCAGGTGCAGAGCCTGTGGAGCTGCCAGAAATTTCTTCAGTCTTTCTTTGGATTACTTGCTTTAAAATACATCACATTTCAAAACAATGGCATTTCTTTCAAACTGAAATCCCAAATTTTATCCAGCTTTGCAGTTAGTGTCTGTATTGATAATCTCTGGGTCAAAAGGCAACATTTGTAAGCATCCAAGTTACTTTGGGGCATATCAAAAGTGCCCTAAATTCAAAAGGTGGCAGATCAGCAAACTGAACAAAACCAAATTACACTGATGTTCATATGTATGCATGCATGTGCATGCACTGCCTCGCAAACTGACAGCAAATGTTCCCTGTCATAGGACCAACATTGCATAAGTGGTATTAACATGTAGAACTACTTTGTGTCTGCATCTGGCACAGCTTTTCCTGGACAGATGACTCACATTCATTCTGCCCTTAACTGCTGAGTCTTTCGAAGCAAACTCTTGTACTCTTCTTTCTTTCTTTAATGAGTAAAAAATTATTTTCATTGTATATGGTGGTGTGTTTCTACATATCCCGCTGCCAGGTGTTGCTGTGAACCAGGTGGTGCACAGAGCATCCTGCTCTGAGTCTTGACTATTTCACAGGCTTGCTAGGACTGTGTCATGAAGGCACTTTGAGAAGTGAAGGAAGAAAGGTATTTTGCTTTTTCCTTAGAGACCAGCAAACACAAGTGCTCCCCAAAGAGTTGCTATATATGTGAGTGGTGATATACTAAATGTACTCACTTGTCTCCGGATTGTCTGCTGGTGGTAATAGTAGATGTTACCAGCCTCAGGGTGTGAAGGTACAGATAGCCCCAGAAGACCTTCTTCAGACACTTATCAAGATTTTCGCTCCCTGGGCTATATGGCTGGCCAATATGCCAAAAACACCAGAGTGGCTCTTTATACCACATGCAAGCCTTCTCCCAGGCACAGTCCTGAGACATGCAGACCCCCATGGCTGAGCTCAGCTCTTCTGTCCATCGCTGTGGACTTGCTCAGGCATATGCACATGGCCTTTAGGTCTGCAGGTCTCCTGTTTCGCCAGTAATCATTGCTCCTCCTGGTGACTGGTTCCTACACACCCATTCCTGGAGTTTTGTGTCATTTCCATGCTACTGCATCAGCAATGGCACAGGAGCCAGCTCCTTGCAGAGCCAACCCCAGACCCTGGATGTTCATCAGGCTTTTACAGCAGTGTCACCAACTGGACACTGAGTAGGGCAACTCATGAGCCACATAGCACCCGGAGGTGATCCAGGAGTTCCTGTGTGAGTGGTTTGCACTCTACAACCCAAATAAATAAAAATTCTTGCATAAATGTAACACACTTATGCTGACACTGATTTGCAGGTAAAATAGCAAAAGCACAGCTCTGCTTGTTTTATAAGATTGAAGGTTGGCTTGAGATACAAATACGTAGCTGTTTTATTTCTTGCTTCACCCTTAAGACCAGTGCTCACTGATACTGATATTTAAAGAAGCACTTTCTTCAGCATGGCTACAATCCAGGGTGTATGGTGGTCTTTTTTTTCCCTATGCTGGTTTCAAACGAGATGTAGGTGTCTAGGTGGGTGGGTTGAGTGACATATTAGTGAGGAAGCTTCCTCCCCATTCAGAGCTACATGGAGAAGTCAGAAAGGCATTGTTTGAAAAAGTGACAGGCAGATCATGTTGGACTATTGCTGATGAAAAAGAGTTTAAATCCATCAAGAATTTTGAATTTGGAAGTGCATTGCTACAGAGAGCAGGGTGAAGTGAACTACACTAACCTCTATAAATATTATCTGTCTTTTAATTTCAGATTTGTTCCTCGAAAAGCCTTTCAAAATGCACGCTGCCTAATTTCAGCTCCTGGCATCCAATCAAACTAGCTATCTAACAACAAGGAGCAGAGGAAGTCTGTCCTTCATCTCCATTTAGAAGTAAAAGATTCTCCCTCTTCCCCCGCCCAACCCCCCAGTCTGGCTCTGAAGGTCTTCCAATTATCTCCTTTACCTGCCGCATTAAAAAGTAAAACATATGAGTTTCCAGAGATACAGAGTCTGAGGACAAGCCACTGTGGCAAAGCCATGACATTAGAACAGATGGAAAACTTCTCGGGAACAAAATGTGCACAAAAAAATGGGTTCTGGCTTTGAAGTGTATATTCACGGTGGGTGCTTTCATGTCTTTTGAAAAGCCCTAGCTCAAATATGACCTACTTAGGCAACATTCTTATTTATGTCTCCAACTAAGGAGCTGTATATTTAGCAAATGAGAGGAAATCATCCCCCTGTCATGTTTATAGATTGGAGCAAACTTTGCTGTTTAATTCTTCAACAGATTTGTCTCCATAAAAGTGGATGTAATTTAAACACTGTTAAAAAAATCAATAAATTCCAGAAACTTGGGATAAATGGAATCATAATTTTAAATATATATATATATTATATATGTACAGACATACATACAGAGAAAGAAAGAGAGAACATTTATTCAGTAGACTGCAGTTAAACCATATTTATTTAACTGGTTCTAGAGTAATGGATAAGGCTGAGCAAAGGTGGAGAGAGAATCATAAGACTTTGCCATTTTAATTGATGCTAAATGCTAACTATTGTGTAAGATAATGAGGAACACAGGAAATCTTAACTCTTCATGGACTAGGTAGGTTTATCTGGACTAAAATGAAAAGAGATTAAAACAGATTCTTCTGTTCAAGAAATTGAAGCTGAAAGGCATCTCAGAAGGACATCTAGTTCGTCTCCCAAAGGCAAGATGAATGAGACCCATGTTATTCTGGACTGAAATCTGTCTAACCCCCAAGGATGGTCATTTGGTAAGCTTCCAAGCAGGCTATTTTCCGTTTTTGCAGTTATCACTAGTAGAAGGATCTTGGCTAAGAGACATCTAAGCTATGTCTCTCACTGAGGTTACAGCCCATTACCCCCAGTCCCAGTAGACAAAGAGGACAGATTATTTCTTTCTGCTTTTCAGTAACCTTTCAAGATTTATCATGTTCCTTCTTTCTTCTTTAGATTTGGCAAACTCAGTTTGTTCAGTCTTCTCTCACGGATCATGTTCCTAGTTGATCCAAAGTGCATCACCCTACGGAGTCACATCTCACCTCTGAGATGATCCAGTCCAGATCCTTCTCTTCAAGACAGCTGCTTTGCCAGTCATTTACTCTCCTTGCATTAATGTCATTGAGTGTTCCCACTACAACAGAAGAGAGTCTTGCAACTGTCCACACCAGAGTCTGTACAGGCCAGTCATCCAACTTCTCCAGGTTACTTTGCATTCCGAACCTGTTTTCTACCTGGCCCACATCCCATCCCAGCCTGCAAAGCAAAGAATAACCCTTTGTTTTCCACCTTCACACCTCAAACTCTGGCCCAGCACAGATCCCAAAGCATGCCTTTCAAAATCTCCTTGTAGTTCCACAGGTAACCATTGCTAACTGCTCTCTGCCTACAGCTTGCCAGGCAGCTGTAGGATAGGACAGTTCCTTCTTGTCCTGGTTTCTCCATGTCTTATGACTGTGTCTCGTAAAACAGTATCAAAAACCTTATTAAAATAAAGACTTGTGTTTTTTTTCCTTTCTACAAGGTCTGTTGCTTTGTCTCACAAGGAAAAGAGATTGGTTACAAGTGATTTACTCCTGACAAACACCTGCTAGATGTCCTGCTCATACCCTCATTCCCTTCAAGGTGTTTGTGATCTGTTGCTTGATTGTTAGTTCCATGTATTGGCAAGTCTCACTTGACTAGAAACCCCCAGATTCAGCTTTTTCTCCTTGTTGTGGATAGACACTATCTCTGCCCTTCTTCCATCCATCCTCCAGAACACCTCTTGTCCTTCATGACATCTGGGGATAAGCACTAAACTTTCTGGAATTGTTTCAGCCAGTTCTCTGGTTGTCTCTACCCCAGGTTGAATTTCATGAGACCCAATAAATTTTTTAAAAAAATTGTTTATCCCAGTATTTTCTAATCTCATTTTTCCTCACTGTAGCCTGAACTACTATCTCCTAGTCACTGGCTGTATTAAGCCTCCAATCATAGCTGAGCTTCTTAACCAAACACTAATTCAGAAGCTGACAATATGATTTATTTCAGATAACACTTTATTTTGGGGGAATATTCTAGTCTTTCACAACCTTCAAGTTATTTCTTAGCTACCTGATGCTCAATGGCCCTCTTAATCTCTTAAATGGGAAGGACTGCTTGGCATCTTACAAAACCGAGCCCCTAGCTGAGGTTCAGACTGACAGAAATGAGGTATTTGAAAACAACAGTGATTTTTCCTGATCAACGCTGATTTGAAAATATCCTAAGAATACTTATCTTCTTGATGTTCCAGCTAAATGTAGAAGGGCTGTGGTGTGCAGAAATGGAAGTACAGCTTCAAAACCCTGTCCACATTGTCAGTGAGAGTTCCAAACTTTTATTCTGCAACTCAACAGTCTGGCCTACCTTAAACTGCTTAATTCTCCCACCTCACCTTCCCAAGTCATATTTATACTTGTCTCTTTAATACTTGTTTAGAGAACACCTACAAATCCACTGATGAAGTTTAAAAATCCAAAAGGAACACTCTCCCTCAAAATGGATTAAAACAGTGTCAGCTCCCTTGAAGTTAATGAATGAATACTATTCCTTAGAGCAGTTTTTATTCCTTCTGATATCCTAAATGATGCTGAATCAGAAAGGGTGAAGTAACTGAAATCCAGATATGTTAGTTTCTGCTCCATTAGGAAAAGGAAAAATCAATTTGGCAAAACATAAAAAAAGAAAATCAATAGGAAAAGAAATTTTATTTTCACTTGAGAACTAAAAATATATTACAAACAATGGTGAGTGAAAATTATTCATTGATTTGTATAACACCTTTTACAAACCCAAAAAGTGCTCCAAAGAATTATAGATTATTTAAATCTAAGGATCACTTACCACCAAAATGCACCTATCTCTAGGGTGGAATGCAGCTGCTACAAAATCGTACTAGCAAACACTACACCACAGCTTTAGGGCACAAATGCTTTATCAAAAGATGCATCAAGGGAAGTTGAAAATGCAGAATTGGAATATGAAATGCAGGCTGGAATATGACCACACTGCAACTATATTGACTTCAGTTTAAACTCACAGAAGATAGGTCTATCAGCCCATTAAACAAACTTTGGCTCGCAAAGTCCGTAAAATGCTCTATGTCACAAGCTGGGATAACATGCCAGAGGATGGGTCAGTTTGTGTTTGCCCTATTCCTTCTGCTCTTTCCCTGGTCACTATCAGAAACCCGATGGCACCAGTCTAGACGGACCTTAGCTCTGACCTAGCGTAGCTGTTCTCAGGTCCTGAGCTCACATGCGGGGCCATGAGGCACCGCTGCACTGCAGCCAGCGCACCCTCGCATCTGTTGGCTCAGCAGCAGGGCAGCCATCTCTGGCAGAAGGGCAGGTGGTGTAGCCGACAAGGCAGCCTTTTGTACTCTCCGGCATGAATCACCATACTCATCCGGAGGCACTCTAAATCCTCAATGTTAAGCACACATTAAGTTGTTTCAGGATATGGGCCGCATTTATAGCACTGTCATTAGTAGCAAGGGCTTGCACTGCATAAAATTACACAAAGTACCTTTTGTACCTCAAGATGTACTTAGCAAGCAAACTCCTAGGGGCAGGGAATGTGCAGTCTTCTGTTTCTCTAAAGCACCTTATTCAATTACGGCAATATAAAAATGATTTATAACAATCTATTAAAAATACAACTCAAGTGACTTATCACTCCTGGGGTCCTGGGAATATACTGTAGGATTTGCCCTTTAATTGTAAATCAAATCTAGTGGCCAGTACCTCGTGTTTTAGAGAAAGATGAAAACTATTGATACACCTCACCACTTGCAAGTGCAGCATGTCTTAGGTGATACAATCTTGGGTCATCAGCCAAAACATGATGAGGGGGAAGCAGAAATTTAGAAGAAAGTGGCAGAAATTTCTGGTCCCTGCAGTCTGTAACCCAATCAGTTCTTCCACTGATCAGGAAGCCTCCATCAGTCCAAGGGCTGCTGCAGGGCAGATGAGCAGGCACAATGACAACACTTGCCATCACTGCCATGGTGTTCCTTTCTGCCCAGGGTGTTTTTTTCTCCCTCAGCTTTCTCTGGAAAAGCTTCTTGGGAAGACAAAAGTCCAAAATAGCAGCAAGACAGAGTAAACAGCTTGCCTAAAAGGCCACACGCTGGGCTGGAAAGAGATTCACAAAGCATCTTGCACCCACAGTCCTAGGCAATCTGCATTACACCAGGTGAGCCAGAGCCCTGGGGACAGCTGAAGCTATGTGTGGGCTAGAAGCACAGCACCTATTTCGTCGCACCCAGCTCAATAACCCAACTCTACCCATTCCTGTGCTGAGGAAGACTAAGGCTATGTAATAAGAAAATCTCGAATTAGAAACCTGACCCCTTCTGTCTTCCGAATAGCCAAGAGTCTATTGTGAAAAATAGTCTGCATCAACATCAAAATCAAAATAGACATCATGTGCACCAGAGGCATGTGCCACATCTGATAAAATACTCCTAATTCTGACCATTAGCAGACGTGGATGGAAACTATTTGCATTCTGGAACTGCCTGTTATTGGCAGAGTGTGTTGATAAAGCTGTATTCATAGGAAAGCCCAGGCCAGGAACTGACCTATTTGGTCAAAAAACCCTTTCCTCTGCTTTTTCTGACAGTGATATCTAGCAGCTCCTTTTATAAGTTGATATAGCTGTACCTTGAAAACAATATCAGAGCAGATGAGGGAGGTTTACTCTTTCCTACAAAGCCACTGGAGTTATCATGCAGCATGAGGTAGAAATTCATAATGCACAGCTAATCAGAGATGCTCTCACCTGCTAAAACTAGCCAAGCACTTGATACTTAAGAAAAAAAAAATTAATTTTAATGTAATATTGAATAGAATTGATAGATATACCCACATATGGAAAACGGTAGAGGCTGTAGGAATGCTAAATTCTTCTTTGCTTTCAGACTTTCTACCAACACAATTATACCAACCCTCAGCTTCTCCCTTTCCCACTGCTCCTTCCCCCACTTGGAGTTTGTCCCCATAGTTGGGAGAACTCTTAAAATCTTCCATTCTTAAGGAAGATTCAAACATAAAGGCCACTACTAGTACAGAATAAGTTTCTTTTGCCATAAAATCATCAATACATTGCTTCCTATGGGTTTCCTTGCCCAATTCCCTAGGGATTAGCAGAACACCAGTGACACGTGATGCTCTTCCCCTACTTGGATTTCTGCATAAGATTCCTTTGTAGACACTCTAGCACCTAATACTGGCTCACACTATACTTTTCCCCAGTAACGTGACTCTCTCTTCCAAAAAGCTGTATTTTTTCAAAGAGCTTTGTCTCTTGAAAAAAACTATTCTTTGGTTACATTTGGCTGAAGCCAGCCAACCAGTTCAAAAGTCACTGAGAAGACAGCCACGCACCTCACCTCACCCACAGTGCAACACAGAAGCCTCATTTTCTAAGGAAATGAGGCTAAAAAACAAACAGTGAACCCAGAATCTTCTGTTCTCTCATTCCCTGTGAATCTAACGTTCATCTTTGTTACAACCTCCTTCTGACAGGAATTGCCTTTATCTGTATTTTGTAAAGCTTTGAGCATACTGCCAGCACTTTAGTAGTAAAATACCATGGAAAACCATATATCTGAATATTGTTATGCAGAAAATATGTGCATGTTCACACAGACAGCAGATACATAAAAATATTGAATATGTAATTTAAGGCTGTATTTGTGTTTAAGTATGTAGGTCAAACATAGGGCAAAGTTTTTTCTATTACCCACAAAACCTACAAGTACACTGGACCAAAAGAAAGCACATAAACTTCTTTAATTCTGGATGCTAAAAGATGCAAGTTCTAACTAGCATTTGGATGGGTGATTTCCCCAGGGAACCCCAGGTGTTCTGGGCATGAGCCAAGCAGTTCTTGCTGAGCACTGGGGTTGAGGTTCACCTCACCTAACCTTAGCCATCTGTCTCCCTGCAGAGACTCGGGCACCTCCAGAGGGTGATACCTGGGAGGATGGAATGAATCAACCTGCCTGAGTCTCACCGCTGACCTCAGAGGTGGCCCAAACTACTCACTCAGATAACCATGTAATTTTTGAATAACTACAGTTAAGTGAGATGAATGCCAAACTTGGTGAATGTTAGCCTGCAAAAAACAAGCAAGTGGGAAGATTCCATATCACAGCTAAATGGAAACAAGAAAGAGTAAACCATAAACCCTAAATTCTCAGCTTCTACACAGAAGCAAGAACTGGTTTATGATACCTGGAAACTTCTGCAACTGCATGAAGAGGTCTTCATAAGAAATAAATAAATACTTCTAAGGCAACTTACAGTAGCATTTTAAATATATTTATTGGCAATGAAACTTTGAAGTATTCTTATAGCTTTTAGTTACTGGAAAATGGTGATTATTGACAGCAAATGGCAGAAGGGCAATTTCTACTTTAGTTCTGATTTGGGTAACTTCCCTTTAACCACCACAAAAATCAGAATGAAGATGTAGAGGGGAAAAGAAACCAAACAGATCCACATAACCTGAGCTGGACTCTGCAGAAGAAGGTTCTAATTGCTCTACTTTTCCTACATTTCAGGCACGAAGGGTAACATGCATGACCCACTGGGCAGTGGGTTTAAAAATTGCTAGTTGTCCATTCATTTCTGTAGTTGAATTTGTTGGCCTTACAGTAATTCTATTGGTTTTGAAGTTCTACTTCCCATTAGTGCTATCAACCATGAGATATTGTTAGAGGGTTTATTCGGGGGTTTTTTTTCTGCCTTCACTGGATGGAACACAGCTTATCCCCATGTCCATTAAATATACATTTGAACAGCATTTCCACCTGCACTTTGTCACCTCGGGTTCTCAAGAGGTGTACCTTCACTTGGCTCTGAGCTCAAGGGCACCCTTGATATCAGTCTGAGAGTGCCAACAGGCATGCTAATGCCCATTTGAAATAACTTTTCCTTTGCCTCAGATGTTTTCATGCACTCAACAAATAAAAAGTCTGCTTCACTCTGTCTGCAGTGCTGTAGGACGACCTCACCTCATTCTGTCAGTGTGCTGCAGTTGCTTTCAGGCACCTTCTACACTTTGCTTTCCTTCCCGAAGCGTGTTGTGTGCCCCCCCCTTTAAGATCCAAGTTAGCAAAAGGCTCTGAGTGTATTGATTTAAGCTTACCTTCTTGAAGGCACTCACCCCACTGCTGTTAATATTGTATTTCTTTTCAAAATGTCCACATTCTCTGGAAAATTAGAAACACCCTGTAATTATGAGCTGCTTCTGAACATGAAAGAACACAACTGCGAAGAGGGAACAAAAAACTGAATTTTCTGCAAATAAAACTTTGGCAGTGAAAATAATTTGTTCTTCTAGTGTCAGTAAGAGGTGTCTATATGGGTCACTGAAGAGGTTCTTTACTGGGAATAAGTTAAATTCAGCATCTACCATCTTGTCCTGTGGGTGAAGCATGCTATCTCAAATACGCAATACAGCCCAAACTGGGTGTAATCTTTTTTAAACTTTCTTTTTTTATGAATCACTTCCAAGTCTTAGGGGTAGGACATCATGACAGCCAGTTCCTCAACAAAGAACTGACATGAGAACAAAAGCTATTCCTGAAGAGTTCTCAAAATAAAAGTGAGACAGATGAGTGAGGAAAAGTTGCATGGGTGTTTCTTCAAACAAGAACATGGTCAGGAAAGAAGTAGCAGAAAATATAGATTCATTAAAGCTGAACTGCCTCACGAAATTCTCAGTTCTGCAGAAATGTGCGTTAGGGAAAAAACACTGTGAATATGTCAGGTTTGGACACCTTCAGAGCTAACAGTGTCAGTGTTTCATCTGAAAATGACTTCACATTTTTAATATATTTCTATATTTTACATTCTAATACTGTATTGAATAACAAAATCAGCACAGTTGATTCAGAGTGAATCCTTCCTAGAACCTTCCTCTTGCAGGAGGAATTTTAAACTTTGGGACTTTCCTTCTAAATTGAAGCCAAAGTAAATTTCAAAATCTTGAAATTCTTTGGAAAATGGAATTTCCATTCATTGCCCAATAATACTTTAAACCTCAAACCTTTGTCAACAGCTAAGCTGAGCTTTGGGAGAAGATGCTCGTGTCCTTCTGAAAAATGGTTCCTGCCTGGCTTCCCTTTCCAATGGCATCTGGTAAGGGCTGCCTTGCTGTAAATCTAGACAAAACCTGCTAAGCAGTTGTCCTCAAAAACTACAAATAGTTAAGTACTTGGCCACATTCTGGACCCTGGGCAATTTCTTTCCATATAATTATTTCTACTGTTGTCATTAGCTCTGGCACTCTCACTATTTATTACCGTAGGTATTTCGAGACTCATAAAAATGTGATCTTACTCAAGGCTTAAGCAACACATGAAATAAATCAGCAGCACTGAACATTGGCTGACACTGGATGAAACCTGGCTGGGAACAGCTGGATTGCTCTCTTGACTAAATATTTACAAAAGCCATGATTATATCACTGAGTGACACCAGTGTGAATATAACAATTTATCAATCATCGTGTTTAACTGAAATCCCTGCAGGAGGGGATGCATTCTCACTTAACAATAAATATCTACTGTATGCTAATTAAGTGACTTATTTTGCAGCTAACATTACTTCAGGGATATCTGGGCTTTTTAACCACCCATTTCCTAAGCACTGCTTACTTCAGAGGCACAGAAAACACAGAGTTCAGCTGGGCTGTCTCTTGCACCAGTACCCACCCAGTAACACCACTGGAATTACTCGGGGCACATGTCGGAGCAAGAGCAAGGCCAAACCAACACAGAGAATTTGCTTTCCATGCTCCCTCCACAGTTCCCCTGCCTGCTACAGGGTACCCATGGGTAGCAAGTACCACAACAGCCACCCTGCCATGCCCCTCACTGCCACAGAACCTGCTTCCCACCAGCCCCAGCCACTTTGGTCTCCTGCCCTTGTACATCGTCTCCCAAGTAGCTGGCACATGCTCACAGTGCTGGCTGGCAGCTGTGTGTTCAAGTTGAAATGCCCATGTCTCTAGGAAAGGCTTCCTGAATTTTCTCACCCCATGTTGACCAGGTTGGGCACAACTAAGGGTTTGTTCACCCTGAAACTGCCTGAAGTTACACCTCATAATGTGGGGCTCTACAGCACCAAACCCAGCCTTCCTGACAGCATCCACGAGTCTGTCTGATCAGAGCGTGCAGGAAAACCTGCCTCCCTGCCAGCAGGGACATGGCACTGTATCCATCAGACCTGGTTAGCACTGACTGGGTAACCTCCAGAAAAGGTCACTGGCCACCGAATACAAGCTTACCTGCTGCAAGGAGAGAAAGGCTGGGACATGAAGGGCTCTACCAAACTGTGGCATTGCCAGGGAACATAAGAATCAGGTTCATACAGATGGGAGCAGCAAGTAAACCTGCTCAGGGCATTGCAAGGAGAAGGTTTTTGTGAAGATAAAGCCAGCACATGTCACACTGATATGAAATGCGTGTTTGGGCACCAGAAACCACAACCACATGGCAGGAGCTTTTTATAAAATCTTCCACCTTCTGCTTCATGCCAGATTAACTCTCTTGTACCAGCAATGGCATGAGCAGTTCAGCTACCTTCCTGTCTCCTTCAGATTACAGGTTTTAGTGCAATGCAAGAGAAAATACAAATCTCCTATTTTCCAGTCCCACTGCACAGATACTTTAAAAAGTTTTTCTTCAAAATGCCTCTCAGATACATGGATAACACAGCCTGTTTGTGTGGATCTCAAGCTAACATTCAAAAGGAACAGGTAGCATCCATGGCTCACCTCCGGAAACTGCTTTTGAACCTTGTCTTTCTTTCCAGGAATCGTCGTTCGAAAAGACGAAAAAGTTTGGGATGTTGAAGTCTCTGCTCCCTTGAGAGCCTGAGAAGAAAGTTTCCCTCATATGGATCTCAGAGATAGATTTTTTAATTCCCATTTTATACATGTTGAGAGTCTGCATAATAATCGTATTTTAGCCTTTGGAGCCCATCTGCCACTAAAAGGGAAATTTCACCTTCTTCTTTCTACCTACAGAGAGGTCTATAAATCAGTAAGCACACAGACATGGGAGCACAGGACTTGGTTGCCCTTCCAGGAGCCCTTAATGGCTCAGACAAGCACAGCAAGTGCTCTTTTCAGAAACACAGGGAGGGAGGAGAGAAGTTACGATAAATTTAGTTTTCTTTTGAAGTTAATAACCTCCTACAAAGGCTTTTGGTAAAACACAGACACTTTAACATTTTTTTCCTTTCAAACCATTTTTTCCTCTATTTTTCCCTCAGATGGTAAAATCTGAGGAAACCTGTCTCTTCAGAAGTAACTGCTTTGTGAGAATGACATCAGCAGACCACGAGGTTACCACTGGTAAGTTGGCACCCTGAGGGGAATGAAATGAAATCTCTTATCAGCCTACTTGCTCCTCTTCTTTTTTACATTTGGTGCCTTTTGTAATATGCAAAGTGAAGGAAATGTTTTGCTCCCCTTGATTTTTTTCACCTTTTTTTTCCCCTCAGGAGAAGGAACAATATATTTAACTGGTTTCTCCAAGGTCTCAGCTGCAGCTTCAGGTCTGTTTGGTACCTCAATCAGAGGTGAATGATTTATACTCCCTCCTCTTTCTGCCTCACATCAGACCTTCTCTCACCTACCACTGGGCTCTCCAGAGACTTGTTTCAGACATTTTGAAAACGCAGGGCCTTCCCAGGGGAAGGAGACTGCAGTAAATGTGGCTAATGTTAACTTCTACAAACTCCTCCACCACGGCAAAGGCTTTGCTGTCTTAACTTCAAAACCACACCAGATATAACCTCTTATCAATTTCCCAGGGTGGCTATCCTGTTGTAACTCTCCTCCTTTGGGGCCTCTCTCAGGTCAGAAGGTTTCAGAGGCAGAGACTGTTGGCGTGAAGGGAGATGATGATGAGGAGACAATGGGTGAATGTATGGGAAAGTGGCTACAGCACAAGAGGATTCCCTTCTCTGTATAAAGGATTTCCAACAGGTGGAGCCAGTATTGCAGCTACCCACAAAAATAGGGAACTAACTCCAAAGGTGAAAGCTCCAAGGGAAGATTCCAAGAGAGAGTGGTTCATTGCAGGAGAATATCTGAAGTAATAAACCTATCACAATGCGCTTGGCCACAGAGGTGTCTCCTGGTTTATCAACCATTAGCCTCAGGAAAGGAGATGGGACTTTATGCGTATGTTTTGAATAAGCCTTAAGCATCCAGTAAGTACATGTTCTCCTGCCTCAATGCATCCCACAAAGTCAACCAGCTTGTTAAAAGCAGCAACCAGGAAGGGCTAAAGAGTAACAAACATGAGAGACCCTGGGAGAAAAAAAAAAAAGCCTTTTCTGGAGTTTGACTGTCTTCATGCAACGAACAGTTTAATCTTCCCCAAACTGAGATTCGAAACAAAGATGCTAAATCACTGCAGGATTCCAAGTCTGGAGTACAGTACGAGAGCCTGGATGTCATTAGGAGAATTGCTCACATACTGTCACATGTAGCTCCTCATCAGGTGAGGGAATATGTGGAAGCAGGAAGAGAATGCTAACCCAAGATGGGGTGGAGGAGAACTTCCAAAAACCTACAAGGGAAAATGAAAGGTTAAGGAACGGAACTGCACACACTGATCTCTATTGCTTTTACAAACAACATGCTTTTACAAACTGTGTTAAAATAAAAAAATGGCTTTCTAAACAGTATAGGTTTCAATTAATCCATGCATCCTAACTTGCCTGAGCAGTTCTATGTACACATATATATACATCTGCAATTTTTCAAAACATAAATAGACATTTGTACCTGTCTCTCCATTTTGTTGCAGCTGTGTCCTCTTTATGTTTCTCCAAGAAATCATGTTTTGACACAAAAAAATATTTCTCTCCCAGCAGCCTGTCTTGAGGCTGTAAAGAAAGCTATGGACTCAACAGGAATGAAGCCAGAAGCGTTCCAGTGACACTTGGAAGAGGGACACAGGACATACTCCTAAAACTTGGAGTGTGCAAGGCTCACAAGCACTGATGGTTAGCCTGCCTCTGGCAGGTTTCACCCTTTCTGATGGCAACATGAAGGAAAACATGAACATGTGGGACTGATCTCCCCTACTTGTAATTCCCTAGAAGTCCAGGCAGTTAGAGGAGTGCACTAGTCATCCAGGTTCCCTTTGTACTCAGTGGAGAGTGAGTGATCCCTTCAGAGAGAGATTCATCCCTTCCTAGATGGATACCTGAGGCAGGCAGGATGAATCACCCTCTGAAGGCATTCTCTTTCTGCAGAGAGTCCTCCTGCCACTGCAGAGGAGCCTCAGACCACCACTATAGATTTGATGCCTGTTACAAGCCAGATGAGAAGAATCCCTCCCGAAGCAACTCTTTCAAAGCAGTATCAGTGTCATCTAAGGATGACCCAGCTGAGTCTTCTATTCCACCATGTGCTGTGTCTTTCTGCCTTATTAGTTTATGGCATGTTCTCTGGTCTGGCAGAGAGCATGTTAATTTACAGCATTGGGCAGTACAGTGCCTCTGTTGAAAAACTGCCTGTGCTAAAACTGTGCCCCATTTTTAATTATTGAGTTTTTTATTCTGACTACTATATCACAAGAAGTCATCATATTCTGCCCCACAACACTTTTCCACTGTTTACATCTACAAGACAGCTTCCTTGTTTTAACTCCAAAGTTGTTCCCAACTGGCTGAGTTTTGAGTGTAGTTTCACCGTTTATTACTACATAACAAGCACAGGAAAATCTTTTGTGGCAAGAAGTAAAATCATTCCCATTTTTCTCCTGTCCTTCACTATAAGTCTGTCATGCATTAGGAAACACTGGCAAGGGAATCTGGGTTACTGTATTTCTTTGCAGAGGTACAAGCTTCTAGGAATACATTAAAGAACCCAACTTAATTTTACAAGTGCTGGTTGTATTCTTTGATATTTTCCACTTCAAGGACCATCAGGTTTCCTGAAGTCCAGCAAAGTAAATTTTTTAAATCTTTGTGAATGCCAAAGGATTAAAGTTTGAATCCAGAGATTTAGAGGCAGGTAACTGTTGTGGAAACAGCACCAGAAACCCTGTTTTCCACAGTGAGCCCTACCAGTGAGCTGCTCTGTGGCCTTGAACAAATCACTTCATCTCTCTTATACTTCTGCTTTCTTGTCAATATTTTTGTCTGCTTAAGTGTGTGGCTTCTGAGGCAACTCCTGTGGGTTCGTAGAGTGCCTGCTAGTGTAGGATCCCAGTATCAAACAGAATGACACTGTAGTACAAAAATAAGGAAAGAAACTTGGGAAGTACAGGGATTTGAAAGGAAATGCAATGTTTTTTTTCAAACCTCTGATGCTACTGGGGTCTTCAGATCTCCAGGCTCTGAAGATATAGCAGCTTTTTAAAGGAATAAGTGCTTGTCGTAGATCATAAGAGGGAAAAATGTAGTCATCCATGTTTTTATGACTGGCCTCTATTCTACTTGGCTTGGTTATGTTTAATACCTGTGGAGCAGGTAATTTTAATAAATAAAAAGAGAAAGAAAGGAAGAAAGTGTCAGCATGAGGCTGGGTATGAAGTTATTGAGAACAGGAGTGTAAATGTGTCAAGGAAATCCCCTGTGATCCAAAAGGGAATGCAAGTAGCTTTACAAGAAGCAGACGCAAGCTGGGACAAAAAAAAATGTATGGGGGTCTTAGCTTTGCAGAAAGATTTTCATTTTCCAAACTGTGAATCAAACCAAATTAAATCAAAACTACATTTCTATAGCACCTTTCATACTGGGCTCCCATGGCACTTCACAGTGAAGCCCAAAGGCAATTTGTGTCTCCTCTGTTCCTTACGCACGGGGCCCAGAGTCAGTGCAAGAGAAGGATGCCCTAAAATTCCACCAGCATTTGCAGCCCAGTGACTGCAGTCAGAGCTCCTGGGCAGCAGCCAGGTTTTGGGGCACACAGTCTTCACAGGCTGCCTACCCCTACAGCCCACTTAGCAGCAACAGCAAACCCGCTGGCCCTTCCCTGGCATTGCTGCAGGAAAGACAGCAGGCTGATCTGTCCCCTCAGCCACACTCAGACATCTGGCCACCCCCTGGACCAGATTGGGTGGAAGTACAGCATGACCTGGTCAGCAAAACCTTCAGTTGCCACAAAACAGCTCTCTTTGTACCAAGATAAGGAACAGAAAGGCTGCTGTGTGCAAAAACTGCAAAAGCACTGAAATCCTTTCACAAGTGACTGTAGGCAGGCTCACCTTTTTAAGGTAAATTTCATCTCTGCTAATCCTATCACTTAATATTGAAATCAAATATAATATGGTATTTGATATGACAGTCTCCTTCTTATGAAGTCAGCTGCAGCATTTTTTATTTGCATACGATTTAATTACATTTTCATTCCAGGTCTTCCATTCCGTGTATTGTGGGTAAAAGCACATGAATTCTGTATGACTGCAATGGCAGGAGAGATTATAAAGCTTAGAATAACACTGCAATGTTAAGAAATACGGAAGAAAAGTACTGCTGTTTTAAGTAAAATGAATAAACACCACAGTCCCATTACTGACAGATACAGAGCAACATTTCAGCTGCCCATATAATTTTTACGATAGCCACAGCCTTTTATTTGTGAGATACTACACCTTATTCACAGGTTTAAACTAACCCAATACTTGAGGAGAAGAAGTTCAAAAGGAGCAGAACAGCAGGTCACCTCATTTCCAAGGCAGCAGGTAACTATGGCATTGCAGAACTTCCTTTCTGTGTTTCCAAGAGGTGGGCTGTGGGTATGGGGATATCTCTGCACCAACATGTGTGTTTTCTCTGTAACACTTCTGCTCTCAGATTAACAAGGAGCATTGGAAATCATAAAAATATTCTGCATAGTCAGAATGGAAAATACAATGTTCATAATAAAAGGAAACAACCAAGCAAACCGTTGGATTCTGTGCATCAGTGACTATTATTTACGGTCACCGGTAGTGAAAACCAGTAAGACCTCTCAGAGCCAAACACTTGCTTATTAACTGCAAGCACACACATAACATTCAAGTGCAAGGTAATATCCCTAGTCACCTGCACATAGCAGCACATAATGTAGAATAACTTTACTCTTATCACACCAATTGTAGGCATCAAGTAGGAGCTTGATGGAACAGCTGCCAGACAGTAGTGATAAGAAGAAGCCCTCAGTTGTTTTGTGCACATGGGGAAGGTTTTGTGAGAACTTGGGATACAAAATAGATTCCTAGACCCAGATGCTTTTGTCCTAAAGCCTAACATGAAGAGTTAGTACTCAACTACATTTTTGTTTTAAAAAAATCTGAATTTGTTTTATGACAGATATGTTACTCATTTGTCTACCACACCAGAAATTGTTAAGGAAGGAAAACACTGTATTTTTATATATTCAACTGATACACTGGAATGGGAAATAGAAAACATTTCTGGTCTTTTAAGTGCAGAAGATTTTTTCCTGTTCCTGGATTTTGTTCTTAGCGGAGTTCATGATTTCACGGCATTTACTGACTTAGTTTACCCATCAGTAGTCTGAGTATAATGATAGTGATGCTTCTTAATTCAGGGTTTATGTTTTCACAGTGAGCTGAGACAAACAGAAGGTGCTTTATGAATGTAAAATATTGATTTTTTTTTTCTATCATTTGCAGAAGGTCTAGAACATTGTACAGTAGCTAACATGCTCCTTGAACACAGCAGAAACTTCCTTCTTTCCTGTAGCAAAAGGATATTGAGAAAGAAATTTGGAGACAAAACCAATTCAAATAGGGCTGCCTGCCAATGAGGAATAGTGATGAAAAGCCAATTTTTGTGATTTTAGCATTAAAATGTTTCAGTCATAAAAATCCTTGACTTACTGGTCATTGGGCAGCACCTGTTTGATGGTGTAGCACAATTAAGTTTTCTGTCTTCCTCTTTCATCACAAGGAGTATTGGTCTCTAATATCCTAGTTAACAAGCAGGTAAATTCATAATATGAACTCACGAGTATTTATACTTAAGAACAACTTCTATTCAGACCAGAGCTTAAAGTTATTTGTAGTCAGTGCAAAGTTTTCAGTGTTAATGTTTCACTAGTTCTATGTGCATTTCCTCCAGTGTTGAAACTGTGAATACATGGAAACAGAAAAGCAGTCAACAGTTTTCTCTGGATTAGCCATTTCTATAATGCATGTGAAGGTCTTAAAAAGTTAAGAATCAAATTTTGAAAACTGGAAAAATTTGGAAAAATTTGCTGTTTTCTCTGTGGAGAAGGAAAAAACTGATTAAGACATAAATATGGAAGAATTTCAACTAATGATATAATTAAAAGATGTGAATAGCAGATTTGTAAGTGCCAACCGACTTTCTTCTTTGGAAGAAAATTCACAGTCTTGTATTTTTTCAGTATAGATCCATTTTTCTTGTCATCTTGAACACTTCACATTCCTTTTATGGAGCTATAATTTTAGCCTTCTGTAGAGACAATATCAAGAAACTCCTCTTTTCATGCAAACAGGCATTTCAACTGAGATATATTCACCAAGCAGATACATGCTAAACATAGGCAAGGCAGCACAATCCTCTCATGCAAACACATACATACACATACACACAGTGAAAATTGTTTTAACAAAAAAGATAATGGAAATACTGATTTTACACAAGTGATAGGCCAAACAGTTCATGCTCACTAATACTGGTCAGTTGGTTTTGCACCATAACTGGAGGGAGGGTGATAGTAAAGGGAGAAGTAACTAGTTTTGGTATGAGGAGAAGTGACTTTTCAACTGCACAAGAGGGTCGTGCAAGTCCATCATAATCCTTATACACAGATTTGCATGGTTGAAACCCAGGCTCCAGGAGGCTTCACAGCTCTTGCTGCCCAAACCAGCCAGAGAAATACTACAAATGTTTCAGATAAAGGCAGATAAATTCTCACATGTGTGGAGAACAAGATCAGCAAGCTACATACTTGTGCTTCATAAATAAACCACTGTAAATAATAAAGTGACCTCCACTATGTAATTATCTCAACTGCTTTTTCCATGCAATGGTTTTGCCAGATGAAAGCAAATCAGAGGAACTGGATTTTCCCGTAGATGTCTCAGTCTTATAAGAAGGAATGATTAGTCCCATCTTTCCCTCCCCCTGCTTCTCACACCCCAGGACAGCTCTGTTTTTTACTCTACTGTTGGAGTGGGGTACGAGTAGTTCTTGCAATTCAATCGTCAAGCTTTAAGAGTGCTTCCCAAGGCTAAATGGAAGACAAATCTCAAAGCTGCATGCATCCTTTGGCCTATTGGGATGGAAATACAACTAATTTCTGCTGGCTGAACTGTAATAATGAAGACTCTGAGTGCTCAGTGATAAAATTGGGGAGGCTGTATTTAAGGCAATGGAAGTTATACCATGTGCGAAATTCTATTCCCCAGACCGAGATGCAAATGCTGTTGTTGAATGTTGCACGGATAAGACAGAAGAATAGTATAATTTATGCATTATAATTGAAATCAAGGAAGCATTTCCTGCTAATGCTGTCATGCCTGCTTTGCAAGGCTAACCCTAATGACCAACAATTGTACCTTTTAATACAATTTCCGAAGCAAGTGGTGGCTAGGGAATAGTCCCATTGGAACACACACCATACATGCGTCCTCTATATTTCTTCACGTACAATTCACAGATGATTGCTTTGCAAGACTGTGAATGCATGACTTATTCACTCTGGAAGAGTGAAGAGTCCCATAAAAGTGTTTACTAATAGACTCTCTGGCAGGAAAATCCACCTCTGTGCAGTTCCAAGCCAGTTTAAACTTTTTTTAATCACCTAATGAACAGTGATTCTCTTTCACTGTTGGGAATGGACAGGCAGGTTTGCAGAAAAAATAAGAACCAATCTAAATCACTGTCCACAAATGTGACTGGACTGTTTTTCAAGAAAAAGTAAAATGCCTGTGTCCTTCTAGTTTAAGCAGGAAGCAGGGAAAAATGAATTATTTCTTTGTATTTCTGACCCAGCAAAAAGCCATATTAAGAAATGCCCTAAGAAAACCATGATGTCGATTTTCAGATCAAGGTTTACAGGTGCTTTAGCTTAAGGTTGAAGATGTTCAGGTAGCACATTTTCTTTGGGGATAATCACATGAAGCACCAAACCCATCACTATTTGCTGGAGGGATAAGAATGGTCACTTCTAACAAGCACTAGGCAAGGTAGCTTTAATGGAGAAAAAAATCTTGGAGAACAGACTTCCCACTCACCTTTCTAATACTTTGAGGATACTATCAACAAGACATTTTACCTACTGTCTGATGTTGGCTGCATTCACCTGTGCTCAGATAAGCTCTCCTCTCCAGTACGAGGGTCAATATAAGAAGGTACCTTTAGGCACAAGGACCATCAGTGGTAAGAGCCACATACTCATATTTCTTTCCTTCTTATCATTTCAGTTTAGCCCTTTCTTGTTTCTCCAGCATAACTACTTACAACAAGAGTATTAGCAAAGGATGTAGCAAATCAGTGATAAAAGCCACTGGTCATTAAAATGAGAAGGCATCCTGGGTTTGGGAACTAATAAGATGGCATTAACGCTATAATTACTGCCATATTAGGCCACATTAGTGCCACATCCATATCTGTGCCAGCCAACTCTTGGAAAACCAGATCTTTTTTGTTAATTGTTTTTCACGATGCTTTTGTCTCTCATGATTCTCCTGACTGTAAGCCTGGCTAATCAAGCTCTCCCCTTGCTCTCAGATCTTATACAGAGAAGTCTGTTGGCTCCCAGCAAAGACAATGCACTAAACACACATACAGAAAAAAAAAAATCCTAAATCTTCCCTAGTTCTTATCTGCCTGAAAAACACACACAAAAGATTCATGGATGCATCCATAGTAGTGTTCCATAATAGTGCTGACATATCATAGAAAGCAACAGGACAGCTATAAGAAACTAGCTTTTATGTAGATGAGTCTGCCAAGACTAAGATCTTTTCCACCTCCAGTCACTAAGGGTCTTCCTAGAATAAAATCCTTTTTGGATCCTAAACTAGACTGCTTTTGATTTTATTCAGTCAAGATCCTCCTTGCTTCTGAATGTAAAGATAGAGGATCAATAATTTCATCACAGCAATAATTTCTACTCTATATCAGATAGGAATTGTTGACAGATGACGCTCCATCTGTCACAGTATTTTACAGTAACAAGCCAAAATACAGCAAAAAAAAAAAATTGTTAACTGTACTGTTAGGAACTGCCGCACCAGAGCATCTTGGCTTTTTGGAAATACAAGTTGTTATAACAAAAATCTTCAATTCAAAGCTTGGATCCTGGGACAGGTATAGCTATTTAGCATCTTTACATAACAGGTTTTAAATCTAATACTGCCTGATAAGGCAGCATTAAAGTAGATTTACATGAGCAGACAACCACATGCCTGTTGTCCTCACACTTGGAACTGGACAGTGAAGTTAGATCCCATACAGAAGCCATGCTAACCCCTTGCATGGTCTCAATCCCAGCTACCACTCAAGTTATATATTCATATTCCCCTGATTCAGTGTTCAAATAGAGCAGTCACATAATGGTCTGTGTCTACTCATTCCAGCATGTGCAGGGGCAGATGTGTTTAACGGGGTTAAGCCAACAAGTATGGGGCGTAGGGATGGCAGATGGTATGGAAACAGAGTAAACTTGGGGAGAGCCAGAGATGTGGGATCCCTGCTGGCACCCACTAGCACCCACTGGTGAGGAGACAACTATGGTTCTCACCTTATCCCTTTCTCCTTCTTTTCCCATTAGGGTCGTGATAGCCACAACAGATTCAGCACCTGGTTCCTCTGCAAGGGTACACTCTTTAAAATCTATGCCTCTGTCTAACCTGAAAGTGTGTCATTCAAATTTCTAACCCCCATGTGCTTCCTTTCCCTTTCCAGAACATCAGAAGGGTGAATGTAGCAAAGACAGATGATCCTGCCCTTGAACTGGCACTCATTTTCCGAGTCGGTTTTCTATCACAGACTCCCTGCTAAAGCTGTTTCCCAGTAAAACAAAACAGAGCCCCTGATGCAGTAGAACATACTGGAACATAATGCACAAATCAATGATCATTTCAAATTTAAAACTTCATGCAAGACACACAAAACAGAACCACTCAGCTTTGCAGTATCTGTACAAAAAGAAACAGAACAAGACAAAAAAGGGGAGAAAAAAAACTGCATAGAAAAATAAAAAAATTACACCAAACTTGATTTATTTTCCGTCTTTGCCAGTGTATGCTGGGCTTAATTCTTCTTGTATCACAGCTGTTTTTCTCCTTTCCACCAAGCCCAGTCCAATGGCACAGCTTTCTCAATGTTTTCTCTGTCTTTGCTGGGTGAGCAAAGCCTTTTCATTTCACACATCATTTACAGCTCGCTGCTGTGATTTCAGAAAGTCAGTGGGCTTTTACCAAGCTAACAAGTGAGATAAACATTTTATGTGTCTGCTAATTCTGAAAATTCTGCAGATTTTGTGACAGTAGGTACCCTAAGCAGTCAGGGAAATTCAGTGGTTTCAATTCAATTTGCACCACATGGCAAACAAGTTTGCCTGGGAGCCAGTAAATAAATCAGAAAGAGAGAGAAATAAAGAACAGACTCTTCAAAGCCACATCCTATTCCTATCATGCAAACCTAAATTCTCTCAACTTTCAATGTATTCTATGTGCCTCCCTAAATTTATTCACTCACTCCTGATTTGAACTGAGAGACAAAAGGTAAAGATTTCTGTCTTTGTTTCTTTACTGTCATTGAGCCAGATCAAGACACTTTCTGCTGGAGTAAGAGAATGACTGCTCACTCAGGGACAAACACTGGATAATGTGCCCAGTGTGTCCAAGTTGAGTTTGTATTTTAGAGATCACTGGACATGAAAGACATGAGAATTGGGTGTCTAATCTGTACATACAGGATTTTATCTGATATTCCCCAAATTCAATAGCAAGGCTCCTGTTTATTTTAGAGGTACAGAACCAGAGCTCTATATGTGCATATGTGAATTGGGCAACTATGTGTGCAAATAACAATATGATCTACATAGATAAATTACAGATGCAAGTCAGGTGTGGTTTTTATGCAGGTCCAGCTTATGTCCAAAGCTTTTAAAATTGTGGTTCTGTTTGAACAAAGAGACAGGAAAAGTGTAACTAAACAGAAAAAGTGTCAGTTTTTCCAGAGAGATTTTTTTCATGCGAGAACACCTGAGTCCATTCTTCTGTGTAGCCAGAGATATGACCACTTACAGTCAATATATCATCTTATATTAAAACAACATCAAAAAAAAGCATTTAAAAAAAGCCATAAAAATTTTGCTACCTAGTTTGTTGTGGTTTTCTTATTTTCACATCACTAGTAGCACCCTCCTATGTGCAGTGAGCTTTGGCACTGCAAAATGACTAATTCCTTCTGGATTCTTAGAATGTTGACACCATCAAACCTCAAGATCAAAAAATAATTAAATGAAAGAATTACACATCTTATTTATTAACAACAAGAGAAGAAAGGGAATGGTGAACCATTTCAACCTGCACACCAGCAACTGGCAAGCAAAGGGCCTGATTCTCCTACTTTCATTAACCTTCATTTAATAGTGTAATAAGGCATGATCATAGTTAACAGAATTGGCAATAAAATGGCTATTCAAATTCAATCAGTATGAGAGAGTAAGGACTAAAAAAAGGATGAGGGAAAAAAATGGATGGATGCCTTCTATCTGGCATCACAGTCCAGAGACTGGAAAGTGATGATTGTTGCATGTTCCCTATTTCACACAGCAATATGTTGTAAGGAGGATGGAACCAGTCACATATGTTCTGGGCCTGGCTGGGATGCATCTGTTTTTTACGAGCATGAAAAGAATGTTTCTCCACATTAATCAGGACTTAAGGAAATACATAGCTACATCTTCTAAACCAAACAAGAGAAAGCCAGAGTGAAGAAGAGGCAACCTTCTGAAGCAAAGTTACACTTAAGAAAAAGCCTCAAGAAATTGGAAGTCAAAGGGCCCCCCATAAACTTTAGACTCAAATTCCCTTTACCCCGACAGTGCTCAGAGAAATACCCATGTTGCTGAGGGAAATCTCTTGTATATATACCTCTAGCAAAACAAAGATCTAATTCAGGGAAATACTAAAAATCTCAGACCTTACATGTATGACCAAATTTAAGCATGTGCTTAAATAAATTCCTGAAAGAAGCTCCAGTTGTTTAATTGGTTTATTTCAGCTATCATCAACCCTGAGTAGCTAAAAATTGAACCATCAGCATTTTAGTTATATCACATCAGAGCTAATTTTTAAGTTTGCCTTTTGAAGGATGCGGAGTTCTGTATCTGAAACATCCAAGGTCTTTTTCTTTTGGAGAGAGGTAATGTAGTAGATCAGGCAAAAATGCACAGGGGTCTCTGAATATTTTTGCTGAATAGATTGCTGTGCAAAACCAATTATTTCATAAATTTAAAAAAAAAATGCAAAGTAGGATATTTCAAACAGGAAACAACATAAGTAGCACTGGTTTTGAGAGAAATAATCATGTTACTATGGAATACTAATCCAAGCAAGCTTCTTTATATTCCAAAATATTGTTTTATATGTGGCATTTCATATTCTTTTTGGTGCGTTTTTTAAAAGGATGTAATATTTAGGAACTGAACTATTAGACCTCAGTAAGCCTGTTATCTCAGGAAGAGAAGGACTTATTGCAAGTGCTTGAAAAAGACAACAAAACAGTGAAGGGAAAAATGCCTCCAGTGCTGAAGATATTTTTAAGATATCATTGAACAATGTTAGCAAAATTAACACTTGCAAGAAAGTAGAAAAGGAGTAAGAAGCAGGGCTCAGGCAAATGCTAATTCAGGAGTTTTTCAGATTCCTATTCAGAGAGGCAAAACAGTCTCCTGGGTAGAGCTCCTCTGGGATTTGGGAGGCAGAAGCTGTCTCCCCAGCCATCATTCCCTGAAGCCCCAGGTGACCCTTCGCATTTAAAGCCAGGATGTTCCCTGATCTGCAGAACAGGAGCTGTGATTGTGTAGCACTTTGAGATCCACCATTGCAAAACTCTGGCTCAGGAAAAGGAATTCCAAAATATGTAATTAGTTGTACATAAGGGTACATGTATAAAGGGGGTCAGAAGTTTCTACCATTAGACTTTCTTTTGAAATCTGTTTAAAATTCAAGTCCACAATAGTAAGATGGCTGAGCTTTCTCTCCATTAAAGCCTGAAACCAGCAGAAAGCCCTAGTGGTGAATTACTGACTCTATTTTTTCATTTTAGTTTATACCAAATTCATCATATTTCAGTTGTTCTGGAGGTCAATATAATAATATATTTTTTAATGAAATTTATATGAAGCCTTTTGTCTCCAAATACTTGGCCAGGTATACACAAGTTGCACCTCATGCATCTTTGAGAGGCAAATAACAGCAATGTCCCTTAACAGGGGCTGCACAAATGCAAGGAAAGTAGCTTGCCCATACCCCCCAAAATGGTGACTGAGGCAAAATTTGCTTCCAAATTGCTGACATTTCCAATGAAAGAATTTATGCCATAGTACATGAAAAAGCTCTGTGTCTTAGGATTTTTTTCTAAGCAATTGTGGGTAAATTTGGGGTTGCAGCTCTTATTAAGAGGTAAGAAATAAATTAGACAGGCCTTCATTTGCACTGTGCAGCTGCAGCTCCTGTCAGTGGAATACCTCGAGGACAGACTGATGCAAAATATCACACCTTCAGAAGGAGGGGAGCTGTTACTGGGCTTCTGGCATCCCAGCTGGGCACTTGTGAAAATGTTACCCATAACAGCATTTTTGCTGATGTAATCCCTTCCTGACTTTTTTTTTTTTTTTTTTTGTACTGTGGCCCTTCAAACTTCAAGTAAAATATACAGGTTACTTTTCCTTCCTTTTACTGGGATCTACAGTGGGTAATTTCTAAGAGTTCACAGCAGGACACAGAAAGAGAAATGGTAACTTTAATTTGCTAAGAAACTCTACATTTTATTTCTAAATGTGAAAGTGGCCTAAATGATGATTCTTAGCTTTAGTATAAAAGGTATTTTAAAGCTTGCCCACAAAAATACTCTGTCTCCCTTCCCTAAAGTAGTCTCTTTCTCCCTCATGTCTTTCTAGCTGCATGGAAGTTATGTGTATTAGAGCAAAGGTACCACATACTTCTGGACTGAAAAATTAATGTGGTCCCGCTCTTACACATTAATTGCCAGGAATGGGATCAGAAAGAAATACTAAGGTGAAGTCTAGGTATAAGAGCACCAACAATAAATATTCTTCAGCTTTTTTGGGACCCAGACATAAGATTAAATGTTCCTATAACTCTTGGCCTAATATTTCAGCCAAACCTATAGCAGTGTCTTAGGTTTACAAGCTTCCTTTTTAGCTTCTATTCTTTTTCACCACTCCTTAGACTTTGAGACTCTAAAACAGCCTTTGTTCCTGCCAGCAACATTCTCCCATCATGCAGATTATGGATTCATGCACTTTCTTTATTTTAATGTGACTTTTTATATCCAGTGTAACCTTCTGACAATCGTGAACACTTGCTGTAAAGAAGAAAAGATATTTTCCAAAGTCTCTGTTCAATTATTAGTGTCATCTGTAATGAACTATTCCAGTTTAATTGCAGAATTTGTATCTTTTGTACTATGGACAAAATAAAACACAATAAAGATTAATTTAATAGGAAAACTAATGTTCATAGCAATTATTTCAAAGCTGAGGGTGCTTTTTCAATTTGCTCCATCTGATGAGGTGATTCTTTTGAGAAGACCATTAGACTCATAAACCTGAGGCACAGAGAGCTTAACACAGGAACATACATGAACACATTCATAGATAAATGGCACACCTCTGAATTACGACATAGCAAGTAAATGCACATTGCAGGAAAATGTTTGAGGGACAGTATTATATGTTCAGCCATGGGTGGATCAGTGTTTATATCATGTGATTTGGTAAAATCAAAGTGGTGTCTGTCTTGGTGGCGGTACAATTTACATTTATATTTAGGACAGCAGTGAGAAGAAGCTAAAACTGCTGTATTCTCTTTGACTGTAGTGTGCTTGTCCTTCACCTTGAAGTGAAAAAGGGATCATTTATGCTACTTTTTTCTTTTCTTTCCTCAAAGGTAATTGTCATATTTGGGGACTAAATTCATTGTGACTTCAGCCTTATTTTTCAACACTAGTCGATTCAAGTCTCCTATGCCTTCGACAATAGCTGTAGCAAATTTCAGCTTTTAGAGAACAAGAGGGTGGGGCACACAATGCCAGTGCCAAATCCCATATTGTCCCACGTTGCCGATGTGCTTGGTATATAGTCTAGGCAATATTCTACTTCACAAATACTCATTATCCAGTCCTCTCCAAATAGCAAACCATTAAGACTCAAGAACATACTAAACTGAGCACAGAGAAAGGCTTTTGAAAACAGTGTCTTAACTCTTCAGTGCACCTTTTGTTTGTGAAATGGCCATAACCCTTGCATCATATTATCTAATTTTATGCCTCTCTCTACAATAGCCTATAAGACCCAGGGATGACAGGGCCTATAAAACTATATCATTACCCATTTTTCCTGTTAATGGATCTATGTTTCTTCTGTTTGTTTCCCATCAGGAACTCCACTGTACAATGTCATGGATAACACATTTCTATAGCATGTAGCTAAGCAGCTCTCTTTGACTGGATGAGTCTCAGTTTGGAAGGAACAGCCTGCCAGAAACCACTAAAACCTTCCATACAAACAACCAGAAATTAAGGCTCTGCAGGGGAGCATGTCACCGCCTTACAGCAAGAAAATAAGAAGCAGAGCTATGGCAGCCCAAGAACCAACGACCTTTTATCAGAATTTAGTCAGCTGTTCCTCACAGCAGCTTTCCTACATTTCCTATTTAGCTTCCATCCAGTAAAAGGGCTCCCACAGCTGAGGTACAAGGTTCGTGATGCTCACATCCTGCTAGCACTGTATCACAAACCTTCGGAAGCACCACCGAACATCTTATTCTTCCATTACCACCAAGACAGTAATGGTGTCATTCGCACATGCATCACCAGCTAAGGTTAAGTGTTGTATCTGTTTAATATCTCATGCACTTTCTATCTAGGACTCTCCTCTGGTGTTGGGGGATGAACTAAGTACTCACTTGTATTTCCAGTGTGTGTAAATTAGCATTTACATGATATAATTCCCCATCTGCACACATATTAAAGAGACGTATTTCAAAGTCACTCTTCCAGGACATATATTGATTCACACCACGCAAAGTTGTCACCTGTCAGGGCAAAGGATTTGATTTACACATGACCCTGTGATGCACAGGGAGAGGTCAAGCTGCTATGAGTTATGATCCTACCTGAAACATCAGCGGATCTGTAGGAATGGTGCTGACCACTTCCTATGACCCCTGTGCCCACAGCCTGCTATCAAGGAGAAGTGCAGTCAAGGTCACAGCAACACATCCCTTTCAGGGCAATCCTTGCCATTGCCTTGAGGGAAATGTCTTTCTGCTCCTCCATCTAAGCAGTCTACCCCTTTCTGTAAGATGAGAAATTTCCTGAACTTTACCTTTCCAACACTGTAACACAAGTTGCTGTATAGGTCAGTCAACACATGTCCCCCTCCAAGCCGACAGGCTTAATAGTCCTCTCCTGGCATCTTCTTTAATAAGCAGCCTGACAGGTTATGTGGCTTCCAGTCATTTTATTGTTAGAAGCTGGGTGAAACCTAGTGTATGATGGTGGGCGTAACACTTCATCCTTTCATTCAGAATAAATTCAGAGAAGCCATTAAGGTTCTTTATGAAGCCAGATGTTTGAAACAATAATGGTCTCCACCCCAAACATAACTACATGCCATCTCCCAAAACAAAGACACATGTGGACAGAGAGGTTTAACAGGCAATTATGTTGTGAGGGTTTGTGCGTGACAGAAACAGCAAGACTAGAAAAGCTGGGGAAAAAGACAAAAAAAAGACCTCGTCACTGTTCTGACAAAAGGGAGAAGAATAAGCATCTGGAAGAGCAGGAGGTAGGGCAGGGAGACCTGACCCTCTGCGTAAAGAGATTATCTTCTACCAGATCCCCCGCAGGTTCAAGAGAGCAGTTCCTTGTGCATTCTTTGTCATAATACAAGATTTCATCCAGACCACCTGATCTCTTCTAACAAAAAAGCAGCAGTACCCTGAACTTTGGCTAACTTCTCAGGTCAGATATGTGTAACACCTAACCTAAAGGACTTTTAGTGTCTGTGCTCACACACATCATCTAATGAGTGAATAAAACTCAGATTGTATTTTGGGGGTAGGGGTTTTTTAACCGCTACACAAGCTGTGCAAACTTCCACTTTCTACCCAGCACTGAATACATAGTTCAGTGGAAAATTACCTGGCCCTGGAGGACACTGATGTCCAACATGGAAACTTTCAAAGTGTTTGGTGATACTGGTTAACTTGCAGCCACAGCAGCATTTTGCATTTGCTTCCAAAAAACAGTACACACCTAATGGTTCCTTTGCTGTAATTGCCATATTCCCTAGCCAGTAATAAGCAAAGGGTTACCATTTATTTAACAGATATCCATAATGGTCACATACAAGATTTTAAGGGGAAAATGTAAAGGAAAGGGGAAAAATGGGAACTGTCATTCTGCAACCATATGCTTCACACTCTTCATAAATTTATCGCTCTAATTTGCAGATGGACTGGAATTCAAAGTCTTCATATCACTGGCTTTATTCTGCCTTTTCTTACAGTTTGACTGAGTGCAGTCTTAAGAAAGCAGTGCTTTGGACCACTGGTACTGGTAAACAAAATGGAGAGCACATCCCAGCTTTTAAATGAACCATGTGCATCAACTGTGGACCGTGCTTCCCTCTGTCTCACTGTACTAGAGTAGTCAGCTTGCAAAACAGCTCATCTTCAGCTGCCCCAAAGCATCATGTCTTTCCCCCCCCCCCATACCAGTGTCTCCTTCCCATCATGCTTTGCCTCTCTGCATCCCCTCCACTTTCTCCAAAGAGCTCTCAGGAAGAGACAGAAGACTGCTATTCTCCACTGATCGTGTCAGCAGTGTTCTCAGTCTCTAACTCCACTCAGGAATAAACCTATAATTCTTTGCTGTTTTCCTCAGCCCTTAACTAAAGCCTCTCCTTCCCAAACACTGTTTCCTCCTGCACCCTGCAGTTGTCTGTGTGCTTCTCCTCATTCCACGCACTGGCTGTCTTCCCCAGCTTCCCCAGCTGCAGCGGGTTAAAAAGGAAGTATAGGATGTTGCCTGCAATTGATTTTAATTCTTTCCCTCTTGCTGCCCCTGCAGGCATGAGTTGGCCAGCCCAGCTGTGGCACTGAGTGCAGCCAGCTCTCCCTCACGCACAGCCTTCCCTCAACAAGCTGTGACTGATCGTAGAGGGACAAATGCACACACACAGTCATATTCATTTCTTTGCATGCTCTGGAGTTTTCTTACAGTATGAGGCCTACCAGAAGAAAACATCTGCTTTGTTTGTTTTTTAAGGTTATAGCTTCCTCCACAGACCTGGAAACGCAAACCTGACAGTGATTGGCCTACTGCGGGAAAAGGAGAGAGAGGCTCCAAACTGAAATTGCTCACTGAGAGCAGCTGAAGTGTTCAAGTAAAATTAAAATACAGAAGGCTTCATAAAACAAAAAACAGTGGGGAAGCTAATGGACTTTTAAATACTCTTTTTTTTAATAAGGCCCTAATGTGCTGTTTTAAGGAGGTGAGTGAGAGGAAGAAATGTGAAATTTTCCTTTCTACCACAATCTTTATAGAAGAGTCGAAATGATGCAGAGTGACTTTGGCTTGGACAGGCACCTCAGCTTTCTTCTCTCCTTATGCATAATACTCCACAAATCCTCTTGCTTATGAAGTCATCTAATGGGTGAGAAAGCCATAGTGTTAGACCATAACTGGTAGAACACCTAGCATGATTACTTGCAAGATTAGTCCCAGTCACCCTGTTTACCATCAGAGCCTCTCATTTTGTGATATCCCCCTTCTCCATGCCTTAAAGTTCTTGAAGACCCTTTCACCCACCAGTAGCTCCCTGGAAGGCCCAGCATGAGGGGACAAATGGCAAGTTATGCACCACATCTTAAAGGAGTGAGCTATAGTGACACAACAAAATGTCATGGCACCCACCAGATCAGGTTGCTCAAAGCCCCATCCGGCCTAGCCTTGACCACTTCAAGGGACAGTGTATCCTCAACTTCTCTGGGCAACCTGTTCCAGTGCCTCACCACCTCCATAGTAAAGAACTTCTTCCTAATATCTAATCTAAACCTACCCTCTTTCAGTTTAAAGCCATTCCCCCTTGTCGTATCATTACATGCCCTTGTAAAAAGAATCTCACCATCTCTCTTGTAGCCCCAGAAGATGAACTTCTGCTCTATCCGAGTGAGTGTAACTGTAGAGCCCTGGAGGACCTGTCAGTCCAGGACTAACTTATATGAAAGCAAGAATGAGGAAAGGTGGTCAGAAAATGGATCCTGCAGTCCTCCGTGATGCCAGGACTAAGATGAATGAACAGCAGGACAAAGCCTGCACAAAAAACCCATGTCTGAGCAGCTGAAGGGTGCCATCAAAAAGCTGTGGACAGATGCATGGATGTCCAGAACACCCTACATATACTAAAACCTGATGCATAGAGCTAAAGGAAGTCAAGTGCCTGATGATCCTGAAGACGTGAGGCCTGAAAAATGGGTGGAATAGCATAGAATTTGCTTTTCAAAACCCAAATTGACCACCAGTGGAGTGGTGCTGAACCTGGTTTGTGAAGATTGTAGTATCTGTAGTGGCATGGGGTAATTCTCTAATGAAAGCCTGTGTTCTGTGGGAACTGATGGTCCTACCAGAAAATGTTGGTATGACAACCCATCATGTCCCAGACCAGTCCAATTTTTGGTCTTCTGGAAGCAAATTGAGGTCATTGGTTAAGATTGGCTCTTACATTGACATCACACCTAGCTTTACAAGTTCCTAATTGTTCTTATTTATTATTGAAATACGGAGAGATCAAAGGAGATTATCGTGCTCAACATGGGGCACAATGGGGTATACACATCCTTTCAGTGCAAACGGTGACCTCTCCAAATAGTAAATATGAACAAGTAAATAATTTTGCTACTTCATCTAGTGATCTCATCTTAAAAAGGGGATCTCATGGAGGGATCCTGCTGGACACTCACAAGGTACCATCATCAATGTGAGTCCAAAGACTCTCAAGAACCTTAAGAGCTTTAAAAAAAGGAAACAGATTTTAAGCCTTGTTATGTATCAACTGTAGTCATCTTGCTTTACTCCTTAGATATTACTATTTGAGAGAGAAAATAAGATACTTCTGGGGGAGGGACAGCAGAAATAACAATTTGCAAATCTTCTTGCTGAAATGTATTTAAATCACAAATGCTGACATTTTACTGAAATTACACTTTTCCAGTAGAGGGAATATAGAAGAAAGAAGGACTGACCCTTCCTGTCTTGGATGATAAATATTAAATCTACTTGAACCCTAGTAATTTACATAAATTAAAGCAACACACAGAAAAGGGCTGGTTGAACCTAAAAGAACTGGAACATTTCTCAGTGCTCTGGGAGCCCTTTCTCATTTCAGTGTGGCCCAGCATCCTTGACTATATTTTCTAGTTTTCTAAAGATGAAATTCTAAAGTTATTCAGCATTTTGCTACAGTTGCAGAAGAAGCTGGGAAAGAGACAAGTGAAATTACAGGAGCAGAGACTACCTTCTGTTATTACACTTAAATTCTACTCTCATTCACTCCAGTTTCAAAGAGCAGCATTTGTAGCTAAAAGGAAAACTCACTCCAGCACTTAAAACCTTTCAGAAATAAACAGAAAAAACATTTTGGGGGAAATACACAATCTTTATCAGAGGAGCAATTGGCATCCTTAACTCCAAACAGGGAAGACTGATAGCTGACCCCTCAAATAAACGGCCATAAATCTTTCATTTTTGGGGGACAGTAATGACTGCCTGAGTATGAATTAACTCTATTGCATGAAACTGAATTTCATGTTTACTACTTCGTAAGAATGAAAAGAGAATGTGTCCTTATAGTGTTTATCTATGAAGAAACTTCTCTATGAATAACCACACAACAAGATTATAATTCTAAGGCAAGAGATCCAGTGAGATGTGGAACAGTTGTTATTCCCACAGCAGTAACTTACCATGGGACATTTAAGAGGGTCAAGGTGTCCCTCAGGATTGGTCTCTGAATTAGGACACTTACCATCCTGACATCTTCTCCTGAATGGTTCCCAGGAAACTGGAGCATGGGAATATATATAAGTTTGCTGGGGAGGCGGCCAGTATGGGAATACCAATTTGGTGTCCTTGGTCGTGGACTGGAGGGACTGGAATAGCAGTCCATGGCTGGCAGGGTGAAGGAGTAACTGGTTATTCTGTCACAATCCAAACTCATCATTATCATTCTACATTAACAGCTCTTGCCTTCTATGAACACCAATCTTATTTATGACACATCATACAGCCCCTGCAGTAAGCGAGGAACTCTGGCCCTCAATGTTTCAAGAAAAACTGCCTCGCACTGCATTTGCATGCAAAATGAATGAGGCAGGAGACCAGCTCCAGCAGCTCCCCAAAATAATATGCAACAATCTAATTAAACTTTATTGTAACTATACAAGCGAGGAAACAGAATTAAGGCTGGGTAGGCAAGCTCAATTTTGTCATTTCCTTAGCCTCTGAGTGTTTGCAATTTGATAGTCTTGTCATGTAGGGTTTCTAATAGAATTTTGTGCATTTTTAGAAAATAAATTAAACTGTGAACTTCTACATGGTTCAGCTTCTGCTAGGCCAGCAAACCAGACCAAGGCAAAAGCTTGTGCAACCAACTGGGCAAATTCACTGCGTTCTTCCATGCTGGCTTTTCTGTTGTCACTGTCTAGCAGAGGAACTCACCTTTCTTCATCAGTGCCTTGTTGGTCAAAGAGAGAGATTTCCTAAGCTAGAAATTGGAGCATAGCTTGGTACCTAGAGAGCAGAGTCTGCATTCACAAGAAAACACCCTGTGACCACCAAGGGCACCAGAAGAGCCAAAATATAATGCAGAACCAAACAGCAATCCATCCTGACATCTATGAGAACTGTTAAAATGACACAGCTGGAAGTGGTGTTTTTTAAAAGATCTTGGTTCTTGTACCTATCTCAGCTTACACTTTCCAATTAAAAAATTGCTTCTGGGCTCAATATCAAAGGCTTAAAATTGCAGCCAAAAACATAAGTAACTCAAAATAACCCCCTTAGAATGGAAACTCTTGTACATCCTCCATGCTGCTATGCCTGGAGTACACTGCCAATATGATGCTTAAAAAGAGGGAGAGAAACTCAGGGTGGGAGTGAAGCAAAGAGGAATTAGACCGAAAAGGAATGAAAGGGAATCCCACGAGGAGCCAGTAGAAAAGCTCCAGACATTCTGGCAGTTCTAAGAGTTTGTTCCAGGTGGCAAAATAGACACTCACTTGAGGGGGACTTTTGATGGAAAAGGACTGGTGGCTTCAGGGCACGGGCCTTAGGAGACCTGCAGTAACTCTGAATCTCTGCTGTATAGTCTGCCACGGCATATGATTAGCTTCCTGTGCTGTAGCGCATTGTAAAGCACTTTATAAAGCAATGAATTACACAGCTGAAGTGGAGTAACCACATGCAAGCAAATACGACAACCATTATGCTCTCAGCAACATCCCACACACAGCCACGAACATTTGCATTAGTGCCAATTAATCTGAGGTGGTACAAACTCAGCCAGGCATAGGGTTTGTTCTTTGGTGTGAAGGAGGAAGGGAGGGGAGAAAAATATCCTTTTGTCTTCAGAGAGGAAACATCTGTAGGAGTTTTCAAGGGCTCCGGTGACTTTGTTGAGCATGGAGCGGGGGAGCGTGCTATTGAGTGCTTTGATCTCACCAGCAGGTGACACTGCAGCAAGTGGGAGCAGCTATAAAAAGTTTGAAGCATTCTAGGGACAACTCCACAACCAGCGCACAAATGTGTTTAACGTGTGTGACTCACAGTTGCCGAGAGGTGGGAACATGCAGCACTGAGCTTTTGGTTTCAGCTCGTCGTTGTGTATTAATGTCTTCCTTTTCCCCTCGCTGCTCCCCACCACTGCTTTCAAACACCAGGGTGAAGCAGTCAGGAAGGGCGATGAATCTCTTAACCCTGCTGCATGTGGAAATGCATATGACTAAAGCACAGCCAGGGAAAACTGTTCCAACAGCCCTACCTCTCGCTGAAGTCAGCAGGAAAGCCATATCCTTTAACGTCAGTGCCTGAGAGAGGAGCCTACCAAGCACTAAAGGGGTGTTGTGTTTTTCCAGCTCCAAATTTCAACCAGCCATTCTGCATGAGAAAATGTGTTTGTGAAACACAAGTTTTCCCGTGATGTATTCTTTTAATCCTACAGCTAACATAAAAGAAAGCAGATTAAATACTTGAGAATTAATAACAGATTTACCTCTCATACTTCTCTGTTCTGGTTGCAACTGCCAAGGAGGACTGACCCTACATAACCCTGGGCTCAAGGGGCCTCACAGGGGCTCAAGAAGATCAACCTACTCCTACATGATGATCCAATACCATAACGAAAAATATTCCTGCAGCTAGACGTCCTATGCACAAAAATTCTCAAGTTCTAACTTCCTGAGCAAGGCTTGCACTGCATATTCTGGTGAGGCCCATGGCTACTGTATCCCGCTAAAGGGTAGAGTGAAGGTTGTCTTACTTTTTCACTCAGCAGTTCCTCAGGTGCAAAGGGAATATAGTCAAAGCTGCCAAGTTTTGTTCGGCTCCCTGTGTGGTATATTGATTTTGTAAATGGGTGAACTGATTTACCACTTTCTAGACTATTTGCACAAAGCCTTCTATCATATTTCCCATTCAAGACATCCTGCTTCAAACTGCAGCAAGAATTTGTTCCCAAATACTTGCTGCTGTGCATAGGGGAAGCCAGGAGTCCTTCTGAGAGAGTCTTCAGAGAATCTGAACACTATTTGCAAGAGATGATGGGAGGCTGCAGGGCACTGGCAGGCATAGGCGGGTACCCACGTAGAGTTTAATGCCAGAAGCATTTGTAACAGCTTGCACTCTCAGTTCTGCCAAAGCATGGCTGCTCTACTCCAGGTGTGTTTGGTACAAAGAGAGTGGGTACCTGGCGCTGGCACAGTGCAGCCAAAGTGAATATCTGTTGTCAGCTTGAAGTGTATGTGAACGTGTTAAAAATCAGCTGGAACATGTCAGCCAATGACAAAGGTGCCAAAATCAGGGTGCTGGGCAAGAAACGCAGTCACAGGCAATTCCAAAAAGCTCCACAAAAGGTTGACAGAAACACAAGAATTCAAGGCTCAAAAGGCGTTTCTAAGTGCTTCTACTTCAGCCAGCAAAACAAGGGATCTGAATAGCTCTTCCATAATATTTTACATATCTTTGGGAATGGAGGTGGGGTATTATTATGTGAACTAGAATGCTGTAGAGCATCAGAAGGATGCCCCCCTTGGAGAGACAAAAGCAGTTTTAAACCTAATCACTTAAACAGGATACATTTTCAGCACTACACCCCCTCCTGCAAGTCCTGCGGTTTTACTGTCCACTGCAAGTGCCTACGGTTTTACAACTGCACCTTCCCATTGATGCAGAGTTACAGTCAGGCCAAAATGACAAGGATGAAGAAACTCAGAAGTAACTTTGCAAGGAAAGCAAACATGTAGCATAAACCAGTTGAGAACCCATTTATTTTGACTAGGAGCCCTTGGAGACATTGTTTGTGATGACCATATGTAAAAGACCATGTCTAAAGTGTGACTCTACAGAAGGTGTTCCCTCACTGACTGCAAGATACACTGATGGACTTCAGACTCTAGCTTCCACTGCTCAGATGTATCTTGCAATTTCTCATATGCGCACTGAAGTAGACAGGTGAGGTTATAGATGTGCCTGATATGTTACTTTATGTCCATTAAACTATCAGCATTACAAAACTGCAGTGGAGATTGCCTGTGGACCTTTCAAGACTCAGAGAGAGAAAGAAAAGGGCAAACTGCAGAAGGGCCAAGCACTTTATCTCTTCATCACTCCCACTTCCTACATGAAAGATTCACTGGCAAAATTTGCTCCTAAATTGAGGGTTTTTTGGAACAACACTCCTTAGTCACATAAGCAACACTTTATTTTTCCAAGTGTAGTTATTTAATTTCTTCACATTTGAATTTTCATGTCACTTCTCTTCCTCTCTGTAGTTTTTGCTTTTTTAAACAGTGTGAACACATTCTGTAATTATTGGTGACAGCCCAATGTTTAATGGTGTTGAGTGTCTTTTATGGCACAGTCAGACATTCGTTTGGGAGACAGCTGTCTCTGCTTAAAAAGTTGCTGCCCCTTAACTCTTTATCTCTGCCCCCATGACTCAGATGTGGCAGCTGTCCGTACCTGCAAACAGTTGAACCAAAGCCTGTTTCTCTCCACACTGCAACAGTTTGGAAGAGCCCATGGATTCGGTTACTGCACCTCGGCAAAGGGGAGCAGGAGCAAATAGCTGATCAAGCAATAACTTGTTAAACCACCACAGCTGTTTCTCAAGCAAACATCCGACTGTGCTGTTGGAGCCAGCGTGGCGCATGTGGTGCTGGAAAGGAAGAGGTTTCCAAAGCTGGGAGATGCTGTGGGAACCGTCCCACATTCCTCCCTGCCCCAGCTGAAAGCCAACTGCTGTGCTGTGACCGCGACTGCTCTACAGGCTCACCCACTCTGTCTCCCAGCCTCCTCCTGGCTCTCCGTCTTTTTTCCCTGCAAGTGCCAGAAGTACCATCGCATACTCAAGGCACAGCTGAACTTTTCTAGCTGCTTTTATCTGCTGTTTCACATGAACACGGTTGATATGGCATGCTTCCCAGCTGTTTTCATAGAAGACTGGCCCAGGCAAGCACAGCTTTAGTTAGATATACTGGGTGTGACTGATTACTTGGTACACAAGTCAGGAGGTGATTTGATTGGCACCAGTCCCAAGTAATGTGAAGTAACACAAAACTCATCTATCACCATGCGGTACTTACCAGGTGAACCTTCATGAAGAGAACTTGCCTGACCTGATAATACAGTATTACCCCCAATAATTATGTGATTTAATACTAGTGCCGATTACCCACCAAGGAAGGGCAGGGGGGAGGGCAATTGCAGCCATCTGTGTTTGTTTGCCTGAATGTTCCCATAAAAATGTTCTCAGCATACACTCTACTCACAAGCAGCAGTCTTGAAAGGGCGTCAGGACACCATTCTGTGGGGCAGTGCTGTGCCACTACGTGTGTTGTCAAACTACACTGCTGACACTGCCAAACTGTTATATCTTGAGATTCTTGAACTATAGGAAGAGATGTGGAGTGTGTGAGAAACACAGTCCCCTCCTTTACTGAGCAGAAAAAAACTAATCCCTTGCCGCAGTCTTTTATATTGCTACAAAAGCAACTAACACATTTTTATGTTATCTGTTCCCTTGCTCTGCACTTCAGTGAAGTTAGGCTAGAGCAATTAGTGACTTTTCTGCACTGTCTGAAAGAACAGGCACTTTCTAGTCCTCTTTCAGCTTACTTACCAGAATTATTTTTTTTTAAATTAATTCCTCTGTTGTATCAGCACAGTAGAAAATGGGCCTAATACTTTTGTCATTTGTAAGTCAGCATATGATTTTATACAATTTATACAACAGCCTAAGAAATTAAAGCATACCTGTTGACAATTTGCAGGATTTTCCTATACCATTAAGGCCAAAAAAAGACCACTGTGACCATCTTACCCAGTTTCACCTACAACATACAGATGTGGCTTGAGTAGAGCAAGTCTTGACCTAAACAGCTCTAATGACAGAGAATCCACTGCATCTACCTCCCTTAACGTTGAAAAGGCTTTTCTTCTACCCAACCTGAGGGAGTGGAGAGAGCTCAGGAATTACATTTTCCACTCCAGAAATGCTTTGTGCTGTGTGATACAACAGAAGAATACATGATTGCAACAGATTCCCCAACTCCCTCTACCTCCCATCACTCTTGCCTCCAGCCTTGATCTGGGGAGTGTTAAATCCAAAAGTATTATAATGAGGTTTTGACACTAGTAAAATTTTCATAGCGAAGACAATATTCAGTTTTTAAGAAATTGCTCTTGAAATACAGAGGTGTAAAATTATGCTAGTCTCTTCTCATCTGGCTTTGAATCATCCCAGATGGTTGTGTGGTGGAGATGGCATTTTCCTTTTAAATCTGCAGGATTTTTCCATTAAGCTCTATATAAGTTTTTCATTAGTTTGTTATAGCTACAACCAAAGTGCACAGCTTTCTCCCTTCCAAAGGAGGAAATTAATACTTTCATTTAATAAAATTGCCAAAGGAGATGTTGGGAAGTCCTCTTAAATATGATAAAATGCCATAATAACATATACATTTATAACTGATATTCCATTGTGAGAATTAACCTTTGGAAAAAAAGATGACTTTAGAAATAAAATCCAGCAAGTAGAACTCTTCAGCGAATCATCTTGAAAACCCTGACATGGGGAAGTGCTCAAGGCAAAGACCCTGTGCTTCCACCATACCAATTTTGTAGGTAGCATGTAGTGAATATTAGTACCTCTCTCAGCTGTACCTGGGCATTTAGGAGTAGTATCACAATAAAAATCACCAGCACCATCACAAACCTTTCTAAAAGCCATGGGTTTCACAAAGGAGAAGCTAAAAAGCTCCATGGGTATTCAGTTTATTCAGCAGAACAGCTAATAACTGATCCCACAGTCCTTATTAAGGAAGAATCTTATTCCTAAAGGAAATTCAATTGAACTCCATTAGCTCAAATGCTCTTCACCAAACAACCAGTAGCCTCAGAAGATTGGAGACAGATGAAAATGTTCCTTCCTAAACCTAGCTGCCAAATGGAGACAGCTGAAAATTTTCAAATGGAATTTCTACAAGGGCTTAAAATCAAAGGTATTTTTGTTTGAGTAGGAAAGCAAAATCAGGTCTCCAACAAAGTAAAGAGGCATAGCAACTTTAACAGTATCACTACTGTCTTTGTCAAAAAACTTCAGTATTGTTCAAGCCATTGTGCTTCTGCTCTATGGGGCTACCAGAAACTGTTTTGCAGGTCTTGGTCCAGAACCCAAATACCAAGCCAGAAGCAAATAGGTTACAGACTAGGTTTTATAGGCTTCTTACTGTGTTATACACAATATACCTCTGCAGTATATGGAAAGATGAAACCAACAGTGTTGCAGGACATTTAGCTTCATTAGTATGGTCAGCAATCAGGTAAAAGGCAGCTGGAGTTCAAACATGAAGATGGTGTGGTTAAAGCAGCATGTTTCCTGTCTTGCTGCTGTACACTGCTCCTGCAATTCCCAGTCATGCAAGCACACTGCTGATTTCACTAGCACTAACTGAACAGGTAAAGAGCAATCTTCCCAGAAAGTTGAAGGATTTAGCCAGAAAGCTGTTCTTCAGAGACTAAATTAGCTATTTCTTCTTTTTTTCCCAGTGCATCATCTTCGAAGTGCAAATTAGTAGCAAATAGTCATATAGGCCAGTCAGAGATGGGAAGACTTCTCCAGACCTTACAAGGGTGTCAAGTGCAGTTCACAGAGAGCAAAATTAATGCTACTAGAGACAGCCAAAGTTCACCTATGAGCAATTCTCTGATGGGTGATTGCTTCTTCCATTTTGCTTTTACAAGCTTTAAGGTGCATAGGTAAAATAAGATCACAGAGTGACTGAGATGTTTTTATAAGTGTGGACAAAGAAGGCAATTTTAAATCTTTTCTGATGTGTGTATAATTACAAGTGCCTTTCAGATGTTGTTAATATGTTTAGGTGCTTAGGGAAAGAAATCTTAAATGAAAGATAACCTTTTAATAGATTACTTTATTACAGCAGCACTCAGCTTCAACACTATATTCAGGGTGCAGTTAGCCTCCCATGTTTTCTTCAGGTTTATAACTTATCTCTAAAAAAATCATATGAATTCATGCCAGCTTACAAAATTTCTATACTAATTGGCAAAGTAAAAAGCTGGTTAAATTTTACAAATACAAATACCTACTGGCTAAGGAATTAAAGAAGATTATATTTTTCTTTTTTTTTTCCTTTTTTTGGCAGTCACCTAACTTCATAACCATTTCTCTGTACGAAATATATTTGGCAAATGATTAGTATATATTGATTAGTTATTACACAGGAGAACTGTTATTGCAGAGAATTTTTTTTAACTTAATCAAAGCTTGCATTAGACAACAGATTGCAAAAGCTCCAAAGGGATCATTAATAAAAGCCTTTTAAAAAAATTAAGTGAATTTAGTGCTTATGAAAACAAGAGATCAGTGGAGTTGGCCAGAGCCAGTGATTCACAGACTTCCCATAAAGCTTTGCCAATACATTATGGTCCTGGACTAAGACTGTCTTACTATTTCAGCCATGAGTTCTCTCTGAGCAGGCACTGTTGTTCACCACAAGCTGCATGGCATGCTCACAATATAGGACAGTTTCTAAAATTACATTCCTAGTCTGAGCACCAACATGGTGCACCTTAACCGTGCAGTAGTCTTGCACGATGCCAGTGGACCAACTTACATGACCACAATTTGGCTCTTAACTGTCAGCTATGACTTCAGCTAGAGCTTGAGGCCAGCTTTCCAGGACAGTTTGGCAAGCACGGGTGCAGTACATCATGTGGATTCGCAGTGGTGCAGCTACAATACTTGATAATTCAGTTCTGCACAAAATCCTGCTCACCTCCCTCTCCCAAACAGTCTGTTTAAAATCAAGTTGGGCTGCTGGCACAGGTAAAGTAAGCAGGACTTTGTTTTCAAGTTCTCTATTTTCTGATGACATGACTGGTCTTCTGTACTCTGTGAGGGAAACAAACCTCTTAGGACTTTTATTGGAGCTCTTTAAAGCACTTTAAGTTTTTACTTTCTCTTTTCTATTTGCACTGTGCATCAAGTCTTTTAAAAAATAGGTCCCTGATGGTGATCTCAATTTTTGGCACCTGTGTTTTGAAGACCACCAAAGCACTACCCCTTAAACACTGGCATCTGAACATACACACGTTTCCCCTGAGATAATGTCTTAAGTTTCCATAAAAACAGTGGGATTACCTGCCTACACTCAAGTAAATTGATATTCATCTGCTTGAGAGCAAGAGTGCAGGGTGGGCTAGATCTTGACTCTCCTGTTGCACGTGTATGTCCTGAGTGCTCTGCATGGTCTGTCTCTCCACTTTTCCCCCACTTCTAAGGTAAGGATGAGAGTAATGTTTCTCTGCCTTCCAAAGCCATTGCCATGACTGATGCTGTAGAACACTATTGTGTGGTGTTCAGATACAATGACAGATACCAGGTATGCATATAAGCACTTTACACACACTTTTTTCCCAGCACCTTTTCAGCCAAGAAAACATATGGTAGGTGCTTCCCCTTGGAGCTTGTCTTTCGGCTCCTTGCAAGTGTTCAAAAGACTTATTGCTGAGTAACTTCTTGACTTCTTTGCCTGAAGAAAAATATGCACACATGTGTCAGTACACAGACCTACCATACAGGAGGCCACATTAAGGCTTTTAACATGTATCATTAGTGGCACTATAAAGTAGTGTAATATTTTATATGGTACTCCAAAGGATCCATTACATTCCACCAGTACAAATTCACTTTTTACACAAAGGTTTGGCAAGATTAATGATCTGTTATGGTCTATTGATTAAATATTACCTGTAACAGAATTGCTTAAATACATATTTACAAGATAAACTGGAACAGCTCACAGTCATTACAGTCTTTGTGGTAATTAATAGGAATGTTATGTAAATACACATTTAAGTGATTTATATAATAGGGCTCCAAATAAGCTGTTATAATCTATCATGCTGTAATGAATTAGCTCCTTTACTGTAGGTAGGTATCTGACCTCTACTGGAGTATGAAAGACCTGCTTATATGTCTCACTGCTCTTGCCTACCTTCAACAGAAAACCATGCCAGAAAAAGCTACTACTGGAGAACAAAAGGAGCAAAAATGTCCATTAGATATGGAGTAAAACAGGTCCTAAAAAGCTCTGTAGTCATCTTGGCTAGGGAATGAATGAACACTTCTTTGACTGCCTCACCTGCACCATCAATAGGCCCAGGAAGGCTGCAGGAAAGATTAAGCTGACAGACAAAAAGCATGCTCCATATGGAGAAGCTGCCTCTCCCTTAAGTGCCTTCCCTCCCCTACTCCAGAGCACAGCAGCCACATAGGAGCAGACACACAAGAATAAACTTTACCTAAATCATCTGAGGAAGTGTGAGGACCATCAGAATGGGCTGGACATGGGAACAGATCTGGACCCAGAAACCTGAGATGGAAGTTGCTGGTATTTCATGGGGCGTAGCTATGCTGCAGTCCTGATGTTCATAATGCCAAAGTGAGGGGTAGTCTGCACCATTCTCTCTTAGCTAGTGCCTAATCCAGATACAGGTACCTCACACAGTCTTTCTCAGGGTGAATAGGGGAGAAACCATCTTTGGACAGCCATTAACATAGGGATTTTCAGTCGTCCCCCCCCAAATAAAGAAATTTGAGGAAATCATTAGACATCACAGAACAGATGCTGGAATACATTTTTAAGTATATGACTTCTCTTCAATTTGAAATTGTTACAGCTAATTATCATTGTCCAGATTTTCAATATGCCAGAAAAATATTAAGTTACTTATGCTACTTTTGGAGTGTCTTCTTCACTTCGGTTTGGGAACAGCCTAACATGCAATATGATTAAAACAGGCTCTAAGTTACACTTATGGCTTCTTAGGACCATATTTTCCTTTGTTTTGTTCAGAAAAAGGAATACAATAATTGCCTATTCTAAAACTTCATATTATTAGTTTTAACACTTTCAAGTGTTCAAAGTGTTCCTCCAACACGTGCTCCAGACAAAGCAGTCAAACCTCCTCTGACCTCACAAAGTGTAAACAAAGACTTGATTCAGCTATTACTTACCTTGATGAGGCTATCTTTCATATGTTATCCAACTTAACAGGTAGTGACTGGAACAAAATCATGAACATTATTTGCTAATAGAAAAGGGACTTACAGGGTCACCAGACATTCTATGCAGCTACAGGTCTCACAGGCATAGTGGACAAAGCATAAGCATGTTCTGACGTACCAGAGACACTCCTTCATTCCCCAAGATAGGGAACCAAGCCAGTTCACCTACATGACAATCTGAGAAGATCCACACGTCTTTAGTGTATGATGGAGCCTTGGTGCCATTTCTGCCTAATGAGAAAGACGCACGACTACGTGCGTCCACTAGCCATGCCCCACAGCGTGCTGTCGATGCGGGGGCGCAAAAGATGCCTGCTCTTCTTTTGGGGTTCCAGATGCAGCTCTTGGAGCAGCTCTGACAGGATAAGGGTGGTCCTCCACACAGCCACTTTTAAACTCACATGAGCTGACCCTGGTGGGAGCAGGTTTGAGCCCTCAGCCAGTAGGCAGCCACTAATGAAATCCATTAAACTGTCAACATTTAGAGAACACTGTTTTACAAAACCACTTAAACATACCATGCAACAGACAGCTGAATTAGGCCTGTCTGCCTGTGTGGAGTCAGAAAGAGCCATGTTACTCTTCAGGGGATTGAAAACTACTTTGCAGAGCAGAGCCCTGACTTTTTTGATTTTATTTTTAGCAATTATTCAAATGTATCTGAAAAGGACAAGTGCCTTCTTACTTCTTTCAGAGTAAAAAAAATTAAAATCTTGCTATCAAAGACAACCATCACCATCCAAAAATGAACAAAAACCCAAGCCACTGATACCAAATGGACTTTGAAGAGGTGATTTGAAAGCAGGGGGAGACACACTAGCAAACAGGGAAAATGGCTGCGTGCCATCGGAGCCACACAGCAGGGTGTTTTAAGATGCACAGAGAGAGGTCAGAGCCTATTGCCAGTAAAAGACTGCAATGTAGCGAGCCAGTGTGCAAGAGAACTGAGCTCAGAGAAAAGATGAGGATCGTAGGCCCCCCCGGCCACTGGCAGCTGCTGTGCATGTGTGGTTATGTGCCACAGACTGACAGAAACGACAAACCGAGTTGTCGGAGAGAGGCCAGAGCAACTCGAGTCGCTTTGTAAGAAGCCCCGTGGGGTGAGCAGTGGTGTGCTACCAGCATGGGCTGCTAAAGGAGCAACCCAGCCACCTCCTGCTTGCTGGAGGTGAGGAACTGCAACTTGACCAGTAAGTCACATTCTGTAGGAGACTTGAGGGGTGGCGAATGATTTTGAGCATGAAGGGAAAAAAAGGTGAAAGGAGTGTTCACTGTCTTTTCAGTTTCTGCCCAGCAATGACTCAAACTAACAGATCCACTGTCTGAATATGTTAAGGGAAGCTGGTTTCACAAAGGCTGCCTCTCTTCTGGTCCATCTACTGCTGGAGAAGACATGGGGTGCTTTTAAGGGGCTTCCTACAACTTCCAGGAACATTTTGGAAAATACAGTATATTCAGATAGATCTTTTTCTCTTGTGCTATGCTGTTTCTGTCTTCTCATTCATATAAATCTATATATCAAAGGAAGGTTATTTTTTTCCTGTATTTTTAATCTCATAACTGCTTATTCCTTGACCTGGAGCCATAGCTTCCCACCCTGCCGAAACTGCACTAGAGGAGTTTAATTTTCCTGAAAGGCTTGAGTTTTCAGTTGAAAGAGACAGAGGTGACTATTTAGACAAAGAACAGTTATGATATAGAAAACACAAGGCAAACATCAGTGGAATCCTCCTCGCCAAATAAATCTGTGTCCTGAGTAAGAATGACAAGAAAACATGCTCTCCTATGATCAGGAACAGCTGGTTTTCTGCAGTGAAGTTTTCAGGAGAGTGGCCATTTTGTGGAACATACACATACACAGAAGTCCTGACCAGTACATGATGGCTTTTGACTCCACACAAGAATGACAGTCATCAACTAGCAAAAACTGGTGGCCCAAGAGAATTAAAGGTTTTGATGGCTTTTGACTCCACACAAGAATGACAGTCATCAACTAGCAAAAACTGGTGGCCCAAGAGAATTAAAGGTTTTATAGTCATTCCCAGCCTCAAAAAGCATTCAGTCTTACAAACCATCACTTCTTGGACATCGGTGTCATCTCTTGAGCAATGAACAGTGATGTCACAAGACAAGCATTAAAACTGCAGGTGTATATAAAATAAACAGTCAAAACAAGTAAACAGTTTCCATGCAAATTTCCCTAGTTATATCAAATGTAGGAAGGGGGAAAGCAGAGAAATAAATGATACATCCACACAATTGGTTCTAAATAAAATGTTTTTCAAAGCTCACCCAGAGACATCGCTGACTCTTTAACATTTGCTTTTTCACTAATTTGTATTCTGCCAATTTTTAAGCTATTTCAAACACCACCTTTATTTAATAAAAATGCAAAGTACAATGGGGAATTTATGCAAACAAGGTTGGCAAAATATCTTTGCAGGACACTTTTGAAGCACTCAGGAAATTAATGAATTAATGAATGAACATTTTAATAGTTTGGTGTAACTGGGATACAGCCTAACCAAAACACTAGACTTGACACTTTATTACCATCTAAATATCCATAGAAGTGAACACTGACAGAGTAAAATAGTCTCAATTCAACTCTCTGGTGGTAAGTCACACACCTCCTAGACCTCCTAAAATTGTCACAACTAGTCACTACTAGTTATCGTTATTCAACAAAATCATAAACAAAATACTTTTCACTCAAAAATCATTAACATTTAACAAAAAGAATGCATTGTTATTCTTAGGGTATGAGTTTAGGATTATGGTCTAACTTTTGAAAAGCCTCTACTAACTTAAAATGTCTTATCCAAGTTAATGTTTAAAGCTAAAATGACCTAACTGGTCACAAGACTTCTTGGAGTACAATAGAAAAAGAAGGAAAAATGGATTTTCTCCATGATGGATGAGTTTAGGAAAGTCCCATGGGAATTATTGCCTAGTGTTTTTCAAAAGATTTGCTTTTTGATTTCACGATGGTGGACAAAGGAACATTATTCAAGGAACCTGCTTCCATTCCCTGCCTGGTTAAGCTGTCCACAAGACTACAGTACCACATTACTTGGGTTCCCAAACTAAGATTCTTGTGCTGCATTGAAGTCAGCCCCAGTTGACTTAAGTCAGCAGCCATTTCAACCAAAGAATTCCTTCCACAAATCAGGGCCACACATGATGTTCTGGAGATTTTAAATCGACAAAAGAACAATACTTTCATGTAACAGAGGTCAAAGGTACATTCAAAGTACATAAATGGGTATATTATAGGTAATTTTAAGTGGCATTAAAAAAAAAAACAAACAACTTGTTGGACTTTGTTGAAACTGATCAGTCATTTTTGGTTACCAGTCCTTTACTAGACTTTAGCAACTTTTTATGTGTAGAGTCCTAATATAAGCTGTAGTTTATGCAGCTTCAAATTTCAAAAAATGAACATCATAAATTCTGTTCCTAGCTCCATATTTAACAAGTAATAGGTCTCGTTTTCCAGATTGCTGAATAGTCTGTAATTCTCTTCACTTCACTGGGAGCCATTGTAGACTCAGCATTTTTCAAAGCAGGATAATTATTTAGTTGCCCAAACACGATATAAGAAAACTAACTCACAGCTAACTACTACAAAAGTAACTGTCTTGCACAGAAGTGGCCGAGTTCTGGTTCTTCACAGAAGAAAGGAAACAAGAAACCTAGGTCTCCACAGGCAATGAGTATATTCTAGGGTATCATCAACCCATGGGAGCTGGGTTGGCAAATAAATCAGCTGTTTTTATAGAGTTCTGCATTGCCACAACCAGACTTGCACCCAAAATAACTGTTTGAAAGCTACTTCAGGTGTCTCCATTCTGTTACTGCTTGCCAGCTCGGCACACTTGGTGAGGGAGTGCAAGCACCCTGAAGGGCTACTCTTCTCAAAGGGAATAGAAATGGGAGATGACTTCACTCCCTCCCATATCAGCTGGGGCTGCTCGCCCCATCAAGCCTGTAAGCTTCCTTTCTCCTTCACAGACAAAATATCTTCATATATAACCTCTGCTATGCATTTGTATGTCACTGATATTAAGAGGAAGAATTTGGCTCCTAAGCAGGAAACAAGGCATTTCCAAGGGAGAACTTTTCATAGCAAAATTCTTGAAAACCATGAAGAAGCCAAGTGTTAAAAGTCCTTCTGGTTACTCTAAGACAGAGTCTCAAAAGAGCTCAAATCTCACACACTAAAATAAGAGACAGGTTTTCAATAAAGCTGAGTATGCTGAGATGATTTTAAAAAACCATTCATTTAATTCGGTGCCTAAATCAGAGTCCATCTCATTCTGAGAGATGATGCCTATTGTCCAAAGAATTCAGTATGTTAATTGCTTTGCAAGATTTTCCAAGAACCTAGTTTCCCTCCCTTGTGCTACCATTACTGGTTTTAATAACAAACAGGTCTTTTCTGGAGGAGGGAAATTCTTTAAAAGAACAGAAAGACTTTTTTTCCATCCAAATGTAGTTCCCGTCATAAAGGTAGAAGATATCCCAAGCTGTGTCCCGCATGGACCATCTGCCCACACAGCACTGAAAAAAAAATCCAGGACGTGTTTCGTGGAGGAGGAATACCCACTCAGCATTTGGGGGAAAGGAGGCAGAGAGTTGAAACTGAATTAAATAAATGATCACGTTATAGTGCTTTACCTTACACGTAAAGTGTCTACTGCCTAAGAAAATTCTGAAAATTCTTGCTAAAGCATACACAGAGTCAGTTTTAAAGCACCCTTTAAAGTGAGAGCCTTCGTTAATGGTCTTAAGGAAAACTAAGTACAGCAGAATTCCACATGCTCTTCACAGGGACAGATACTTTGTTTCCTCATTTGGTGTATATTTTAGCACTGGGAGGACTGATTAAAGAGAAACAGTACTCTTCTAGCAACAACTTCCATGATATCCAGTTTCCTTTCAATATCTGAAACAGCACGGAGCACTCAGTCTGCACTGTTACTCTGTCCCATGCTATCTCAGAGACACAAAAGGAGTGCATAGAACAGAGCAGCTCAGATAACTGAGATTTTAGACACTTGTCAAAGTGGAGTACAGCTGACTGGGAGTGCTCAGGGCTAGAGACAGCTGGAAAAGTGCATGGCAGGCTTTTCATAGAGATGGCCAGAAAAAGAGTGAGCCAGCACCACACAAGTCAAGTTCCACCTGCATTTACACATTTACCTGTAAATGAATGAACTCTGACACCACTGGGCCTCAATGCCATCCAAAATTATAGTCAAGACCAACTAAAAATCAACAATCATCTACAACACAGACATATATTCTTATATAGGCATTGGCTCCCAAGCAAGCATTAATTTATTCTGCATTTTGTCTGGCTTTGTCTGATGTTTATTTTTATTAAAGTTAACCATGGTAGCTTTACAACAGTTTAAACTAATGGTTAACCAGACAGATGAAATCTCACTAAATGTTGTTTTTGAACTGACTCACTGAGACATGAGCAATTTCAGTGAAAGTACAGAGCCTTGAAGAACACAGAGAAATGCCTTTCTGCCTAACCCTGATGATGGGAAGCCTTCCTTCCATGCTTTTCTCCCACTAGACCGATATTTGTTTTGCAAAGTTGACAAGGGTGACTGAGTATTAACAGAAAATCTCAGAAATTAGGTCATCTGAGCCCAAAGCCATGAAGTAAACTTTGCTCTTCCATATAGGAAAAACAGCAGCAAGCTCTGTATTCAGATCCAGACAACTGGATTAGCTAGGTGCATTAAGCAGACAAGTACTAACTCAGTGTAATCATGCCTTCGTCTGTTTTCCCTTTTTAACTACTTGAAGTTCCACTCTTTTTTTCCTTTGAGAGGTAACTACTCCAATGAGGTTTGAAGCCTGAATCATTACTGACCCCATTCAGTGGGGTCACTCCTGTGTAAAACTGGAGTAAATGAAGAGGAAGACAGATTTTTGGATACTTGAGTGTTTACAAAAATTTTGGCTAGTTGGAGAAGACTGCCCATGAATGACTGGAGTAGGATTGCCATGATAACGCTTCTTCATGACTTTAACTTCATATACAATATAAGACCATTCTGCATTACATTTTATACCTGACACAACACACAGAAATAAATTTTGGCAAGTATCCCCCTGGAATCTGATCCACAATTAAAACTGTAGCTAACATGCGAAGATAAACTAGACCTAAATTCCAATGCATTAAAAAGAAATTTCATAAACAGGTCTGAGAACTTCATAAAGTTTTGGGTTGATCAAGGAAGCAGAAGAGAAAGGAAAAACAAGGAAGCCTCAAATGCCAGCTAGTTCTGTAGCAATGAATAAAGAGAGAATGAAGCTCAGCTCATCCTCAGTGACTAACCCAGGGCTTGAACAAATGACAAAGACGATAGAAAAATAGAATATCAACTAACTCAGTTCTAGCTACTCTGCCCTAATGTGGTCATTTTCTACCCACACACATCACTTTGAGCTACATCATCCAAAAGCATTTTTGCTGATGCTTACAGAATCAGCAAGAAACTTAACAGAGTAGGTTGGACCTTGTAAATCCACACCTTAACAGATGGCAATCATTCTTCAGGAGAGGTGCCCAGTATAACCTTGGATAAGTTACTTGGTTTGTAAGACTCAGCTTTCCACCCATATAATTGGGATGAGAGTATCATTTCCTTCATCTGATGAGTAGTTCTTTAACCGTAAGCACCTTGGGACAGAAACTATTGCTTTGTAACATTCTAGCAAAATGAGGGGTTGCCACACAAATGTCCGTAGATACAAGTTTGAAAGAACTCATGGTGATGACAGAATTGTCTGAATAGATAACTTGAGATGAATGTCCTTTGTGTCCATGGCTATCAATTTGCAAAACCAAGTCTATAAGATCCCACCCGTTCAAAACCAAATTCGTTACTTTGTTAACTTAAGTTTTTTTGTATCCTCGCTGCCCTACAGGGCTCAAAATAAATTTTGTATCATTTTTTACTAAATTTGACTTTCAGTCTTTCAGGTTTTTTTTTTTAATTTTCATAGAAGCATAGCATCACCAAGGTTGGGAGAGACCTTCAAGATCATCCAGTCCAACCACCAACCCAGCAATATTACTGTAACCCCTGAACTACTAAACCACATCACCCAGCACCAGATTCAGACACCTCTTGAACACTTCCAGGGATGATGACTCCACCACCTCCCCGGGCAACCTATTTCAACGCCTGACCACCCTAATAGTGAAAAAATTTTCTTCTAATATCTAATCTGAACCTCCCCCGTCTCAGCTTTAGGCCATTTCCTCTCACTGCAGGCATGGCGGAAGAGACCAGCCCCCACCTCAGTATAACCTCCTTTCAGGTAGTTGTAGAGACCAATGAGGTCCCCCCTGAGCCTCCTCTTCTCTAGACTAAACAAACCCAGCTCCCTCAGCCATTCCTCATAAGACAAAAAGTTTTAATGCATTTCACCAGTTTCCCTTTGCTGTTGCTGCCAGATAACCATTGGGTTGGGTCAGGCTCTACTTGTTGGGTTGCAATGTTCCTTGGGCTTTGACAGAGCAAAACATACATGCTGCCTTCTGACTGATATCAAATGGAGACCGTGGCACTAAGGTTTTGAAAAGTTACCTGCCCTTGCTCAAGCCCATTATCTCTGTAAGTACACAGAATTGGGACAACGAAGGCTCTTGCTTTCTTCCCCTGGGGAATCACCTGTACAATCAGAAGGAACATTTGTCATTACTGTTACTGTACCTTCCAGAGTGCTGACACCACCAAACAACTCCAGACAAAGCAAGAAAGAGAGAAAGAAAGAAAGAAAGAAAGAAAGAAAGAAAGAAAGAAAGAAAGAAAGAAAGAAAGAAAGAAAGAGAAAAGAAAAGAAAAGAAAAGAAAAGAAAAGAAAAGAAAAGAAAAGAAAAGAAAAGAAAAGAAAAGAAAAGAAAAGAAAAGAAAAGAAAAGAAAAGAAAAGAAAAGAAAAGAAAAGAAAAGAAAAGAAAAGAAAAGAAAAGAAAAGAAAAGAAAAGAAAGAAAAGAAAAGAAGAAAGAAGGAAAGAAAGAAAGAAGGAAAGAAAGAAAGAAAGAAAGAAAGAAAGAAAAAGAAAAATCCCATCTACAGACAACATAAAAGCTTGATACCCAGTACCCAGAAACTGCTGAGACATTAATTTCTCTGAAATGGTTCTGCCTTACAAAAAAATCCATCCTCCATACATATGTATAAGCAGAATACTCCCTATGAGCTTCCTAAAAAGGAAGGGTTGTTTTTCATTCACCTCAACATGGTTGCTTTTGTAAAACCCACATTACAGCTTGAATGAAAAAAAAACAAAAACAAAAACAAAAACAAAGAGGAAGAGAATGGCTTTGTTATTAAAAAAATACACAAGTTGTTGTTAGCAAGAGAAAAAAAATGTTTGCATTCTTGACCTTTACAGAGGTAAGACAAAAAACAACTACTTTTTCATACTAATAGCATTCTGTGCCTGTCCCTTGTATATTTTCTTTTAAACTTGCCATTTTGCTGTTGCAGCTGGGCTTGTCAGTTTTCAGCACTAATGGGTTGTGATATGGTGTCAGGGGAAGTCAACAATCAATGCTGCAAAAAAGGGCTATCACTGCTGACACAGCCAAGGATGGAAACACAATGGCCTTTGCTTGCAAAGAAACAGAAGAAAAATGTGGAGTTATATCTTGCTTTGAAGATTAGTAGAGATTTAGCACTCACTGACCAAGCTATCACTTTCACCCGTTCCCACCTCACCCTATCCTCCCACCGGCCTCTAACATGACTCCACATCTCACTCAAAATACAGGTTTTTGAGTTAATGAAAAAAGCAAAATGTTTTATAACAAACATTTTAAAGGACCATAGTCATACAGTTATTAGCTTTTAAAAAGCTGAGGAGAAAAAAAGTTGGGCTGCACAATATATGTCTGTGGAGCAGGAAAAGCATTTTGGATGCCTTTCCACGACCTTGTTGTGAAACAGATCCACGTTGAGTCCCTCAGCTCCAGCTGAACTCAACATAAGCAATGGACACTCAGCAGCTGTTAAATCAGGTGTCACTGACAGAATTATGAAAGATAGACAGTGTTCAAAGGCATTCAACAAGAATAACGGCAATATTATTTATTTCCATAGCTTCATGTCAGAAAATCTGCTTAGCTCTAGGTCTCTTCATAGTCCTAGAGAGACAGAGAGACACTATGGTTATTTTAGTTTCCAGATGGGGAAACTGTAACAGGTAGATTCTTTTAAGATTAGACCAGGATTTTACACATACAGAAAAAAACCAGAAATCAGCACATGTGTTTTTCAGCACAGATTATCCAACCAAAACTGTAGTTGTCCAGTGTCATTATGGATTTTTTCATATCAGTACAATCACAGATTTTCCTCTTCTTTTAATGAAAGTGACTGAGATTGATTTCAGAAAATTCAACATCTCCAAAGTAAACTGGAGTAACTGAATCTTGCTTCTTCCAAGCCAAGAAATTAGCTTCTCAAAGATATTTATATATGCCTGACTCCACAGATAGCTCCAGAATATTTTTCATTTTCATATCAAGTTTTGGCCCTAAATGTGGACTCATATTTACTCTTCTGATAATTCAAATATAATTCTGGTATCACAGTCTACCTTCACTAAAAGTCAGTTGCAGAGGGCTTTCTTCTGGTATAAAGGCAATGCAGGGCCATGACAATACAAGCAAAGGTAGAAGAAAGAGTGGCTGGCTAAGAACAGAAAAGGAAGCAAAAGCAGCAGCTATGAGATACCTGGAATAACAGTAGAAGGAATTCATAGAAACCTCAGGAGATGCTGGGTTTTTTAGGGTGCCTTGTCTCTATGTGAGGCATTTTTTTTCTGTAGCTAATTTCTCCATCACTCATCAGACAAAAAGTAGATCCAGGGAAAGAAACAAGAGGGAAAACATTTTTCAAAGCATTTCTTCTCATTCCTGGATCTTGCACTTCTCTTCCCTCCACAAAACCTGTCTGACCATTAAATATTATTTACAGGCAATCACGAAGTGATAAATTCACTATGGCATTACTGAACCATGCAGCTCTTAGAATATTCCTACTACAGCACAGTTTTGACACCAACCCTTAAATAACAGCAAAAAGCTGCTTCTCTAAAACACTTGTTGGCAACACACATCTGTTTTGGCCAGCTGCCTCGGTGAAATAAGGAGCAGCACCTGAGAACACGGCTGCCACAGGAGATCATACTGGATGCAGTACACACTGAAAGCATCTCAGAAGTAATCATGAAGGCCTCCTCTTTCTCTCTGGGTGTTACAGTGCACCAGGAGAGTGAGGGCTTAAGGGCCTGACCCCCAACTCACTGAAGTGAATAAATCTCTTCCTACTCCAGTGGGGTTTCAGTCATGCTGCTTGAAGGAGAGGTGAGGTGAAAATCATGTTAGAGGTAGTTTCAAGAACACTTTGCACTGTGTGATCTTTCAGCATAAAAATAATGAAAATAAAAATTAACTGATTCACAGAGTTTATTTTATCTACATAATGGAAACACAGACAGTTTCTGATGTTCAAAGCTAGATGAAGTTTGCAGAGAAAAGAGGAGCATATCATCATATAACGAAGTGCTTCACAGATAACCAGAGTAAATAAGGGAAATAACAGTGGTCATTTGCAAACAGAAGCCTCAGAAAAGCAACAAAGCTTCATCCATTAGGATACGACAAAAGGAAAATGATGACAACTTTAAAGTGTATAAATAAAAAACAAAATATGAAGACTAGAGACAATAGTGCATTCCAGGTTAATCAACCAAAAGCAGCCATTCATCTCCCCATATCACTAATTCATTACTGCTATCTATGGAAACAGGGAAGGAGCATCAGTCCCTACCTCTGCTATGAAGGAAAAGGAGAAAAGGGCGTGAAGTTAAATCCTATAAAACACCTTAAAAACTTAAATTAGTGTCTTAGAAAAATCTAATTGAAATTGTCTCGAATCTGAGTCCTGTGACCTGGATGGGAAATGTGGACAAAGGAGTGTAAGCAGCAGGTAATGATGGGAGGTGAGGTATTGAGCTGGTTTGCTTCAGGGGTGTTTTTGGAATGTTCTTATTTAATATCTCAATTAATGATCTGGAAAAGGAGGTAAATAGCACATTAATGAAATTCACAAATGACAATAAACCAGGAGGCTTGCAAATGTCAGAGAGGATAGCAATAATATAAATGGAAACTAACAAGGCTAGATATGTAGGCAGGCAATAAAATGAAATTCAACGTGGAAAAATGTGGACTAATACACTGAGGGAATATAATCAGAAACATGGATAGTCTGTGAGAAAGCAAAACCTGGAAAGCATCTGCACAGAAAGATATCTATGTGTGATAGTGAACAACAAATTGAATATGAGTTCTCAAGGAGATAAATCAGTTTAAAAGACCTATGCAATTTTGGGCTGTGTATGCATTGGAATAATGTCAGAAGAAGAAAATTATTGTCTATACATCTGCAAAGACTTCTCTGGAATACTGCATCCACCTGTAGATACCTCCATAACAGAAGGATGCCAGTGTGCTGGAAAGTGCTTCAGAGAAGAGCAACAAAACTGATTAGACAAGGAAGGGGGGTGATTTATTAATCTAGGTAACAAGTTGTCTTGGTCTTGGCTGGTATAGAGTCAATTTTCTTCCCAATACCTGTTTTAGTGCTGTGGTTTGGATTTAGGATAATCATGTTGGTAACACACTGGTGTTTTAGTTGTTGCCAAGCAGTGGGCAAGGACTCTTCAGCTTCTCATGCTGCCCTGACAAGTAAGTAGGCTGTGGGGCACAAGAAGTTGGGAGGGGATGCAGCCAGGGTAGTGGACCCCAACTGGACAGAGGGATATTCCATACCATATGCTGTCATGCTCAGAATATAAACCAGAGGGAAAGATGGCTGGGGGCCACTGCTTGGGAACTGGCTGGGCATCAGTCAGTGGGTGGTGAGCAATTACATTGTGCATCACCTGTATATTCTAATTCTATTAATATAAATACTAATATTACTTTCTGTCTTATTAACCCGCCTTTATCCAAACCCATGAATATTACTTTTTTTTTCCAATTCTCTCCCCCATCCCACTGGGGGAAGAGGAGTGAGCAAACAGCTGTGTGGTGTTTAGCTGCCTACCAGGTTAAACCGTGACACAGGGGCACGATGACCATTGTCTAGAAATATATGAAGGATAAAGAGAGAAAATGGAAAGGAATTTATTGGATGCTAACATGCAATGGTACAGCTAAATGTAATGGAATTAAACTAAAGAACAAAATTTGGACAAAGTATCAGAGTTTCTCAGAAACCACATGACTCAGTCTAGCAGGTAATTTTCAGATGGAGAATGAATGATGACATCCCATCAAGCAAAGCATTTGATACTTGAGAGGGTAGAGCACTCAAAGGCAAACAGTAGTGAATAACTGTGCACTCGCAGGAAGTTGAACTAACCTGGCCTAAGAGCTAATTTCCATGTTTACACTCCCTGATTCTGTGACTGTCCCAACACACAGCCACACTTGTGGGTTTGCTCTATTACTGGGTTCCTACATATAGTGGTATTTTTCAAGGGAATGCATATCACATATGCTTCAGTCCTAGTCCAAAGTCTAATTGCAGAGTAAAAGCAAAGTGACTGAATACACTGGCTATTTAAAGTACTCAGAGACAAGCAGATGTGTGATCTGCTTTCAGATAAAAAACACTTCTTTTTCAGCAGACATGGCTTTTTAGTGATGTGATCCTCAGTGTATTTTGAATATTCAAAGGAAAACGTGATTAAGTTATTTATTTGCTTATTCATGTCCACTGCCTTTCTCTTTTCACGTTTTCTGTAGGTTAACATCTTTATTCATTCTCATGTAATACACTGGAACTTGCCAAGTTGCAGTAGAAATCCATTCATAGTGAAAGAGGAAGCTTTTAATGCTGAAGGGCATTGTAATGCTCCAAGACCCTGGTGTTAAAAGTAACAGGGTAAAAAGTACTGAAGACTGAAAGTAATATGTAAACTAAGAAATATAGATATAATTTTCCTTTTACAGAAAAAAAAGTAAGATTATCAATTCAGTGGTCTCTGTGTGTGTGTATTTACATGTACCCACTTCACCAAAGTTTCCCATTTTTATGCCACCCAGGCATGTCCCCTTTTATGAATATCTATCTTGGTTTTTACAAAAACTGTTCCCACACTCTTCCAAGGAGAAAAAAGAGGTGAAAGGTTTTTCAGAGTTTTCCTATCCTTCTCACTTCCCCTAGGGGTGATTGGAGAGCTGAGGAAGGAGCAAAGCTTATTGAGAAGAAAGCTCCTGTTTTTACTGTAATAAAAGGTGGCAATCTTATCATGTATAGATGCTCAAATGATGTATAGACAAAGGACGTTTGCAGTGAAGATTGCCATAGGCAAAACAGCAGATCTAATCAAAAGCTCTACACGCATGGATGTAGCCAGCCGGTGGGAAAGGAAAGAACTCACAGCACAGAATTTGGAATTGCTCTTCTGTCTCTCCACAGCTTCTCCATTAGAGCACAGGAGAAATCAGGAGCTTTGGTACTTTGCTTTTTTATGGAAGTACATGCTGCTAGCTACCTTCTATCCAAAGTCAGTAGAATGGTGTTTGTATGCAAGTGCTGTAAAAATACTTCCATTGTACAAAATAAATGACAGATCAAACATACGTGTAAAAATACATGACTAACCTTTAGAACACTCACATTTTCAAAACTGTCAGATAGATGAATGTATACATGTCCTCAAATTCTCAAAGATTACTGAAAGTCAGGACACAAAGCAGTAAAACACGCTCAGCTAAAGCTACTGCAGAGTTTCTCCTTCACCCCACTGAGAGTAACTATGCTAAACTAAGTGTCCCAGAATAGTCAGAGGTATTACACAATCTGTGTGCTCCATGATCCGAGAACAATGACTGAGAACAATGAAGCACAGTGAAATGTGTTAAGGTACCATGGCATACGCACCTTGGCACTTTTCCTGTTAATTTTTGTTAATATGCCTGGGGGAGGAGGGTGTTTTTATCTAGCAACACAGGTATTTTAAACTGTACCCTTTCTGGAACTGTCAAAAACCAGACAGTCTGTAAGTTAACACATGGGGATTTCTGTTCGGTAGTTGCTTGGGTTTTTTTCCTGTATGACTCTGTCTCATGCCCTTGTTGGCCTTGTCTATTCAGACTGTAAATTCCTCGGGTGGCAGGACACAGTACCACAGTTTACACAGTGCCAAGCACAGTGGGATCCAGCTTTTACTGGGCCATGTGAACTGCCATGAAGCAATGAGCAAATAATAATAATAATAATAATAACTTACTACCCATCACTGTTGCGGAACCCTGCAGAAATTAAGGGCCAGAGACTCCAAGGGGACAAGCTGGCAGGGAAAAACCTGCACTGTGCTCTTTAACCTGACAAGTGATAGTATTTGATTGCAGATACCTCTCTTCCTCCCAGTGTCCTCATTCTTCAGATGTAGCATAAAATGCATTCCTGGGCACAGAAATCATAAATAACCCACCAGATCTACCTCAACTCAACACAGCAATAACTCCCACTCCTCCAGTCCTTCCAGCCCCTCCAGGTGTCAGCATGAAGAGCTGTGCTGTCTGTCCAGCACAAGATAGGCAACAGGATGTTTAATGGTCTACACTGCTGTCCGAGCCAGATACATGAGCTGAAACTCTGTCTCTCCACATGCAACTCGGATATCTGGCAAGTCTCAGTGAGACACATTTTCCTCTTGGCCTCCTTTCCTTATTTCTAGGCCCAGTGTTCATATTCAAGGGAGCAGAAGTAGGCAGGGGGGAGTAGAGGAGGGGCATACCAAACAAAGAGTTTTAGCCTGCAGAGGCCCAAGGAAACTGGAGGGAAAAGAGGATTCATTCTCAGAAAATGTAAAACCTGAGGAAATTTGCTTGTCTGCAGCATAAAAACAAATTTGGAAGGGGTGACAGGGACTGACTAGTGCTCAGTATCACATCATTGGAGGCAGGGAAGAGACATCAGGTAGGGGGCTGGGAAGCAGCAACCAGCTGCCCCATATGGTCAGCTCTTGGTAGGCAATTTGATTTTCATTTTCTCCACTGATTGTGTTCATCCCTGTGGTATCTGAATGGAAAAACAATGGTGGTGATAATAAAACAGGATCGCCCAGGGCATTTTTAAGAGCTTGAGAGCCATTCATTCATAGATCAAATCTAGGCCAGGATGGAAGCAGGTAATCAGCTGAAAGTTGGCTTATATGAAACGTTCCAGTGATATTTCACAAGTATCCACATAAAAATTGAATAATTCACAACTTTCTTAGCATTCTCAGAAGATAGCTCAGCCTCCGCAGCCTCTCAGGTCTCCACAGCCTCTCAGTACTAATGACTTAGCTCTACAAATAAATTTAAGAACACAAGTCTATGCAGGTTCTGGATGTAATTGTGGTCTATCCCAAAAATGGTTTTAGGCAGTGACGAGTAAGGTAAGGTGTGGGAAAGAACCCATGATTGTACCTGTTCTGACAATAAAAGAAGCCCTTCATTCTCCTAGGCTATTAATCTGGTACCTTCCATGAGCACAAACCTAGAACAGCTAATTTAGATATATCACCTTCCATTGTCTTCCATGTGCTTGCAGGATAATACGTGACAATGGCACATATTATATTCCACATTGTACTGCACTTTATTTTGCAGAAAATAGTTTGTTATTGTTGTCATCATAATTTTAAAATAAATTAATTATATCTAACAGGAGAATAAGTCCTCATATTATTATAAAATGGTCATCCTCAAGTTGTCATGTTGTCTAACACTGCCTTTCCACCAGTTTCCTCCAAAGATCACTGAAATAAGGATTGACTAAGACAGACATATATTGATACTACCTGCATATCTGTCAATGCCAAACTTGGTCCTGGTACCTATGCCTCACCATCATTCCTCTAAAGAAAAAAAAAAAAGGACTTAAAATTACCAGATCTCACAGTGGAGTAAAACAAATGCTTAATTCAGTTGGAGGCAAATTATGATAAGTGTTTGCCAGAGCACCTAAAAATGAGCCCCAAAACACTTTTTGTTTAAACAAACACTGGGCAAAAACTATAAAGATAGAATAAGTGTTTCCTATTTCTTATTCAGAATGGAAATCATCACTGCAACCATAATTCAGCTATTGATAAGGATGTTAAAACACCACATGGTGAGACAACACGGCCTACGTTTACCTGGGAGTCAGGAAACCTCTTTGGCCTTACATCAGTGAGGTCTCTCCTCTCCCTCTGTCTCCCCATTTGAAAAGCTGCCTGATAATGAGCATCTGCCTAAATTCATGCTCTCCATGGGACTTGTACACACCACTGTAATGCAATTAACAGCAACAGTTTTGAATTGTACTGAAATCTTTAACAGCAGCTAGGGAGAGCCATGTCAGAAGGTAAAACCAGAACAAATGATAACTCAACAAGAAACTTGAACTGATCAGAAGGTTTCCCATTTGGATAAAAACATGACCGCCATGGCTCAGCAATGCCCTCTTTCTATGATGACACACAGCATATACTCATGCCAGGAATGTTCAGCCTTCCGCCCACAGCTCTTCTCCCTGTTCTTCAACTGCAATCCCCATTTTTGTGTGTGCATGTGTGCACGAACACATGAATGGAACAGAGGCCCAATTTTATCGCAATGTGCAGAGCAGGTGATTCAAGTCTTTGTGTAGGAAGTTGACTCACCTCCTTCTGAGTGAAAAAATGTTCAACACAATTGTAATTCCCTCTTTTTCACGTAAAGTCAGGCAACATACACAGAGCCTTCCAGCTCGGTATTTCCTAAACGGTGAAAACGTGCCTAGAAAGTTTAGCTATAAAACCCTGTGACTTCAATAAAACAGGTTTACCCCTTCGTGTCGGGTATCACGAATCCCTGTCGCTCGGCAGCAGGCAGGAAAGGGAGGGGAGAGTGGGGAGGGGAGAAGAAACAAGTTGGCTGGAGAGAGGGAGAGGAATGTTTTGGGCTTATTTCATAATGCACTAGTAAACAGCTCAGGCACAGAAATGCAGTGCAGTAAGAACCGGAGTTATCCTTTGGAGCCTACTGCTTTAAATTTGCGCGCTGTAGCTTGAAGCATTGCACAAACTCTCGGTCTGCTGACTGCCTCCCTGGAACACAAACACACGGGTGATTGGGAAAGCTGTTTTCCAGCCTGCCCTCTCTCGTTTCTGCCGGGCTGCTTTTGGTGTTTATTTATTTTTAAACAAGTCGTGTACATGGGAAAAAAAAGAAAAAAGAAAAAAAAAGAAAAAGCCAACAAAACCCACACAGCATCTTTAATCAACACCTATTTCCTTCCAGGACCCTATGATCCTCTATTGATTCCCATTAAAATGCTTTTCTTTTTCTTTGCCCCCTCTGCTGATCGAATTTCAGATCAGCCAGGATGTGCAACTAACCTTCCGGCACAACTGAACCCAACTGACTCACCCAGATCAAAGGCTTGGCGCATTCATTAGAGCCCAGCACAGCCCAGGCAGGATCCGTAATGCAACATCTCCCTTTGCATTGCAATTAACGTGGGGGAGAGGAGTTCTTATTATTTTTATTTTTTGCAAATGTTCTGGCTTTTGATTTTCAAGGCGAGAGGGGGGGCGGGGAAGGGTGGCGGGGGGGGGGGGGGAGAAGTGGTGGGAGGGAATGAGAACAAAAGAGAGATCTTTTTACCCGAGGATGACGTCAGTTTGATGTTACTGACAACTATTGATGCACGTGGAGCAACTGCGGACAGATCCCCCTTCCCACCCCCCGCCTCCCGGCACTTCTCAGGGAAACAATATGCGGGAATAGCCCGCGGGACCCGGGACCGGCTCCGGGTCGCTCCGCCAAGAGCCCGAGCGCCCGCGCCCCGCGGCCGCCAGCAGCGGCGGGAGGGGCGGAACAGCCCCGGGCACGGCGCGGCGAGCCGGCTCCAACCCGGAATGCTGCTCGCTCCCGGGGCGGACGCGGGCCGAGGACACAGTCCTCCCTCCCGGCTCCCGCTGGGAGCTCCCTGCCCCCTCCAGAGCGCGGCCCGGCGCAGGCACCACCGCGCCCCGGCCGCGATCGCTCTGCCGCGGGGAGCGCGGCTCCGCCGGCCGGGCCCGACCGCCCGCGAAACCCGGCCTGGATCGCCCCGGAGCGGCGGGGCGAGGGGCCGCACCTCCAGCTGCCTCGGCGGCGTCAGGGGAAGGCGGGGGTTTCAGCGGAGAACGCTCCTCCGTGGGTTTAGGGCCGGCACGTATCCTCCCACCGCCAGCTGCAGCTTCGGAAAGTCACGGCTGGATCGGGGCTGAGGCTTCTCCCGCCGAGCCTCTCACGGGGCTGCCGCGCTCCCTCGGCAGGCCTCGGCCCGCGGCTTCACCCCTCTTCAACATCTCTAAATTAGAAACGCTTTGTCGGTTTGGAACAAATGGCCACGAAGGTGTAAAAGGGAACAGAAATCTAATTTTATGCTATGTAAAGGATCGCAGAATGACAGAATGGGTAAGGTTGGAAGGGACCACAGCGGGTCATCTGGTCTAACCTCCCTGCTCAAACAGGGTCATCCCAGAGCACATGGCACAGGACTGTGTCCAGACGTTCTTGAATATCTCCACAGATATTCACATATCTCCTCTCTCAGTGAGGGAGACTCCACAACCTCTCTGTGCAACCCGTTCCAGTGTGGGGTCACTCGCACAGTAAAAAAGTTCTTCCTCATGGTCTGGTGGAACTTCCTGTGCATCAAGTTTCTGCCCGTTGCCTCTTGTCCTGGTGGTTGGCACCATCAAGAAGAGCTTGGCTCCCTCTTCTTGGCACCCTGCCTACAGATATATACACACATCAGCGAGGTCCCCTCTCAGTGTCTTAAGCCAAACAGGCTGGCCCTGGGCAGGGGCCATGCTGCTTCGGGGGTGCTGAGTACTGAGAGCCATGGTACCCCGTGGCCCCCACTTCTGATAACCCACAGACCTTCACTCAGGAGCAGGGGCTGAGGCAGTGCCGGCCCTTTGAAGCCTTGAGCTCCTTTCTGAAATTGCACACGTGTTGCCATGAAACTCGCCTGAGCCTGCTCAGGCTGGGATCCTACACAAGCTGTCCTGTTGGTTCGGCAGAGCTGAGACTGGTGTATGTTCTGCCAAGGCGATTTCAGGTGAGCCAGCCAAAAGCTCTCCATCGATGGCTATCACTCACCATTACTTCTTTGGGGATTTCAGTGAAACGGGAGATGGTTTTTTTGTGTGGATGCTACCCTGCCCTGAGCCATCTCCTGCACTGTGCAGTGTTTATTTCCTTATATATTAAATTTCATTCACTAATTTACAAGTACACATCTTACTGGGAGTTCTACCCATTTTTGACATTGATCATGTGGCTCTTTTTGAACAAGGTGTGGCTGTGATTTATGCTGGTGCACAATTTTTACTCGTTTCCTAAGTGTACTTTCCATAATACACTATTGTCAGCTCTCATGATTGTTCTGTGATACTGATGTTCTATGGTAGAAATTCTATAAAGCTCCAGTTCCATAAGTCAAGTAAGAATTTTGGCTTTCACTTAAAAGGACAAAAGTCTGTTTCTGGTCCTCTTATTTGGAGCAGAAACTTATGTTGTGTGCTGTAGCAGCTCTGGAACCAAAAGGAAAAGAGACATAAATGTATTATTATGACCGTCATTGGTATTATTTTATTTTAGCTCTCTTGATACTTATATCCCTGATTCTTTATAGCCTGGTAATACTTAATATGAGACAGGGATAAAAAGACTTGTGCAGCTTACACAAGCACTTGTTTCTCTGCTCAGATCTCTCCAATATATTTTAAAGTGAGACAAAAGAAGCATTATTACTTACTGCTTACACACTTACACACAGTCATAGTGGTTTTCTCTGCAAAATCAAGGTGTGTATTTATTCTTGTGGTGCTTTGAGGGAGTGTAGTTTTGGTAGCTAAGTATATATTTCTGTCTGGATGATTTCTGTAAAAATAAGTAATTTATGATTTTTACAGGTTAGTATCTCACTCAAAGGCTGTGTTGTACTAGGAGAGAGGCCATTTTCTCTAGCTGTTTGTAGCATGCTGTAGCTTTTCGCAGTTTGCTATGGGAGAGATCTTCAGGAGTATTTCAGCCCCTTTTTTTCTCAGGTATCTTCATACAGAATCTACCAAGTGGAAGAAATTATTGTTTACAGAGGTTTACTTTGATTTTTCTTAGTTCTCCATCGTCAACAGTTCTCCATCATACAACTTTTGTATAGTTCCATACCTATTAAGAAAATTTTCCTTTCCTACTTTTTACCGTGAGAACATTCATCTGTCTCTTAAGTTTTGATTCCTGACCTTATCATGGTCAGGCTAACAGCCCCCACCTACACACACAGTCCTACAAGTACTTTTCACCTTTCAGAAGATATTTGCCATATGGTTTGAGAGGAGAGGTCATCCTTTCTCAAGGGGCTGCATTACTAACATCACAGTTTGGGGCACCCATGCATTGACCTCCCAAATCTCTCTGCAGTTATATTCTTGTTTCCCAGTCCTTGTGCCCCCTTGTTTGGCTGGTTATAACATCCACCTCATCAGGGGCTCCAGGTTCTGTGGCAGAACCAGAGGAAGGGGTAGGTTCGCTCCATGCGACTTTTCAAAGATGCAGCCTACGGTCCTTGTGAATCTTCCAGTTTTCCATGGCAGCCTCATTTCTCAGTGGCTCCATCTACCCCAGGAATAAGCATGTTGCAAAACATGTAAGTCAATATTCAATAAAATACTTTCTTAGCATGGACAAAATCATCTGAGCTTTAAACAAGAGTAGAGGACTACGTATAATGCTGTGAACTTAATTTAAAAATTGAGCAAAAGGGAGAGGCAAAGAGGGTTCATTTTAGCTTCTGTTTCAGACAGGCCCTTTCCTATTAAATCAGCTAAGTTTTTATAAAGCCAAAATCTCAGTTGTGTTCTCACTTGTTAAAGCTCTTTGGTCTTTATGCTGCCTGTTTCCTGAAGATATACGATTCTTATGAGGCCTCACCCTTGGACACCTGGGGACCTAGGGAGTTCAGAGGCAAACATTTTGATTTGCTGTCCTGCAGTACCAAGCCAAATTCTCAAATTTAGGGAGCTCCCAAATTTTGAGAGTGTTCAGGAGTGACTTGAAAGTTGTCTTTGTATGCTTTAATAGGGCTTATTATGTCATGCATTCATATGTGAACTATCAAGAGTTTGAAATATTATTGTATGGGAGAAAGGGATGTAGAAGGAAAACTTTTTATGGAACCTTATAGCCTATGGTTCATCATTCATCATGGCTGGGCTTCACGAACGGAGATTTGGGGAGGGCTCTACCCGCGTTTGTTACAAGCACACTGGTGGCTAAAAAGGCCAATACGAGATAGGAACGTCCAGTTGCAAAAGGCACAGCAGAGAGACTCCTTAGGTGGTATATTCTGCAAGACACGATTCTTTCTGCGCCGTCTTTTCTCCTCAAGAGTGATCCCGCGTGCGTTCTCAAAAGCATCAGCAGCGTTATAGATGGTGTGTCTATAGCCTGTGGTATTAATCCCTTGAAGGCAGTGGATGTGGGCACTGATGTCTGTAGTCAATCTGATACTGAATTCAGTGGTAGTGTGTTTTTTACAATCCATATGTAGATACTCAATTCCCAAATTTTAGGTCTTGACCCATGTTTCTTTTCTGAGTTTCTTTTGAGTTGAGCAATGGAAAAACACTAGACAGCCTCTCTTTTTTCTAATATGTAGTATGCCTGGCTTGTACAGCAGCACTTTGCCACAAGTTTGTTCCACAGGTACTACTTCTGTCTTAAATTAAGTTGTTTCCATTGCAATATTTCTCAATGGAAACATTCTATCATGGTTAAGTCAATAACAAGTTATTTGACACAGAGCCCAACATTTGAGCTAAACATAGCAGGAACCCTTTAAACTTACTTTATCTCACTTGTTTGCAGCCCTTCAATGGGAGAGATTTCCTTTTATCTCACTCACAACTTGCAGATCACCAGTTTGCTCAAGAGCAGGAGATGTCTTTCCAGCTGGAGAAACCAGTGCAGTTGCTGTTGACTGGGGGGACAGTTGTTCTGTGTACTCATACTGATCGTATGTGGGACATCTCATTGTACAGGGGGCAGTTTTGTTATTTTAAATTATAAAGGAGTTTAGTTCTCTTAGAGTGTCCAGATTCAACTCATTTGTCACTGTGATGCACTTCATTATTCTCATCAGCTCATTTGCTTTTCCTGATGGAGAAAAAAGCTGAACCTCATTTTACTTTATAAAAGTCAGGATTCTTTCTAATAGAGCTTCTATTTAGCCAGTGCTGTGAAAGGTGTTCTTTCCGCTGTACGTGTATGTGCTGAAGAACACATCTGCTCCTCCTGTAATTTTTTCAATAGTACCTTTTGTCTGAGATGAAAAGGATCCACCCCCAAGTCCCAGACTGACAGCCACACTCCTGAAGGAGAAATTACCCTTTTAAGAGATCCCCAAGAGCTATAGCCAACCACAGCATACTGTAGATGTTACACTTTTTGTACATTGCATCCTTGCCAATATTTGAATACAAGCCACAATTCAGTGGGAGAATAAATAACTTCCATTCAGAGAGATGGATGCTGTGGTATCAGGCCAAATGGTGAGCCTTGTCAGTGCCTGCATTTTCGCTTTATCAACCACACAGCATAGTATGATGCTCCTTATTTAAATCCTTCATGCAGATGTTGTACTGGGTTAATTGACAAGCAACTGGATTTGATAATACGTATAAGACTGTAGCAGCCATTGATTCTTGGGATAGTGTGGATGTGCGTGTAGTGATCATGGAGTTATGATTCTCAGTGGTGGGATATGAGAAGTCTGTGGGTCACAATGTAAATTTAAGCTGCTGAGGGGTGAACATTAATTTGCATGCCAGTTTAGATTGATATAATAATTCTTTATAGGGACAAAGCATGATTGGCTGTAAAAGAGTTGTCCTTGTACATGAATTGTTTTAGAGCAGCAGAGCTTTATGCTGAGTTAACAGCACGCTGTTAAGAATCAGTACCAATGTAAACACAGAGAATGATGGCTTTATGTTGGCCGTTATGTAATGCAGTATTTCACAGTTGTTGAAATAATTTCATTTTCAACCAGGTGGCTTCGTCAGCCTATCAGCAAAAACTGAGCAAAGTGCAGCACTGAAAATGAAATGAAACTTCCAGCTGTCCAGATACCTAAGTGACGGCACTTCTATTGAGCTGGAATTCTGTAACAGCGCTTACTAATTCCAGCTAATATAATACAAAGTAATTTGCTGCTTCACTTTTTTGTCTGAAGTTCATAGTTACATTGTTAAGCTTTTACATGAGCTTATGCCACTCTAAGTGAGAGGGAGCAAGGAAAAGAGGTAAATAAGAGGGAACAAGGAAAGGAGGTTAATAAGGCACAGAGATAGACTGTGAGATGAGAATTAGGAAGGAGAAATAGGGGATGTCAGAAGAGCAAAAGATGAAGGAAGAAAAGGAAAGGAAAGGAAGAAAAGGAACAGTGTATCACAAGAGTGGTAAAAACAAGGGACATGTTACGAGTGAAAAATAAAATAGGGGAAATGAATATAGGAGATGGAAAGAAAAGTAAGAAACATCTTTCATTTCTTGTAGGAATATTTTAGACTCATCGGTAGCAATTCTTGCTGCAGTTCACTGTGTTTGGCTCATACCTTAGAAACACACTTCTATATGAGTTTCCTTCTTTCTTTTTGGCACCTGGCTTGCTCTTGTATAGGACTAGGCCTCTAGAGGTCTGAGGAGAATTGGTTTCTAATAAAGCTCCTCCATACCAGAGTTCAAAAGCTCTTCCACAATGTAGTGCACAATGAAAATTGACACCGCCAAACGGCTTTAGTTTCTCTCTTTTCTTTTTTTCTTTTTTTTTTCTTAATGTTATGCACTTCTTTTGGCACCTGCAAATCTGACTTTAATTTTTCTGCTGAATATTGAGCATATGGTATGAAGAAGTAAGCTATAACCAAATCAAAAACTACAATGACATAGGTTTTCATAAGTTTTTTTTCCTAATTCTGTGAGAATAAGCAGATGTGAGGCGCTTCCTCTATTATGAACATTTATATGGACTATGTGGTCAGAGGTGCTTAGCAGTGAATTTGGCTCAGGGCAAGGGAACAACAGCAGTAATTTGAGGGGTGATTTACTCCTGTTAACACTTTTCAGAATTGGCAATAAAATCAGTTCAGCGCTCTTAAGATGGGAAGGGCAGGATTTTAAGCAAAATGTGGAAGATATATTATACATGTGAAAAGTGGTTGACTGAAAAACTGTTTATTATTAATACTTTAAAAAAATCCATATATATATTTCCAACAAATAAAAGATAATGAGAGGGCTGCTCCCTTTTCCTAGAAATGATTACATTTTCTTTGCCCTTCTGGTTTGGCTGCTTTTAGGCTATTGCTTATGTAAAACAGAACACCTCCTAAGCCGTCGTTTACTAAACAGAATCTCTGGCTTCTGATCTCACGCTACACAAGGAGGCAAATTGTATTCTGTGTGAGAAGCTTTAAACGTGAACGTAATGGAAAGGGGATATTCAGCGAAACAAAGACACACCTCCAAGAAACAACAAAGACAGTTAAGTTTGAGCTACTTAAATTCGAATTTCCATAGTTGAAAAGTAGAATTCAGACATGGAAAACTGACTTCAACTTTCATTAGTCCTACAGGTATTTACTTTAGCAGTTTGTATTTTGCTTTTCTCCTCTCTTAGCAAACCCATGTGGCAGAGTTTGTTGAACAGAAGAGAACAGTTCTGCTCTGGATGGAATGCTTTTTTGAGAGATCAGCTTCCAAAGGTGACAATCTAGGGGCACAGCAGGGATGCTGACTGCTCAGTCCTGAGTGCTCTTAAACAAGAAGGGATTCTTATAGCTGTGAGCTGTCAGTGATGAAGTCATGACCACATCCAGCTGTGCTATCAATAAGATAGGTTGCTCAGCAGCAGAGCTGTACCTCTGACATGTGAATGCACAGGCCTTAAGGGATATCCAGACATTCAGGCACACTGGTAAATTTGTGCTTCATTACAGGTGTGAGAATCTCATCTTCAGTCTGCAGACCAACTCCATGCAAAAAGCAGCTGGTTTATTAGATAGTGTTGTCCATCCACTGATGTGTCATAAAATAGGCAAATGCCAAAGTGTCTGTCTATTGTGTATGGACAGAAAGAATCTTCTGTGATAGCCATCAGCTGAGAGGAGGAACCAGCTTGGTCCCAGGTTCCTCCTCCACAAAAGTGTAGGAGCTATTCTTGCTCCTATAGACACAGATAATTCATCTTGTCTGTCATGTTCGAGCTGCTGAGAATAGCTACAGGCAAAGTGTTGCAATACAGGAATCACTCAAAGAAGTTACTGCAGTGGAGTTTGACCCACGCTGAGGCATTAGAGTTAGAAGTGCAAGGCCAAGTGAGAGAAAAAACATGGATAGTAGCATATGGAACTGTATATTCTGTTGAACTATTGAACAGTATTATTTGAATTATGGTAAATTATTCTACATGATCTGCATGTTCCTAAGAATAAGTGGAGGTAGAGATAAAATGAGGGCATAAATTGTGCAGTTCACTTTAGATCCTGTACTTTGGAGGTTGGCAAAGATCCCAGCTCATTCCATACAGGGTCATCACCAAAACCATGTACCAAGCACACTGAGTTGCTGTGTGTTTATCTGACTGCCAGATGTGCAGAGCTCTCCCTACTGATAGAGGACACAGGGACATCCATAACTTGCTCTGGGGAACTTGTAAGAGCCTCCCTCTGTTTCCAGGTGGTAAGAGTTGTATCAGACACTCTGAAGCTGCCCACCTGGCATTTGCATGGCAGCTGTGTAGGTTGAGGTAGTGTGTCAAGGCAGAGAACTACCTCCTTCAAGAAGGAGTGTCTTTTTTGATATTAGTCATTGGGATGTGCCAGAAACTTGATTAGCTTAGTCAGAAGGACAGGGCAGAAGCAAAGGGAAAATCAGTAGCCTTTCTCAGAAATTATGATGTAATCACCTTTTTTCTCTGGAATCAGGCATGGAAGTCCCTGCCAGAGAATAATACCTGAAAAAGCTTTACAGTAAAAAAGCGTTCATATTCCTTCCTGAAAAAAAAAAAACAGCAGAAAAAAAAAGGGATCAGCAAAAGATGTTTCTTCTAAGGAACTTTTTGTGCAAATGTGCTTCACAATTAGACACCCAGAAGGCACCTAACATGCTTGCCCAGAACCCATCCAAGAGAGGCACCGGGGTCTGTGGCAGAGAAGGGAATTTGGGCTCTCTCATGGGTAGTTTACAAACATCCAAAAGAGATCCCTCCGGGTACTCTGGGGGCTGGAGGCCCAGTTAGTTAGAGAATAAACACGGTCAGCATTTTGCGTGGTGCCGTGTCACACACAATATATTCTTAGAGAGCCGTGCCTGGTACCTGCATTGTTTTCCTCATTCATCATACACCAGGCGTGCATTAGTGACAGCACCGTAGGAAATTGTATTCTTCATGCTAAAATGCATATATCTACCTGTCAGAAGCCCACATGTTGTCCCAATAAGGGCCAAGGCTTAACTGCTTCTTAGTAGTCTGGTGCAGAAGCACACATTACACAACTACCCTCTGTGTTCAAACGAGCCAGTACCTCGGATAGTGGCTGTTGCAAACCAGGATGGCAGCTGTCTGCGGATATAATCACCACGGAAGACATACTGCCAGGGCTTCTGTGTCCTGGTTGCACAGCTAGGGGCAGAGCACTCAAATATTTCTAAAGCTAGATATGCAAATGCCTCTGGAATGAAGCCTTTTACAGTTCTGTTCTCATTAACCTGATTTGCATATGTAAATGACCTCTTGCCACATGATAATGAGGTCTGCTCATACAGAGATGTTCAGCATATAAGCAGAGGGTTTTCAGAGACAATTGGAGCATTTTGGCCAAAATGGATGGTACAGGGACAGAACTAAGAAAGAGGCAGAGGCAGAATCCAGGGATAACAGGTCAAGGAAGCAGAAGGAAGCAAAAGAAAATCAAATGTTGCAGATGTCTCTTCCAAATGCCAAGGGCATCTGCAGTTCTACTGCCTTATTGGAGCAATTTCATAGAGGAGCCTGTGAAATGAGGGCAGCTGGAGAGCACTGACAATTGGGAAGTGACCTGTGGCATGGAGCTACCCAGAAAATAGCGGATGTCTGGCTATCCTGGAACAGCAAGCACATTGTTTAGCATTCGCTGGCTGTTTTAAAGCAGCCTCTTCCAGTTACTCCTGTGAGCACTATCACAGAGAATGGAGAGCTGGACACATGGTGGTGGGTCAGTCCTTCTTCAAGAGCAGTCTCCTCTCCAACCATTTCTCTCCATTTCTCTCTGAATACCTCCTTGCCACTGTCACTCTCATCCAGAGGTGACATTTCGCACCACAAAATGCTGCTTAGCTTCTCATTGGGGGTTTTATACCTACGCCTTGCTCAGTTTATGTGAAAGCATGACAAAATCCCTCCTAGGTTACCCCCCTTGGATACTGTGCCGCTTTTAGAGAAGAAATGACTGCTCATCTCCTGAGATATCTGTCTTCCTACTTGCTATGTTTAACTCTTACTTCCTTATCCTGCTACAGAACACGCAGCTGCTGAAGATTTGCTGACTCAGAGCTCTACAAAACTTACTTGATCAAGCACCATCCTTATACAACACAGAAAAAAGCAAGTGATCAGTTCCACTCAAGACTCACAGAGTTCTCTCAGGTAGGAATATGTCCATCCTTTCAAAGAAGGAAATGGCTCTGGAGGCCAGGTCTTCTCAAGGCCAGTTGGGAGCCAGTGTGACTGGCAGTCAATATCTGCTACTGCCGATGACAAAAATAAATAAATAAATTGTGAGCTAACTCAGGATTTGCCTGCAAAAAAGCATATTCCCATATCCAGTCAATTGACTTCCAGTTTTACTGGTACTTGGGAAGTTGGATGTGGTTGTTCTCTTTTTGTCAGTGGAAAAATAATAGTAGCCAGGATCAAATAACCAGGCCCCTATTCATAGCTGGTAAGCAACTAAACTGAGGTTAAAAGAAATAGAGTAGCGGTGCATGTCACAGTCAATTAAGAAGAAGCTGTGTTCCTATCTTCGTGAGCAAGCCAGAGTTAGCCAAATTAAGTTAAAGTAACAGTGAAGGCAAAGCAACTTGGATATTGGATTAATTTAGGAAGTTGAGTTCAAGCCTATAGAAGAAATTAGTTCATCTCATGACTACTTCTGGTTCACTCCCACTCACACCAAAGGGAAGATAATGCATATGGAAGACAGAGAAACCCGACACACTTGTATGTCATTACCTGTCCACTGCTGACAAAAATATATGCAGTGTGACTCCAAGTAATGGTTAACTTCAAAGCACTAAAAACTGATTGTCAAACATGCCCCATCCCTTCTGCACATCAGTAGGCAGTTCCTGCAGCATCCACTGGCCCAAGCCCAACTCATCTGTGGTCCACCCTTTACAATGTGGTCATTACATGGAGAAACTAAGATGTAATCCCTTCCCATCATGTCCACCAGCTTAAACAAGATATTCAATCCTATTGTATTTTCACAGTCAGTATTGTATTTCACAGTCAGCAATATCATCCAGACTCATGACTGTCCCTTCCTTAAATGCTTTCTGGTCTGAACCCTACTTTCCTAAGGTTACATCCCAAAGCCCTCAAACACTGAATGCTCAGCTTTTAAGAAAAGCAACAGTCTTGCATATCTATGCTAATATTAATTTGTTTGGTGGTTGTAAGGAAAGAGTAATGTGCAGAACAACCTACAAATGAGTAGTGTCTAAAGAGCATAGTCTGGGCCTGGTGGCTTATTCATATAAATAAATCAGAAGGATCTGGCAGAGCATGGAGGATCTTTTGAGTGTTTCTCTGTAGCCCGTCTGAGCAGCAAGCCCTTAACCACATACTCAAACAACCTCTGGGAGCACTCAGCGAATTTGGGCAACTAACAACCTGTCCTAAACCTGAACCTTCAAGTGCTTGCCATTTAGAAAAGGCTGTCAGCCCATTAAGCCAAAAGCTCATGGAATTCTCTCACTTACAAGGTCCCATCTTTAAAACATCTTTGGTTTAACTTTATTTTTAGTGTTTTAGTAGGCAGGCTTTTTTTTTCTTATTTGTAGGGACTTCAATCAGACAAAAGTTTTATGAGGCAATTCCAAGAGAAGACATTTAATTAATTCCAGACCTTTCTCTTCCCCCCTCTTTTTCAGCTTAGATATACTATCTACATACCTGTCTATAACAACTGAGGTAAAAATCCTATGAGACTTCTAAGAAGCTTGGTTCATCTTTCATTAGATCACAGCAGAACTGAACCATATCCTCTCCCTGCTAGACAGTTTTGAACTAGGCTTTTCCCAGTCTCACTGGGGTATGTATGTGAGCTGAAAAGCTTCACAATGCATTAAGATTTCATGAGGGCCCGATTCTGTTCTCTCTTGCTCTGCCTTGAATCTTCACTGCACAGCACTTCTGCTTCAACACCACATAACTGGGAACACAGTAAGACTCTGAGTAGCCAAGCTCCAGTGAATGGACCATCTGAAAACCAGTGTTCTAGCCATGCAATTTGTGATTTTTATCTTGAACAGACAAAAGTTCAGTGTCATTACTTCATTCCTGTTATATAAGTGTTTTGGACACAGGAAAGACATTTTGTCTTACAGTGAAAACTTTTCTTCCAAATAGGTTTTTTCTTTGTTTTAGGGTTTAAAAAAAAAAAAAAAAAAAAAAAAGAAAAGAAAAAGACATTTTGAGAGACCTTATTTTGTATCAAATGGTCAATGTCTCTTCATTATTTTGGCAGGACTTGGTTGCATTTGGTGCTTCTGTATGAAATCATACAAGAAGGCACAGAATTCTTCCCTTCCTGGTCTATTCTGTCAGGATATAATTGAGTACTTTGTGCTTTCATGAAGAGGTAGCAGCTCAGAATAGGACCTGGACATCTTGTAGACCTGGGATCAACAAGGACTTTCACTCAACTCAACATAATATTATTAGAAGAGTACATGACAAAAAATTGTGTCATATAATCAGCTCCCTGCCCCCGCAAGGAGCTGTGGGCACCTCAGTTTCTCCTGTTCCTGTCTGTAGCATATAATTTAGTCACCAGAAAAAACAAGTGCTGTGGTTTTAAGTAAAGTAGCTGATGAGAAACTGAGTAGATGGAGGAGTTCTTAATTAAGTAATTAGACAAATAAGAGGGGAGAGGATAATACGATACAAAATGATGAATAGAATAGGAAAAGTAGGTCAGGAATTTCTGTTCTCCCCATATCGTGACGCAAGAACAAAATGACATGCAGTGAAGTTCAAAGGTGAGAAATTCAAAGCCAATGGGGGAATGGTGTCATGTAACCAGTAATTATCTAGTGGAAGCCTTTTACTTCTGGAAGTCTCTGATGCCAAGAATTTATCAGTTTAGCATTGAGACTAAACTATCCAGAATTATCACAGAGATCGTAACAGCTTTATGAAGTGAGTTAGACCTCCATTCCTGTTTTAATCTACTCTTAACTATGCAGTCCTTCAGCTTTTACACCTTCCTTTGAGCTATCTGGTAATGACCACCATCTGAGATGGGTCATTGGAGCAGAGAGATCTGAGTCACCGTGGTGATTCTTGTACTCCTATGTCCATAAAAAAATCTCCTTTATAATTGGTTCAGGGTACAGGACAAAGTCCCTTCCCTGGGGTATTTACAGGCTACTCTTGCTCTAAAAGCTAAAGCCCCCTACAAATGAACATAGCAATGAATGTAGTTTCTCAGCAGCCTTAGGAGATATCTGGCTTGGGGAGGATTTGCCCCCTGCAATAAATATCAGGATACTCAAGTGAAATTTTCAGAGGCATGCATGTTACCTATCTTGAAAAATGGGCCATCTGTCAGCTGATCTTTAAGCCCCTGGGATCCTTCTCATGCCACCAGGAGCTCAAAGATCTGAGGCCTCATTATTGCTGCTGTTCCATCAGAGCAGATTTGCTGCAAATGCACATTTTTTTCTACACCTTACATATTATTCCAGACATTCAAACCCAACTCTCTTAAACTGACCCAAGTGTGTTATGGTGCATTTAATCTGATGTAAATCGTAAATTTGCTGAGGACAAGCTGCTTTATATTTTCAATAAACTTTTGATTCATGTTTTTTAAGTGTGCTTTAGAGTTTTACACACTTTCGTCAAAACCAGATGATTTGATTATTTTCTATATTCATTGCTGCTCTGCTTGCATGTTTACAGCAACTCTTAAAACAAATGAAAGTCATCATGTGCTTCAGATAGATCAGGGTAATTACATCCACCGCTGAAACACATTAATTTTCACCCTTTTCCAGCAAGAGAAACAAGAAAGAAATCATTAAGAATGAAAACTATTGGATACAGTTGTATTACCTGGAGCACAGGGATGGAGGTCCTTTGGAGCCTGGTGGCATTCCTTGTGACTGAGGTGATGACAGAGACTAATTTCTTGCCATATTTGAATGAGATCTATCTGACGAAAATGACGGCACCAATGTCAGTTTAACTGGCACATAAATAATAAAGATTATTTCTATGTTCCTAAATAAATATATTTTCTTTCCTCTTGGAGATATTCTAGGCTGTGCAGCTTTGGAATTTACTTACATGCACCTTCCTGACATGGGATGCCAAAATACAGTTACACAGTAAAGGAATCTGCATTCTGTATTAATATGAAAACATAGCTCTAGCTTAACAGAGGATAACACTAAAATCAGTTTGAAGGAAAACAACTCAAGATAAACCACATCTCAGTAAAATACTTAAGTGTTGTTAAAAGACTATGCCTCACCGGGAAACAAACAGCAGCACAAGAGCTGAAGGACTGCAGCAGTTTAAAGAGAGACTCTTGGAAGAATGGCAAGTGTTGGAGCTATTCAACCTGACACAGGCATCCATAGGCTTGTCCAAAAATGTTCATTGAGCCTGAAGGGTGTCAGACCCTGGTCTTACAGTGAAACAAATGTGTGCACTGATTGATTTATTAATACTTCTGCAACCAGTTATCTTCATTAAGTTTGTTCCTCCTGTGAAGCAAAAATGGTAGCTTTGGTTACTGTCTTCTCTAGTATCACAGACTTTCACAGGAAAGACCCATACTGAGTTGGGAGGGTATCTTGGCTACACACAACCAGTATACATGATGTGTCCCTGAATCCCACCTGGAATATGCTAAATCCGAGAGGGCATTTTTTTATCATAGAATCATTACAGACACAAGATTTCAACCACTGCATATGCCAACTAGTTTTGATCTCCACACGGACTTCTTTTTTTGCAAAATCTTTGACGACTCATGTGGTTTGTATAAGATGGTTTTCAGCAATCCGTTTCATTTGCAAAGTTAAATATCAAGAGTGTAAAGTGACATCCTAAGCAAAATCCAGCCTGCTCTAGGAAAAAAGTGAAGGAAACTTGGTATAGAACAATAATCTGTACTTTCTGAGAGGTTATGGCAACAAACAGATAACAGACTGGTAAATAGAGTGCTATGACCATCTTCTGTAGCTCTTATGTGAACTTCTGCCTTTCTGTATCCTTGTGAGTACATATTTGGCGATAAGAACTCTGTAAAATATTTGTAATCTCTTTGCTTTGGGCATCACTGATGTTATGAACATAGACAACATAAGTACCTTTTATTTCACAGTAGGCTCAAGAAAAGATAGTTTCTCTGTTGTGAGCTGCGTTATTGGTGAACAGAAGACTTCTCCAGCATTTCCATTTATGATTTCTAGACCACAGAGGATTAATTCATGCTTCCAGTATACTTTGGGACTAGCCCCAGAAATTACTGCAGATGTTCAAAATACAGTTTCACAAAATAGTTGCTTATCTATGTTTCTGTTAAGGAATAGGAAGCAATCAGAATGGTCAAGTGCTATGCAAAAGACACTCTAACCTTCAGATTGTAGGACTTGGAAGATATCTTTGAAAGAGGATGCTTGGCAATGAGGAAAATGTATGTGCATCTCAAAAAATTGTTAACAATAAATTGAAAGACTTCACTAAAACATCCTTTTACAGTAGCTTTCTATTGCTGCCCGTTTGTACAAAAATACAAACACCCATGCACATATAAGGGAAGGGAGAAATCACAGTGCAATGTGGGGAGTTCAATTACTCATTCCAGTACATTGCATTCACAATTTTACCATAAAGTAATATGGGTTTGTAGAATTTTATTCCTCACCAGTGTTTCAATGTCTTCAAATGAGATTAATCTTTAAGAACGTATTTCTAGTTTCTCGGCATGTTTCAGGTAGATTTTTGGAGTGAAGTAAAAAGGTGAAAATGTATTTTCTTTTGTTAACATATATATGCAAAATCAGCTTTTTTCTCAAGCACTACAAATAATCATGAACAGCTCAAAATCTCATTGATAGGCATGGGTTGTACATTTCAAGAAAAGCTGAAATGAAGGAGAAATAAATCAGTGGGAGAGAAATGTTTTATGTTGTTTTAGTTTTTATTTTATTGCTAGAAACTGCTGTCTCTTTACATTTTCTTCTCCTGAAGAAGAGGCTGCACTCAGTGACTAAATCTGTCCTCTCAAGGGAGCATGCATTACTACTACAGTAGAAGAGGTGGAGGCAGCCCAAGCCCAGAGTTAGTCTCAGACAGTAATCAGATCTTTTCTTAATATCAAGAACTCAGTTCCAACTTCTTGTTTTATTGCTACCTTATAACAAGGAAAGGGAAAAAAAATAAATGAAGTTACAGCAACTGAATGATAAATTAAGCATATAAAGTTGAGACAGAGAGAATCAGTTACTTATTTAAAAATTTGTTCAGCTCTAAGCAGCAGTGTTTATGTTTACTTTTTATGGTGTTCTAACTTTTTTGTTCTGATTCTGGTCCTGTAGCTTTAGAGTTTCTATAGAATTTTGGTTTTCATTAAGATGAGGTGACAACACCCATTCTTTCCTAGCACAGAAACTTCCCTTTGTCTTAGTCCTTTAGGTTTGCTCTATTGTCTTTTCTTTTGCTCACCTTTCCTGCCACTGTAGAAGCTTGGCAGGGCACTGGGTAGGTGATTTATAGACAGCTCTGGATTCTTCCATACTTCCTTTATTAAATGGAGCAAGATATTTAATTAGTTCATCATAACTGGCCTGGATGCAGCCTTCATCATTAAAGTTTGTCAGCTGTCCACATCTGGAGAAGTACTCTAATGGTATTGCTTCTGGGGTCTGCCAGCCCACAAGCCCTGTCCTATTATTCAGGGGCCTTATGTCTCTGTGCGACTTCCCCTCTCTCTGCTCCCATGAAGCTAGAATGCAAACGCATCCATATTTTCACTTGAACTTCCCTCAAAGGGGTATTTCCCAGTTGAGAAGAGTCCGAGAAACACAATACATCTAGAATTATATTATCTCCATGGAGCTCAAATGCACGGAATAAAAAGGAACTCTGTGCAGAATCTGAGCTGGCGCCCCAAAATAGAAAAGAAAATGTTAAGGTGTGTCACAGAGACAGACTCTCCTGGAAACAGGCATGAAGCCAAACCATATGAGGGACTAGTAAGTGAATGCAGCCCACCTCCCAGTCCCTAAGCATTTCATTTAGCTACAGAAGCTGTGGCACCCAAGCAGAGTATGAGTTGACACAAATAAAGGCCAACCCTTTGTCCAGAAATGAACAGATGTTATCATTAGCTTAGTGTCATATGTGCTTAGAGACACATAGTACATATGCATGAACATGGTCCCAGATCTGGAGACTTAAAAAATCTAGTCAAGTCTCGGACTTTTGGTTCAGGCATTTATGTAAGTGGCTTTGATTGAGAAGTCTTTCAGTCTTTTTGGTTTGGTTTGGTTTGGTTTGGTTTGTTTTAGTTGAGTTTGTTTGTTCTGTTTTGTTTTGTTTGTTGGTTTGGGTTTTTTTGTGGTGCTGGAGGGATCAAAAATATCCTGCAATTCACTGTTCTTATTGTGGTTTAGTAGTCAAACTTCTATGATCAGGTAGAATGTTTAATTGGAAGAGTGGCTGAAGCAACAAGACAAAATCTGGATTAAAAAAAAAATCCCACTAAGGACAGTGGGTAGAACGGGTGGTCAGGTCTAACAAACACTGACAGCCAGAATTCTGTATGCTGTCTCTTTTAACATCCATATTCATCACCCTCATAAAATGAGTCCAGATAGCTGTGATGATAGCTGGGCAACCCATCCCACAATATAGAAGTCACAGCTATTTAACAACTGCATTTTCCAGGAGTCAGCACGGAGCTTGCATGGGTAAAGTGCAATCTGTGTCACACATTCCTGCTAATGACCTAAAGGACTATGCTCTCACAGCAGAAGAAGGGAAAATTAATCTTCACCACAATTGTTCCATTCCTCAAACTTCTTTTTAGCAGATATAAATTGTGCCAAATATCTATCAGTTTTATGATGACAAGACCATCAAATTTGTTTCATTAAACACCCTCCCCCCCTCTTACAACTGCCTAAACAAGATTTTTCCATTTAGTACCCTATCAATCCAGAGTTATGATTATTCAGTAACTGAGGGGATCTCTTGTATTTAAATATTAATGTTTGTGTAGTTATTAAAGTATTTGATGATTTGTCTAGGGGCACTGTAAAATTAAATATAGCATGTCATTTATGGTAATACAGAGGAGAATAATAAAAAATCTTTTTCATTCTGGTTTTGTGTCTGGCTCTGCATGTTACTTTTAGTGCTTATTTGATGGTTTGGGGTATTGTGTGTTTTTAAACCCTTTTAAATGTAGGATTTCAGAGCGTATTGTTAGGAACATATAAAAGATTATCTCCCAAGTAATGACTTCGTGTTGCTGTGTATGAAGTGTTGTCTGACAGTTATACTGCTAAAGGGAAAGGCAGTTTTCCAAAAACACTTATCATGTATCGGGTGTAGCAGTACAGTAAGTCCATAAATATTTTGGGAAGCTCATTTTTGACCATGCTGTATTTGCTTTCAGAAATCACCTCAGCCGACTGGAGCAGAAATGTGTATGTGTAATTAGTCTTTTCAAGCTATGTATATTTAAAGAACATTATTTAGGCACTCTGCTGTGACTCTTATGCTGTAAAGAACTGAGATAGCGTAGAAGGGAGAAAGGCAGAGCAGCTTATTTGAGGCAAACACTTGACTGGCATTTGTACGTGTACAGGTGTGTAGCTTCTTCATGGATAAGTTTTTGAGGTGGGATATGTTTGGCCCACTCTGCTAGGAAACCTCTTTCTGCACATTTAAAAACAATAGCAGATAAAAATAACTTTCATAAGGTCACTCAGAGCCAGAGCCAGGAATAGAAAGCAGGTCATATGAATCCAAGTCAGAGCACTCTCTATGAGACCAGACTGGTATTTCCTGCTGAAAAAAAAAAAAAAAAGAGTTAAAATTTGAAAGACTGCTTTCACTGCACTACTGAGGGGGTATGATTGAGGTCTGGTTCAGTTTTTTTATATAGGTAAGTCTAAAATGATTCTGTGCCTAATGATGGACAACTGCCACAGGATGCATCTCTTCTTGGTAAAAAGGTGTAGCAATCTATTATATTTTTTTAAAATATGCCTGGCAAACTGAATGAATATAGTTATAGTAGAAGCAGTTGCTGCATTTAAGCTTGATTTATTATTTTCATTCTAAGCCTGTTTTTAAAGCTGATCATAACTTTCTGAGAGTGTGCATATTTATATATATATGTATGTGTATAACATAGCAAAATTACAGTAAAGCAGCTTTGTTTATAAATTGCAAGCATGCAAAAGTCAGGACATTCACTTAGTGTTCTCAGTGAACCAATAATTCACCTGTCTTAATACTCAGTACAGAGAATTGCTCTACTTCATGTTAACTGTGATGGCAAGACACCGAGTGCATTTTTTTTCACTGGCTTAACTGGAAATGCTTCGCAGGAGGTTTGGGATACTCATTATGTAACAGTAATTTAGAAAATTTTAATTAAGGATGTATATGCATGTGAGACATCCGGATTATGGTTCCAATCCAAAGCCCACTGCAGGCAATGCGAAAGACTCCCATCAAGTACATTAATTGCTCGATCAAAACCCAAATGCTTACACTGGAAATAATACGCAAATTAGGGTTACTGCCTTTTTCAAAGGACAGATTAATTTGCACAGACCTCAGTGCTACCACAACAAGGCTGTTTCCTGTTTAAAATGGTTCGTATATGTTTACATTACACCTTGGTATGCAGTGGGGATATGTGCAACTACCATACCAGGCTGTCTGAAAGGGCTGCTATGGCAATATGGTAAAGAATCTGTAGCCTCGGGAGTGATGTGTGGAGAGGGCTTTACCATGAGCAGTGAAGAATGGAGACCACATTGATCAGAGATTAATGTGGTATGTAAATCTTCACTCCTTCCCTGTGTTTCAACTGAGTCTTAAGGCACATATGCAAACACGGAGAGTGTTTGAGTTGAACAACAAGCAGAGGTGCAAGCCACTCTTGCACAGGACTAAAATAGCTGCAAAGCACAGTACTGGTGTCTGCATCACGGAGGCCACAGAAAGTTAGTGTAGGAAGACTGTCCTCACAACCTCCTGTAGCACAGCCAAGAAACACAAGACTTTCATTACAGAGTTTGAAACAGCCTCAGAACTGCAACAGCTTCTACCAAACAGCTCTATCAAAACACACCTGTCATCTTCTGTGTTGGCACTTCACTCCTGTCACCTCACTTCCCTGTCACTGCGTGCCTTTACCTTGCATTTCACTTTAGACCCAAATTCACTTCAGTTTATCTCTTATCCCTGTCTCATCCATCATGATTTCATATAGTAAATCAGAATCCTTAGCTCTCACCTTGTTTTTACCAAAGGTGAAAACCCATTTTCTTATGAAGATATTTTCCATATGCCTTTACATCTGCATGTGGAAACATTAAAAAAGTCTGCCTAGTCATTTTGTCATCTTCCTTCAAATAATACTCTTACTCTCACTGTTGCACTGACTAAAAAATTATCTGAGAATGGTTAAACAGCTGGTGTGCTATGACCACCACTTCTTATAGTAATTGTAATCCTCTTACTGTAACCTCGTGATGTCTCTGTCTCTTTGTTGTATCCATCTGTTGTCTCTTATCATATTTTTGGACTGCAAAATACCTGAGATAGGAACCAGCCTTTTTCCCTCACCCACAAAAAAGAGCTTAGTGTCTTGCACCCCAGTATCCCCACCAACATCACTGCTGGCTTTCCTGACTGTTACCTCAAGCACAACTATATTATAATTTTTGAGAAAATTAACTGGAAGAGAATTATACACACATAAGTGATACGTCTACTTTGTTTTCATAGAAGGAATCACTTATTTTAGATACATTTATGTCACTGTGTGATATTCCAGAAATATAAGGATACAGGTCATATATCAGACTTCAATGCATTGTTAAAAAGTTGCGGGAAATTGGTGCACTGCACACCATTATATACCTCTAATATTTGGATAATTCTGTACCTCACAAGGCTGTTGCAAGGACTAGTTAACAAACTCGTATTTATAAAGTGCTTTGAAGATTAAAAGAGCTATCTAATTATGCATTATTATTAATAACAATAAATCATATTTATTCAAATTTGTCAGAATCACTAAATATGCAAAATCTATTGGGGGGGGAGACTGTTATTATTTTGTAATGTATCAATGGAGTTCTATGCATGCCAAGAAACACTGTGTGATGTTTTATCTGGCAAAAATGTTTCCCCAGCAGTATATGCCCCTCCTCCAGCTACTTACACATATCGGAAATTATTGGTACGTGTTATTCAAACTTTATATCTTTTTCCTTGTAGCCTCTAGAAATGTCACCATGACCAAAGGTTACCAAATAAATACTGTCTTCTCTGTTGTAATTAGAGCTGTACTAATCCCAAGTTATGATTCAACAGGTACAGAAGAGATCTGTTGTTTCAAGAACTCCTAGGAATGGGCAGACAAAAGCTCGTCATTCCACAGCCCATGCAAAGCAGTCATGAACAGCCTGGATCTACAAAGTAACTTTCTCCACCGTAATTTCAAGTTTAACCATGGGGGAATGACAGGTAGCTGATATAAAGTTAAATGTCACAAGAAAACCAAAGCAAAACAATTTGTAGCAAAGCATGTCCCATCTCCAGAGGGAATGGCCCCCTTTTTAACCCTTTCCCACTTCTGCCTCCTGCACCCTCTACTGCCACGGCCTGGCAGCTCAACTGCCAGGAGGGTAACAGCAGGGCTCAAATGGATGTGTTCCCAAAGGGCAGTGACCCAAATAAGTTGCCCCTCTGTCTCTTCCATTCACAAGTTCAGTGTACAGGCACAGTGAAGTTCTGTGTGGAGGACGTGCTTCTCCTCATCAGCTGCATTTAAGCTCTAAACCAAGTGCCCGGTTAAGTGTCCTGCATTTGATCATGTATGTAGCTGGGTAGCATTACCAGACCTAAGCTGTCTAGACTAAAGCTCGGTGATGAAAGAAGCTAATGGAAATAAAATATATTGATTAAAACTACACGTTTTGCCCTACCACCATATTATTATGACAGGAGCATTGTAGTAATTTCCATTCACAGAGAGGACACACACAGCCATAGAGGAGGTTACAACAAACATATTGGGTAGGAAGAAATGAGTTGATCAAACCAAATGTTGGAGCGAGGACAGATCAAATGATGCCACATGGAAAATTATGGTTTGAAATGAAAAAGTGGTCCATTTAACAGTACATAAAGTCTCTGTAATATGCATAAAATCAGCAGTTAGCAGATGTTTTCTGACACAGTGCATCTGCACGAGGCTGAGGCACATTCAGTTCCACTGTAGTAGCAATACACAGAGCAGATATAAGGGCAGACCCTACAGACAGATAAAGACAGCCTTGCCCTTACTTAATAATAACAGTAAATAATAACTTGTATTAATTAGCAATCAGGAATTTAATCATGGACTTGGATGCAGTTGAGGGAGGTATCACACAGAAGATGAAAGGAAAACCTATCATCCATTGGTGACAGATAAGATGAGGAAAAAAATTTCATTTCAGCCGCCTGCTTGATAAGATTCTGCTGAAAATATTACCTTTGGGTTACAACTCTCTATTCACACTTTGTGGCCAAAGGCAACTTCTCTAAATCTCAGGAAAAATTCTTTAGCCATTTTATGTCTGCAGAAATGCAAATGAAAATAATGTTTCTTCATTTAAAAATAATACTGTGCATTTTATTTCATAGAAGTGTCTGAGTTTTGAGAAATTAGCTGTCCTGAGCAAGATGGTTGATTTCAAAAAACTGATACATCAAGGACATTTTCTTTCCTGAAGTTACTTGTTAGCTGGGAGCTAGTGGAGGAAAATATAGTATGGTTCTGTCCCAGGCTTCTCTGGAATCCTAAATAGCCATTCATGCCTGTCCATGGCAAAATATAGACTACTCACAGTAGGCAGTGCAGATCTTCACAATTTGATCTTTGTTTTTCAGTGGTTTTACCAGAAGAAATAACACTTAATGACTGAGAGTCCTAAAATGTTAGAATGAATACTCAGCTGGTCGTGATTACCATAACTGATAAAAATATGGAAGTTCTCAGTACTTTTAGAATTTATTTCAGGTCATCTGCACACTCAGGCAGGGGCCAATGTACCAGCATGGTGCAGGTTATCTTAGACTCACCAGCACCTGTGACAAATTAATTTATTTCAAATCAACACGTGAAGACTGGAGCCAATTGAACAAAGCACTGCAGTAACAGCCTGACTTGACCAAACCCAGTCAAGAAGCACCCACTCTTGGTCACAATGGCATCATGTCTTGGACACGGTATAGTCATGTGTTTGCAGCTTCCAAGGATCATGTGAATCAGGGAAAGAGACTTCAAAAGCTTCAGTCATGCAAAATACAGTTCTTATACTATAGACTAGAGATCGTGTATCTTCTTAAGCCCCTTTGTTTCATGATTTTTAAGATTCTCAGCTGTTTTCAAAGCCCTTTATGGGACAGTTCAGAGACAGGAATCTCTTCAGCCTACACTAACCTGACTTCTCAAAGCACCTCTCTGAAACAACTGTCTGCAACAAGAATGAGAGATGTCATTACAGGAAGTAGAAAGCTAAATATGGAATTATCTCCCTTTTGAAAACACGGGAACAGCCACATATCTTCCTGCCATGAAACCACTTTTTGTCCAATAGACATAACGGCAACAAAATATAATAAATAAACAAATGCAATGCTACCTGCAAGATATACATGTCAGGGGAAAAAAAAATGTACCTCTGTGCATAATTGCTAAGGTATATTAGATACCATGGAGGCAAGCTGGATATAATTGCCTTAACAGGTACCATGGATTAAGTTTTACCCAACAGTTTCAGAGCAACAAAGGCAGAGAAGCTTTAAAATGGGACACACACACCCCCAAAAGGCTGTCAGAGCTAGCAGTGAAAAATGAGTATATAAGCTCAGTTTAACTGAGCTTCCTACTAACTTTTTCCATTTCGGACAACAATCCCTTACTTCTCCAGCAGTGTCTGAAGTATTGCCATTGTGGCACTGGCTGCCGATTGCCAAGGACTTTGTTAATAGAAAATGGAATAATTTTTACTCAGAACTCTTTACTCTTATTGAGTGTGATTTACCATAGTGTCATTGAGAAGGTCTCATTGTCACCTGATCCTATCTTTTCACAACCAATGCGATTACTGTGTGGGAGAAAGCTGCTCATTCCAAGCACCATTTTGTAATAAAATGATTACTGGCTGAATGCTGATACTTTATGAAAAGAGCAATCAATTAAATATCTGCTATTGCTCAAAGAGTCTTACATTAGAAAGGCACACAAAATAATCACTAAATGATTGCACATGGTGGCTTGGGCTGGACTGTGTGAAATCAACTTAGACACACACAGGAGTATAAAGTGTTTTTCACACACTTTGAAAACCACAGTGTAAAAAGCAATGATTGTAGATGACCATGTATAATAACCAGGCTATGAAGAAGCGTCTTTCTCAACCTCGTTCTAAGCATGGCATACTCAATAGTTTACACTCACAGAGCAATAGTTATTTTTAACAATCACTAATGAGCTGAAACATCCCAGCCCCCTATTTCACATTTAGTATTCTTTTTGAGATCTACTATTCCACTGCCTTCACAAATTTGGGAGGCCTCTGGGAGATCTCTTCCTTGCCTTGTGACCATGCCTGTGGGACATGCTTCTATTCCTCCCCTAAAACTAATTCCACTGACATCAGGGGACATACACACAGAAATGCACCAGGATACAAAGTCCACATCAAGAGAAATAAAGACGGTGTGAATGGTCTCTTTCCTTACCCGTGCCTTCTTTTCTAAGACACAGAGAGCTCTGCTTCATCAGTGCCTTCACTCCTGAATGTCAAACAGGTTGTGAGACTGTCTACCACCCACCCGAACCGGAGACTACAAGGGTTCCTCAGTGAACATCCCAGGCACGGTTCCCACTGCTGAATTAGGACAGAAGAGGAAAGGCTTGTCTCTACCTGTGGCCATGAGGATTCACTTGTTCACAATTTTCTTCCCTTCCTAGAAGAAAGACTCCAGAAAAACTCCTTCCCCCTTCTTTTTGGTCTCCCATTTACTCTGAAACTAGGTTGAGAATTTGCGTCTGACTGGTGTAAGATGAGGCCTTCCAGTTCTCAGCTGCTCCACTAGCACCAATTATCCAGGAGCAACAAAAATCTCAGCCGTCATCTGCTGCCAAAAGAGGTGATTGCTGAATGAGCCTCTTATATATTACAGATTAAACATTGCTACTGTGACCACAAAAGCAGTTCTATTCTGTATTCTTATTTTCAATTTATTACAGATCATTTCCTTCCTTTTTTTTCCCCAAAATGAAAAATTGAGGATGTTTAATTTTTTTTTATAAAGTGTCATTGCCCAGTTCTTGTGAGAAATTAAGCCCATAAATACCCCTCCTCCCTAGAAATGGCAAAATCTATGCTGACTCTGGTTCTTCATTGTCCATTGTTTAACTCCCCAATTTTAATACAATAGTGTAACTAACCTTGAGTTTTATTTTTTTTTACTATTTGGGAAAGTTAGCAGGCCAACAGCAATTCAGTTGAACAGGAGAAGCTGAATACTGGTGAGTCAGAGGGCTCACCAGTGAAAGGCATAATGCAGAATGCTTTGGAAGTGACATGCAGGGAGTGAGGGAGCACCTGCAGATTGTAATGGTAATGGCTGCAGGAGAGGCAGGAAACTGAGGGAGGAAAGCTGAGAAGTTAGTTGCAGGTTTAGCAGGAGAGGGTGCATTTAAACTGTCATAGAGTTGCAATGAGCACTCAAATACTAGGATGGGTCCTAGTAAAGGGTTTGAAGATAGAGAGTACATTCAGTTTGTATACACAGCTATTCCTAACATGCCTCTGAAAAGAGGCAAGAACAGGATCAAAAGGTTGATGTGGTTTTTCGTACAGTATAACTGTTTATTTTAGGCCCTGTTTCCAGAAGTGATTTAACACTCCATTTAAGTGGTAGTTTTCAAACTGTAAATGAAGATATACCATCCTTCAGGGAAAGAAAAACATCAACGAGAAAGGAACTGATTAGCAAGAACAAGAATGAAGACAAGGACAATGAGTCCAGTTAAAAATTACCTGTAAAGACAGTAATGGCAGAGCTATACACATTCACAGTGAAGACAGATGTAGAGATGAAGAATGAGGTCTAGTCCAAGAGGTATTCTTGGAAAAATCTGGAATAATCTTTAAATGAGAGTCAATAATGTATTATTTACAGTGAGTTCTGAAAGCACAACTGCAACTGCAATACTCATTGTAATAGTAGTAGTACAGTTCCTTTCTTCCAAGTTTTTGTCTTCCAAACATCCATATTGTATATTATCCTGATACACTAGTAGTAGCAGGACATGAAGAGACCAAGTGACTAACCTGGCATCATGCACATCACTGATGGACCCAGACTTTGATCCTTGTGCACAGGACTCCCAGTGTCCTCTGTTTAGCTATAGTGCCACAACATGGTGAGAGGCACTGTCCCACAATCCATTGAATATATGCCACTAGAAGCTGTATATTTAAAATTCTGTGAATTTTGAGTTTCTTCCATCTAGAAGAAAAGATACCCAGTAAGATTTTACTTCTGCTGGTTAAGGATTTCTTAAAAGCATCTGCCCTGGATCCAGCGCATGATGAAGCAGTGTGTGGTATATTTCTCAGAAGAGCTGAAAGTGCTGCACAACTCTCAGTGGTTCCAGCACAGTGATACAAAAACCATGTGGCACTTCTAGCTACTTGATGACAGATATTCTCTTGTGTTTGGCCATACATTTACAACACATTTATTCTTAGGATTATGTCATTGAGCATGAGCTGCTTTCAGGCATTAGATCATACACCTGGTCCTTCCTCAAATGCTGTTTTAACCATTTGCTGAAAGCACCAGTTGAAAGGATGATTTGACTAAGTGACTAATCTGACTGAATGCCTGTAACACTTACAAACTATTTTTAAGCCATTAGATTTGGGCAAAAGCTGCATAAATTGTAGGTCAGCACAAAGCAGCAATTCACAGATGGGCCTCTAAAAAAATCACACTATTTTTGGAGGCATTTGCTCCTGTACCAATTCAGACTAGTACTATATCCTTTCTTTGCTATCATGGATTAAATAGGCAAAACCTTCAAAAGTAAATACATACATAAATTAGGTAAGAATAGGAGGTTTCCAAAGGCACAAAAGATTTCAAAGGCACAAAAACTGGAGTTAGGTGCCTAAGAGACTACTGAGGGGACCTCACCAATGTCTATAAGTATCTGAAGGGAGGGTGTCAGGAGGATGGACCCAGGCTTTTCTTGGTGGTGCCAAGCAATAGGACACGAGGCAATGGGCAGAAACTGATGCACAGGAAGTTCCACCTGTGCATGAGGAAGAACGTCTTTACTATGTGGGTGACTGAGCACTGGAACAGGTTGCCCAGAGAGGTTGTGGAGTCTCCCTTACCGGAGATATTCAAGAGCCATTTAGATGCAATTCTGTGCAATGTGCTCTAGATGACCGTGCTTGAGCAGGGAGGTTGGACCAGATGATCCACTGTGGTCCCATCCAACCTTACCCATTCTGGGATTCTGTGAAGTGGCCTTTATCCTTAATTCAGCGCTTGCATTTTCTGCTTGTTAACCGCTATGCAAATCACAGAGTCATAGAATGGTTTGGGTTGGAAGGAACGTTGAAGATCATCTAGTTCCAACCTCCTGCCATGGGCAGGGACACATTCCATTAGCTCAGGCTGCTCAGAGCCACATCCAGCCTGGCCTAGAAAAATTCCAAGGATGGGACATCCACAGCTTCTCTGGATAACCTGTTCCAGTGCCTCACCACCCTCACAGTAAAGATTTTTTTCCTAATAGCTAACCTAAACCTTTCAGTTTGAATCCATTCCTCATTGTTCTGTCACAACATGCCCTTGTAAAAACTCTCTCTCCAGCACTCTTGTAGCCCACTTTAAGTACTGGAAGTTGCTATAAGGTCTTCCCAAAGCCTTTTGTTCTCTGGGCTGAACAAACCCAACTCTCTCACCCTTGTCTTCATAGGAGAGGCGCTCCAGCCTCCTCATTATATTTGTCCTCCTTTGGACTCACTCCAATAGGTCGATGTCTTTTCTGTGCTGGGGACCCTAGACATGAATGCAGTGCTCTGGCTGGGGTCTCACCAGAGCAGAGTAAAGGAGCAGAATCAACTCCCTTGACCTTTTTGGACTGCAAGTGCACATATACATAACATACATAATAATCTACACAGGCACCTAGATAAGAAAAGTTTGACTGGCTCCAAGTAACAGCAGTTTCCATGTACTCACTCATTACTGCTTTCCTTCACCCAAAATCAATTTCACCCCATTTTTAACTTGAGGTAGTCATATTCTGCTCTGCAAGGGGATATAAAATGCTACCAGTTCAGCATCTGCACTGATTTACATAGATGTTAATATCCAATAGCCATTTTCCATTGACTCTCTTTGGTTTACATAACTGCAGGAGATACCGAGTAACAAAGAATCCGGCCCTTGGTTTAAAAACAGGCACTCCATTTCTGGCAGCGGGTAGGATAGCAAGAAAGCCTTTAATTTGAGCCTTTGAGTGTATCCATGCAACATAAAGTACAAGCGTGAGAGGAACATGCTGATAGTTCTGCATTATCGCTAACAGCACTGAGACGCAACAAGAAGAAAAATTTAAGCACACGCTCATTTTATTAGAGAACCTTCCCATTAGAGCCAAATGAGGGTGCCATTTTGGGCAACTTGGTCCAGTGTGCCCTTTCTAGATGTTCAGCTTCCATAGCAAGTGAGAAACTTTACTGCTTATATTGTGTATTATTTATACCACAGTTGTGCACGGAAGAATTCAGAACGGCTTTATGTGCTTGTATACATAATAATACCAAGTGACTGAAATGCAGAAATTAATTGTATCACGGAAATATCAGAGAATAAAATTTTAAAAGTGTCTGTATTTAAGGGCTAGAAATGGAACAGGTTACAGGTGGATTTAGACAATACGGACTGTGAAGTGATGGCAGAAAATTCCTATAAATTTATTGATGTCATCTGCGGAAATAAACATCCGTGCTCAAACTGTGCAGAGAAGAATAAACAGATGTATTTAGCTGAGAGTGATATTTATTCTTTTTGAGGAGTCCTACGAATTCAAAGGTAGTGGATATATATTATATACCACAAAAGCAGCTGTGGGGCAATTGCAGTTCTATGGTTTTGTTCTGTTGAATGCAAGCTACAGGGAACCTTTCTTTTTCTATTATTTCTCATTTTCAAAAACAATCTAGATTGAAAACAATAGATTTTGTTCTTTGTGCAAGGGAAACATGGTAAAATCCAGGAATAAGCAGACAGCTTAAAGAGCAGTGCTAGTTTCTGAAGTGACTGTTTTTCCCAAGCAAGAGACAGGAGAGAAAAAATTGGGTCTTGACAATACAGTAAGTAGATTTCTGAAAGGTTTTTCCTTCCAGCTCAAATATTTTATGGAACTCGAGAAACATTAGGCACCACTTCTAAAAGGAATAAAATTAAAGGACAATGGATAGAACAGTAAGATCACTTTGAGACGGTGTCAGAAGACTCAAAACAAGGAGAAGCATGCAAGGTTAACCCACCCACTATTCTCAAGATTCCATGAGCCCATGGGTTAGGCACTTTCCCTGTACCAACAGTAAGTAGCAATATTAATTTACCAGCTTTATTGTTCACTCAAATCAATAATCATACCAACAGCCCTCAAAAATATGGAGGACGTAGAGAAACAGCAAAGAACAGAGACTGAATATACAAATGATCGCTTGTTGTTTACCTGGCACCCCAGGTCCTTGTTGTACCAGTTGCCTCAGAGAGCAAGTGAGCTTGGATTCTTGATGCAGTTGTACAAATCAGATTTTGTTTTGGTATTGTTTCCAGCTGAAAGCCTTTTCTTTATTCTAATGGTAGGAGACTTTCTTCCTATTAAATGCTTCAATGGTGGATTTAAATATTTAGAGGATCCACATTACAGGAGAACTGTCTGAGAGCATCACAAAGAAACCATTAGTTAAATCCATTAAGGATCTACTTAAGTGGAATTTCCTGCTGTTATCTACATGATAACCACATAAAAAAGACACTGGAAGAAGAAAATATTCCTCTTCACATACTGTATCTGTAAAACATCCAGTTTTACTGAAGGGTGCCTTTTTGATTGTCTCAAAATTTTAGCTAGAATTGATATTCTTTGAGCAGAATTAGAGTAGGGGAAACAAAATGGCTCAGTTTCAGTTCTGCTTTTGCCCCTCTTGAGTACACTCAGTTCAGACAAAACCTTGTGTTAGAGAAGAAGGTACAGAATCTCTTTTGTTTTGGACATGGCATAAACCATCAAAGTTGTATCCACTGTGCAAGAAGCATCAGGTATATACCGAGTCTCTGTGTTGTCTATTTTTAAATACACATAAGTGGTAGCAGCGTGGATAAGATGTTCCTTCCTCCAACTCCTAGAGTAAGGCACTTGAGCCATTTGAATTATAAAACTTACACCATCTTTCAAGTTGCTCTTGTTTTAACAAAAGAGAAATAGCTTGAACTCCACAAAGTAATTTTTTCCATTCTCTACAATCATGGGTTTGATACACATTCAAGAAGGCAGTTATATTAATCAGAATCTTTCTATTCTTTAGTTTCTGTTCTTTAGTTATGTAAGAGTTCCTATTTTTGAATGCTCAGGAATCTCTGATGTGATTTAGGCTTGTGAATAAAATGAAGGTACTACACACAGTACAAACATAATGTACAAATACCCATATTGGCTGTAATATTGATATCCCTAATCTATCTGTAAATCAGCATATAGTGTCTCAGACCATTGATTTTTTTTTTTCTGGCCCCATTTTGAGCATGTTTTATAAAACCCAAGAGAACCCCTGTTCTCTGGTCAGAAAAGCATAGACCCACTCTATAGACATACAAAATTTCTTTCTAAGACCTTAAACAAAATATTTATTTTCTATTGGAAGGTGAGATACTCAGAAGTCTTGGTTCACCCATACATGCAGATGTATGTACAGAGGACCATGCAAAACCAGTTAGCCCACTTTCTCTTCTCAGTTAGACTATACCTGAAAGGCTCAATGTAGAAGAGAAAAAACACCTCAGCAAATCTGCTGTCAGGGGTCAGTGTCCCACAGGAGGCAAGGAACAGCATGTGGGCAGTTTGTGAACAGCACAAAGCAAGCATAGAAGCTTAAGTCCTGGTGGTTTGAGAGAAGTGTTCATTACAGGCAATGGCTCCTGGCTTCTGATATCTGGACACTGAAGGGGCTGCTGCATCCTGTGAAGGAAGATACTGTCATTGAGTGGCCAGGAGCCCTCTGCCACTGTGAGCATGCATGACACTCCTGTCCACACACAGAGCTACTACACTGGGATACAGTCCAGGTACAGTGTCAGGTAGTATTGCAAACCCAAGGAATGACAAAATCAGAAGTCTGACCCTTTCCCCAGTCAAAAATTACCCTCGTTATGGGACTGAAAAACAAACAATGACTGTCTGGATCTTCTGGTATTTCACACATTGAGGGGTATACTTAGTAACATTTCTAACCTTGTCCCTACACTTATAGAAACTTACTTTCAGTAAAAAAAAATTAACATATTTAATTTCTCAAAAGATTGTGGAACACTGGGTTGCTATGAAAGCATTGCCTGTCAAGGCTGTCATCACAACTGTACAACTGACTTCATACAACATTGACAGCATGCAACACTGCCCTGTGGAGCAGCGGTATCATGACTTTTGCCTGCTCTCAAAACCTCCATCAGGCAACAACCTTAATGTCCACCAAATGGGGAATGGAGCAAAGATGCATGACAGCCCTTCCACACCATTTTTTGCAAGGACACACTATATTCTGAGCACTTTTATTAGAGATTACTAAGGGTTTTGCTGTATATCTACAGAATGAGCATTCAGGGCGTGATAAAACCAATACTCCTGCTTAATCTCTCCATTGCTTTTCCATTGGTCTTTGTAAGCCTTTGAAACTTTAACTTCGGTGCTCTTTGTACCCCAAATAAAAATTTTAAGTCCTTTCTTCTTTTCTTTTTTTCCATTTATGCTCCTTCAAGGTAACTGTGATTTATCATAACTCCTACTACCACAAGTGTTCTCTCCACAGGCAATGGGTTTGCCAAGTCCCATCTAAGCATTATCGCTTAGAAAAACACTTCTGAGTAGAGCAAGAGGCGAACGCACAGGCATGGGGGGAAATGCTGCCCCAAAAAAGCAGCCCAGGGAGCCACCGTCACCAGCTCAGCAGGAGGCACCGGGCACCACAGCTCCAGTGGCACCACTGCGCAGATGATGCGGCACAACACACTCAGATTACTAAAAGAAGGTAAGCCCCTAGGCTCTTGTCTGATTGCCGAGGTCCATGTGAGGAGAGAACTAAGGGCCGGCGGAACCTCCGTGCCCGCCCTGCCCACGGCCCGTGGAGCGCGACATGGCCGCCGCTCCCGGCAGGCACCGGGCGCCGGCGGGCCCGGCGGGCGGGCGGCCGCGAGGTGGCGCCGGGCAGAGCCGGCGGCCCGTGCCTGGCTCGCTGCCGGGAGTTCGCGGCGTTCACAAAGTGCTGCCGGGATCGTCCTAAGTAGCAGCAGGCCCGGGGCAGTCAGTTGCATTGCGCCGGATTGAATTAATTTAAAGATACATGCGTTTATTTACCCACTCAATTTAGGATCCCATGGAAACACTACTTCATATATTAAGTGTTATTATGACGGCCTGGGATCTGTGTTGCCCACACTCCCAAAATCTTTGCGTTAAAATAACATTTTTTTGTGGAGCAAATTTGCAACACATTAGTATAAGTGATATTTGAATTCACTGCTTCAACCACTGTGGCTTTGTTTGTTTGTTTGTTTTGTTTGCTGTTTAAACCTCCCTCTGGTGCACCAGCAAAAGCAAACACAGCTCTCACCAAGCAGCACTTCCATCTCCAAAAGGGACCCTTGTGAACTCCCCCAAACCTGTTCCCGGCCCCAGTGCCCCAGTGAGGGGCTGCACAGCGCTCAGAGTCCCAACTGTAGGCCACTTGCCCAAGGAGTTGCCAAGCACAGCCCTGTCAGGCATCTCCCGTGTTCACACCAAAGTTTTGGTCCTGCCTGAGCCCCACAGGAGTTTGTGCTGGGCCTTTGAACCCCCTCCAGCTCAGGGCAGTGGTCGGTGCATGCCTCACCCTGCTCCTGTCTCCACTGGCAGAACCAAACCGAGTCGAGCAGCATCTCCCTTCCCTGGGCTTGGCATGGAAGGTTGGCAGCACCGAACACACCCAGCTCCAGGCCCCCATTTACCCTGTCACAGATGGATCCACACCAGTCCCTCCATGGGAGCAAATTAGGATCTGCACTGCTCCCACCTCTGCTGGCACCTGAGCCCTTCTCCATGGCCTGTGTGAGCCCACATTCCCTGGAAAGGGCAAGGAAGAATGCACAGTAACTGCAGCAAAGAGCAGTTCACTATTCCACAGGCTCCTATTCCCAGCTCTGTTCATCTTTTTGTGCTGCTCGTGTGTGTGTTTGAACACCTCATGGAGAGGAATGGGCCACTTCAGTCTTCTCTAGGCCTCCTGTGTGCCAGCACCTTTCTTTCTGAGGTGCAAGGCACAACCTCAGAGCAGAAGTTGCAATCTTTTCTCCATTCCTTTGCTTCTCCCAGCCTCTAGCCTGCCTTGAGGTGCACCTGCACCCCTCCCAGATCCTTCACTTTCCCACTTCACTGCCAGCCTTCGCTGCCAGCCCTTCATGTTTTCCCCGAGGAGAAGTGAAATAAAGCACCACACAGTCCTGCGTGGGATGTCTGCACACACGTGTGAGACTGGCAGCTGCTGCGATGGGGGACAGACAACGGGGGTATGGTGGGATGGTGTGGTAACGGAAGAGTCAGAGCTGCAATGCTGGAAATAAGGAGAAACAAAAGCCCTGTGGTGGGTGAACACTGTGAAAGCACCATGAGACACAAATGGCACAACAGCACAAGAGAGAGAGAGAGAGAAGAAGCAGTCAGAGCAGCATCCCTAGCTCACCTTGCTTGAAAATGCATTCCCAACAATCACTTCCACAGTCACCTCCAAATTGTTTCTGAATGCCCTGAGGTTCAGCCTTTGAGTCCTGTTCCTCTGCCCTAAGGTTCAGCTTTGAGTCCTTTGAGTCCTGTTCCTCGGTGAGGAGCAGGGCTCAAGTGTGAGTTGTGTAGACACAGTGAAAGCTCTAGCATGCAACCAGTCACCATTTTGAGCAGGAGAATCATTGTTAAAGCTGCAGAAGCAGTGACAGAGAAAAAACTGTACCAGAGTACTGAAAGGCTTTAAGAAATTTGTTGGGATGGGGGGAGGAGGGGGAAAGTAAGGACATAGAATATTGCAAAACTTTATTAAGGTGGAGTAAAGGTTGATTAGTGGTCATGCCCTTCCAAATTACAGAGTGCCTAGATATGAACTGTGAAAACGAAGAATTGCATTTTTGAGCACCAGCTCAGTAGAGACGGAATCTGATAAGCTGATCCTAAAGCTGTGCACAATCACCTCCTAGGAACTCTCTGGAAATGGAGGCCATGAGCACAGGTGAATAAAGAGTAATACACACACTTTGTATAGGCAAGGCTTGAGAGTGGGTCACAGTCCGATCAAGCTGGTGCATCTGGCCTACGCTTACAGACCAAAGTAGTGATGTTCCCTCCTCCTTCCCTGCTCCTGAATGAAGTGCTAACTGTTATCGCCCTTCACCCTTTCCCCTAGGGTCTTTTCTGAGAGCTAGTTTACACCACAAAGAATTTTCCAGTATAGTTGTAATTATGAAAACCATGGGGTCAGCACAATTTATTCCAGTATCATTTTTGCCAGTATTGTTAAACTTTTTCTTCAAATGACAGAAAGTATTTTTGCAAAAAAATTTTTTGTTAGTCATTGTTTACTCCAACTTCGTTCAGCCTGATCTTTTCACATGCCTGCCTGAAAAAACTATGTGGCCAACAGATGTAGCCTGGACTTCTCATGAAACTCTCTCTGCACTCTCCCCTTATTAAATACTGTCATGTATGGTACCACAAAGCTGACAGTTGCCAGGCCAGTTGCATGGCCTTTCTCTGGCAGCACCAACAAAATTGATTAGTTTAGGAATCACTGAGGGGAGTGCTTTGCAGTGAATACTAAAATCCTAAGCAGTTTAGCATGGCTACATCTGTACTAGCAAAACACTACTGTCTGCTGGTAGAATAAAACCATCTCCCACCACTGTCATAAAATATTATTGGTAAAAATACCATTTTACTGGTACAACTGTGTCTCTACCAGAGGCTTCTGTTGACACAGCTACGCCTGTCAGAGCTGGCATCTCTTTACAGCTATGCTAGTAGACATCAATCCTGTGAATGTGATCTTGGTCTTTCAGGAAACATGTTCACCTCTTTTCAACTCACCGTGACAACTCCATCCCACAACTGCATACAGTACAGTTATTCTTAAGACAGTAAATGCAAATGAAGATGCAAATGCATTTTGTAATTCAAATCAGTGAAACAACATCATATTCTTCTGTTTCTTCCTTACAGTTACTTTATGCAGATTCATAAAATTTAAGGTCAGAAGATACCTTTAGGTAACATTACCTGAGGTATAACACAGGTCAAGCAATTTTACGTAATTAACCCTCATGATTCATAGATGAGCAAGCATGTTCTAGAAATCATTTTTGAATCAAAGACACCAAGTGAAGTAGTCACCATTTTCCTTACTGGCTCATAACTTCTGCCTCAGATTTCTGAATCCAGAGCCATAATAAGATGCTTTGACCTCTGTGATGCCATCTTCTGTGCAGGTGCCTCTCCTTGGAGTTTCTCCTCTCTCTGATCCTTTCTTTGATCATTCTTTGATTCCTTCTATCTTCATTCTTCTAGGTAACATTCTGATCCCTTTTCTGGCAGCAGACCTGTCATCACACTTCCAGAGCAGCATAAACCATCAGGTTCACACACTAAGACGTATCCCCCCCACCTTCCAATGTCCTCTGCAGGGAACAGGAGAACACCCTTGTGACAGCACTGTCCTCAGTGGCTACTGGCGGCACTGTGAGTGGGGCTGAAATACCATCAGTGGGGTGGTATGTATTTTTATGTTATATTTTCCGGCTGCCATGCCAAGTGTTTATACTGCACTGATCTCCAAGCTCTGCAGAGGTAAAAACCATGGCTGGGCAATAACAACTCTGCATTTGTTAGGTCTGGGGATATTTCACATGTATAAATCTTAGTAAATTTATTCCAAAATGCAGAAAGTAAGGATTTCGACTGATATATATTTGTAGGTACAAAAGTACAGTTCATATTAAATTCATATTATTAAAGCCCTTACAGGAGAATCAGCCAAGCAGAAGATGACTAGCTTAAAAAGAGATACCATTGTGATTACAGAAAGACAAGAAAAACAAACAAAATTCCTTCTTACTTTCATTCTTTCTATCCCATAAAGTGTTTATGAGTAACTGGGTTTAACTATTCCTACCCGAACTGAAGTAATCAATAAAGGAACACTTTGTATAGAAATAATGCATTTTCTGCAGTTATAGCTAAACAGAACAGATTTGAACAAATTCCTGAGGATCTACTTTCATTACTGAAGAAGATTCTGAATTTTTAGCTCTGCATATAACCAGCTAAAGAGCCTGTAACTCAATTTTTATTAACATCCAGTTGTATGTCACATATCTCCAAGTCCAAGTCCCCCTACGTATAGTGTTCCTGAGTACTTGACATCAGATAGCTGGCAATTTTCTCAATATGATGTATAACAAGTGACTTTATTGGGGTAATTTAGGACAGACCCTGTAGAACATGTAAAAGAGTTCTTGGCTGGGAGCTGTTTCTCCAAATCTATCTGAGAAATGGCTTACAATCTTACTCATCTTCACAGGTGCTTGATGCCATTGATTTACAATTTTATATTGCAGTTCTAACTGGTTAGCTGAAATAGAGCATACACGTATGAAGGACATTATTGAGTCCAATATCTCCAGCTCAAGAGAATGAGATAGTTCCCTTTCCCATTTAATCATAAATGTTTCTTTAGTGGGCAATAAAGAAAAAGCAATGGCTTTATACAATCACCCCACAATGTTCTGAGATTCATTGCTAAGGAATAAGATTTGCTCAGATAAAAAGGATTCCCTAATACAAGTAGATTTAACATCAGACTGAATAAAGAAACTCCTGAACTGGAAGTAAAGAAGCAAAAAGGGAAGTCTAGCATGTTCCAACTTTGTTGTATTTCTAAGTGAAATGTGAATTTGTTTTTACTGAAGGGTTGAGATAAATATTCCAAACAAATGAAATCAGTTGTTTCTGCACTCTTTCAAGAGAATAGGAGTAAAACCATTATATATTTACAAAAAGAGGCAAATTACTTTTAAAGCTGGTACAGAGTCCAACCCAGGAATGGAGAACTTGGTTCAGGTCTGGTCATAAAAACTGCAGTTTTCACCCTTCCAACTCATGATCTCTCTGTTTTCAAAACCTAGCAAGAAAGTCAATTCCCCTTAGCTGAATAATAAGCTGGATTTATACATCTGTAACAGGACCCACCATACTCAAGAGGCTTGCATAGTGCTTTTAATGATTCCCTTTCCTGCCCAAGTAGAGTTAGCAATAAGTTTTTGAAACGGGATGGAGAATTGAATGGGGTGAAGTTCACAATAATGAACTTCAAAATAGACATAAAATAGAGATCACCTAACTGATTCATACTGAACCAACCTAATTAATTAGCAGTGCTCTTCAAATATATGACTGCATTGAGCTGTGCAAATAAGATCCCTGTATAAAAATTATATGTATTAAAATTAAATCAGCAAAGTGTTTAGAACTGGCCTCATTTTGCTCCTGCTGAACTGTGATTCTTGTGTTGCAAGGTACTTTGAAAATTCCCATTCAGTGAGACCAGCCCTTCAATGAAGAGCAAAAAAGACAAGGTGATTGTGATGACTTTACATTATGTGGCCTTTCCCAGAATGAGTGCAGTCCCTGATTTCTAGCTGGTGAGAATCACCATGGACAACGGTTCCCAAACGAGGCTCCTTTCTTCTTGGACATATGCATAGTAAGTTTACATCCAGCACAGAATGGTGTGGCAATTTAAATTTAAATGTGGTCAAATGAAAACCACATTTGTCCAATCCTCTGGATGAGACGAAAACAGCTGTAACACAGCAAGAAGATACGCACACATTTCATTTTCTTATGAAGTCCGCTGAATAGATTAGAAAAATCTTAATAGTATTTGTATATTACTTTTTAAAGAAAGAGAGAGAACCCAGAATTTTTATATTCACTTAGAATCCACCAAGAGAGATAAAATATTAGGGATGGTCTCTTTGGAATGAAAAACAAATAGCAAAAAATTAATTAGCATACAAAGCAAGTCTATTGTCAGTCCCTGAATCTTTGCTGCCTCTGACTATAGCATCTGGATTTGTTAATGCAGATGACTCACATTGTTAAGTCTTTGTTAAATAACTAGATGATATTTTGGATTAATAGAATGGTCTTTCTAATTTTAATAACATTTCTTTTTAAATTTAGGCAAGAAGAAACAGATGTTTTAAACAGTCCAGCCCTCACCACATGGTAGATGCTCAAGTCTGTCACTAAATTTCATGGCTTAACAGGAGGAAGGACTACAGGAATTAGTAAGCATTTCCAGGATCACGCCCTAGATTAGTAGCATATTGAGATTTTTCAGATCTGCATATCTTGAAGTAGTTTACATCCAGGATATGTGTATATATATATATATATATATATACACATAACCCTTCTCTTACCTTAGTTTAGCTCTTAGCTTAGTTGAAGCAGGGAGCCAGCTATAGGGAATGCTCTTCTTGAGAAATACTTTGCCCTCACAATGAGGATTTGATTGTGGCTTTGACAATCAGACATGTTGTGGCAGAAAGGATGTGAAAGTGAAGTACCCTAACGGCAGTTGGTGGTGACGTCCTGTTTGCTGAGGATAGGAGCAAGCTCCACATGTCCGTGGGGCTGCGTGCGTAACTGACAGCTATTGCACCCCTCGGGAGCTCAGCCTTCTCTTAGGCTGGCTCCCTTGAAAGAAAGCCATGGCTGTCCCTTCTTCAGCTGGTGTGGAGCAACCTCATCCAAGCTAACCTCTCACTGTGAATCTAGAGATTGCAGCCATTTCAGCTGCCTCCTGTGCAAGGACCATTCCCACCTGAAACTCGGAGAAGAATCTCAAGTTCGCTTTTGCAGCTTTCAGGCTCCGTTGAGTCTCTGCGTGAGCAAGGATGATGGACCAGCAGTTATAATACAAACCTGGGACTCTGGAGATGTACAATGGTTCAGCATATGCTTCACAAGTGTACATCCCATTGATGCAGTAATAGAAAGATATAATAAGAAGTCAGTAAAGAAATAAAAGATGGCAAACCCCACACCCTGAAGCTTTTACCGCTCCAGGCCTGACATGTAAAAAACAGATAAACTCTCTTTCCTGACATGTAACTGCCTCTACATCACCATGACCAACGTTTAGGGCCTAAATGGATGGAGTCCCTCAGTACATCAGAAGTTGTGTTTATTGAAGAGGTTACCACCTGCCAGCTGTTTATTGCCCCTCTGCTGGAGTTTGCTGTCTCCTCAGATCTGTTGGTTCACTTCATCTTAATCTTATTTAGGCAAATGGGTCTGAGGTAATGCAGGTAGTGTAAATATGTGAGTTTGGTAACTCTGCTCGTTTAATCTGAAAAGAGTTGGGGAATACTCATACTAGCAGCTGTACTAACAGATGTGAGGAGCATTAATATCTGATGGGGTGATGCCAACAAAAAATGGGGACAGTGACTTTTTTCACTGGATCAGCTGGGCTTTGGAAAAGAGCGCCTGTTTACAATCTTAGGACATGCATTTCTTTTGGCAGTAGTACTGGCTTAACAGACCCTATTATCTCCCTCTGCCACCAAACCTTCTCTTTGGTCAAACAGTAAGAAGTGGGTAACAGCCTTGTGCACTCTGCCCCTTCTCTTCCCCCTTCCTGTTATGCCAGCACTACTGTTTGAGCCGTTGGGTGAGTCAGTGCAAGGATTTGGATAAAAATAGGCTTTCTTTCTCTCCGCTTGGGTTGCTGGCACACCATGCAGCTGTGCAGACCATTGCATCAACACCCCCAAGGTCCATGCCAGGTGATTGTGGCAGTCACCTGGAGCTGCTGGAGCTGGTGCTGCAGCTGAAAGAGATGTTCATGCAGTCATGGCATTCCTCCCTTCTGCCTCATTTCCTTAATGGCGAAGTGGGAGTTACTGGACTTCTCAGTTTACAGGAGTGCTTAAAGGGTAAATGTATCAAAGAAACAGCTCTCAAACCAGGAAGTTGCCCCCTTGTGAAAGCACAGGATGTACCATGTTGGAATGGAGAAGGCTCAGGATAATTTCATCTGACCTGTCCCATCTCTCTCCTCCATCATCCTTTTTCAGCCTTTGCAGCTTCTCCTTCTGGTCCCCAGGAGCATTCATTTTGTGTACCATGTGCAGAGGGGCTTAAAAAAATTCACACTGTGGTGGACTTTCTTGGAACTTGGAAGACAGGATTGCAGTACAAGTGATATTTATGAGTGATACAGCATGACTATACTTCAGGAGGCTAAGGCAGCTGAAAGTTGGGCTGCAGGAATTTGGGATTTCACAGAGAGCAGACATGCATGCACGTGTAAAAGGGTGGGGAATGAAGATAAGGCAGGGGGAAAAAGGGAATTACAGACTATTATAGCAAAGGAGAAAGGTGAGGCTCCCACTAAAAGAATTAGAGCTGCTGTATTCAAGACTGTAAATGCAAAATACTACAGAAACGGGTCAGAAATAGAGTGCATCAGGCAAAATCACAATTTTGTCACCCTTGTAAAAATTCAGAATTGCATATACACTACAGCCATAGAAAAGAAATTCAGTTTGCAAAAGAAAAATACTGTGCCATCTTCTATTAAGATCCGTGCATTTCTGGCTGTACATAAAAATATCCTACAGACAAATTATTTTACTTGGTTAAGACACGAAGGCCACATTATTCTGTCTCTAGAAACAGCAGTTGATAAATACTGTGATATATAAAATGTATGACCATAGAGTGGAAAAAGTTTAGGAAAGAAAACTAAGGCTTTTTATTTTTCTTTGAACATCCAGTGTGTTTACAGCTAAGGTACCAATCTCATTTATTTTATGGGTGTGAAAGCTGTGTCCTGTCAGTTTGACTATTTCTTCCATGTATCAGTCAACCCTGCATGCTACAACTGATGACAGGAAGGACCTCCGACCAATGTGTAGCTAACAGCAAATATTTCTTTTGGTTTCCCATGTGTCTCTTGCACATCAGAAAAGATTTGTAAAGGCAGGAGAATGGGAAAGAAACTTGGCAGAGAACTCTATGATTACTGTTATACTGATTCTCATTTAAGTTTTCTAATTTATAAATAAATGTGACCATAAATTATGAACTCAAAGGAAAGCTGGCCTTCTTCTAAATTTCTCCAAAATGCAATGATGTTCTCAAACAATGACACAGGATCCAGAAATATTAGTGTAATTCAGTTTAAAGTCTCAGATTTCACTGGTGGGTAAATCCCAAAATCAACAACCCCTCCTATTACTGCCAAGTGGGAGACTTTGATTTGATTTAGAAAACTGGTGGGGTTGCTATCTCACCAAAGTACAGACTCAAGAGCTGTTTTTTCCGAGAGGCCTCAGTCCACAGAAGCACTTAATCAGGGCTTAACTTTAAGGAAACAAGTGATCTTATTGACTTCAATGGATGATTCGCATTTGTAAAATTGAGGTATTTAAACATTCTATTCAAGTGGTCTAAATCCAGCATGTTGCATTTCCATAATAAAATCATGTATGACATTCTGGAGATGGAGATGGTGATGTTTTGAAGTCCTTTTGTTTACACATTGCCAGAAGAAATTGATTAAATTGCCCAAGATTAGTGGTTGCTAAAGAATGGATTTTAATTAAATGGTAGAATGTGTCACTCTCTACATGTTTTAGGCCACAATCTGTTGGCATAAACCACTTTTTTTTTCTAAGTTCATTATGACCAGCTAAAATAAAATTATTACACTTACCTACAGGCTATACACCTAAGAGATTCTGGCTTATCACCTGGATATCTATGGTAATAGTTTACAGGCTACATTTGTGACTGAAATGTAAATATTATGCAATAAAGAAAACACCACTATGTTATATTTATATGTTGACCACATAAGGGATCTTTAAAGTGAAATTCCATTACTGTAGCTCCAAATACCAAGCTAAAGCAGCCCTGAGCTGGCTGCTTACTTTTCTGTGATGCGATTTATGCCTTATTGAAATAAATTAAAAGATTTACACTGACTTTGGAATGATTTCGATTGGATGTTTAACTAGTAAAAGAAATGATAATTTAATAAAAGCCCACGTACTTCTCTCTTTTTTCCTCATTAAATCTAATGCAAATCTAAAAGAAGGAAACTGAGAATTACAGTGAATTTGACAACTGTTTCATCAAACTGTGCAGTGGATTTAAACATACAGCACAACAAGAACACAGCAAAAAAGCTTTTTTTTTTTTTTGTACACGGGGATTTTTCAGACTCTTGCGGGTATCCAGGTCAAATCCAACAGGCTTTTGAACCTCTGACTGGATTTTTACCTTGCCCCCCCCAAAAATTAAATATTTCTTCCAATACTTCTAGCATAACACCTTGGACCTATTACAATATTGGTTTGTCTTCCATCTCTCTCTTAACTGTTACTCTTTGTATGATCTGGAAGGCGCTGCTCTGACCAAATGGAAGGATGGCTGCCGTACTGCTGAGAAAGGTACCTAACTTCCATGGGGTTGACCTACAGACGGGTGGCCTAGGGGCTCTGTATGGATGTTGTAGCCAATGGAATAAAAAACTTACCAATAGTAAGTTTAGAAAATTATGTTGTTTATCTTGAAAAGGGATCTCAGAGCACCAGAGTTCATAATTTATCAGAAAAAAATCCAGAGAAAGAAACCGCACTTGGACAACACTGGTTTATAGAAAATAATTAAATTGAAGGAACAATGAAAATGGAACTAAAGTTGAAACTGCACACTTATGATATCAAATATCAATGCAATCACTTTGCAGCAGATAATGTGCATGGCAATTAGAGCTTTTTTACATTATATTATAATAAATTCATAATTCATGCATACAATGAGAGCTTTTGGAAAGGAGCATTTGAATTTAACAAACACTACCACTCATCATCTGGGCAAAGATGGCAAAAGGAATTTCAACATTATTTGCGATCTAGAAAATTGAACCATCGTTGTTGCTTTGTGTTGTGCTTCCCTTGCACAGACTGCAGTGCCTTCTGTCTGCTTTAGGGTGTGGCATCTGCCATTGGGGAGGAAAAACTGGCATGTGTTGCCTTTTATAGCAGACTGATTTCATTGTGCTGAGGGCCTCAATTTTATAGCCTCTTAGTTCCAATCTTGTAGCCGAGTTGCTGAAACAAATGGGAGGAAAAAGAGTTAGAGGTATGAACTCTTCAGTTTAAAGCCTCATCCTTTTTCTTCCCTTTCCGGGGGAAAACATTTCAAAGTAAATTTGTGTTAAACTTTTGCGGGTTATTTTCCGATGGGAAAGAGTTGCAGAGGATGTCAGGAAGTATTGCGATCTGCAGCCCAGGCACTATCAGTACATCTCAGAAGATCTTCAATATATGTATTTTTGCTCGAATATAAATGTCTCGAAGTAAAAAGTGTAATTGATTTTATATTTCATTTTAGAGTACACATGTAAATAAATACACACAAGGAGACATCTATATTTTTATTTGCATATGAAAGACTTCAAAAAATCAGCTTAGGTGGTTTAATGTGTATAATTAGGGTGCATTTGAATATAGAAAAGAAGAAAATCCAGGAGAAAATGTCAAAAAGGCTCACTAACAAAGATGTAGTATTCTCTTGGCAAAAGCTGATGAATGATTTGGCAAGAGTTCATCTTACAGTTCTGTTATTCTCTCTCCTACAAAGATGATATACCCCTTTCTAGCAGTTTGCATAGAATTGCAATTTGTTGTTGTTACAGCCCGTAATGACCCTTGGGTATGCACCTGATTCCCCCCACTAGAATTACTCACCATTTTTTTTCCCACTCTACGTTTTTCTACTAGCCATATAACATTTTTGCACTTGAAAAAAGTACAAAAAAAAAAAAAAGAGAAAAATACAATTGTAACAGAAGTATTAGCAAGATGTACTTGACAAGCACTGAGACTTTTCAGAACTAACTCCATAAAGGAAATCAGAATATATCTGACTCTTCAGACAGAACTAAAATTAATAGACACTGGAATCACAGTGTTCATACATTTATCAATGATCTTTGCATGTAGCTCAACATTATAGCATGAAGCTTCTGCTCTTTAATGTTTTCACAGTGGATTCAAAAAAGCCTACCTATTCATGACAGCATCTTGATACGCTACGTTCTCCAGTATTATGATTGAATTTCCTATTTATCCATTTTGAAATTTGAAAGTGTACTTACCTTTAACAGAGCGCATAAATATATACATTTAAAACAGCGTGGTTTAGACCCTTGCTGTATTGAAAAGGTTTGTTAATATCCCAGTTTACTCTGTTCATAGCCAAGTATTTGAACTCCCCAATGCTTTCATTAGTTGACCATAATGTCTGACTATTATCTTTTGTTATATTAGGGTATCATTTGTATTAAGGTAGTTATAAAAAAAACTTCAGACTGTTCTGGTTCAAAAATGTAAGTCAGCAGCAGCTTTCCATTTGGAGGAAGAGTTACTCATATTACATATTTTGGTTTTTGTGTTAGTACATTTTCATGAGTGTCTTGTGTGTACTGGAAATTATATTGTTTGGGGAAACAATTATGAGACCGAAAATGCTTCTCTCTCCTTGATCAACTCCTGTTGATCTGCAAATAAGTACACAGAACATATTGAAAACGGCCCTATATATAAAAGCATCATCAGTGCAAATGACCGTTAGAATTTGGAGACATCTGGACAATGTGGACAACTGCAAAGATGCTACCGCTGCAGAATTTTAGGTTAAATTTTATAACCGTCTGCACACACAGTATAAATCTTCAGGGGGCGGGTGGCTGGGAGGTGGGGGGAAAGAAAGAATCTAAAACAAGCCTTATTTCTCCGAGACAAGAGCAAACGCGTCCCTGTCCTCGGCATACGAGGCGGCTGCAGAGCCCGGCATAAGGGGCTGGAAGGGGGGCAGCGTGCGGCCCCCGAAACTTTGGCCGCTCCATCTGCTCGGGCACAGTTGGACGCGGGGCGCCGCGCGCATGGCGGGCCCCTCTCCGCCCTCCCGCCGGACCGGCCCGCGCGGGGCAGCGCCGCCGGCGGCACCCTCGGCCCCGCAGCACCGGGGACGGTCGCGCTGCCCCCCCGCCCCAGCGGCGCTGGGCGGCCCGGGGCGCCCCTCGGGGCCCGCCTCGACCCCTGGCCTCGGAGCAGCCCCCGCGCGGGTCCAGCGCTACCCGCGGGCCGCGACCTCCGGCGCGCACACGGGCGGGACCCCGGTGGGAAGGGGGGATCCGCGGGGGGCGCGCCCCCCCCGTCCTGCCGCGCTGCCGGGAGAGCGGAGAGGGGAGCGGGCGCCGGAGCAAGTCCAGCGTGGAGTCCAGTCCGCGTTTTGCGGGTGCGCGGGAGCGATCGGGGCGGAGGGGGCGATGGCTGCCGGCGCTGGCTGGCTCGCTCGCTCGCTCATGCCATGCTGGGCCAGCGCGGCTCCGGCAGACGTGTGTTTACCCATATCCGGGTTAGGGAGGAAAGGAGGAGAAAAAAAAAAGTTTCATTTAAACCTGAACAAAAAAACTTTCAACATGAAATCACACAGCGGGAACGGGCACGTACCGTAAGACGTTCTTACCATTTCTAACCTCAACCACGGACTCGGGGAGGGAAATCGCTGTAACTCGGTGCGTGCGGAGCGGTCCGCAGGGGATACTCTGGCTCAGTCAAGTCCCTGCCCCGGCCGTTCCTCCTTTTGCCCCTCTCTTCTTCCTCCCCCCACCTCTCTGCTCGCCCACCTTTTTTGAGAGTGGGGGTAGATTTTTTTTATTTTTCATTTTTTTTAATTTTTTTTTTTTTTTTAATAGTTATCAGCACCAATTTCTCCGGACTCGCAATGTTGCGATGATCATGGCCGCGCAAGTCGCAGCGGCTCCCGCGGGTGCGAACAACAGCAAGGGCAAAGCCCCGAGCCTGCCGGGCGGCCTGGGCCCGGAGCGGGGCCCGGGGGGGGCCGGGGCTCCCGGGCCGGGCCCTGCGCTGGGGGTCGGCGAGGGGAGTCTGGCCGGCGGCAGCAGCGTGAATAATTTAGATCACCATCACCACCACCACCACCGCAGCGAGCCACCGAACATGGCCAATAACGCGGCTCCCGCCGCTGCCGCCGGTAACAACAACGCCAGCGGCGGCGGCGGCGGCTCCTCCTCGGAGCCGGCTCTGAAGGAAGGTGGAAGCTCCTCGGCGTTATCTTCATCTTCTTCGTCTTCTTCTTCCTCCTCCTCCTCCTCCTCCTCCAACCCGGGCTCGGCTATGGAGACGGGGCTGCTCCCCAACCACAAGCTGAAGAGCGTCGGAGGCGATCACCCCGCCGCGCCGCCCCACCACCACCATGCCCACCACCCGCATCACCATGCCCACCACCACCATGCCCACCACCCGCACCACCACCACCATGCACTACAGCAGCAGCTAAATCAATTCCCGCCGCCGCCGCCGCCGCAGCAGCCGCCGCCTCAGCACCATCCCGTGCAGAATAACAACAGCAGCCTCGGCGGCGGCGGCAGCGGCAGCAACAACAACGGCGGTGGCGGTGGCGGCGCTGCTCAGCCCAGTGCAGACATGGAGCAGCAGCAACATGGAGGAAAAGACAGTGTTTTGGGCGCTCAGGCCGAGCCCCCCCAGCAGCCGCAGCAAATGCTGAATAAAAGCGCCGACGAGGAGGAGATGCCCAGCAAGATGGGCGAGCCCATCGGCGGCCGCTACGACCACCCCGGCTTGGGACCCCTGGGCGGACAGCAGCAGCCCCAGCAGCCGCCCCCGAGTGCTGGGAGCGGCGGCGGCGGCCTCGGCGGCGGCGGCGGCGGCGGGAGCGGGGGAGGCGGCGGCGGCCCCTCCGCGGTGGGTGTCTCGGAGTTCAATAGCTATTATGGCAACCCTGCCCCTGCCCCTGCCAGCAGCGCTACGGCGAGCCGCGCCGGGCCTTGCTTTGATCAACATGGCGGACAACAAAGCCCCGGGATGGGGATAATGCACCCCACGGCGGCCCCCAACAGCATGGACCCCCTGCAGAACTCCCACGAAGGGTACCCCAACAGCCAGTACAACCACTACCCGGGCTACGGCCGCGGCCCCGGCGGCGGCGGCGCAGGCGGCGGCGGCAGCGCGGGAGCCGTAGCGGCGGCGGCGGCGGCGGCGGCCGCTGGGGCAGGCGGCGGCGGCGGCTACGGGGGCTCCGCGGCGGGCTACGGGGTGCTGAGCTCCCCGCGGCAGCCCGGCGGCGGCATGATGATGGGCCCCGGCGGCGGGGCCGGCCTCGGCAAGGCTGGTGCCGGCGCGGCGGCGGCCGGCGGCTTCGCGCGGTTCTCCGGGCAGAACCAGCACCCGTCCGGGGCCACCCCTACCTTGAACCAGCTGCTCACGTCCCCCAGCCCCATGATGCGGAGCTACGGCAGCAGCTACCCCGACTACAGCAGCCCTAGCGCCCCGCCGCAGCCCCAGCCCCAGGCAGCGGCGGCCGCCCCGGGAAGCCAGCAGGCAGCAGCGGGCATGGGTATGGGCAAGGACATGGGCGCCCAGTACGGAGCGGCAAACCCGGCCTGGGCAGCGGCACAACAAAGGAACCACCCGGCGATGAGTCCCGGGAACACCGGGCAGGCCATCAGCAGGACCCAGGTAACTCCCCGCGCTCGGTTAATGGACGGCTGGTGCCTCCGTGTCGCTCGTGTCGGGCTCTTAGTTTCTTTATAATTCACTTTTTTTCTCCCTTCCCCCCTCGTCCCCCATCCCTCTCTTTTTTCCTTTATTTTTTTCTCTTCCCCCCAACCCCCCCTTCTTCGGGCTAGTTCTGCCCATCGCTGCCTCCGTAGCGAGTGTGAGCAGCGCACAATGCGCGGCCCCGCTGGGGCTGGAGGCACCGGAGTGCGGTTTTCGCTACCGAAATTAGGTTGTTCTCAGACCCAATTAGTATTTGCCCCCACCACTTTGAAACAGCGTCGGACGGACGCAGGGCCCGGAGGACAAGCAGCTCGGGACGGACGGGGGCGGGGGTTGGATTTTGTAACCGGAGTGTCGGACGCGGGGGGCTCCCGGGGGATAACGTCCATTATCTTTCACGGGGCCTTTTTTTTTTTTTTTTCTTTTTCTCCTCCTCCTTTTTTCTTCTCTCTTTACCCGGTATTTTTTTTTTTCTTTTTCCGAGCAGAACGAGTTGCGCCGTTGCGCGCTCTTAGCAAATTAGTTTGTCACTGATTGGAGTTACCGCAGTGAGATCCACGTAACGCGGCCGCGCTCCTTTCCCTGTGGGAAGAGCGCGCGCGTGTGTGTGCGCGCGTGTGCGCCCAGTCCGCGCGGGGCGCCCCGGCCCGGTGACCTGCCCGGGACTCTCCCGCCGCCAGGAGCGCGCTCCGGTGCGCGGGCGCGTAACAGCGCTTCGCTTGTCCGCAAACAGACGCGGAAAAAAAAAAAAAAAAAAAAAAAAAGAAAAAAAAAAAAAAGAAAGAAGGAAAAGTCCTTGGCGTCAGCAAAGGGGCGCGGGCACAGGAGCGGGCCGCCGCGCCCCCCCTCCCCCCCGCGCCCCTCTGCCCCAGCCCCGGTAACTCCGGCGATGGATCGATGGATCCGATCGATAGACAGGCGCGATGATCGCGGGGCGGCGGGTGCGGCGCAGCGCCTTTCCGGGGCGGCGCGGTGCGGGAGGAATGCCGGCTGCCGGGCGCGACCCTTGGAGGAGCGTCCGGGTCTCCTCCGCCCGCCAGGTTGGGAATTTGAATTGTGGAGGTAAACTGGCTGCAACCGTCTCCCGACAGCTGCCTCCGAGTTGACATCTAATCTGCCATCTGATTGGCTCCGCGCGCGCCATTGGGCACCTCGCGCCGCTGATGTAAATAGAGGCGCTGGAGCGGCGCAGGCACAGGAGCCCCCGCCGCAAACAACGCCGGCACCGCCGGGGGCAGGGGGCACCGGCACCGCTGCTCGGGCACCTTCCCCCCTCCGTCCCCCCATTCACTCTGGTTACACTGCGTGGTTTTCCTGGGCATTGACTTTATCTATCTATCTATCTATCTATCTATCTATCTATCTATCTATCTATCTATCTTATTTGTTTTAGATTTTTAATTCCGCGCTAATTGGTGGCGGTAGGGGAAGTATCTTGTAATAACAGTGCATTTGGACGAGGATTCGGGTTTTTCGCATCACGCTGGTGCTTTCTTAAAAAAAAAAAAAAAAAAAAAAAGAAAAACAACAAAACCCCCAAGCATTTTGTAATGTTGCAGGTTACGGATATTATGCAGGGGATTAGGTCTTTATTAAAAAAAAATAATCCCAATACTAATTTCATCTATTTGCTTGATGCCTAACCTGTGCATGCCTCTTAAAAATGCCGTGTTTGCATGTAAGCTGCTGTAGGTGAGAAAACGCCGTGTATTGTACAAAGAAGGGAAGAAGGAGCCTCTCTGCCAGAGGTTACGTTTATTTCAGCTCTGCGACGAATCCAGATACTCGGGGAAAACGTGCTTTTGCGTTTGAATTGTGGTTAGAATACTTCAAGAAGCATCAGGAGTTGTTGATGTCATTTTTCTACACAAGTGTGAGATTAGGGTTGAATTCTCAGTAGGAAGGTGAATTGTGTTAAATGGAGTAGTGCATTAGAATTTTATGGGTTTCTTTTCCCTTCAACAAGATCTTTCTATTAAGAACTGTTAAATCTTTTAATAGCTTTTAACAGCAAGGTCTGACAGGAACAAATGCAGGTGTATGCTTTTGGGGACTTCCAACGGCTGGATCTTTATGTTAAGTAATGAACAGAAGCTGGAGAAATCACCGCTTAATATTACAAACGGTGTATTAATCCTGAAAATATAATAGAAACCCTGGATGGGCTGACTGGGTGTGTGTTTGTCTATTTCCAACAGATCGCTCCTGTCATGTTTTTAGTTTTTATTCCATTTTCTTTCTGTTTCTTCCAGGGAAATAAGATTTTTTTTTTGGTGTTAGTTTTTACCTTTTTTAATTTGCAATGGTAAAAGGATCAGTGGAAGCCATAAGGTAATGAGGGCTTGCATGCATAACCTTTCGGAATTACTTTAAAAATATTTGCATTGTCTCCTTTTAAACACAGGTAGTTAAGAATTTCTGGCTTTAAAAGCTAGGAAAACCGTTGTCAGATGTAGTCCATGCTAGTTCAGAGTGCTGTTTCTTCATGGCAGAAATTGCTTAAAGTATTTATTTTTATTACAGGAGTGAGAGTAAATTCATTATATCCTCAGTGTAACCCTTAGAAATACTTCCTTATATTTATGGGTTTACATTCTCTCTTACAGATTTCTTTTTTCTTCTTTTTTTTTTTGTTTTATTTTTGTACCATAAGGATTAGTATGCAGCCTAGAAAGAATAGTCTGGCAAGACTACAATTTCTTTGATTATTTTTCAAGTCATTATTATTTTTTTCCTAAAAGTAATTGTTATAAAGGCAAGACATCAGTGTTATTTATAATACGATTTTTCTATCTAACCAGTAAGTGACTAAGATAAGAAATTTTCTTAGTTCTAAAAATTAATACTTTTTAGTGTATAAAATGGGTTGTGTCAAATTAAAAATACTTACCATTAACTTACAGAACACAGGTTTATAAATAAATAAATATTTATTTTTGATTCCTGTGTGTCAATCACCCTGTGTGTTGTATAATTAAGTAGACAAAATGGTTTGCTTTTTGAAAGAAAAAACTGGAATATTTCAGTCCAGAATTTGAATAGGGGGCTTCTCTTTTTTTTTTTTTTTTTAAAATAATCATCTGTGTGTGTACTCTCTATATGTGTATACACATATTAGAATATGCTCACTCGTCATGTGTCTTTGCAAAGCAGATGTTGATTGGCCCCTACGCCTATAAGGAACTATTGTGCTCTGAACAGAGAAAAAGAACCGACAGCAGGCTACAACATCTGAGATGCTTGTTCAGAAAATTCTGGCCTCAGCATGGGTAATTTTTGTAAAATGCGGAGCTGTGGCTCTAAACTGACTTCTGTGTTTGTCCAGCCTATTAAATTATTTAAGAAAATTTGGCTTCTATTTCATTTAATTACCTTCCCTAATTGTGAGACATGATGTAAGCTTGCAAAAGAGGCCTCTTTTTTCTAAAGAACTGCACATTTTCAAAGCAGGTGGATATTGCTCACACGGATACATTGATTTGATGGTAGGGAAGTTGTGTGATGCTAGTACAATACTTTGTCGTTCAGGTCTTTTGATTATTGATTAATCCTTGGCAGTGTACAGATATTTAGAGTCCTGAGGCTCCTTTTATTTTTCACTTCTGATTTGCACTGCAGTAGCTTAACACATTAGCTGGCCTCTCTGTGTGTGCTTTATATAAATCTTTCTCCTTTGTGCACGTGTAAGATGTACATACACCTACACAGCAGGAGAGAACCTGTGTCTTTTCAGGAGTACCTGTATAGCATAAGGTATACAGCAAGTTTTAAAACCAAAAATCAGTTGAGCTGCTCTGAGTTTGTGTATAATTTGTTTTGCACAGGAGAAACTCTGAATATGCCTGATTCTGCAGCTCTTTTTATGCCAAATAGATTGTCCGTATTGGGAGTTCTGGCCAAGTCAGGGCTGCAGAATCATGTCCTGTGCCTGAAAGCCATTAAACGACTGTTAGTGTGGTGAATAGATTCTTGATGTCTCAATGGGAGAATAAAATATATTTTTCCCTGTGCATTTTCAAATAAACAGTTTAGTATTCACATAGCTTCTATTTAGAAGTAGCAAATAGCAATATTCACAGTTAGTAGCATCTATATATATATTACGACCATATATTTGACACTTTGTGGTTTGGTGTTCAGTTATTGGTTTCTGTAGTAGTGCTTATGCCTACATGTTGAACAGCAGGACCCTGTGTATGAGATACAATAAAGAAAGAGATGCTAACCCGTCTACTCTATTACTGCTTCCATCATGTAAGGATTCTGCAACTAAGCAGTCAATTACTGTCTTTTTGACATTCTGATCTGAATCTGTGGTGATGAAAACTAAGGCTTTTAATCCATTGCTAAATTTTCTAATTACATATGTAAAATAACATTTTTGAAATTACTGAACACGGTCTGTTAGGTGATGCTGGTTCATTCTGAATTAGTATCTTTGTTAAAACAAGATGAAATTTGTGCAATGAAAACAAGTAGCTACTGTAGGTCTCCCTCTTTCTTTTGCGCTTCAAATATTTTATTGCAGATATTTTGACGTTCTCATTGTTAGCGTGAGAATGGCAGTAGTTTATTTATCCTTATGTCCTTAAGATTGTACCTGTGCCCTAACTAGTACATATCAGTACTTTTTCAAAATGTGCCATTTATCAGGAGGCTTTGAAGATTCTCTGTGGATATGTAAAGTAGTATTGCCACACTCGCTGTGCATGCATGCTCAAGGCTGCAGAATTCAGTAGCATGTGTTTGTGGTAGGCTAACTTGCTAGAATATATTTTAGAATTGTGATTATTAAGGTACTTGGGAAAAAAACTTTTTTCCTTTCAATTTTGGGGCTATTTACATAGTGTTAAATATATGTTTTGGTACGATTGAATGAGGACTTTAATTAAACTTAAATTAGAAGTATACCTTAGTGGTTTTCAAATTTGTTTTGAAAACTGGTAATAGAAAAGTGCTGCTAAGCGGTGTTGTTTTTGTATTACTTGGTGCTGAGAGAAGCAAATAAATGTAATATATGAAAATCTTGTAGAGCCAATCATATTAGAGTAAAATTTATTTTAAGGAAGCCTTACGTGCTTATAAATTTAAAATTATTTTTAAGGAAACCTGAAAAGTTTCTGTACGTCTGATGTATATTTTGCCATTCAGCTCATAATGTTATCCTTTTACTGTTTCTATTGCCCAGTTGTACCTATTCATGCTCAGTTTCACACACAAATGCTGATGTGCTGGCAGAGTGTTGCAGTGTTTGTGTTGCAGGTGGGCTGGAGGATTTCCGTTGTACTTCCATTTCTGAGTGTGGCATCCAGTGATCCACCAGGAACATGTCAGTGCCAAAAAAACCAAACCCATCGAGGTTGGTGTTCTACTGCAGTCGAGGAGTACCTATGTAAATCTGTGAACAGTGGGGACAGTAGATGGCTAATTTGTATAGGATTGGTCTTAATTACCTTTATTTTCTCAGTAACAATATTCCAAGTACATTTGGGTTTTTTTCACTGTTTTTTTGGTGTACCTTGGACTGGAGGGAGAAGTGATTCTTCCTGTTGTACAGGGTGGGGAAAATGAGGCACATAACATCCACTTTGCTTCAGACGGGCACACCTTAGCACAACTGAAGACAGAGATCTTTTGGAAATAGCTGGGGTCTTGATGCCATAAACTCTAGCTTTTGAATAAATCCAGTTTTACCGTGAACACATTCTGTTGTGGGAGAACTTAAGCTTTACAGGCATCTATTCAGGCAAGTGAGAAGACAAATAACTGAGTGAAACAAGGGATTTGTCTGCTGTGTCAGTACAGCCACTTTAAAGTAAAGGCACCATAATCTAAAATTTCGGTATTCCTTGCACTGTGTTGTCATTATGTACGCAATGTCATCTGTATAAAAGCATTAGATTTCTCATAGAAATTAAACTCTGAGGAAAATTTAGTTGAACGAGTGCCCAGGAGCTTAGCTGGTGTTGCAGAACTTGCTTTCTGATGAGTATTATGCACAAAGCACCAGTATGTGCTTGGGGGAGGGAGGTGGCATGTGTGCAGGGGTGCATGCACAGGCTTCCTTACTACTAAGTCCGGTTGTTTTATCTGGCAGATACATGGTCTTCAGTTTTTGAATGAACAGATTTGATGCAGAAATCACAATTGTTGTGTCTTGTTTAAAGATTGCTTTTCATATGGGAATTGTTCTTACTGCAGATATGAAGTACCTTTTTAGCCAACTTTGTATTCTCAATATAGGATGCTTACTTCATCTGAAGGTACGTGCAGCTGGTTTGGAAATTGTGAAACTTAAGGTCATTATCCTGATGCTTTTATAAAAATTTTTAATTTATTAAAATTATTCGTTTATCAAAACCAATATGAAATCTATGTAAAAGTTTTTGGCAGGTATGATTTGAAAGGGTGTTGATATATTATGCATTTATACTCTGTGTGCAGTTGAAACATTAGTTTCCTTGTAAGCTAACAAATCCAAGTCATGAGGCTGCTGAATTTCTGAATGGGTAGCGGCCAATTCAATTTGTGGATGTTAACCAGAGTTTGATGGTTCTGCAATGTGTGTGTGAGGAATTGCTTTCAGTAGACGTATCAGTGTGTGATCTACTTGCATTATACTTTTTGCATTTGAGTCATGGTGGGTTTAGTAACTACATCAGAAGGGCTAAGCATGTGTAGAAGTTTGTAATCTATTTATTAGTTTCCTTTCTCCAGTTTCAAGAACTATTTGTTAATCTTTTGCACCTGAACTTGCACGATTGCCAAATAGTGTTCTGCCTTTAAGAATTCACTGCTGTGCCTTGTCTTTAAGAATTCACGGCAATGCCCTGTCTTCTTCCCTGTATGTTGTAGCTTTTTCAGATTTGAAAAGATACTGAATTTAGGTTTGTGATCTAGTAATTGTTTATGAAGACATCCATCTGAGTGATAGGCCCTCTGACACTTCATCTGTATGGCTGTGTCACTGATCTCCCCTGCCACCCTCATCAATCTCTTTCTGACCATTTGAGAGTGGGGAAGGAATATTCTGTTAATCTTTTTTTTCCTTTTTTTTTTTTAATTAAGAAATTAGATGTACATGGGATTTTTTTTTTGTTACTAAAAAAAGGATAATCATGAAAATGGGAAAAAACTCTTGATGTATAAACACCCTTTTTTTTTTTTGGCAGGGGAAATGATGTGTTACTGATAGGGTCTTGTAAGCTTCTACTTTAAATTTTTACACTCGGGATTTTTTCTTTGTTTGGTATTTATTTTAGGTATCTACCCAGTTGAAAAATAAATTTTGGTAGCAGGGGTTTCTCTTGGATGTGATTCTGCTAAGTTACTGAATCGGTTTATTTGCCCTTTAAAGACCATGTGGTCAGATTCACTTTGAAGTTCTGTTGTTGTAGCTACATAGTTAAAGTTCAGGGCATTAATTGCATCCTTGACTAATAGCTGTTGTGGCAAACCCCTTTGCATTTAGCTTACCATTGGGGTGGTAGTGTATCTGCAGTGGCAAAATAACAGCCTTTATAAGTAATCTCTCCTGAGGGGTTTACAGGTATGGCTGTTAAGATAGAGGTATCTTGCTGAGTTTTTAGGAAGGTAGATAGTTCCACAACGTGTTTTGGTCTTGTTTTAAAAGTGCAAAGAGGTCTGCTTTACGTGGCAAAGAGAGGGCTGTCTTGCTGTAGCAGTCCCTGGTACAGCTGGGTTTCACAGAAAGACCTGAAGTTTGAAGCATGGTTGTTCTGTGTTTGAGTAAAGAAAGGAAATCAGTTCAGAAAATCCCAAAAGGAGGGATCCTGTTTTAAAACATAATTGTAGTCGTGTGTGCCATTGCCAGTGTGGACATGGCTTAATTCACAGATTGATTGAAGTGGAATAGTGCCTTCTTTAAACAATCAGTGAATGGTAAGTAAATTATGTGACTTAAGGAAAATGACATTAGTAGAGAATTGGTGCAGGAATTCTTGATATCTGTCTGCTGGCTGCATGATCCAAAGGTAGCTGGTTTCACTGATGGATACCTTAGTTTCCCTATGTTAAAATAAGAATATTATTTGCCTTATTTGAGTTTGATGTGCAGTTTTAGTTACAGTGTAATGCAGAATGAATAGGCAACCTAAATACTTGTTATACCTGAAGGTGTCCAGTCTGCGCTGTACCTTCATCTGTTTGTTTGGATGGGATCTGAAACTAGGTGTTCCCAACATTGATCGTGTTATTTGGTTAGCTTGTCAGGCTTACTTGTTTGTAAGCAAGATACTGAAACATCATCTCTGAAAATTTCTTTTGAAAGCACAAGGACAGGATTTGTAGTTCTTAAATTTTATTCTTTTAAAGTTAAAAATAAAGATAGGGAGGTTTGTTTTGACAGCATCAAAGGAATATGCTGGTTTATTTGCAGCCTTTGATTTGGGTGGAATGTATGGAGTTCTGTATTTTTTTTTGTGTAGCAATTTATGTTGTGAATATTTTGGATTTTTTGTTTATATGAAATGGTAGTATTTATGTCTTACTTTCAGGCATGATTTATGAAAAATAACTGTGCTTTTGTGAATTTTTTTTTAATTTAGTGTTTCTTTGTTGCTTGAAATTCCCAAGTCAAGAAAAGCAAAGCATGTTCTTTAGAGCTGTTACTGTTTTAAGGTGTTTATGGATGGTCATAGATAGAGGCTATTTAAAGAAATATTTCTGGGAAAAACAGAGTTAGGTACATTTTGAGGCTGTTTTAGCTGTGTACCAGCAGTTGAAAAATAATTTTACTTGGCAGTTTTACTTATATTTGAAAGTCCTTCCTATAAACAGAAAGGTCGACTTCTGTGAGGCAGGTAACTTCTTGGTGTCCGGTGTTTAGTGGTCATGAAACGTGCTGGGAATACGTAGATGCCTGTTGGCTGTTTGTGCTGGAGCTGTGACTGACCGAGGCATTTCCCTGGCGGGGCACGGAGGTGTCGCCGGGGAAGGGAGGGAAGTGGAGGGAGGAAGAGGGGCCGGTGACAGCGTCTGTACAAGTTGCACACACGAAGCGAACTAGTTCGCTTGTGTGGCGTCACATGACCAAAATATTTTCCCCTTTTCCGCTGCCAGAAGCTATCTATTGCTTTTCAACAACCTCGCCGCTCGGGCAGCGGGCCAGGGCGTTCCTCCCGGCCGGCGGGATGCCCCGGCCCTCACCGGTGGGACCGGGAATTTTGGGAAATGTGTTTGTTTCGCTGCCTTTGGAAGGTTTTCTCTGCCTTCACATCTAAGAAACAACACTGTGTGGAGTATTTCTAGCATTTTAAGTGACACTTATTTTACATTTAAAATTGTATTTTTGCTGATAAAGAGATACTGTATTTGTATGTCTTATATGTTACATTGTGGGTTACAATGTATATTTTTTCTCTTAAATCCTGAAGCGCTAACATACAGCCCTTGTGTTAAGTGTCCCTCCACCCCCAGCCTGGCATAGAGCTGGTTTTCCTACTAACAAACTGTAGGAGCTAGTAATTCAGTGACATTTCTGAGATTTTTAACTTTCTATAGAACGATCTTTCTGTTGTTGAACATGTGGTATGCAAATACAGGGGGAAATAGTGCTACAGAGTATTTTGTTGTGGTTTTTTTTTAAGTATTAAAAACACATTTTGCTTTTCTAATAAACCCCATAACCAGACCTTTTAATGTTTTGATATAAATAGCAATTACACTAACTGAAACCCAACCACAACTAAAAAAATTCATTTAAAATCATTCAGAAGAAAGGTTCCCAACTTAATTGAGCTCTTCCTTTAAAGAGGAGGGACTGATTGGGCAGCATCCAAAGCAAAGTGTATTGCATTCTAGAACAATATTCTTGAAGTGCTCAAGGTGTTGGTGTAGTTGCCAACATTTAAAGATAAAGATTTTTCAAAGAATTAGCCAGGGATCTGAGAGCTACCACAGCCTAAGCTGTTGAGAGCTTTATATGTGAATGCTAGTAACAATTGGAAAATTTTCTGGATGAATTGAGACCCTTGAAAAATTTTAGATTAAGATACACAGACTGGTTGTCTCATATATTGGACTAGCATTTAGGGATTTGGTTGTTCACAAGAAACTTACCAAATGCAGCACTTTGAACAAGCAGTGAAGAGGGATTGTTTGTCCTAGGAAGACTTTGCGTAGCACCAGCATTCCTCCTTTTAGTTCTGCAGCTCATTTTAATAACAACAGTGACAATAACAGCACACTTTCTTATTATGAGGAAGGTTGAGGAGGGCCTGAGTAAGCTGTTACTTTGCTAGAGTGTGGTTGGCAGAATGTTGGATGCAGTCTTCTACTTTTTTAGAGATTCTAACATTATTATGTGTCAGCTCTATTGCATGATAGGGTTGTTCAATGGTCTTCCTCTGTATTTTCTCTTTCAGGGAGTGAGAGATTTATTTGTGGATTATTTGTGTCTGTTTAACTTCTTTCCTCGCCGAAGTTATAGTAGTCTGTTTTATGCAAACGTCATAGTCTTTTTTTGCTCCTTTGTCTTGTGATACTTATTCTTCCACCTTGAAATATTATCCTCAAATTCCTATCTTTCTTGGTTTTCAAATCACTGGAGTGATGAAAAAGCCATCTTTATTGTCTTCTGATATTTTGACAGTAGTGCGAGATTGATTAGTGTGACCGTTTATCAGAGAAAATAGCTTTTTAGTGACTCTGGTACCCATCCGTCCCTCTGACTTTGCTCTTCTGTCCTCCCAGTAGACAAAAGTTGTTGGGGAAAGAGTGGCAGCAGGGAAAGTGTCTTCACTAGCCAGCTTCCTGTGTAGACTCTCCTAGTGACCCGAGGTCAAGTTGCATTTAAAAAAAAAAAACAAACACCAAAAAAAACAACCAAGCAAGCCCTCAAATCCTGGCAAGACTTGGCAGTATAACAGTAAAACTCATACAAGTAGTTATCGATGGGTGATGGTGCTAGTATTTTTGTTTCAGATTCCTCTATTGCTGATCTTCTAAGTAATAGCAGACTTAAGAGAAAAGAGAGAAATAAACAAAGGAAACAGATCAGACCTGGAATGTAAATGTTGACGTGCATAATTTCTTTACTTTTTACCTGGCATGGCAAATGTGATTGAAAATATATTTATATTTGCCCAAAAGATATTTGAAAAGATGTCAGCATGAAAATTCAAGTATGGTGTTGCTGTACATGTGGAATGGGTAGAAAAGAGAGGAACTGAGGAGGAGGAATACTTTATATGTAGTTGTCTGTATTAAGTAGTGATGTGATGTGCTAGATGCAGTCCGTGCATTTTCATAGTACTTGATATTTCATTTAATAGATTTCCTTTTAATTCTTCTCAGAAGGTTGAGGTGTAGAGAGCTGCCAATGATGGTTGTTTGTTATTCTACCATGCCATATTTTATTTGAGGGGATGTATCTTGTTAAGACAGTGAATGAAGCCTGTTTAAAAAGTGAGTTAAGGTTCCATTGTTATAAGAAAATACCTTAGTAATTAAAAAAAGAGCTGAGGCCAATTTCTTCCTGCATGATAATCTCTAACTTCTGTTGCTTTGCCTCTAAGAAGACCTAGATGTTTATTTGCACCACCTTGAAAAATACCACCAGTGTCTGATTTACTTTCTTTGTTTCTTTTCTTTACTTCTGCTTTTTAACATTCAGTTTGGTTTTTTTCTTTTTATGGTGTTGATGTCTTCCTTGAAGAGATGGAGGAAGAAAGGAGGTTCTTAAAGGCTGCAGCTAGTCATGACATCATAATAGAAGGTTCAAATAATTGTGATTTCTGGTGACATTTTTACTTTCTTGAAATTCTTGATCTTACATGTAGTTGTCTGTCTTACTCGAGTAAGTTGTCACAGCTAGGGTGCCAGAAATAGGTGGAAATGTAATTTTCCTCCCAGAAGTGAGTTTATATATTTTGTTGTAAGCTGAAGAGACAATGAACATGAGGAGTATTTTTGGTTTTCACTTTTTTTTTTCCAAATGCATATCTGATACTGAGCATTCAGTAGCACGCTTTTATTTGTCATTTTAATGCTTGGGAATAAGCATTGAGTATTTTTTTAAATGGAATTCAGTCTGTATACATTGATCAGAAGGTCCAAGTGGGTATTCCTCAGAAAGACAGCTTTTTATTCTTTGTGCCTTGTGAGAATCATGGGCTGAAACAAAGAGCAAATTAGCAGGAGAAAGGCTGTAACACATAAACGCATAGGAAAGCATGTGCTGAACCAAATGGACATGTGCTTTTTGTGTAGATACCAAGCCAGAATTTCTCTAGGGAGAGATGAAGAAAACTTGAAAGCCTAATTTGTTTACTTCTACATTTTTCAGTAGCCTTTTGTTTCACTCTTTGGGCACTCTTTTATTGAGTTTTGTGTTGCAAAAAGATCCTACACCACAGGGTGAGTCTGATGGTTGTCTGAATCTAAGACTTCACTACTGCTGAAAAGACCAGTCCTGTCCTGCTGCTTCCCTTGTGTTGAGTCGCATCAGCTCGCTGATTTGCCTGAAAACTAATCCTGCCAAACAAGACTTGCAAATGTTTAGCTTTCAGCCAGATCATTGAGGTGATTTGACTTACAGCACAGAGGTAAGACAAGGGAGAATGTGGCCAGTTCAGCTAAGGGTGGGGATCAGGGCAGGACAGCCCCTTTTCCTGGTGGTAGAGGCTTGTATCAGCTTAACCTCCTCACCAGACTACATCTTGAGTGTAAAATTACTCTGTAAATAATGACAGACAATTTCTCAACATTTCTCTGGAGCAGGGAATCATTGTTATCCCTCTCTTAAAAGGAAAGAAACTGAGGCAGAGAGTAATTTTTTTTTCCAAAGTGATAATTATACAGAATGCATTGATTGTAGTGTCCAAATAAGCCCTGAGTATCTTTGAAATCTAAGATCTCAAGGGTGGAACTCATCTAACCATATGTACTGTAGGCATTTGTACCTGATCTTTTTGCATCTCTCTTGTGTAAAGAAACAGTCAGTTCTTGATGTGAATCATCTCATCCTAGAGTACATGTGTAGTGCAGGTCTAAAGAATTATACTCCTAAAGTTACATGTTTTTTCCCCTCACTCTAAAGAAAGTGTAAGCCTGTAAGCTCAGGTGTTGATGTTAAAAGGCAGGTGAAATTAATTCCTTCTACTATTTATAGTGTTTTCAAATCATACAGGCAAATGACTCCAGACTTGTGTTGGAATTCTGGACTAACTTTGCTTCCTCTCCTTGTTTTGCTGATCCATTGGAACTAATGGTTTTCATACCCATTTCCTGTTAAGCTTGATGCATTTCTGTTTTGTTGTCCTTTTTATAATATTCATTCAGTTTTTCCCACTGCTGTTTTTCTTTTGGTGCATTAAATTTTTGCATGTAAGAACTGTCAGTGTTGTTTGGTTTTTTCCAAGCATATTTGCAGACATGAGGCATACTGGCAAATTTAAAAATACCAGTATGGATTTCCAGATCAGTTGTCAAATTTAAAAATACCAGTATGAATTTCCAGATCAGTTGTCCTTCATGCTTAGGTATGCAATTTCCTCTGTACAGAGATGCAAGCTTTTGATTTGGAAATAGGGTAGCAGTTTTGTTGTGTAGATGCTGCTTCACGGTCCATTGAAAACTCTTCAGCCAGTGCTGGTACTTCAGCTGTGGGGAAGCGGGCATCTCTGGGAAGGAGCTTCCGTGCTGTGGTGATGCTCCTCACTGAGCACTGGTGCTCCTTGTTCCCCCACTAGTCTCTCCAGGAGGTCTCTCTGTGGGGCATTATACAGGGCAGCAAACCCAGTGAGCACTTTGGCAGTGCTGAGGGGCTGTGCTGAGCATGGGGAGGAAGGAAGGGGCAGCCTAGTCGAGGGATCTCTACCTCCAAGAGACACGGTGCCTGTGGAAGCAAACAGGGTGTGTTCGGATTGCTACAAATGTATCCCAAAACCAAGGTGAGGAAACCCGATGTTATACTGAGGAATTAAATTTTTCACGAGGACAAAAGAAAACACAGGGATGCCTGTCCTGCAGAGAGCTCATACTGGCAATGTCATTTTTTCAAAATAGTTAAAGAGGAAAAAACATTTTGCAAAAGAGATTTACCTGTGCATCTTGAAAAATGGGTGCCATAATCCTTAATTATCTCTAGGTTCACTTAATCTTTCTTAGTAAAGTGTTTAAAATACCCAAACTGAGGTATTATTGCTATTAATTTCTCTGGCATATTTGTGACAGGACATCAGTGCTTTCCACTTTTTGGAGGCTGGTGCAGCGATTTTTGTTGGCGCTCTTTTAAGGGATCTTTCTCACAAATAATGAACAATTTATTTGGCTTAAGCTTGAGTTTTGGAGCTGGGTGTCTTCTGAAAAGTTGCTTGTTTTCAAAAGATTCTGAAGAGTCTTTTGTAGTTTTAAAGTTTGTATCTTTAAGTATCTTTTTCAGTTCTCTGTTATAGTTTGAAGTTCAACTAGTGGCATGATTTTCAGATGTACTTTTTTCCCCCAGTGTGTTCGAGAGGAGGAGGAGAAGGAAGCATGGCTTCCTCAAAGGTTGACTGAAATGTTTTAAATTCTGTAGCAAATGAGGTGAGAATGAAATTGTCAAAAGGATAGAGACTAAATTACTGAAGCACTTGACTGTTTAAAGTGGCTGGGGATGTACTGTAAAAGGTGCGAGTCTAACAGTCAAATGTGTAAGCAGCACCTTATTCCTTCCTTGTACCTGATTTCTCACCACTTGATTTACATGGTGAGAGCCTAAATCAGTGTGGGAGATATCGCAGCCATTCTCAAAGTGTTAGTTTATGATGCTCCCACCAGAAGAATTATCTATTACCATATAGGATAGCAGAGAGAAAAGCATTTTCAGGGAAGATTAATTGAAGTAATTCATCACTTTAAAATGGAGAGGATTCATCAAACAAAAATAAAAGCTAAGTCTTTTATGCACCTCTATTGGAATTTGATAGCCATTTGTTTTGCTAGAAAATATATGTGGACTGGGCATCTAGTGCTTGTCTACACAGTACAACTATGTGCTATAATTATATGCTATAATTATACCAATATAACTCCCTATGGAGACACTCTTATACCAGAATAAGAGTTTTCATGGTTTATTTTATTCTGCTTCCAAACCACATAAGCTTAAGTGGGAAGGGGTACTCTTATACTGGAGAAAGTTTCCACACTGAGCTAGTTATATTGGTATAATTATGCTTTTTTTTCCTTTAGCGTAGACAAGTCCCTAGTGCCTTTTCGGCTTTGAACTTTAGTTAAGAATTTCTTGGTTGTGATAAGTGTCTAAGCATTTTTATAATATATTTTATAGTATATTTTTATAATGGGACTTGGGTATTTAAACCAATTACTTAGGCCAATTAACAGCTTCCTGGGTTGTGGATAACAATAGGGTATCAAAAGGGATCAGAATTCATGTTCCTAGCTGCTTGGATATATGTGCATTTTTTCACCCTCTGTGATTATACTAGTACACAGTGTAAAGCACAACAGGTGGAATAGTCTGTGATTGTCTAATGTGTGCTGTGTTGGACACTTTTTGTCTCCTGTTTCTCATTATTCCTTGAGTTTTGTTGTGCTGTGGCTCTAATTGCGTGTATCTCTATGGATCACAGAGAGAAGCTTCCTTGATGAAGTTGAAAAAACTGCTTCCAAAAGTGTTTGGAGAATTGCTGAAATTTATTGATCTCACACAAGACAGTTAAGACCATAATAGACTTACTAGGAACAAGTTGTACAAGGAGCAACTCAAACTGGATGCAGAGGGAGGGGAAGGTGCAGGTACCCTCCTGGTATGTGATGTAGTCAGAGGAGAGTGACGATGTGTAGAAGGTATGTTTGGTAGGGGTGATCTCTCTTGCCTGGTTCAGTCAAAGGTGGGTGCCTAGAGAGAGGTATTTATATGGATGGTGCTTTGAATTTGGCCATCTTCTCTGCTTCTCTTCTACCGGTATCTCCTTTGCAGCACATCTTATCCTTGCATTCACACCTCTCTAAAAATAGGAATATGTAAACGTTTTTTACAGTATTTAGCTCGGTTAGAGTATGGTGCTAATAACACCAAGGTTGTGGGTTTGATCCTTGCATGGGCCATTCACTTAAGAGTTGGACTCCATAATCCTTGAGGGTCCCTTCCAAATCAGAATATTCTGTGATTCTGTATTTTAGCAGTTTCTGCAAATATCAACATAAATTCCTTAGAAACAGTTTTTCTTATGTATCTTTTTTACTCCTTGTGAAATGACGTGTTTGAAAAACATACATCTTTTTGTCCTCTTAATTTTCTCTTATCAATGTATCTGGTGTGTTTGTAGTGTTATAGTGTCCTTGTTATCTCATTGTGCTAGACATTGAGGATTATGACTTCAAATTTTGCAGAAATGGGAGAAACCATAGAATAAAATAGAGGTGATAACCTCCAAATCGCAGAAAAGCAGGGCTGGAAGGGACATCAAGAGGTCATTTAATCTGTCCTTCTGTTCTGAGACAGGATAAGATAGACCTAATATTCATGGCAGGTGTTGATAGTAGTAACAGACTTTGGTGCAAGCTAAACTTGACATGGAATTGATGTGAGAGAATACATAGATTCATTGAGGATTATTTAAAGTTCAAGCTATTTCTGTTTTTTGGAAACTTAACGGTTTCTGTCAGTATCGTCTAATGAGGTTTGTATATGTTTGAGTGTAATGCTCATTTTTAATTTTATCTGATGGTCTGTTGTTCAGGTGTATTTCTTCCTGAAATGATTATTTTTTTGTGTTGTCTTTGTAACCAGTGTCTGATTTTCTTTGACATTGAGCATTTAGTTTAAAAATGTATAGCATTTCCTTTTCAAATTTGACTGTATTTCAAGTTTGTAATCAGTTTCAGTTTTCCTTTTTTTGTTCAATTTCTTTTTGTGTGAAAGAGCTTAGCAAAAAAACTGTGGGTAGGACTGTAGAAGTGAGAAAGGAAAGAATGTGTTCAAGAAATAATAGTACTTGGCAGAAGAGCTGGGTTTAGCTGAAATGCCAGGTTAGATATGAGGTGAATAGTGTGGCTTTAAGTAAAGATCTATATTCTTTGAAGAATAAAAGTGATGTATGTTTCAGAATTTTACACATGGTGTCTGCAGCTCTTTAATCCTAAATTGAAGCTTGCAAATGAGTGTCAGATGAATAACATCTTTCTAAATTGAACAATACCTAAAATTTGAGTTTCAGATACTCTGTTGATAAAACGAACCTTTGGGTTTGTTTGCTCCGTTTTGCCTTTTGGTTATATCAGCTGAGAAACATCTGTCTTTGGTGCTAAATGACCTCTTCTGACTGGGCCAAGTAATTTTGACAGAATGAACTGTCTTCAGCCCTCAGCAGCTGCAGGAAGGTGCTGATGTAAGTTACCGCCTTGGAGAAGGGAGGAAGTTTAGATGTAAATATACTCAAATGGCTATTGCCCCCAGAAATATCTTGCTCAGATTTACAGAAAAGATTCCCAGTACCTCTGCTCCTTTAGTGTTAATGAAGGCAGTGATTTCCTTTTCTTTTCTTCCCATTTAATCTGATTGTTAATTTTATTTCTGTTCTAGATTTGATAATTTTAGGAAGTTGAGAATACTCTATTTTGGGTTGTGCCTAAAGGGGGCTCATTAATCCTGAAGATCCTCTCTAATAAATAAGGAAGTTTCTTTGAAGTGCATTTGGAAAGCTGTGGTGGTGGTTTTGCATGATGGCTGATGTGGGCTCTCTTAAGGATTGGGAAATAAGAGGTGGGCATAGAAGTGGAAAGAAGCCAAGAGTTTTCAGGCAGGTAGAATTTGAAAATATAATGGTTTCTGCTGTGGGAGAGGGGAGGCAATTCTATGAATATAGCATAATCAGGTTTCCCGTTAAATGATGTTTTTTGGATGAGAAATACTGAAAAAGTGGATCAGCTCTCCTGCTTTCATATTTCTCAAACCAGATACATCTCACATGTTGATTTTTAATTTAATTTTAAATGGTGTGATATTAAAAGAAAATTATGATCATATATTGAAAACACATGCTGCCTTTGTGTAGAAACTGAAAGTTTTGGATAGAAGTTGTACTAAAACCTCACATTGAATTCTGAATATTGTACATAATCTGTTGCAGAGGTGTTCATGCCCATGATTAATCCTACTTCTCTGCTTCTGCACTTACTGTGTGTTATGTGCACGTGCTTGTGCTGAGATGCTCTGGGACATTTCATAGTCTTGCTGGTGTTTGTGGAAGAATTTGTCCTGTTTGTAGTGATTGTGAAAAGAGCAGTGAAGACTTAGCGACTTCTGTCGCTTTTGAGTGAGAAGTAGGTGAAGGCACTAGGGGTTAAACCAGAATTCAACCTGTTTTAAACCCAGGTCTGATTTTTTTTTTTTTCCCCTGAGTAGCCCAGAATGATCTCAAGATATGTTTTTGGAGGTCTCTTCTGTAGAGTTCTTTGGAAGTCATTCCCAAATCTCTGCAAAATTTTGTTTGTTTAAAATCTGTGGATATTTATTATCTGAGCTGATAATATTTTTAAATCAGCGTAGCTTTTAAATTATGGTAAAAAAATTATATTGCTTACAAAATATCTTTGTGTAAATACACATATGTCAATCAATCTTTTTTTTTGTTGTTGTAGAAATTAAAATTTAAAAAGATGAATAGGTCTCTTAATACTTTGAGTTTTTGGCTTGCTATGTTTGTTTCGGTACAGCTGCTACACGCTAAGTGCACTAGTAATTCTAGAATTACTTGCAGGGTGTTCTTACCACCACCACCTTTGAAGAGAAATTTACAACTCCTTTAGTATTTGTCCTTTTAATTCCAAAATCCAGATGAAGCCTCATCCCATGAGTGTTATTTTGCTGTTGCAATGTAATCTTTTTCAGATGACACATGATTTAGTTGGAAACAAATTAGCAGCTATGCATGCCTAAAGAAAGCAATTTAATAAACAAGATTTTTGTAAGACCTAATCAGAATTGTAAAATGATACTTGAGAATCAGTTACATTGTACAAAAGAGCGGGTGTGAATGCAGGCACATGTGTGAATTCATGGTTTCTAGTCACATTGTTCCCTCAAGTAATACAAAGATTTTGACCTTAAGTTTACTGTTTCTTCAAATCAATAATGAAAATTTCCACTCAGAACTGTAGTTTGCTCTGGTGATTGATTTTAATCAAAATTCTGTTGCTCCCGTTCCACAATATGGGTGTGTAGTCCCAGATTCTTTTATCTATTTGTAGTTGACCCTTGGACTGAGCTGACACTGCTAGTATGTCTCTAACTGGGACACTGGATTTTTGTGATGTTCAACTCACATGATACAGAGATTCTTATGGAACAATGATTAAAAAAATGAAGTGATTAGTTTTCAGGTAACTATTAAAATTTTGCATTATTTACAACCAAGCTTTTTCAACCTCTACAGGAAATGGTTTTAATGTAGAAAATATGTTACAAGAGAAGAAATTTCTTGGCCCTTGAAGAAGTGACAAGTCTTCTGTTATAGCTAAGTTTGCTTTCCAGTTATCCTGATCCTATATATATCCTTTAGGAATTTTGTATATATTGGCTTTAGCCAGAGGCTTTCCCGTGTTTTCTTATTTTTAATTATGACAGTTTTTTACGTAACTTAAAAAAAAATATATCAGGCTTGAAAAGAGAAAATGCTATGAACCTAGAAACCAACGAATACAGAAAATCAGTGCTTCACACTTCTTTTTAGTGTCGCGGTCTGCTATCTCATGTGAGTAAGGTGACTTTTTCTAACCTTCTTCTCTTCCTGATGTGGCAGAAGGATATAACTTTTAAAACTCTGGCAACTGTTTCTCAGTGTGGGCAGAACTTTCTGAACCTCCCTTAGTTGTAATTTCATGTTGTGGCCGTAGAAAAGGAAAACAACTATCTACTTTTTTTTGGCCTGGTGGAGTTTTCCATTCCGTTATCCTTTTGTGCCTCTTTATTCCTGTAACCTGCAGATTTTTTAAATGGTGATTGTTTTAGTATCCCCCTGTCCATGTCTCCCCCCTCCCCGATTTTATTCATCATGAACTTGGACACCTGCAAAAAGTGAACAAAATTGCATAAAGCCACTGCAGTGGAAGAGCACTTTGCAGAGAGGAGTGGAAGATAATATTTGACAGCAGTCAGGGTTGAGAGTAAGAGGTAGGGGCGTAGGAAGAGAAGAGTGTTTTCTAGAGTATCTGCTAGATTCCAGTGTTCTCTGATTTATTCTGGAATTGCATTCTGGTGAGGTCAATTACAAATACCAGCAGTAAGTATAATTCAGTTTTTGAATAGTTGTCATTTGCTTTTTTTTTTTTTTTTTGTAATAGTGTAATCTCAAAGCACAGCTTAGAAATTTTAAATATGCTTCCTTCAGGAGCGCCTGATGAAATCTAGTATATAAGGTTGAATTTGAGCAGTTGAGGGGGCTTCTTTTTGATCTTATCTTAGAAATAGGTGATTTTTTTTCAAAGACATTAATACTGTTCCAAGTGATCTAGCAGAAATTTAAGGCATTTCTTTTTTTTTTTTTCTTTTTAAGATGTTTTCAGGCACCTTTTTCCTCTTGAAAGTAGGTTTCTGAAAGTTTAGAGTACCTTCTTACAGCCTATGATGCAATTTCTGCTTTTTAGAACCTTCTAGAGGTTTGGGTTTTTCTCCCTTAGCCTACTCGCTCTGACTCCTAGTCTTGTTTCTTGTTGATAATAACTGACATCAATCTTCCCAAAGTCTTCATGTCTCTTTCCCTGTTAAAAGTGCATGTAATACTTGTTGTTATGAGAATGAAAACCCAGTCACAGAAAGGTGAAGTGTTGTGCTCGTGTTTGCATAGCAGGTCAGCTGCTGAGCCAGGAATAGAAGTCCTGTCTTATGACTCAGTGCCCTAACCACTGGCTGTGCCACCTCTCTGGAGCACTGGTCTTTTCCAAGAATATAGTAGCAATGGGCTATAGAAGTAACTACAGCAAATATAGGAGCTTTGCTTCCAACTCTGACAGAGCTCCGAGGCTTATACGTAGCTTAAAATACTGGGGAAGAAAAAAAGATTTCTAAAGGAGCTCCTAGATAAGTTCTGTAAAGTTAAGGTTTGCTTTGCTTTGTCTAGAAACAACAGCAACAACAAAATCTAATTGAAAATAGCTTTCCAGAAGGTTTTGGATGTGGAAAAAAGTTCCATGTGTTTGAAAGTCAAACTCTGCTCTACAAATAACCTTAAGAGCGGCCTGTGATTAAATCTTTTGTATATTCAACAACAAACTCATTTTATGCAACCGCAACTATGATAAAATTGAATTAAATGAACCTGCCTCTAAGAAAAGAGACTGAATAGCTGAGTAGTGCATTATTCAATGAATGGAAAACGGGGAGGCTGGCTGAAACTGCTGGGAAATGGTTTTTAACATTCTATTGGGCTAAAGAGCAATTCTGTGAAATCACTGTATTTGTTTCCCCCCTACCTCCCCACCCTCAATTTTTAAATAGCAGTGCTCTTCATACTGTCAGAATTCAGTGTTGTGACACCCCTACTCAAAAGTTATGACAGCAGTGTAATGACAGCTACTGCCTCTTGAGAATCAATCAGGCAATTAATTTTGTAAATGAAATGCTGATTATACAAAGCTTCACATGAGAGGCCCAGTGATTAAAATCAATTTAACAAATTGTTTCAGGTGGGACTTGATTAATAATTTGCCATAAATGCTGAGGATATATGACCAGCATACCTTTTTTTGTGTGTGTGTGTGTGTGTTAATATAGAACTATATATAACACTTGGAGTGGAAAAAATGTGCAGCTAACTGTATGTACTTCTGGCTTGTGACCTAGATGTGATTGGTTATACCTTTTTCTGGGTACCCTGTCCTCCCACAGTGTCCATAATGTCACTTTCTAAGCTAGTGTTCTCTCCAGCAGTACATCTGATGTTTAATTTTATTTTTGTGAATAAAGCCAAGTGACTGAAAAAGTGTATTCAGATTCACTTGGATATTTACTAGGTTTAGGAAGATTTTTCTTTAAAATTTGAAGTAGAGGTAGGATTTCTTTCATTTACATCTCTTCCACCCCCATCACTTACATTCAGGACTTTGTGCATTTTCCCCTCCTACTGCAATACTTTTCTGCAGGGAGCCTTCCTGCAGAGCTCCCCTAGTTCCACTCAGGGCAGTGCTCTGTTCCTTGGCTGAGGGACACTATTTTTAGTACATCCTTTTCTGTCCATCTAACGCTGTGTTTGTGTAAGAGCTGTACAAAGTAGGTAAGGGAATTTTTTTTCGAGTTCCAGATGGCAGGCATGCACAGTGAGTGAAGGTGTTTACTTGTCTAGGAAACTGAGAACCTCAATGCCAGACAAAATAGAAGTAACTGGTATTCTGGGTGGGGCTTTTCTTTTTTTAACATACAGTTTTCTGGGTTTATGAATGGATTTTCTCTTCCTTGTTGAGCTGTAGTGTTGGCTACTGAGGAGACCTTAGGGCTGTGAGACATCCAGTGGTAAATCTAACCTGAGAACTTTTGAGATACTATTTTATTTTCCCTTGCTATCTGCCTTGCTCTCCTGCTGCAGGTTGCTATTCCTATAGCAGAAATGGTAGACTGAGAGCTGTGCCCATGTGTCTCACGTGCTCCAGCGGCAAAGCTATCATAGTGGTGCAAAACCACCCGACACAGTTTTAAATTCAGGTGCTGGACTGTGGATGAAAGTAACTAAAGTGTGGCCACAGTCTGGCAGCACATAGGAAAAGCAGCTGGAATGAGTGACACCTATAGTCGTAGATACATTTGCTAGAAGATATCTTTAAGAACCCTGCTGCATTAGAAATTGCTGCAAATATGCTGAGGAGAGTAAAGCTTCTTCATGCCTAAAGAAAAGTCTTCTCTTTATGAGGCATCCAAGTTAGAGAAAACACATCTAGAAACAGGAATATAATTCCTGAGTACTTCCTGGAAGAGGTTTGGAATTAGGAAAGGGTGTTCAAGTGTGATGAGGACAGATGACACACCTTCGGTTGAGTTCAGAGCAACCTATTAGCTTTATGTCAGTAGTTGGCAGAGATAAGGCAACTTGAAGGGCAGCAGTTCTGAGCTGTGAACTTGTCAGAAACCTAGGATTGTTTTGGCCATCATGGTGTGTTAATGTGTATAATTGCTTTTTGATGTTGTCTTCACCTTTGCATGCGCTTGTAGTAGCAGCTGAAGAGTTTGATTGTGTATACTTCATTAAAAACAGGTTTCTTTGCTATATTTTTTGTGAGTTGTTCTTTCAGTAGTTTTTAGGTTTATCTGTGTGCAAAATAATAACCAGAGAATGGCTGACTCACTGACCTTCCAGTTTTTGGCTTATGTTAAAGAGGACCCAGAAGAAAACTGAAAACCAGTATATTTTTCTCCCCCATCCTGCAGAAACAGTTGCTCGTATAAATTATTTGTAAATGTTCTAGGGCAGTTGTAGTTGATTCTTTGTGGGGCATAGCTTTGATTTTTCTTTCCCCTTTTTAATTACTTTTTGTTTTGAGTGGGAAATAATCTTTGTCATGTCTGCCTGCAGCTGAAATCAGACAGCATGGAGAGCCTTTAAGACAAGGAAAATGGCTATTTTTGTTACATATTCTGCTAGTGTATGCTTCTTCATTCACTGGATTGTCTTTCATCATAGGCTTATGTCGAACTTGGCTTTTTGTTTTTGCTTATTTCTTGTTATGTTTGTGCAACTGCCTTTTTTAATTAAGAATTTTAGTTAAGTACAGACAGTAGATTTCCTATTTCAAAAACATAGGAAGCATGTTTGCCAGTCACCTCTCGGACTTTATTATTAATGTAAGTCAGAATTTAATGCTGTACATTCATACTTTTTAAATAGTTGGTTGCAGTTTTCTTAAATGGATATTTAAACACACATAACAGGAGTTGTGTTTTGATACTCCCACTTTTGTCGTGTAAAAATGTTGGCTGAGGCGTCCTTGTACATGTTCATACAAATGATGGCATTATCTAGGAATGGATTATCTTTTCTCCAGTTCCGTCCTCATGCCAGCTGTGTCATTGTATTATAGTGAATACTTGTGATTATCTGTAGTGATAAATTTGTAACTTGGTGCCTGACCTAGAGTTGCGAGCTCCATGCCCATCTTTCTTGGAATGTCGGTAACTGATTGTCAGCTGTCTTTATTATGAGGTTTCAAGGCTTTGTTTTTATACGGAGGTAGATTTTCTTTTTTTTCAGTATGGAGACAGAAGCTTTGGCTGCAGATGAATGAATAAACAAAGAGTTATTGTATTCAGTAGCTCTAGAAGTTTGAGGGGAAGTCTACTTGAGAGTGTTGAGTTCATGTTGTTTTGTTATAGGCACAAATGATGGAGCATTAGTTGGGATGCTCTGTGGCTTATAGTCGCTTTAAATCGCAGCGTTTGCAGTTGTCAGCAAAACCAATGCCTCTTTCAATTTTTTTTGTTTAAACAAACAAAAAAGCACACTTTCACTTGAAAAGTAGTTATATCTCTCATGTGAAGAGTCTTGTCTTGTAGTGAATTGCTCTGTCTGCTTTGTATAAGAGCACTACCATCACATCTGAATCTCATTGTGACCTTAGCAAAGTGTCTCCCACTCCTCCCTGCCTTGAGACTTCAGTGGGGGGAGTTCTTTGTGGCATCTTTAAATGGAAATGTTAGTTGTATTTTGGGACTGTGACTGGTGTTGTTCATATTCATAAACATCTTTCAAATAAACATTTTGGTGAAACACTCATTGATAACTTAGTAGTGGATATATATAATGTGTACATAACATCAGTAATGCTACATCTTGGTTAGACTCCTGCTGACCAAGGTTACATCTTGGTCAGACTGCTGCTCAAGTTACTCTGTTGTGCAGCCTGCCTCAGATCTGAGTGCAGAAGAAATAACCAGGAAAACACTGGTTAAATGGCAAAAGAAAATGGTAGTGGGTTTTTTTTGCTCGCTTTAGAAAAGATAAAATGGAATCTCTGGGTACTTCAGGCTGAGGTGATGTATTTGATTGTTTTGAATGGGAGGAGAGCAGAAGTGGTGGTGATACTGAATTTACAAGTGGGTGTAGAATATTAATTTTTTCACTTCTGTGCATAGCAGGAATGTCAAGTTTATGTATTCTTTTTCACAAAACATTTAAAAAAGGAGCAGGTAAGATAAAAATGTTGTCAGTTACTATTTGTAGGCAGTGTAGGCTTTTCAGTGTCCTGCCTTAATGGTTGGACTGTCAATCTAAAGACCAGGAATAAAACCTTGGTCCTATTGAAATCATTAGCAAGCCTTCTGTTGGGTGTTTTAATGCACTCACAAGGCACATAATAGGCAAGAACTCTTATGAAATGCTCTGTTCTCACAGAGCCTGATAGTACATGTGCAAATGAATCTGATACTGACACAAGATAGGCAAGGGGTTATAAATTATAACATTACTGTGGACTGAAGCAAAGAACAAGACTGAGGTATTTTGAGGAACTGCAGATCTACGCAAAGTTTAAATGAAATGCGGCAAGTTGAAGAGGAGGTGTGGAATAAGAAGCAAAAAGCAGAAGCCATTTAGGCTTGCCTAGCATAATATGGCAGTTAAAAATAACATGAGCAAACACAAGATAAATTGGTAAAAAGGTAATGTGTATATTGGGAGTAAAATAGCACTAGAGAAAAACTGGACGGTTCTGTGAAGGAAGGGAAAGAAAACAAATGGATATTGATGACTGCAGTGATACTAAAATAAAATTTAATAAGTAATTAAAACTTTGCAGTACAGCATGTAATAGAATTAAGTAAAGGCATGGAAGATGTGAAAATATACACGTCATCCATTCATGGCCAAACGTGCGATGGTTTCAGAAGAATGTGATGCAGTTAAAACAATGCTGTAATTTTTGGTAAATGTTAGAGAGCAGGTGTAGAGGGGTTGGCTTATGATCCCTGCAGCATGAAGAGGTTGATGCTTGTCATCATCATCCTGTCACCAAAAACTTGTCTTTGAAAACTGTTGGAACCAATGTTAAAGAAAATACTGGAACAATAAATGTTAAAGGAACCTTCAGATAAGATTGTAATATGCCTGTCTCAATTAACAACTCCTTAAATAACTTCTGAAAAATGTCATGGATGAGAGAAACACTTACTACAAAAATGAAACCTGGAAGTTCCAAACAATGCTAAAGCATTGCATTAAATGTACATGAATTAAATTTGGGACAAGTTGCCTTGAAATTTTACCTTCAGTATATGGAAGGACACAGTATTTTATGAGCAGCAATTTTTTCTTTCTGTTAAGTGTATGGCTGCAGGTCTTTCTCACTGTACACTATTCTGAAAAAAAAATTTGTTCTTTTGTTAGAGAGTTTGCAGTGATATTGATTATGGACATATTAAATTCTAAAATTGCCTCTGTGTGAAGAGATGATTTCTTTTAAATTTTATTTCAATTTTTAAATTTTTGCAGATGGGAAACTGAGGCATTGTTGTAGAAAGTTTGACCTAGTTTTGAGGGCTGTAGGTCCAACTAATTTAAAACGTACAACTTCTGGAAACATCTTCAGAGCACATCTCTCATCAAATTTAAAAGTAGTTGCAGTTGTAGATACACAGCATTTCCTGCAATATAAGCCTCAAAATTTCAAGCCAGGATGCAATAAATTGGTAAATTTTGAAATTTTTTTGCTGTAGTGAAATATTATGGTAGATGCAGAGGTAGAGTCCATTTCTGCCTGGCTCTTTGTTTTTGTTATGCCTTGCAGAAATATGTTGACAATCACTAGTAGATGTCTTCACCTTTAGCTTCACCACACAGATGGTTGGGATCTAATCCGAAGGGAGTCAGGAATAGCAGTGGTGACTTGCCAGTCTCCATAAGGACTGGACAGTGCGTGGGATATTTCCTCACTGGGTCCATTTTCTCCAACCCTAGAGACAATCAGAGCACTCTGCTGTTTGTTCTTTCCCTGAGACCTTGGAGGGAGGAGGAACAGGCAGCACTGACAGCTAGGGTGGGACTCTAGGGGTTGTCCCAGTAATCTGCAGAGGAGTATTTACTGCTCTCTCAGTCTAACCCTCTCATGTTCAACTATCTCCTGTCCTTCACTGGATGCCTGACTTGCACTGTGCACAGTAAGTTCTGAGTATCTCCAGGTCCCTTGCTACCCATACCCGGTGGCCACAGCCCCCTCCATTTCAATGTTGTGTGAGTCACCTGCAGCCCCTGGTGACTGGAGTTACAGCAATATCTCAGGATCTTTATCCCTTCACCTGTCTGAATTGGAGTGCTGTCACCTGAGGGAAAGAGGAGGAGCTCACCTGGAGAAGACAAGGAGAAGCATAATGATGGCAAGCTCTGGTGAGAAGAAGGGAAGGAAGGATCCATTGGCAGTGAGGCTCACTCTCCTAACATACATACACGCAGAAGCTCCGCTGCTTGGAGGTCACTAGTCCAGGGGACAGAGACTCTTTGGCCTGTATCCATGTCACCTCCTGACCTTGTTTCCTCTTCTCTCCTTCAACTCTTCCTGCCTTACTTCTGTCTCCACTGCTTTTTTTAACCCATTGTCCCTCTCTCTGGCAAATTCAAGGCTGCCTCCATGCACTTAGTAACTCCTGTGATGAAGCCTTGCTGTGCCACTCCTGTGCTTCTGTTTCTTCTTCCTCTGCTCCCAGTCTGGTGACATTCAGGTGCTCTCTCTGACAGGGGCACAAGCCTTGCCCTTCATGAATGTCCAGTGTCACCCTGGCAAATTAAAATTCTCTGCCTCAAAGCATGGTATTCAAGACATATTTTCAAGTGTTTTATGTGAGAACATAAACCATGTATTTTTCTGTGACCTCATTCTTAGACATAGCTGAACTGTTTCTGCTGAATTTTCCAGAGAATTTCAGCCTCAGGCATACATATGGCCTGGAAAATTTCAGCCTAAATGCTTGAAGTTTGTCAAAGTTTATAAGCACCTGAAAGTAGTGTTAATAATGGAAAATGTCAGACTGTTTTAGCTGTGTAGCTATCTGCATTGTTTATAATGATATTTAAGAATTGGATGCGGAACAGAAAATACTACACTCAAAATTAATTAAAGTTGAATTTGAGTAAATGTTATTGAAGATGAGACATGGAAATAATTCCCTGAAACAGAAGATGGTGGCAATGAACAGTACTGTTGGGCTTCGTGAGAATCTTGTGAAGGAAGCATGAGACTCACTTTCAACAAGATTTATGTTTGAGAAGATGAATATGACAGGTGATGAACAGAATGAACATTGAAACACAGAAATAAATATAGATAAAGTATTATGATTTATAGGAGGAAATGTAAGTTGTCCCCATGGACACTGTAACAAGAAATCTATAGTTCATCTGCTTAGCCTCTGTGCTAAAACTGTGGTGAGAGTGCATGGTGGCCTAAAAAAACAAAAATAAAAATGAGAATGTTGTTATGGGTCAGGTGACCTGAAGTGGTTGGGGAACCATTGATTTTGAAAAGAATGAAATATAAATAGGAAATTACCCAGGGACATTTAATGGCAAAAAATAGAAACTTCTATTCTGGCTACAGAACAGGCAAATAATAAAGGGAAAATTGCTGAGTAATGCACACCCAAAATTAGAAGTGATTTTGCAGTTTGCTATGGTGTAAAAAAAGGATGATCCTCTTCTGAAGTGAATGGAGGTGTCCTGTGAGGAGGAGGAGGTTATTGTTTCCACCTCCTCAGGTGTAGTGTGCCCACATTTGGAACACTTTATTAGTTTAGTATGACATTCCTGGCAAGTTGGTATTGGTAGTGGTGGAGAGAGCCAGTGAAAAAAGTGAGGTTTGATGTTTTTTTATTTGCAGTAAGAAAAGAGTAGTAGTTTGTTAAGCAGTGACAACTTTAGAGAGGACTTTGTTTAGAGGAAAAAAAGTAGTATGCAGAGCAGTAATGAGAAGAAACAGGGATGGGAGTGGAAAATGCTAGTTATTGTCATAATAACTGTTACATCAGAATATAATAGCCAGAAAGGACTTGTAGAAGTCGTGTTACATAGGAGGTTTTAAAATAAAGCTGATCAGCAGTACGTTGCAGGAAAACATGTACAAAATGTGCTACAGGAAGGAGCCCTGCTCCTGGTGGGGTGAACTAATGTCTTTTTTTCTTAGGAGGAAGGGGGGGGGATATGTCTCTTTCATGAAGATGAAATTGTGATAGGCTTTTTAAAAACTTCTCCCTCCCCCTGACCTCAGTTTTCTTCCATGAATATAACTGGCACTCAGGAATTAAAAAATGGATGTCATATTAGCAATACAGTGCTGCGCTTGATGAAGTATGATATTTTTTCTGGTTCAGTTAGTCCTCAGTAATAAAACATGAGAGTAATACTACACAATGGTTGACACCTGTCCTGAAACTGTTACAGTGCTTGGTAAGTGCTGCCAAAAAGTCTAAAAATAAAACTTCCCTCCCTTACCTCCCCTCCCCCTCCATCACCGGTTGCAGTTTGGATTTTCTGAGGTCTGTTAAGGAGGCAAATAAACTTTCATGTAAAATGTGGGTTGTGACTTGCCTTTTGATCTGAAAACTTATTAGCGCACACGATAACAATATGAGAACACTGAAATACAGTGTTCTGTATGCACTGTGCTTCTTGGAAACTCTTTTCTCCTTTCCCTTTTTTTGATGTAAGAAAACAGTCATTTTCTCAAGGTTAAATGGCTTGTCCATTATTTGTGTCTCTTGATATATCTTTATGTTTTTATTTTATTTTTGTTTTAACATCAAAGAAAGTAATGCTGGTCAGTTTACAGCAGTATACTTAATTATTTTTAAGCTGAAATTTATTTGCAGTTTTTCTGCTTTTTCTGTAGGTAAGAGACAATCTTGCGTGCAAAAGTTTTTTTTTATTTTTTTTTTAAATGCAGTGGAAGTCCCAAAAATCACCATGGAAAACCTCATCTAATTAATATGTGAACCAGGTTGTGGTACTTTGCCGGTTTGTAAGTCAAGTCAATATTTGATGTATAAAGCACTGAGAAAACACGTGTATAGTCTGCCCACGATAAGCCCGATGATTCTGACCTTTTCCTTTCCGTGTCTTAAATATTCTTTTGCTTGTGTTTATCAACAGGGCAGTCCAATGGATCCGATGGTCATGAAGAGACCGCAGCTGTACGGCATGGGCAATAACCCTCACTCTCAGGCACAGCAGAGCAGCCCCTACCCCGGGCAGTCCTATGGCCCTCCTGGCCCCCAGCGCTATCCCGTGGGAATGCAGGGCCGAGCTCCGGCAGCCATGGGAGGAATGCAGTATCCACAGCAACAGGTTTGTGGAGGATTTTTCTGGGTTGCTTTGGTTTCCCTCCTCTCTTTCTCTTCCCTTCTGACACCTCGTTAATATAGAGGGTGCAAAAGAAAAACCACATAAATAAGTATTTCTTGTGCAGAAGGAGGATGGAGGACTGTTTTAAAACTAAATAAATTTACGTTTACAGTGTGAATGTTTTCCAAAATCCCATACAATTAGAAAAGGATTTAGTTCGTTGCTTTTTTGGAGAGAGAGAGAAGTATGTCAAATGCCATGAGTTTTCCTTTTTTTCCAAACGGCATCATGTAGCCTTGTATATTTTTTGGTTATTTTCTTTGCTTTTTTGATTTTTTGGGGTTTTTTTATATTCTGTTTCTCTCTGACTTAGATACATTTAAATGTAAGATGAAAACCTAGAGCTGACATCAGTGCATCAAGGCTGGTGTTGTCCAGTGCAAACAAAAGCCTTACATATTTATGTCAGCTGTTTGTTGTTGTGGTGGTTGGTTTTCTTTTTTTCTCCTCATTTCTATAGGAGTCTGTAGCTTTTCCTATGTTTTTCCCATTACCAGCTCTTTAAAGTAGGATTTTTTTTTTTTTTTTTTGTATCCTAGGGTATAGAAAGGTAAGAATCTCCTTTTATCTACTTGAATTTCACTGTCGATGGTGACCTCTTCTGCCTTTTTCCTACCCTTTTAAAGAAGGTCAATCCCAATGTGCATACCCTATACTAAGGAAGATACAGCAGTTTTTCTAGAGGGAGAGATAAACCAAGATTATCAATAAGCTAACGTTTAGCTAAATTTTTTTTTTTTTTTTCAAATTAGGGATGTGAGTGTAGACGGTGAGAGCTCTACACTGTGCTGTGAGCACAACAGATTAATAACTTGATCATTACTGGGAAAAGACATTTGTTTTCTGCAACTGATTGATTGCAGATTAACTTTTTTATATCACTTATTGTTAAATATAGAGAAGACAAGAAAATTTTGGACTCCCTGGCAGATAGGTGCCTGGCTAATTCTTGTTATCACCCATCCAGCAGGCAGTTAACTAAATATAGTATAGTATAGTACCATTAGCAGCAGTCTTAGTTTTTGTTCTTTTCTGTTGTTAAATAGATACTTACTGGTGAGGAAGAGATTGTTTAGTTTAGAGATGTCAAACAATATATTTGGTTACTTGTTTCAGACAGCAAAGCATTTTGTCGGTTGCAAAGGGGAGGAGAAATTGAATAAAGGAGGCTTTATTTTTCTCCGTGTGGCTGTAGCCAAAGTGAAGTTATTAAAACACACATTTAATTTAAAAATGAGTTATTCTGTGTTACGCAGAGATGAGTGTTGAATTTTCACTGCATTTGCTAATTGCTTGGTAATTGCAGATTACCCGTCAGCAGGCAGTGACCTGGCACCGCCATTGGCTGCAGGCCCTGTCCGTCTCCTCGCAGCGTTACTGTAACTGGCTGAGCTGCGGCGCAGCTCCGAGCACTAATGCTCTTTGGGGAAAAAGCGAGAGCATAATTATGACATTGGATTTTTATTGAACGGACATCACCACCTAGGCATGATTTTGTTTTGGACAGCCTCCAAGGCTTCGTGTGTTTGGTTCGTGAACCTCTAATGATCTGAATCCAGTTCTTTTCATATTGCTCGTATATTACCACCTTTCTACAAAGGATTAGAATGCAGGAATGCAGGTTTGTAAATTGAATTGCCAACTTACCAGCTGAGTGGTAAGTTGTCTTTGGCACAGGATGCCACAGTTTGATTCCTGGCTGGATTTTTACTCCTGTGATGTGAATATTAAATAGGGAGAGTCAGCTATGCTTGTTAAAATTGACTGTGTAGCATGTACCTACTTCTAGATATCATATATATCAAATAAATAATATTGCCAGAAGTTTCAGAAGATGAATCTCAGCACTTTCTGGAAATTGGACTCCTTTACAGTGTCACATTGAATTTATCGAAAGAGCAAGGCACTTCAAGAAACTTGATTGGTTGAAAAATACTGGGCCTTAAACACATACAGTGCTCAGATTTAAGTATTGTGCAGAGAGAGCATTGAGTAGATGGGTGGGAGGGTAGAAGTGCCATACTGTAGGAAGGGTGGGAAACATCAATGGGAGATGTTTTTCTTATTTTACATTATGGTTTGCTGTTGTCCAAAGATAGCTGAGGGTGTCAGTTCTGTTTCCTTGGATGAAACAAGAAGGCTTTTTGTTAAACTGTGAAGATTTTTGAATTTTGAAGAAGACCTTGAGATGTTAAGTCTGGCTCTTTGTAAGCAAATGTTGTGGCTTGAGGTTAGAACTATAGGACTCGATGGATTTTAACTTGCAGGCTCTGCTGCAGGATGCTGCAAATGAAAAAAGTAAAGATGACAAACAACACCCTAAAGATTGAGCTAAAATTAATGGAAATGGTAGAATTGAAGATAATTCCTTGATGTAGTTAGCTCATCTGTGTCATACTGCAGCAGAGAATAGTGTGTTCCAGCCTGTAGCACAGAGGTGGAAGAGCTCTGTCGCGGGAAGGGAGGCCTCTGGCATAAGCAGTGAAAGATTAAAGAGGATGAAAAAGATGAAATGTTATCAGGTGCAGTCAGTCTGCATATCTGCAGCACGGATATCAAGCATAGCCTGATAACCGGTTGTAAAAGGGTTATCTACGAAATGCTGCAGACATTCCCTTACAACTGCTGCTTGGTCTAGGCATGCTTGATACCAAACAGGAAGGTGCAAATAAACCTGCAGATTGTCTTAATGTTCTGTGCAGAAATCTCAGAATGTTGAAGTGATTATGGAAGGTATGGGATATGTTCTGTGGCATGACTGCAAAGGATCCTGTGAAGAGAGAAAGCAGATCTCCTAAGTGTTTGGGTTGGGAATTCATCTCTGATGAGTTACCAATGATGAACCCCAGAACAACACACTGAGCCATAAATGAGGAGCAAAATTTGAAATGGAGACAATATCTTTGCACTAATATAACTACAGATAAATGGATTGAGATGTAAAAGTAGGCATGTAGGATAAAGCTAATGATCACCTGAGATTTTCACCGTTTTCTCTGACACTTTACAAAAGAGATCTAGATTTGTCATGTGAAGATGGGTGATAGCTTGCTGCAACAAAATATTAAGCAGTTTGAAGAATGCTGCAGCATTTTGTAAAATTTTAAGGACACGTCCAGTTAACTCAGTGTGAGTCAAATAAATATATAAAGGATTTGGGCTGATTTGATGCCTATATGAAAGGGGAGGTATGAGAAAGGAAGGTGATACTAAAAGTCATGTGTGAAATTTATAGGATTGCATGCTTGATGTATCTCTCGTCAGTATGCATAAATATATATGGTGAATTAATTACATAGAGATTTTTATATTCCTAGGAAACTTGGGGGTTTGTTTCTTTCCCATCCATCTGTAGTGGGAAAGGGGGTGAAGAAGGCAAGGGAAAGCTGGGAGAAAGATGACCTGTGCTTATGTTGTCAGTCTTCAGCATGATTGAAACACAAGTTGCAACAGGGCTTTAATACTGCTATCTCATCATCTCAGGTACTGTCTCTCCTGGTTTGCGTGGGGTGAATGTAATTTTAGGATTATTAGCATTCCTTACCCAGGACTTCGGGAACGTATGTAGAAACAGAAGGCAGAAAAGACATACTCTCAGGTTTAACTTTGAGTTTCTGATCTAACTTCCAGTTAGATATCCCTTGGAATTACGAAAAGATGATATCAGAATTGAAAATCCTAATATTCAGGGATACCAGGCACCTGCAAACTTCAGGCTTGATTTTGCAATACATTGCACTATGATTGAAATACTGTCTGAATAATAATATCTGATTATAAAGACAATACTTTCCTTTTCATTTAACTTCTTTTTCTCTTCCCACCCTTTTTGGACTTCCGTCTAGCAACTGATGATGCGCCCTCATCAGTTTCTTCTGGCTCTGGTTCGATTGCCCCCTCAAAATGATTCTGTCCTTTGGTGCCACGTGCTGTAGGAAAGCCTTCTGGTGCTTTGTAAAGACATTTCTGCTAAAAACAAAAATACCTCAGAATAGCCATCAAAATAAGGGGTTTTTTTCCTGCCATTATCTGATGGTGTTGCTTTTTCATGATAATAGCATGTAATGCTTATTCTGTGATGAATTTCATTAAACTCAAAAATTGTGTACTTGAAATATCCACATACAGATTTTGAAAGGTTTCAGCAAAGTTTGAAGGCTTGGATTTATGAATATGTTTGAAAGAATTTGAATGGTGTGATGTGCCTGTTTAATCAGAGGATCATTGCCTAATTGATTTTTTTAGCATCCATTAAAATTCCTTGTGTACTTGATGGACTGGAACAACAACTTATTGTGTAAATAGGATCGTGTTGCTATAATGCATAGTAAATTCTTTAGGAAAGACATTTGCATGGACATGTACAATAGCCATTCCTAATAGCTGTTTAAAATGGAGCATTTTAGTGCTGATCATGAAGTCATGAGCCTGCTTGTAGCAAGACAGTTATGAGGCTTAAGCCTCTGTCTATTCGTTCTCCCTTTTTTGCTATATAAATACTTTAAGATGAAAGGGTGCTAATCTCTTGTCCCTTTAACATTTTTTTTATATTCTTGATTTGCAAAATTAAAAAATGTTATCAGTGTCCTTATTGTTTTAAGAATGGAACTGTAAATATTCAGAGAAGCATTCATTCCATTTTCCCTCTTTTTTTAATGTACAGATTATTTTGAGGCATAAGGAAAAAATATATAGACTTGCTTTTTTTTTGTTTGTTTGTTTGTTTTGGCTCATGTGGCAAGTTTGAACTTGGAGTACCTTTTTTTTAAAGGGGCAGAAACGTTGTAGAACTTCTGGGAATATGCGGCAAGGATTTATTGTAATGGAAACTGCAAATCAACCAGAACTATAGCAGCACCAGTGTGATTACATCATTTAGGAGAGGGTTTGCAGTGCCCGTATTGGGTAATGTCCTGGATTGGAAATGTCGAATTTACGCCAAGGAAATCAGTTGGCTGTTAGCTTGGCAGACAGAGTTTTAAAGCTAGCAAACTCACGTGTTTACTACTGGTTGGCTGGTTGTGTGTGTGTGTGTTACTTTCTGAAATCACTTTAAGTCCAGAAGATTGGAGTTTGCCAAGAAAGTGAGGCTTACTGTCATGTTTTTCTCTGAACCCTGAAGTGTGGTGCATACATACAGCAAGTACTAGTCAAGTGATACATTTGTTGTCCTCTGTGTGTATGATTGCCCTCACCGGCTAGAGGATATTGAATGCATTGCAGATTTTTGTGCTGTTAAGTAGGTGTTAGCGCAGTTGATGTTAGTCTTGGTTAAGGGAGCAGACACAGAAAATCAGCAGCGTTTTCATTTCTTAGTCTATTTATTTTGTAAGAGCAGAGAATGAATCAATATGATTGAATCGCAAAAACAACCAGCAGAGGACAAAACGTTGAGATGTGTTGCTTTTTCTTAAAGATTGATAGACGCATTTGATGCACGCACATAAGAAGGGAGTGTGAGGCTTTGATCAGCATGTGCTTCAGAAGTATGTTTTTCCAGATTTTTGTTTGATTTACCTTGAGGGTTTTTGGGGCGTTTGTTTTTCTTTTGGTTTTGGTGTTGTTTTGTGTGTGTTTTATTTTGGGCTTTTGTTTGTTTGTATCATTTATTTTGGTTTGCTTTTTTCACTGGATATTTATCTGGAGCTGTCACTAGTAAATTATGAACCTCCTTTGTTAATTCCTGGAAAGCAGAAATGTTAAAACTCTAAAGGATTAATCTTTTTCCAACTTCCTGTTCTGTTAGAAACATGTAAATACTTTGAATTAAAATAATTCCTCAGGAACAATTTTTTTTTGAATGATATATCTGTCACCCTGTTGAACTGCTCTAAACTTCAGCAAAAAAAAAAAAAAAATCTAAAGTAAGTAGAACTACTGCTTCCTGGAGAATGTAAAGCTTGAACCAGAGAAAGGGACAAGAAGTCACAGCTAGTTGTCTCCCTTGTAAGGTCATCTTTAAGAATGGGTCTTTTGATGGTCAAGTGTTAATAATTGCAAAGAAAAGTTGCTGCTCTTTGTCATGTAAAGAAATGGGATTTTTAAATTTCAGATTTAGGAAAATGCTAAGTACTGTGCTAGTGCAGACTGTAGGAAAATGTTTAGCATGGTTCTTTCTTTTGGGTATACTAAGCCTCATTGACTAAATTGAAAAAAAGGCTGCTACTTTAGTTCATGGCAGGATAAGGCTTTATGTTGTATTGTCTCCTTTAGAATTATCCCTTCTATTGAGTGTAATTCGCTCTATAGAGGGAGGTGAGTGCAGATTACAGATAATCATGGAATCAAATTTGACATAAGTTTGTGGTCTTTATGGTAGTTTAGCTCTTCATCTTAATGCTGGTCATCTGAGATTGTTTACCAAAGAAAATCCCTAAAGTAGTGGAATTGCATTATTATGGTAAATAGAAACATTTCAGTAGCTTCTATCACTTCTTTGAAACGATGCGGAAAAAATGGAAGTTGAAAAGGGAAAAGAACTGATCTTTCAGCTGATGAGAGCTCGGAAATGAGACAGGGTCGACATTTTTGTCTGTTCAATTACTATGTAATGATGTTCAGTAAATGCTAATTTTTACACCTATACTAGAGTAAGTGGCAGTCAACATTTGTATAGAAAGTGTGTAGGAATCATCAAGGTATTATGACAAATAAAATGTATTTGTTACTGCTAAATGATTGTCATTCAGTTGGAATATTTAATAACTGTAATACCATTTGTTGTTCTGCTTGGAAGTGGGGGCATGAGAGAGAAAAACATGCAAGCTCTCTGTGTTGGTGTTCTGAAAAAGGTTGCTGTTAAAGGAAGCAGCAGTTATTTTGTTGTTGGGAGCTTGGCTTGCTAGCAGTCTACACTGGAGTTATGCAGGAAATAGATTTTGGTGATCAGGAGTGGAGAACAGAGGGCTGTTTGCTGCTTCACTAGGAATGTACGAAGTCATTTACTTATGAACAGCTCATTTTACATGGCAGCAGGAGACATGAGTTTATTTACATTTGAAGTAAAATAAGCATCTTGCTTTAAGAAAAGGCTGCTGCATTACTCTGTTCAACAGCTGCCATGTAATGACTGTGCCAGGAGGGTTTTATTGTAGGTAAGGACTTTTACTCTTAGTATTATAGTCATAGTAGTTTTTTCTTAATAATATTCATCTTCGTTCACGAAGCCTAGCCATGATGATGATGATTCATCAAAGAATAATGGACACTCAAAAACTTTTGAAATGATGTCCTGACCCATCATGCATACATATGATAAGATTTTTGTAACCATATTTCCAAATGTTCCCTAGGGCAACTCAGCATGTTGGGTTTTTTTTAAATCATGGTATGAGTTTCTCAGAAGATACTATCATTTGTCCGTAAAGTTGAACTTGCTCAGAGGAAGCAAGGGAGGCAATAGAGTGTGCTTTTTGAAAAATAGGGAGTGTGTTTCCCAAGCTGAAAATAGGGCTGAAGATAAGAAGGTGAAACCTGCCTGAAATCAGTGGGAAATTTGTTGTGACTTCATTTGAGCTACAATTTCACTTTGGGGCCATGTTGCTGGGGTTGAGCGACTTGTCTTTAGTTGATACCAGACTAGGCAGAATTAACCCTCTAAGTCAATTGAAGAGAATTTCAAAATGAGATGGGTACCCTTTACTTTGGTCATCCTGGGACAGAGTCAGCTAGCTCTCTTCTTGGAACAGTAGACCTTTTGAGAAATATCTCATGTTTCAGTAACTCAAGATTAGACTCCTGATGCTAACAGCAGCTTTTTTTTTTTAATAAACTAAGATTTATGTTAGATTTAGCTTCATCAAAACTTATGCAAAATTTAGTTTTACAGTAGCATATTAAGTACTGCAAAAAATCAAAAGCATTTTTCATACCTTTTTAAGGTAGTCAGTCTTAAATTACATGGGTTCCATGCAGTATAATTCAAGCTTGCTCAGCAACCTGCTTTAGTTTTGCTTGTTTTATCACCTAGAACATTAAGACTTTTTGTGGGAGTAGATGAGTCATAAAATCTTTCCAAAAAAATCTTAAATATATTAAAGACTATTTTTACTCTCTGTAGGTATTTTTTTCTAAAACTCATGTTTGTTTACATATTGCATTGCTCATTATAACTATTCTAACTTAGTAGTTATATATGGGCACATATAAAGATGATAATGTAAATACTGTATGATGTTTTGTTGTTTCTCAAGACCTATGAAAGAAAGATTTAAGAATTTAAGGAATAACTTAAATCTACAGCTCATGCAATCTCTGTAGGCTTTTATTCTTCTACTGGCTTGGATTTGACCCCATTTTTGGGTGCTTCTCTGGTATTTGTGCTTCTTTTTCATTTCTTTGCCTAAAATAAAACAGGTGTGTTAAATGCTTGCATCCTTGCTGATACGTATTTCATCTCTGAATCTCATAATGTCTTTTGGGGGTGGGGAAGAGTAACAAGGAGAAAAATCAATGTCTGTTTTATTTCTTTGTATGCTCCATTTTTACCTCCTCTTCTGAACATAGTTTCTTAGTAATGCTTTTTGCATTTGAGTGTAAAAGCAATACATGTATCAGATAACAAACAATTCAATGACTGGACATTATTAGAAAATATATTTGAATTTTATATTCAAATGTACCTTTTGAAAAGTGAGTGGATTTAGTATTGTGTACATCAAAGGGACAAATTACATATTTGCTGTTAGTTTCTTTCGCAGAACAGTGGTGAAGAGATTTGTACATATTTCTTGGCAAACTAATATAACTTGCCTTTTGAGACAAGAGTCCAATCAAAATAAAGAAGGTTTATATGACCACTTAGGGAAGATGTTGTTTTAATTATAGAAGTAACATTAGTTGTCTGGAGTCGATGTACATGTGTGTTTTACAGGCCATGTTGGCAAAGACGTGCTTTACAGGACAAGTTAGAGAAACCACCTTGTTCTTTTCACAGAATTGTGTCTCTCTCTGAACTGTTTCATGCTGTGCAAGTGGTGCTTAGCAGAAACAAATATGTAAGAGTCCATGCCAAGAACAGATTGAGCCTGTGCATGGAGGAAGCAGGCAGAGCTGCTCAGCAAGGACCTCTGCTTTAAGGTCCTCCTGTCCCTCCTCAGAAACTCCACTGTTCGCCTCTGCTGTCTCTCCTAACTTTCTCAGCTGGCAACATTGAAAATTTGTGTGTGTTTTGACTCTTCCACCGTACTGGAGTGTGTTTAAAAGGACAGATGCAAATTGAGTGGTTTATGTTTTTCATTGGTTTCATTTTATTGCGTGTTGGCAAAACTGAAGAAAATCAGAGGCCAAGATATCCCCCTGCAGATTTAGGAAGTGTGTACTTAATAGATTTATGGCCCTTTTATGTTTGGAAAGTTATTTTAGGGAGGAAACTATTATTTCTGAAATGAACCTTAAGTTCTGCAGAAAATGATACTTTAGAGCTTGTGTTCACCAAAGAAAAAAATCCTATCTGATACTGGAGAGCAGACAGGTGGATTTTCAGTCCTCTGAGGTGATGCTGTGAGAAATCCCATGCATCCTTCTCAAATTGGAGCTTGTTTTATGACCTGAGTAAATTTGCAGTCTTGCAGCAAGTGGTGAAGAGTAGATTCAGTAAATGCCAAGACTGTATGGGGTACTTGGCCTTTCCTTCTTTGGTTTTATACATTACAAGAAAAAAAATGTTTTCTAATATTCCTTTAGGCCTGTAACACCGGGGTTACAAGAGGAGCATAACCACAAAAAGTAATTGAAGAATTTCCCGGAAAAGATCAGATATACTTAAGGTGTATTGGGTGTAGGCTGTTCTTTCTTCTTTCTCTCTTGTGTTCCGTCATCCCATTTTTGTGTTTCACATGTAGAACTGACTAAAAATATGTTCCTGTTCTTGGTGTGCATTAATATTCTGTAAAGCAGAATAAAAGAGTGACTAAATATCAGAACCCTGTTTATGTGTAAGGAGTTGTGTTTTTACTGGAGTTGCTTTAGACTTACTTGCAAGAAGTCTGAAACTTCAGCTCTCTGTAAATGTGGTTTAAAAAAAACTAACAACAAAAAGAGTTAACTGGTTGTAAGACTGTTGTTTGTAAGAATGTGGAAGGATCCATGTTACATATGATGTTGTGCTTAGTGGAGAAAATACGTTTTTACATGAAAAGTATTTTTTATATATGGACCCGACCTGTATTCCACTTCCAGATATAGGCAGGAATGGGTGTGTCCTGAATCCTTTCAGGTAATAAACTTAAGTGATCTCAATATTTTAATAAATATTTGCCAAAAGAAAGGATGCTTTGGCATTTAGTTGTTAATCCTGTAGTGCAGGAATGAGATGCTGCAAACTATAGTTTTTAAATGTATTATGGGTTTGTTGAGTACTTTTCGCTGTCTTAGAGATGCAAAATTTCGCAGATTATTTGGCATTTTCGGTACCATCTCTGAAAAAGGTGGGTGCAAAGTCTTACATAAGAGTTCGGTAAAAGGCATGGAAAGGAGCCCAGGACTAGTAGAGAAGGAACTGCTTCCTTCATGTCAATAAAAATGCAGGAGAGCACCTTTCTTGACACAGGGGTTGCTGAAACATCAGTGCTGTCTTTTTTTGTAATACTCCTGTGGATGTTTTTGCACAAAGTGGTATCTGTCAGAGCTTGAAATATTCTTGCACAGTTTCCTTTGAAACAGGTAGCATAGGACAAGTTCTAGCACATAGCTGCTTGACATGGGGCTGCCTACCGCGGGGAAGGAATGCCTTGCTTACATACATCTGAGCTGATGTGTTAAGAACTTTGCCAGTCATTTTACCGATTACATACTGGGCTGTGAATAATTACTGAACTTCCATTTTGAATCACAGCTTTTTTCTTTTTTTCCCTTTTTTCCTCCCCCATTAAAGTAAGACCATAGCAGTGGGAAATACTGAGAATGCTCTAACAGTTCATGATTAGCCTGGAGATATTTTTACTGAATCTAACATAAATCCACACATTTTTATTGCTACGCTGTCTTTGTTTTTGAAATGAAATGTTTCTTGTCCTTGTGTTGCTTTCAATGGTGCTGTTCATCTACTAACACACCTGGTGTGCAGTATGTGAAATTACAATGGAAAACAAATATTGTGAATGGTTTACCTAAAAGACGCAATAAGAAAACTAAGACTTAATATTTTCCTGAAAAATAGATGCCTTTTCTTTGTTATTTTCATACACTTGGCAAGAGATTCCAGCTGATAATTGAACAGTGGTTGAAAAAAGCGTAGTCTTGGGTTTGTGTGCTTGCTGGAGTTCTTTATCTACGCTGTTAACATCTTGTTTTGGAATTGAGATATTCAGACAGCAGAATGTGATATGCTGTGAAAATCCCAATTGTGCTGAAAAAAAGGCAGAATGAATTGGGTGGCAGGACTCCTTGAAAGGATGTGAATTCACTCTTGTCCCATAATTTTTCCTGTGGTTGCAGTCAGTCTAAGTGCTTATTGGAGCAAGCAACATATAACAGCATAGTTGTGTGTGGTTGCCTTGAGGGATTTTTCTTGTCTTTTTTCTCTTCTGTGAGATTCCTTGTCTTGAGGCAACTTTGTTTAGCTGCAGGTGAAATGAGCCTTGCAAATATATTTGTCAGCTGAAGCAGAGGTGTACATATTTGTCCTTATTGCTACGTTAATATTGTTTGTTACACTGTATTTGCTCATGGAAAATTAAGTGAATAATGAAAGCCTGAAACCTGTTCTGGATAGAGGTGTTACAGATGCTTGTTCAGTCTTCTGCTTACTCTCCCTACTGGCTGAGGAAACTATATTGCGGGGGGGCTCCCTTCAAAACCCTCTTTGTGTTCAGGAAGGCCACCACTAGCCGTTACCTCTCCCATTGGTTTCCATGATATTTAGTGAAATTTGACTAAAGTCTTGCTGTTCCTGTCAATTTTGCCCTCACCACTGCAGCTTCCAACTGGAGACACGGGAGGCTTCCCATTCAGGTGGGGGAGCGAGGCTACCAGCCCTTCCTGCAGCAACCTGTCCCTTCACAGTGTGAGTTAGTGGAAAACTGCAGTGGTTATGAGCTGATAAAGTAAATGTAGTGACAGTAGGGCTGTGGAAAATCTGGGCCTGTATTACCAAAAAATACATCTTGAGGAAGCAGTCATTTGGATGAAGATGTGTTTTGATAACTATTGATAAAAGAGTTACCACGTGAAAATAAGTGTGCAGATGCAAATCTTAAAAAAAATAAAATGTTGATAATCTTTCTCCTGAACACAGCTGGTAATGGTACGTGGCTGGCTACTGTGGTTTAGTGTCTTTGCCTGGACTTTTGGACACCCTACAGTGCCACTGATTTAGAATTGAAACCATATTGCATATTGAAGCAGTAATTTCCTTTTTTTTTTTTTTGTATAGAACAAAATGGCTGACTAACTCAGAATTTTCAGGGTATCAGAAATAAACAGACTAAATCTATGCTGTAGGATTGGAGAACTTTGAAATTTTGAAGCTTGAATTGTTCCACTGACCAGAAAATACACCTCAACAGGCCTTTTCTGACATAAAGAAAGGAAAATATGGCTCACAATTTTGAGGCTGCAGAGATTCCCAGAACATGATGACCAAGGGACATTCTGAGATCTCAGAACATCCCATGAGGTAGAGGAAACCCCACCTTTTCCATTTAGTGCAAGAAACCTAGCACCTCCCCTCTTCCCCTTTTCCCTTTCCCCCAGTTACATTTGCCTGTCAGTCAGCTTTGGTGGAAGAATTCACATTAGTAAGGTAGGATTTCGATGCAAGTTGCCAGGAGGCAGAAGCTTTTTAAAAGCCTCTTTATCCAGCTGATGTGCTCAAAAGACCTTCCTTCCCTATAAGCAGTACAGAAACAAAGGTCCTGGAAGTGACCTGCTGGTAGGGTGAATAATTTGGTGTGTAGAAAGCTGTTGGTGTTTTGGAGAAGCTGGTTATTTTCTTCAAAGGGAAGGGAGCATGTTCTTTGGCTGAGCTCCCTGTAGTTAGCAGAGAAGTGATTTCTTAGGGTCACTTTGGCTTGGGTTGGTGGAAGAGCTCTGAGCTGGGGCAGTGAGGGTGAAGAATAAGATTACGGGAACATGTAAGCACACATTGAAATATTTTGCGAACAGAAGTGATCAAGGAACCAAACATGACACAGAGCCCCCCACACCACATTTAATTACCTATACTCTAATGCTGGCAACCAGGATAATAAACAGGAGGAGCTAAAATTTCTCATTTACAATTATAAATTTCATCTACTTGGTATTACTTGAAATCTAGTGGGAAGGTTCACAGGATTAGAATGTTAAAGTAAATGCTTATAACCTATTTAGAGAGAATTGAATGGGTAGAAGGGGAGGGAAAGTGGTACTCTATATCAAGAACATTATGCATTTCTGAATAACTGAGTACTCAAAAGCAAATGATTTTAAATGCTTCTAAGTTACTGTCCTGGCTGAGAAGGCAGGAGGTGAGGATACTAGCTAGTACACACTAGAGAGCACTGAAATAAAATAAAAGCAAGATGACCAGTCCTTTAAGAATGTCAGCTGCACTGGGGAGAGCAGCGGGGTACAGGGACTGACCACCACCTGCTGCCAGCACTGAACCCTTAGGAATTTGTGTTAAAAACTAACCGTGTGTAAATGCAGGCAGCAATTTTTCTGGAAAAACACTGTATCTCACACTGGGGAATTCAGAAGCAGATAAAGAAGAACTGGTTACAGAAGTAAATTAGTGGTTTTTTAGTTGTAAAGGCTATAGCTTGATTTAACTAAGTTGTATGCAGAAAGAACTGGGCTCAAATAAGCAACAACATAAAATCTGTGAGCATGGGTGGTTATAGATTGGTAGATATATTGTTTACATATACAAACACTTGTCTATTGCTTTCAGAGGGACAGCAACACAAAAGATGGAAATGGTCATGAGCTAAATCGGTTGGGAGGGATTTTTTTCCCCCTCTGTAGATGACGCTTGGAATGGCTTAAAGGTTTTTTACTAAACAAATAACTGAAGAAAAAGTTAGTCCTGTCCTGCTTTTTCTGTCTCCAGCATCTGTCAGAATTTTAGAACTAGAAGCTTCACTTCTTGAAACAATTTCTTTTTTTGTTTATAAAGAATATTTTGAATGCATATCAAATTTATTTAAGTGCTTTCCTTAACTAATGAAGACCTGTTTTAGAAGGAGTAAAATTCCTTCAATTATAAATGAGCACTAATTGTGAATTTAAAAAAAATTATCTGGTAAGAAAGAAATGTTCTGTTTGCCGCTTTTATGATGTAATAAGCATGTTAAACTTAAGAACTGAATAAATATTTGTTCAAATACATAATTGCTTAAATACATTTTTCTGGTTAGCAAAAAGGCTTGCCAAGCATAGTAAAAAAGCATAGTGAAATCTAGAGCTAATAATAAACCAAAACAGAATAGTTACCAATCAGTGAGATTAAACTTTTCTTTAAAATAATAACAAAAAAATAATTAATGCAACACAAGATTACTCATACCAGATTTTCCTGTTTGCCAGTTTAAATGAAGATAAGACTAGATTTATATAGAGTACTCTGATTTTAATAAATCCGTTGTGATCTAGGAACTAAAATGCAGCTCTCGCTTACAGGATATTGTTTTCTTCTGGAAAAGCAGTGACAGAGAAAGCTTTGAAGGTCATGGTAGATAATCAGTTGAATGCAAGTTCCTTGTGCAATCCTGCAGTTTAAAAGCATTAATATGATATCTGGCTGAGTAAAAGAAAATGATACTGGCAAACTGCACCAGGTTTTTGGTCCTTCAAAATGGCTAGTTGGAGATGTTGCTCATATAAAGAATTAGGATGCATAGAGTGAACTGGAGAATGTGGTTAACAGTAAGAATTCCAAAGAACTGAATAACCTTTTAGGTTAAAAGAAGGTAATTCAGGTCTCTTGGCCTGAACCTGTGTATAACTGAATATATGGAACAGAAATTTTAAAGAAGAATTTTTCAGTCCAGTGCACAGGTATATAGCATGGGCTGTACTTTCACAGACAAGGAAGGCCCATTGACTGGAGAACTGTGGCTATGTGCAGATACCATGTAAGGCTTGCTGTGTCCTTCAGGTGTTGCAGTACATCTTCAAACAATCAACCCCTAAAGATCTGAAAATTAACTTGGTCTTTAAAGTACTGAGTGACATAAATGTGAAATCACTTTCCTTATGCCTTATTGCAATCAGAGTATTTGTTTTTCTTCCTGTAATGAATCTCATCTTCCAACAGTGTTGTCAGTTTAGTAAACCTGTACCACATTGTTATGCCTTCAGAAACCAGGAACTTTAATTACTAAAAAAACTGTAGAGTGGTTCTTAATTCTGACAAAGTGAGTGCTTTTTGTGGAGGTGCATTCTCTCAGCCCAAGATGTTTCCCATCAGGTAATTTGAAATGCACATAGAAGGCATGAAAACACCTTCTGGAGATGGAAGGTATTCTTACTTCTTCTAAAATACCACATGTAAACTGTAGGAGTTCAGAAGACATGGAAATGGTATTTTTTGTCTGGCTTGGAATCATGCAGAATTGCACCTCCATCTTGCAGAAAAAAAACCTTACTTTTAAGAAGGCAGCAGGCTGGCAGGAAAGCCTGTGGGCTGCTGTGGTCTCCACAGCAGGAGCAAGCATTGCTGTGAGAAGCACTGATTCACCATAGCTCATAGGGAGAGCTTCTTAATAGGAGACTGTGAATGGGACACACACAAGTTTATCTCCTGAATTTGACTTGGTCCAGCTCTTTTAAAGCCCGTTTAAACAGTGAAGCTCCTTTTTTTTTTTTTTTTGAGCTGTTCCTTTTTTGTGTTCCGAACATGTCCCACTGAAGCTTACTCAGTGTTTCTCCAAAGAAAGGAGGTCAGATGTGGACTTGTAGCTATGTTTTATAGCATTTGCATGAGGAACTTCTGGAGAACGATTTTTGCATTTTGTATGTTGTTTAGCCATTGTCACTGCTTGTTGTGAAACCAAAAACATACAAATAAAGAAAAGCTTACGTTATTGGATTTCCATGTGAGAATGTGTGTGAGTGTGCTCATATTAAGCACTTCTGTATATCTATTCCCTGTCTTGATGTGCTTTGAGAGTAAGGGTCTTAACACTGACTGATTAACAGTTTACTTTCCAAAACTGACCACAAGGAAGCAAGTTAAACAAATTCATAAAACTATACACTGTATTAAGCTGTGATTTGATCATATCAGTTTAGTCTGGCTCTCTTAATACCTAATAAATGGCTTTATAATTTTTTAATACCTGGGAGCCATGTTACAATACACTCAAGTTAGTTCAGATAATAACCTCTAGTTCTGCTAGACAATGAATACACTGTTATTACTACTTTTTATATAAAATACAAATCTTCACTTCAGAAATTTTTGTGGTATTTTGGAGAATAAATTGAACTTAAGACACAATTTATTACAATTTTACATGTGAGTTTTGCATTTTATAGTTCAGGGTTTTTTCAAATTTTGGTAAACCTAATCGAAATGTAACTGTAGTTACATATTTATGATAATTTCAGTTTTGTGTGCTTTTAGTAATGCATGTATACTACATACTAATGAGCAAATGAGATAACACTTCAGAATTGGAATATAGAAAGAATCCTGGTAATTAGGATGCTTGGGTGCAAATTTTGACTCTGCTGCTGAACTGTTATGCTAATTTATTATAAAATGTATGATACTTGCAAATAAATGATAAAATACCTACCTGGTGCTGCATTTTAGTAGCGTTTTATCCAGATCGTGTTTATTGAGCAGAAATGGTGTTCTTGCAAAATATGGAAGTGAAATCTGAGTTTTCAGTGTGCTGGAGTTCTACCATGCTATGAACAAATGTGCTCTTACACATCAGGTGGAAACACTCATGCTGTAGATGCAACAATTAATTGCTTTTATCTCAGCACTTAATTTGGTTTTGGCTTCTCCATTAATACAGTCAAGTCATGAAATCTTTTCAGTCTCAGTTGATGTCAGGTCAAATGTACCATAATGCCATCATGAGAAAGTGCCTCCCTCTGGCACAAGGGTTCTAGATTTGGTTTCAGAGTAGTGGGAGTTTGTTGGTTTTTGTACCAGCTCATGCTTAATTGGGTGGTATCATAGGGGAAGGTCTGGAGATGAGGTGGGGGAAGCCTTTAAAAATTAGTATGAGCAGGGAAAGCAGAAGCCAACAGAGACGTACACAAGGGATAATATGGCCAACACAGAGAGTCAGATAGGTATCTGCAGGAGCATAGGACAGTGGGGTACAGAGCTGGTGTGACTACACCAAGAAGAATGTTGCAGTGACTGTGACCTGAACTGACAAGAGCACAGATAGGATATGTAACTATGCAGGCAGGAGAAACTGTTTAATTTTAGGTGCTTCTACTCTGGATGAAATGTCAGGGCTTTGGAATAATTAACGTCAAGATTATTGAGGTGAGAGTGCTCGCTGGTTTATTCAGGCACAATTAGTTATATGTTTTCTTTCATGATTTACTGACTTAGTATGTTACTGTAACCCCAAAAGATTGGTATACTGGAGTGGGCTGTATATACATGTAGCTTGTTAAAATAGCATGTGTAAAAGCAGTGTTAAAAGTTTAATTTAAATGAGCAAACTGGTGTGTTTTTTCCTTAAAAACACAACAACTTAAAATTTGTAAGAGTTTCCATTTAGTTGGTAGTCAGGTGTTGGTTGTCACCTTTTAGAATAGAATAGAATAGAAAAGATGACCAGCAGAAAAATATTTTGGCTACTGTATAGATGAGGAGAACTGGGAAAGGTAAGTGTGGGCATTCTTTTTTACCAGCCATACTGGTGAATAGTAGATGCTTGGAAACAATTCACTATGTATTTCTGTCCTCTCTTTTCACTTGGTCTCAATTTTGTTAGATTTTGTCTTTGATGTAATATATACACACAGGTATACATAAATATATTATATATACATATATACGGGGGTATTTATATCTCCATATCCAGAAACATCCTGATGGCGTGGATTCCTGGGCAGTAGTAGGCGCCACTCTTAGTCACAGCACTGGCTGTTCTCAGCTCTGTCAGCTGTAGTGATGCTTTAAATCTGGGATTTGCTATGACAATTAAATACAGAGCATGTATAGTTCACAAATCCCCCTCTGCCATGACCCTAGATATTGATTTATTTGATTAGACAGTTGGAAGACTATTCAGAATTATCTGTGGAGCAAGCAGCATTTTGAAACAAGTCTTTATTAATGCTAAAATGATTTATTGCTTCTTATCATCAAAATAACTTGGAGTTTGAGGGTGCATCTGACGTTTGCATAAATCTCTAGGTAGTGGTGGGTGTTTGAACAAATTTTATGCAGTCTACTTATTCACTTAAAATTTTCAAAGCAAGCGTTCAAAAGCTGCTTCATTTGAAAGGACAGAGTTTTCACAGCTTACTGGGCTGCAGATTTAATACCAATGAACTTTGAAAGCTCTTGCCAGGACAAGTGCATGCATCTTTGTGTTGCTCCACAAGTCGGTGGTTTAAGCTGAGAAATAAATTGTACATGTCAGATCTGAAGAAGGGCTTGTACGACTGTAAAACTGTGTGTGCGGTGGTAGTATTTTTTTCCCCAGCTATATTGGTTAGCCTGGTAAGACACACACTCCCCCTAAACACGCTTTGCTTTATTTATTCCATGTGTGCTGTTATTTGTTTATTTATGTATTTATTTTTAAGTATCGCTTGCATTCTGGTCTAAATGTGCTTGAAAATTACCATCTGCTCTCCTGCTATTTAGATAGGGCATGCTACAACTGAGGTGAAGAGCTGTCACATCAAATATTTTCATTCTAGCTTTCGCACCTTTGATATCGAGTTACATAATTGCAGCGCAGGACCATTTCCAGGGATTCCTTATTTTCTTTTAACCCTCCCATGCCTCCCCCCAGTCTTTGCTTGAATTTGCTGCCTTTCAAGAGTGTTTCCAGTGCAGATGCAAGTTTGTGGGTGCTAGGAGGGGAGGGTTCAGCCCCTCAAGAAGGGCCTCACCTCTTGGTAAAATGCTAAAATTAGTAGAACAAGCAGGAATATAAAAACATTGTAGAGGTGGGTTGATTTTGAATTTGGTTGAGTTTGGTTGGTTGTTTTCTATTTTCCACATTTCTTGTCTTTTCTCAAACAAAGTGAAATACAAATAGGTCAATGACATGTAATGCTCAGGTTTAATCTACTAGTGATTTGGTGGGGGTTTTGTTTGTTTCTTTCTCTTTTTCCCCCTTTTTTTTTTTTTCTTGTGTTGCTGTTGTTTTGTTGGGTTTGGTTAGTCTTTTAAGTTCAAGGAGTAGGAGAGGTAGAGACTGCTCTCAAAAATTAGACCATTATAAAAATGAACAGATCATCTGTATTCATGCTGGCGGTCACTTTGGGTTGAATGGGAATAAACTGACAGAAGATGGTGTTTGGAAATGAAACATGACAGGAAAGCAGTTAGCACAAACTGCCCAATAATTTCTCATAGTCAGGAGAAGAGCACCGTTATAGAGCAGGGGTTGTACCAGTAAAATAGCTGTAAGATAAATTAATGGTTTTACACTACCAGGCAGTAAATTTGGTGTGTGCTTTCTGCCTCCTCCCCGCTGGTTAATACGGTAATGGGGTGGGTACTGGAACTGGCACAAAATTCCAGGTATCTATCTCCTGTGAGGTAGAGTTTATTACACGACTTCTTTTGACCCACTGGGGCCCTGGTGGAACAAGCTGGTGTTGGCTGCCTCCTGGGTGAGACCCCCTTGTCCTCTCTGTGGGGTGGCAGGCACTTCCCCTGTGTGCTTACCAATCCATCTTTGCCCCTTTTCTAGAGAGTAACAGTGGTCTTTTGTACAGTGTGTTTTGTTTTTTCTTTTTCTTCTGCTGCTGAAGCAGGGGATGCAATAAATTTAATTAGTTACTTTTACATGACAATTTATGCGTTCTTGTGGCTTACACTGGAGGGATCTTTGCTTTCAGTGCATGTGGGAGCATCTTTTCTAGCACCAGTGGACACCATGGAGGTTTTGGTGGCAGGTTGGTACTTCCAGGGCCTCTTCTGCATATGTGGTCTGGGCATCCCTCTGCTCCATCTATTAATGCACTGTTTGAGTTACCTGAGCTTGGAGAGTGGGGTGGAGGAGTCTGGCAGTGGGGCATAGCTGAGGTCAAGAAGCTCAGCCAAACCACCTCATGGGGATAAAACATTTCCCCCTAACCAACTCCCTTTTCCCCCTCATTTAACCTTCTGGAAAACCATGTGGCAGAGGTGCTTCAGCTGAAGTTGCACCCTGTTAGTCATAATCATAATGTGATATCAACCCCTGGTGTGGTAACTGTGACCTCAGGCCTGGAAAGAATGCACCTGTGTATCCTTATGTATGAATGGATGTGTGTGCCATGTGCATGCTTTCTTTTACAGCAGTAGATGGGACATTTTCTCTGTCTGTAAAAGCTGCTTCAGAGTGCAGGATCACAGGTATAGTTGTAAACTCAGAGAAGAGAAACACAGATTTGTCCTGGATGGATCCTGTTTTCTGAGCTACAGCACCAAAGTTTTATTCCTGTTTGCAGGTGCCAGTTCATTAGTTGAGCTTGTGGTTTTTTTCTTCTGTTGGTCAGCATTTTGGGGGATAGTGGAATCCTGGTAACATACCCTTTTGCTCTGAGGTTACTGTTTTGATACCATATAGGATTGTGTTGAAGGCATTGCCAAAATCCTTTCCAGAAGCAGTTAACATTTTTTGAAATATCATTGTGAGTTTGTTCTTTCGTAGGAAACCAAAAATATTATTCATCCTCTCTCAGTTGATTAATTCTCTACCTCTTTTTGTGCAAGAAGAATAGAGCACAGGGAAAATACATGTCCAGACAGTAAGAGCTGGGAACTGCACAGTAGAGTTAGGTTTATGTTTTCTTAAAACTAACCTGCCTCCTCTTAGCAAGGACTCGTGTACTTGAGATAATTTAATGGGCTGCAGGGTACATCGGGAATTGTAGTTTTGCAGTGTTTTGTGCTCTGAAGATTAATAATCTTACAACCCTCTGAGGTAGATAAAGAAAAGATGTTCTCAGACAAATTGTTATCTTGTATTTCAGAAATGTGCTTTGAGCACTGAGCATACCTTCAATTTATCCCTTCAGTTTTTGCCTTGATATTCTTAGTAATAGCAATATTTTGAACATCTAAGCTTGTCTTTCTCCTTCATCCCTCCTTGTTTTTCTCCAATTTTTGGGGGGTTGTTTTAGAGATGTTTCACTTACAAGGCAGTTGCATCTCTCAGAAAACTCTTCTTGAAATACAAAACTTTAGGAAAAAATATTTAACATGTCATTGTTTGGTTTTGTAACCATCTAGACATGCAGAGTGCAAGCTGAACAAATAAGATGTCAGCCTTTTATTTTTGAAGAATGCTGGCAATATCCTTATAACAGGGTTTTAAAGAATAATTTGTACAGTCTCTAACTTTCAGATAATTTTTGGCTTTCCTCTGCCAGTGGTTTCAGCAGCTTTTGTTATAAATGTGTTGAGTTCGTTAAATATTGGTTTTGTTTTAGCCACTGAAGTAAGTTGTTACTCAAGAGCTTAAGTGGGCTGAACACCCAAATCCAGTGAGTAGTAAGAAGGTGACCATCTTTCTACCTCACCCATTGCTTCTCTGCATTTACATCAGGGAGCTCCAGAGCTTTTCATGGCTTACTGAAAAACTACAAATTCCTTATTGTTTCTGTGCTTTTCACACATACTTAAAAGTGCCTAAGAATACATAGAAGTACTTAGAAAAATGTAACTTAAGGCTGGTTGGCTGAACCAAAAACTCTTGCTGCCTTATTTATTTTTCCTAACACCTTTCACATCCCTCAAGGCATGTTATGACTTTGAAAACTGAATTATACGTGTGCATTGACTACTCAAGTGCTTAAAAAACTACAGTGTGCTAGGCACGTTACAATGTATTTGGAAGAAAGGAATTGGAAAAAAGTACTTAGCAAACTAAATCGGTAGGAGACGATAAGCAGGCAAAATATAATTCTGAATAGGGAGAGCTTGTTCCAAAGAGATGAGAGTAGGTGGTGGGCTTCATAGCTCTGCCACAGATTTGAATGAAAGGTTTAATATGCAGTCTCTATTGAGGTAATAATATCTGTCAGCTTCACTGTTATATTTTATATATCATTGTGAATTACTTAAGGATTTCAGATTAAGGACTAATTACAAACAATTCAGTGAGGACATCTGTGTTAATAAGTATATATGTATTTAATGTCTTGGATGTTGGAGCGATTTTTTACACTTCTGAGATTTTCTTACGCTTTTTATGCTTTGCATGATGCCAAATACAGTGTGCCTCAGTCACATTGCTGTTACATGGCATTTCGCTGGTGTTACAAATCTGAGTCAGACTTGGGACTCTGGGAAACAGTTTCCTTAATTTTGGACTTTTCTGTTGCTTGTGTCACAGTGACTCAGGTTGGATCTCCTGCTTTCCCTGTGGCTCAGTACAGTACCTTCCTAATTTTCATGAAGCTTAGCAGTGGTTCGCTGAGTGGGAGGGAGACTTTCAGGGTCTTTTTTGTTGGGAGGGAAGGGAGGAGTCTTAGTTTTCTGCAAGTTCAATGTGCTAAAATGGCTCATCTCAGGGCCAGGCTGGTGCCAGGGCCATGCAAAAAAAGAAGTAGGGAGTGTGTGCCGGGAGGATGGAGAGAAGGTGAATCTCTAGCACTTGACAGTTAGATCGACTTGCTTTGCTGCATTGCCACAATCAGAATAATTTAAAAATAAGCACTAATTGGCTAATTAAGGCTCACATCCTTGAACAAGGTATCTTGATGCCTACCACTGGCTCTGCCAGAGCTTTGTGGTGATGCCTTGTGCTCTTTTGTCCAGCAGTCCCGCTCTGGACCTAGTAAATGTTTAAAAGAAATTAATATGTTTCCATTATTTTCTTCTAGTTTTATAGAACAGAGTTTTGTCAAGATGCTTTGTCTGACTTCTCAAACCAGAGGTATTCAGAAGGATGATGACTGACTGATACCTATAGGATTTTTCTTCGACAGTCCCACTTGTGAGAAGTAATGAGGTTACTGCACAAGGAGTGGCTTTAATTTGGCATGTTTTGGCAGCCTGCTAGAAAAGTATTGTTTAAGTAGGCACTCCTAATAGGCTAGTAAATCATTTTTTCTGTAAAGAAAATGTGCTGTGGCCCTCTTGCTACTGTCTTTGTACATGTGTAGTTGCTTTTGTACATGGAAAAGAAAAAATTGCAGAAGTCATTCTAATGACACGGATCTGCTACCAGCATTTGATTGCTCCTCTGTGTATAACAGCAATAGGCAAACGCAGAATCTTTTAATTAAATTCATGTACCTATTAATTTTCTTATAATATGTTACAATACATGTATTAGAATTTAAGTTCCTTAAGACTGTTTGGAAAGCTTACTTTTTTTCTTTACATTTCCTAAATAATCTTAACAATCTAAACATCAGGCAGACTGTTATTTGACACAAATTTGTTGTCATATTCCAGATCTGCCTTGGATTTTGGCAGAATTTATTTCATAAAATCTCTTCCTTCTTATTTCTCTTTCTTTTTAAATGGCACCACATCAAATGTTGTCCAAAATCTGACTCACTGATGAAGTAAGTCTTCAAAAAAGACAGATGGAGAAAGCAAATGTTGTTAAAAATTTGTCTGAAGTATTGTAGCTGTGCTAATAGTCACTTTTTAATCATAATTGGTGTGCGGGGTTTGATTGGTTTTACATTTATTTTCTGTTTTTCTAAGTTGTACAAAGCTATTGTTTTGGCTATACCAAAACCAGTATGCTCTCATGCAGTTTCTCAGTTAAGCAGTATTAAGTGAGAGATTCCATCTTGCAGGAGAATAGATTAAATTTCTTTTTCAAAGGGGTTCTCTACTGGAATTTTTCCTTTTTTTTTTTCTTATTTTTTAAATTGCAAGCCTGTATAATTGCTTAGTGAAATTTGTGCATATCTATAAACAGATATAAAAATTCTTAAATAAAGCTTCTCAAAGATCTACACAATGTAGTTTCTATTAAATTTACAATACAGTGGGGAAAAATGTGATTGAGTTTTTAAGTGTGTGTGTGTGTGTGTGAAACTGGTAAGGCTTTTGTTCTCACTGCAATTTGTTTATTAGTTTTTCCAAACTCTGTGCATATCTGTCATCTTCTATTGATTTTTAAAGGAAAGGCAGTAGGATTTTTCTTTTAACCATTCAGATAGTGTTTTCAATCAGGAATATTTCTCAACTGTGATGTCCTTTTCAATTATAAAATAGTATTTGCCTTTTATAGCTGAGTATTAAATAAATTTTAAAATAGGATCAGCATGACTGAAATAAGATCTTTTTGTCAAGATTAATGTGTGTGCATACAGAAATACTGCATTTCTGAGTATGGCAAATAATACGTCAAATCTGAGCCACAATATAGGAATGTAGATGGATCCTTGCAATGCGTGTATTTTATTGCTACTTTACCAGTGATTTTTCTTTCATGTAGATTGACATAAAGACAAATATGTACTTTCCTTTAGATATTAAACCCACTATCTCACCTGTGAGGGATTGTAAAATTATATCCCTTTAAAAGAGAATACATCAATCTACAAAAAATTGCGTCTTCAAGACAAGGTCTTTCTTATTTCTCTGTTCCTAAGTGTATAGGAAAGAAAGAGAAAGCTACAGTCTGAAGATTGCATCAAATACTGCAAGTCCTCTAATTTTGCTATAGAGTTGTGTAGTATAATGACGTTTTTTCACACTCTTCTTCCACAATAAAAAGGCATTTGTTTTGTATCTGTTCAGTCAACAATTTTTTTTTTAAGGACCTACATCAAAGAATCTTACCACAAATTTAGAAGGATGTAAATGTTTCTATGGTACCATAAACTGTATAACAAATAATCTGTTGTAGAAGCAGCTTCTAAAATTGGGTCTTTGTGGTGGGGAGAAATGTTTAATCTGCGGATACAGCTGGTAGTTCTTAATGGTAATTAGTAAAAAAGAGTTTAGGTAGAACATTAATTAAAATAATCCCATCCAAGCCTTGCAATAACAGGCACTGACTGCCATCTATCCATGTGTTTTTTTTAATCAGGTCTATCAAACCATCATTAACTTTCTGCCTAGCCTGTATTTTCAGTGCAGTTTTACATCTTAATATGTGAAACGTTCCTCCTTCTGGGTGGTTGCCTAAGACTTACCTATCTTCCTGCAGGACTTCAGTGTCTATCTCGTTGGCTCTGAAAGCAGAAATAACAGAGTATTTTTCCAAGTATACCCTTAATCTGGAAACAGCTTTATAAATGAAATGAAAAAAATATGTTTCAAGCACAGCCATCACTGCTTTATTAACGTGCTTCCCTCTATCCACCACCCCTGCAGTTGTCGTCGTTTTGTCGCTCCATTAAGTACTGCTTCGTCATCAGTTGAAAAACCACTGAAGATGGAGTGAATGTAGTCCTGATATTTTTGTGTCTGCTTCCACCTAGATGAAGGATGAGGACAGCTGTTCATTTTTACAGCTGATCGCAATGGTGGAGCTCTTACCATTCCCATCCATTACACAACTTGAATCAGGGGAGTAGAAGGGGATCTGAGCAGGTGGATATTGTCCTTAAAATGTGAAAAAGAAAGCCTTGTGTTTTAAGTTTGCATTGGTGAATATTAGATGAGCCGTGTTTATTTACTGTAATACCTGTTTGGTTGGAAATTCAGATAGTGAAGTTGTCAGGGAAGGTTTAGGTTATATAATAGAAAGAAGTTCTTCACCCAGAGGGTACTTGGGTGCTGGAACAGGCTCCCCAGGGAAGTGGTCACAGCACCAAGCCTGACAGAGTTCAAGAAGCATTTGGACAATACTCTCAGGCACATGGTGTGACTGTTGGGGATGGTCCTATGCAGGACTAAGGATTGGACTCGATGATCCTTGTGGGTCCCTTCCAACTCAGCATATTCTGTGATTCTGTGATACTCATGCAGGAGCTTTGCTGAGCCAGGTGGGAGAAGCAATATCTTGTGAGGCTTTCTTCCCCTCGTAGCCTGGAGTTCGATTGAAATCTCATCTTTGAATAATCCCTGAGCTATGCAGCCCAAACATTGAGCATCAAGCTACATTACTTTCTGAACTGAAAACATTTTTACCAGTGCTGTTCAAGCCTTCGGTTTCAGAATAATTTTAGAAAAAGAGCATACAGGCTGATTTAGTGAAATCATAACTTCATTTTCATTACCTTTGTGAGAATGATTTGTTCATTTTATTGAGGTCTAGTTGCTTATGTTCCAGAGAAATGGAGTTAGAAAAGGCCCATCAATGTTCTGGAGCTCTGTAGATGGGAACAGCATTTTTTTAATGTTAAAATTCCCTTAACCTCCAAGAAAGTCATGTTCCGCTGTGACTCAGTTTGGTGTGTGTATCTGCCTACAGGTTTACATGAACACTACATTAAACAAACTATAATACGATGTATAAATTTAACTCAGTTATGCTTATCTTTGTGCGTAAGTCTGTTGTAAGTCCATATTAATTTTATCTCTATTAAGTGCTTAATGACTTCCACATGTTACCAAAGTAGGACAGTATCATGCTGTGCATTAGTTTGGTTATCTGTAAGCTGCTGGAAACTGTGCCAAGTGTAGTTTTCTGCTGGGCAATGAATTTTTTGTCATAGTTGAAGTATCTTCAAAAGAAAATTGGTTTCAAAATTAATATTTGGGTGGTATTTGAAAAGTTCTAATTTTGGTTCGGTTTTCTTTTTTTCAGAACATTGTTTTTCTTTTCAGTGATTTTTTTCCAGTTGTAAGTTGTAACTTATATGTTCTTGGCAGTTATAGTCAAATCTAAATATTCAAATTCTGTAACTTTTTTTCAGTTTTCTGTTTTGACAGACTTTGATTTTTTCTTTTTCTGTATGTATGTGTAAAAATGCTTTCATTCTGGGTTGAAAACTTCCTAAACCACTTTTAAGAATTTCTGCCATGTTTGGTACTGCACTTTATTTAGAAAACAAAACAAAACACCCTAAACTAACCCACATGAGTTTTCACATCTCAATATCAGACACTGAAATCTTCATGCATATAATTAAATAATTAACTTCTAAGGAAAAAATGGTTTTCATGTTTCTTTTATTTTGTTATGTCATAGACATCAATTTTATTTTTTCCCCCCTCTGTCCTGCACTCTGCTAAGCTCTGAAGACCCTATTAATCTTCAGCCTTACTCTCCTCGTTTCCTAAGCTTTTTTGAAAGCTCCTGCTTTGTTGCATTGGGAATTCTTTCTCAGTTTGCCAACTTCCCTTAGCATGGTAGACTGGGGAGAGATAATGGCAAGGGAGGAGATGCTCTGCCTGCAGTTCAGATGGTTTCTTTCCATTAGCTGTGCTGCCTTCTTTTTCCTTGTCTAAGATAGGGCGGGCTTTGATGGATCTTTTAATATGACTATAATCTTCCGACACAGAGCACGGGAATGGATTAGCCTAGAGGATATGAGAGTCGTTCTCTGAGATAGTGTTCTAAGGAGAACATCACCAACAATTCTGCTTCCTGTCTACTCTTCTTCTGTTTTGCCAGCACTGTTCTTTGTATGTATGGGTAGCTTTGAAATAATTTTTTGCTGTTAGATGTTAAAATAACTAAGGAGTACATTTCCTAGACTTTGATTAATTTGCTCTTCATCGTATGCTTTCAGGTGGCATACAGCTTGCTTATATGAGAACAATTAGGGAGATATTTAAATTAACTTGGGGGGTTTCCTGAGTCAGAGGGGCTTTCTTTCAGTATTTTGGTGTATATAGTCCTGAAATGGGTTATTAGTGATTAACTACGAAAAAGAAGATGAGAGGATATGAGCTGCATGTGTTCAGTTGAAAGTCATGCTGGAATATGAAGTTCTCAGCCAAAACAAATTCAGAAGTGAAAAGTGCTGGGATAAACCTTGGGGCAAAGTTTAACCTGTAATATAGTTTACTGGGATCTAAAAATAAGAGGTAGCAGATAGTGATGTGGTGCTGGAATTTTTAAGGAAAAAAATGGCTTTGTTGTTGCTTTTGTTAACAATTCACTGTTGTCCTAAAAAGCATTTATTTTTGCCAGTGAACTGCTATTTTGAATGTAGGCTTAATGATAATCTTCCCTCCTGGTCATTTCAGTTTATTAATGGAGAGTGTTTCAGAATCTAGTGAAGTCTCCCAAGTCTTCTGCATAGGCATGATGATAGTGCTAGGACTGAAAGGGTAAAACGCATGAGAGCAGGAAAAACGCAGTACAAACAGAAGAGGATCCTGGTATTATAAAATAAATCTAAAGAGACCGTGTCTAGAGAGATTTGCAGAGTGAAAATAGAGCATGGAAAGACTGAGAAGAAAAATTCCCTTTAAAGACAGTGGAAGGTGCCATCTCTAGCACATCCTTGAGTTGTCAGGAGCTCTGAGGAGGCTGCAGCTGTCTGGGTGCAGGGTGAGGGGCAGGGTTGAAGGTGCCCACTGTTCCTCACCAGAAAGGTTGCCTGTAAACAGGCAGGGTCTCTTTGGCATCCTGAATACCTGTGCTTTTGCAAATCCTGCTGTGGAAAGGTGGTGTTCATTATACACGATGATGGTGAACTTCTTGACTGGTATTTATGGACCAAAGCCTGAAAACTGCTAATGCAATTCCTCTATGAGCTCCCCGAAGTCCGAACCTTTCCTATGGACTGGTGTTACTGTGTGGCTCGTGTGTTGCTCTGTCACATTGCACAGGGAGGGGACAGCTTGTGTCTTAGACAGTATTCGGTAATTTATGTAACCTGGGTTCGTTTTGTTCCCAAAAGGGGATGCTGAATTGCTGGTTGAAATCAGCCCCATACTCTCCTTTTGCATTCTCGTCTGCAGTTCTTTGTGGGTTTTGATTGGTTTTGTTGTTTTGTTTAGGTCCAAGTTGTTCAATATAATCTCTTTCCCCTTCAACAAGCCTGGCTGAAAGCACTTTTTTGTTAATATTACTGAAGTGTTTTACTACAGCAATGGTGGTGATTACAAGACTACTGTGTTTTGGCTAACAAATGCAATAAATGTGATGAAAATCCCCCTGTGTTTTACATTTCACTGCATAACATGTTTATATAACATGTTAAACACTTCTGTCTGAAGAACAGCTTTCCACAAAGGTAAAATGTATTTTCCATGGCGCTTTTTAGAATTACTGTGGGAAAGAGTAATACCTGCTCACTTCTCACTCACCACATGTCCAAGTCTACATTTCCCAGTGTTTTAAAAATACACGTTTTCTTATTTTCCCATCACCCTTTGAAGTATAATTTTTCTGTGTGTCTTTGAGTTTTATGAGGCGAGAGTCTGTTATCTGGAGGACACGATTTTCCCGACACCAGGGACCTGGCGAAGGCGCTGGGCAGGAGCAGCCAGGTCCCTGCCGGAGCGCACCACTGCGCGAGCGCTAATTTGGCTTTTTGTATTCTTGTCCTGTCTGTTTGTGGTATTTAATGCTCTAACATCTCTCTGGTTGGGTGAACCCATATGTCATTCAAATGGGAACCTGTGCCTTGCCATTGGCCTGACAGCCGCTCAGCCGTGGAGCACAATGATAAAATTATGAAAACTGTGTCTCTGCTCATTGGACCAGTGGAATTTACAAGCATTTCTCCTCTGTGTGCCTAAACGCTATGTTGCCATGCCTTGGCTCACACAGCAGATTTTTCTGGATTATAAGCCTTGTCAATAGTGTTAAGAGCTCACTTGTGTCTTTTTTTCCCCTACCCTGTTGGGGTTTTTCTCTCCTCTCTTCCTTTATTTATAGACGTGTACTCCTCACAGAGAAAATCAAAAGTCAGATGCTTGCTTTGATAGTTACAGAAAATAAATATTTTGTTTATGTGTTTTTTAAAAAAACCAGATATTTTTACAGTAGGCAACATTTTGCTGCTGTTTGGTTCTGTCAGTATATTTAATAGTCAGTATAAGAATGGTTATTTATATGCAGATACTGTTTACTTCAACATTATTTATAAAGCAATACTGTGTGCAGGTAGTCATATCTGTAAAGCCATGTTTTTCTTCATGTCTCCCTTTTTGTGGTATAGTGCATGTTACAGATATAGAAATGTTATTCAACATAACGGAATAAAACTATTTTATGCTCATGAAATAACCCTGTTAGTATAAACTTGAAAAGCTCTCTCTCAAAAATCACCACTGTTGAACATTTCCACTGTAGTGTTACCTGTCTTTTTTGCATGTGGTTGAAATGTCATGGTAATAGTCAATTCATCTTATAAAAGTTAGTGAAATACTCTTGCTCATACTTGGTAGCGAGACCAAAGACTGCAATCTTAATGTATTAGTAAGGTGTAATCTTGCTGAAACAGCCTTGGCTTCCATTTCTGTATATCTTACTTGCTTTGTGTACCTTGTAGATCCAAGACAAACTTCTCAGTAATTAAAATTATCAGGGTTATCCTGCACCCTTATTTTATGGGAGAATTTACTGCACTTTGAGCACATGAAGGATAAATTTGCTGTTCAAGAAATAGTGTTGAATGTCTAATGCTGTGTACTAAAATATCAGAGAAAGAGTCATTGCTAGGGTAATTATTACTTGTTTCTCAGATAGTGAATTTGATAAGTGCCTCTGTGTGTAATTTTTTCCCTTTTTTACTGACTGAAGAAGTCAGTAAACAGTAGAAAACAGTTAACAGTAGAAAAAAATGTAAGGAAGTTATAGTTAGTGTAGCTGAAACTGATTTTGGTTTTGTGTTTGGTTTTTTTTCATAGAAGTAGTATATTCTTATTTTATTGGAACTCCTTTGCTTTTGACAAAAGAAGAAGATAGCTGAGAATGGCAGCAGGAAAAATTGCTTCCTGATTAGTTTACCAATTAATCACAAATTTCTTGTATCATATCTTATACCATTCCTGACTGTGTTCATCAGAAAAAAGATTGTGGAGATCCTTTTAATCTGACACATTGCAGAGCTTTTTGTGGGCTTTTTGCTTTCCTCCTAGGGCTTGCTGGTGATATGAAAAGTTTAAAACTGAAATCTTTATTTTCTGTTTGCCAGCAAAATTGTGTGCTGCTTTGTGAAATGTATAAAAAACATATTCGTTGCCCCAAGGATATTGCAGTATAAATCCCTCAGTTCATACGTTCATTGTGCATCACTGGTTACGTTAGTAGCGTTGGTCCTCTTAAGCTCAGTGGCACTACTCTTATGATTAAGATTTAAAATTGCATAGTAGTTTCTAGAGTTGGAACCTCAATCACACATAATGGAAATAAATAAGGATGTGGGCAGGAAAGATGTATAGAAAGGGCTGAAGGGTTTGCTGGGTTTGTAGGGGTTCTTTGGAAATGTATGTATTTCAACTGGGGCTGACTTCATGGTTTTATTTATAATATCAAATTTAATAAGTTATAAGACCTACATAGCAAGTACTTTGAATTAGGGTATTTCATGAATCGAGCCATAATGTGCTTTGTAGGGCTTTGCAAAGCGCTGCACTACATTGTGTGTCTGCTCTGTTCATGTGCTGAATTTCTTTCCTACTCCCTTTGCATTACTGCACTTGAGAGAATTTTCACTAGTTGGAACAGAAGCTGAAAGGGATCTTTAGGAAAGCACAGTCAAGCAGACATAATAAATTTTGAAAGGCATAAAACCCTACCTCCCAATTGAGGGAAGTAAAGATTTACAATACATCATAAAAATACCTTTTTTCTGAGAGAGCAAAAATCTTCCGACTTGGCAAAGCTTTTCTTACAGCACGGCAATGGAAAAACCACTTGCAGTGTAACAAGTTGTTTTCTTTGTGACTTGAAGATGAAATTATATTATTTTCAGATCAGTTGCAGGCAACAAAGTAGAAGAGGCAAAGCTTTTAAAGACATGCTTGTCTAGGTTTTTGTCTCTGATGCACAGAATGGTTACATTGGGTGCACTGCACTGAAGCAGCTTGTCATTCCTAAGGGGAGCAGGTCCTCAAGGAAGTGCTGCCCAGAAAGAAGAACTAACACTGGTGAAACTAACATTTAGTTAGAGATAGCATATATTAGTGTATGCCTTGTATGCCTTATGGTGTGAGGTTATAAAATTAGCTGGTTTTACGGGTTGACAGCTTCTCTTAAAAGATAAAAAAGCAAAACTCCCCAAACCCCACCACTTTTTTTTTTTAATATTTTCTAAACACTCTTAAATATTAGGCTCAACAGGATATATATCTTCAGGTTTGAAGACAGCTTCTTCTCTTAGATTGGTAATTTAATGACATTCACCACATATTGGAGCTGTTGAAAGAACTGGATTATAAAGATTTGTAGATAGTTTTTAACAACACAGACTATTAATTTATTTTACCTTTCTAAGATTCCTGTTACTTTGAAATGTTTCTTTTTAAAGAGCTGTTATATTTTATCATAAAGCATTCCTGCCTTCACTGCAAAAGGGTATTTATTACTGCTTCTCTTCTCAGTGAAATGTGATGACATCATCTTTTCCTATCTATTTTAAATATAGTAAAAGGGATGCTTTTGCAAGCACACTGCTATATGTGAGGAGAGTAAGAAAACAGGTAGACATTGGAAGTGTTTTGTGATGGGGTTTTACCCATAAGAGTCTTCCCCTTCTGTAATTTAGTATAGAAATATACTTGTCTAGGTGAAAATCACTAATTTCACCTTTTTAATCCCCAACTAAGGCTTTCAATGCTCTTCCCTCCCTATTTTTATAGACCTTTGAAGGTATTTGTGGGGGTTGTTTGTCTGCCCTTAGTGTTTTGAATGTTGATCTTAGTTTTGAATCACAAATGTTTTACAGCTTCCTTAGCTTACTAAATTTCTTCAGACTGTGATCTTGGTGAGTAAATAGTAGCACATGTCATAGTTCTTTATCAGATTTCTGTAAAATAAAAAAAAAAGTCTTGATAATTTTAAACTAAGGGGATTTAGTTTAGTTTTGCCTGGCGACATGAAAGAAAAGCTCAGTAGAAGCTGAGGGACTAGACTGAAAGAGTACAGATTATTTAATGTTTTTATTTATTTATTTATTTATTTATTTATTGTTTGCTTTTAATTGGCAGTGCTCCTGTTCCTCTCCCTTTCCTTTTCTCTGCTCAACCCCTACCCCTCAATTTCTGTGCTGAACATTTAAACCAGAGGTCAGTTTGGCTCCATGTGTTGTTTAAAATACACTGCAACTGAACAGCTAAATGGAACAAAAGCATCAGCATAAAATGTAGAGACTATATTAGGGCTGAGAGGATGGAAGCACACATAGGTTATCAATAAATACTCAAATCAAAGTGAGCTTACTCTATAGATGTATTTTTTCATAGTGAACTAACAGTATTTTTTAGCTCCAGTCCTCTTTTCATCACAGAGTAATAATCCCAGTTCGTGCTGTTCGTGTTTTCTCCTTTTCTTTCTTCTAACTCCCATAGCACAGCTTTTTCAATCCAGCATTCACTGCACATGTTCCAGTCATGAGGTTACAAAGCTGACATTGCAGTCTCAGCAGAGGTTATCTCTTTAAAATTCCCTAAAATTCCCCTTTGGCACATCCAGTTTGGCAGCTGGGTTTCTGTAGGAAACTGATGGAGCCACCCCCTCCCCTTATGTCCTTTATAAAAATAGAAATCTATTAAACCTCTGGCCAGAAGGGCAGATGGGTAAGTACTCCCTCCAAACCAGACAGTGCTGCTTCCTAAGCTTTTTTCCCTAGTTTTATACTCTCCAAAAAATCAGATTTATATACTTCAGAGCCAATTAAGTAGTGAAAATACTTGCTTTTAAAACTAAAATGCCTGTTCTTTGGGACATGTGAACTCTGTGCTCTGGAGGGTATACACCAGCTGCTGAGAAATATTGACCTGTTGTTGGAAGTATTTTAAATAGTTATGCAACTGCAAAATCAGAAGCTTAGTTTAATCGTAGAAGCTCATGCCTGAAAAATAATGTAGCCAGTTAAGTACAACTGGTACTCAGAGAAAGATTTGCCAAACCAAACGGGAGGCTTAAATATCTACCAACATAGATAAGTGATCATTGTCCTAACAATATTGAAGAACTAATCTAAATGGGCATTACCCACTTTACTTTCATGCAAAGAATGTCACTGAAGTGCATTAAGTACTTGTTTCTGCTTCCTGCAAGGAAGGAAGGGAGAAAGAACTGTATGTGCATTCCCCTCCCTGCATGTCATTTCCCTTGGATGTCATTCTAGGTGAGAGCTTGCATTGATTTTCTGCTTAAAGTGGGTTAAATTTTGTGGCAGAATTTGAGTGTCTTGAGTTTAAGAAGACTTGAAAAGCCAGCGTCCTACCTGAAAGCCAAGGAGACAGACTTCTTTTGTAGCTTCACATCGGGCTACAGCTTTCTCATGGTACCTCTCTCTTAGAAGAGCTCTGCATGGTCTCTCTTCTGGAGAGCTGGAAGTTGTTACTTTGCATATAGGGTGCTCTTTCGGAAAGTGAGAATTGAGGATTTGGATTCACAGGATGAGGAGAGCCCAGGAAAACCAAAACCAAAGACTCTGCAGTTCAACAGCTGCCAAAGCAACCCAGCTGGTACCTGCAGTGTTACTTGACTCTCATTGCCTCTGGGTTCATCTGACCATGTTGAGTTTTTTCTGTGCGTTAAGTCAGCAGAAGGCTGCCCATTACCTTCCTGCTATTTTAGTGTGGTCACTATTTTAGTAGAGGGTCAGACCAGCTAGGGGGAACTTGGGTGAAGAGAGAAGCCAAAAGTGGGACATCTGTGGCAGCAAAAAGATTGGCTTGCAGCTGTAGACCAGCTGTCTTGGTGCTATAGCCCCTTGAGCCTTATACGGAAGGTGAACAACCTCCACAGTGTCTACTTTTGTCATGCTTGCTGTCAGGAGAACTCTTCTTTCCCCAGGTCCTCAGTGTGCACAGGTGGGCACTGGACAGCTGTGAGGCAGGAATCCACACAGTGGATTAGATGAGGAACTGGGGAGCATTTCTGCATGGAATGTTCCCTCTAGAACAACTTTGAATGGCTTCCTCCCGAGAACATGTGCTTTTTCTACCACCTTTGGAAGAGCATAGCACTCTGGCCCCTCTGGAGAACTGCAACAGCAATTGCCATTTTGGCTCACTCTGCCTGGTGCTTGTGAACGCTCTTGGAGGACTGTGACCCTTAAATAGGCTAATCTCATCTCATCTCTTTGTGGACAGGCAACAAATAGTGACTATATGCTCCTGACACTTGATGCTAAATCCCATATGAGTTGCACAGAGCATTGCATTTTCTCACTGTAAGTTATCATGTCTTGGTTTTATTGAGGAAAATCCTTGCTAACATGGCCTCACTATTAAACCATCTTTGAGTCAGCCTGAGGCCTTTTTCTTTGTATGTTGCTTTTTAATGTAATGAAGTGTCTACCCTCTTGTTGTGCTCACTGTTTTTTACCATTCCAGATTTCCTCACCTCTTATTTATTAAGAGTATGTGTTTGTCATGGGAAACCACTTTGAAAATACACAATGAGGGATACTGCAAGTTTATCACCAGTCTGTGTGAAACAGTGTAATGCATCGTGTGAGCACCTGGAACTCATTTCAGTGCAAAGTCAGATGGGTTAACATAGATTTCTCTTCTCCACTGCATGGGCAGAGAAATTTATGTATCCAAAAACTGTTGACAGTCACCTCCTGCAGCCTTGTTTTGGAAAAGACTGCTTCTTAAAAGTATTTTGTAAGGAGAAGTGAGAACACAGAGGACACAGATATTCACTGAGTATATATAAAGAGTTGCAGTTGAGGAAGGTGTAGGGTCCTCACTTGGGTGCTGCAGACATCCTTAATCACCTTTCCGAACAAGCTGAATGCTGGACCTCTTTTGTGCTTACCTGGGACACCTTTATTACACAAAAGCAAAAGGAACTATTCAGTTTCCTGCTTGTCTCTTACTTGTGGCAAGATGTGCTGCACCAGACAGATCCCATCATTCTTTACAGTTCAGATGTCTTGGAGCAAAAAAAACCACCAAGTTGATTGCTTTCTTTGTTTTTAGTGAAAGAATTCCCTGTAATGTAGCTGTTTTGTCAAAAGACACTCCTCAAGACTATACAGCTTGGAGATATTGAATGTTCCTGATGGATCCTTTAAAGTGTTTTAAAGTGCATAATTGGGGCACTTGAGCATAAAACTACAATTATACACTTGTGTGTTAATTTTGTGTACAGATATTACTTCAGTCTGGACATAAATGAGAAGGAAGCATTTTATTGTGAGTATAAAAATTTGTTTTGTGAATGCTTTAACAAAAAAGGTGTTCAGATAATAGCTCAAAACAACCAGACTTGGGAAGAAAGGGGTTTGAGCTTTCAAGAAAGGGAAAGAGCAAGCGTAGATATACTGGAGATGCTTTGAAGAATAGTAGGTATTATAAAGATTAACTGATGGAGCACAATATTTGAGTTAAGATTAGCTGCAATGTTAATAAAAAAAAAGAATTCTAGTAGTTTGGCAGAATGAATAAACTTGATGGTTGATTCTTGGTGAGTTTTTAAGGGGGCTATTTTCAATTAAGCAAAATAGATAATTTTTGGTATATGATGTTACAACTTTAAAGGCTCTCGTTTATTTTTCTGTTCCATTTCGAGTATAATGTTACATGAATTGGATTAACTGTATCCAGATACTTACATTTAACAGATGTTTCTAAAACTTGCTTGTGGTAACTGATATGAGGAATAATTTACAATAATCATCTTATTTTGAGTATAGTAAAACTGTAATTATTTAAGAAATTATGATGTAGTATATGGTTTCAGCTGTGAATTTATAACATTGATGTCTTTGATGTTTCTGTCAGGGTTCTTTTGATGTCTTCCAGTGCTAAGTAATAGGTCAAATTAAATAATAGAAATGGAATAAATCAAATATGAACACTGTGACTACAAGTAGTTTGAAAGTTTTCTTTTAAAAATACTTCCAGCAATATTTGAAATCACAGCTGTTATGTAAGTACTCTTATTTAGAGGCTGACTTTTTTTTTTTAATCTGTTGCGAATAGAGAAAGGGAAAGAAAAGCTGGCACAGAAAAGATTTATATCTTCCTCTTTTTTAGTTTTGTTTTGGTTGGTTGGTTGGTTTTGGTTTTATTGGTGATTCTCTTTGGTCAAATTTATCTAAAGAAGAAGGGGTTTTGATAGGAGTTGCTTTGTATTTCTTGTTTTTCTAAGCCAATGTAAGTACCCTAGAAGGAACGCTGAGGAACTGTGCCACAGGAATGGGATCCTGATCTTAGGCAGTTAATTCTATGCTGCAAGATGATAAATTATGCTGGGTGGGTAATCAAGTAATCACATTTTCTTAGCCAGTTGGTTCATCCAGTCATTCTGTTTGCCTCAGGATTCCTTGCTGTGGGGAATTTGTAGTGTCCAGATAAAAAGTGTGATTTTGATCCTGCAGTGGTAGAAGCAACCAGCAGAATTTGGACTGTACAAATGACTAAATTTGTCACAGAAATTGCTGAACCTAAATGATAGCTGTGGGAAGTCATGCCTTTTTCTTTGTGTGTTGACCTCCTATGCTGCGGACACTATTTGAGGTTTAAAATCTGTAATGAAAACACAAAGAGCTGTAAATCTCTTCTCTCATTGCATGTTCATGGCAAGTTTTTCCTGATTAGAAGTGTGATATCCCTTAAAAAAGTGAGGGATTGGAACTGAGGATGACTTGCTGTGTGTAACAGCAGCCTACTGGTCTGCTGTTTCAGAGTCAGGCCAGGAGGCAGAGCGGTGGGGGTTAACTCAAAAGTGGTGACCTTCTCAAAGGTGTCTGGGCCAAAAGCAGAGGGGTTCTCTGTTAAAGACCAGAAACTGGGTGTGCCCCTTGGTTGTTAATTTTGTACTAAGAAACTACTAAACTGAATTATAGAATCACAGAACAGTTTGGGTCAGAAGGACCTTAAAGATCATCTCATTCCAAACACCATGCCATGGGCAGGGACAGGTTCCACTAGACTGGGTTGCTCAAAGCCCCATCCAGCCTGGCCTTGAACACTTCCAGGGATGGGTTATCCACAGCTTCTCTGGGCAACATGTACCATCCTCACAGTAAAGAATTTCTTTCTAATATCTGATCTAAACCTACTCTCGGTTTGAAGTCATTCCCTCCCCCCGTCCTGTCGCTACCTGCCCTTGTAAAAAAGCACTTTCCGTCTCTCTTTTAGATTCCCTTTACATAGTGAAAGGTGCTACAAGGTCTCCCTGGAGCCTTCTCTTCTCCAAACTGAACGGTCCCAGCTCTCTCAGCCTTTCTTCATAGGAGGAATGCACCATCCCCTTAATCATCTTTGTGGCCCTTTGTTGAACTCTCTCCAGTATGTCCATGTGTCTCTTGTACTGGGGAGCCCAAAACTGGACACAGATCCTCCAGGTGTAGCCTCACCAGAGTTGAGCAGAAGCACTTCTTTGTCTAATGAAGGCCAGGATACCATTAACTTCATTTGTAGGAAGGGCACATTGCTGACTATGTCGAGCATGGTGTCCACCAGGACCTCCAGGTCTTTTTCTGTCAAGCTGCTTTTCAGCTGGGGTGGCCTCCACCATATATTGGTGCCTGGGGTTGTTCCTCCCCAGGTACAGGATAGGAATAAAGAAAGGAGAAGACAAGCAGCTGTCAGGGAAAGAGGGTGTGCACTGTAAAGGTCTGTGAAGCCCTATAGTCTAGTGGAATTGGACAAGTTTATGTGGAAAGTAGAGAAGGGCATTGATATCTTTTGAGGAGAACATGAATGAATTAAAAAGCACCCTTCTCTCTCAAAAGAAACTGTAAGAAAGATGGAAAACTCAAGGGTGTGCAAGATATTGGGGAACTGATTATAAACAGGGTGTGTGTACATTCTGCCTTTTCTCACTACTGCGATTAAAGAATAATGTTTGCAGTTGTTCCAACTACCAAGACTATGTTCCAGAAGAAAGCAGAGTGAAAGCTATTTTACAGAGGGATTTTTCAGTCTCCAGTAGTTAAGTGTTTGGAGTCTCTCTGTGTATAAAAGCATAAAAATGGAGGATTACTCATGCAGCTAGATTACCTGCTATTCAGACTCAACCCATACCTCTCATTTGTGTTCCCTGCTTTAGAAGGTTTGAATGGCACTGCTGAACTTGTCAGAAGAAATGTTTCTCGGTATTTTTTAACCATATTTTTTTTAACCACCATTTGAGAAAAATAGTGGTCAAAATTATTACAAATTTCCTGGAAAATAAATGGCAAATTGAGGACTGTTGTGTAGTCCATTCATAGATGCACAAGAAGTGCCCTGTGATAAATTATTTGTTATATGATTAAAAATCAGGTTAAATATAGGCTTTTGCATTTTTCTGTAATGGCTGGCATTTCATAGGTGAAATTCATCCTACTAGTGCAGTGAGGTGTGAGTTTTCCTACATGGTTTTTACTGAAGCATCAACTGTTGGAGACACCATAGAGATCAGGTTGAGACAGTTCTGATGTGCTTTTTCTTATGTTGGTTTGTAAAGTGGAAATCTGGTACTTAAGCAGATTATGTGATCCCTTTTACTTGTTTTGATCACTTTATAAAAAAAAGAAAGGAAGGCGGAGTATAAGAATAGATATCTGACTCATCTAAGTGTGTGTAGGTATATATATATGGGCACTATGATTTCTCTCTGTTTGTAATACAGTATATCAAAATAGCTCTTCTGAAAACAATTCTATTGCAATTTTTTAGTCTTCTCTATAGTGTTAGTCTGAGGGGATGGATATAGTAATATGGAAATCTCTTAGTAGAGATTATGATATTTTCATCCCTTAATTTGCAGAAAAGACCAAATGTTGCATTAGTTCTAACTGTAATTCACTGTGTGAATCAACACTATTGGGCTCTTGTGTAAGAAAAATTTCTTCCTTTTGTTTCTAGACTCAGCTGTTTACCTCTCCCTTGAAACTAATTTTAGCTCATCTAAAACATGCACATTTTTTATTTTTGTTTGTTTGTTGTTTTTAGGGGAAGGTGGGAGTGGGAGGTGGTTGTGATATTGGCATAGATTTAGCATTTACAGCAGAGGTAGTTTTCATCAATTTCTGACAAGGGAATCAAAGTGTTCTTTTTTGGAAGAAGAGATATTGCTTTTCCGTATAAATGATTGACTATTTTGTGGTAGTAGTCTTTATTTATTTGGCTCTCATCATGAAGAATAGCAGACTTATTCAAAATCTCAGTACATCAAAAATATGTCAATACATAAAACATAAGTACTATTCCATACTACAGTCTATGCAAAAAGCTATGTTAATAAGATGTGAAGGTTGCACAGCTAAGAAGTCAGAAAACATAAATGATAAGATTCTAGCAGCCACATTAACTGAGCCACATTTCACATCCTCTGTATTTTATGAAATGCCTTTGACAACATAAATCAGAAAGAGAAGGTGCTATATATGTGCAACATGGCTCAGTTAATGTTGCTTTTGGAACCTTAACATCTGTATTTTCTGACTGGAGAGTTTTTTAATCATGTAATCTTAGTAGTTTTTTTACATTATTCTTTCTTTTTCCCTTTTTTTTTTTCTTTTGTAGTCCTCTATTTTTAGAAGAGAGGAAAATTACCTGTACTGATAACTGGTTAGCTCATGTTGCTTTGATTTAAGCTACAGTAAAAGGCAATATATAGAGAGCATCTCATGACAGATACATATGTGATGCCGTATACATTGCACTGACAAGTGGTGTAATTGTGCTGTTGTGCAGTTTTTGAGGAAAAGGGGAATACAGGCATGTGTTTGAAGTCCTGTCCTTTCTGTCCTGCACATTAACAGTAGTACTGAGTATGACTGCATTGCAGACTGCGTCTTGTGGAGATACTTGAGCTACCTTTTTAAATGAACTGGCTTGTGTACAAAAAGCAGTCTGGCTATAAGAGCGTGGATCTCCCTTTGACCTAATTCACCCTTCTGTAGAGCACAGCAAATTAGCCGAGCACAGCTTTTGGTGTAGGCTCCTGCCAGTGCTGAGCCAGTTTGCAGATCTGTGTACTGCACTGCAGTCTTCAACATACATTTAATGACTCTGCAAAATCTACTACCTTGCAAGTTCTGGAATGGGGATTATTGTGCTGTGACACAGAAACATGCTTTTTATCCTTTTGCTTCCTTGCTCTGGGTCACTGGGTGGACCAGTATCAGGCCCAGTGTTAATATTTTAAAGGCTCTTAATAAGATTTTAAAGTTCCTACTTCAGTGTAAAGGCAAGCAGTCTAGGAAAGACGGTAACATAGGTGAATGTTGTGACCAGTGTATCGTCAAAAGGTCAAAGCCAAGTGATAAGTAATATAATTTATAGAATGTATGAATAAAATGCCTTAGCATCAGGATTTCTGATTTACCTCTGATTAATAGCCTTGACACTAACACCGAGCTTTTTACTTGCTTTCCTTTGAGTTTTTTTTTGTTTGGTTTGATTTGGTTTTGTTTTGGGTGTTTTTTGTGTTGTTCAGTGAGGAGGAAGGAGGACTTGTAACTTCATTAAGATTGCGTGCGCACAAGAACGCTGGGGTTGAACATGTTGATATGAGAAAGGAGACCATGCTGGCTTAAAAGCATTAGCATCTTCCACTGAACATGTGCCAGAGGTTTTCTTATACTGGGAAATTATATTTTTGTTCTTTCTATAATTCATCTAAACATACAGATAAAGACCTGGACTTTTGTGACTTTGGAAGTTATAGATATGAACCAGATTTTTTTTTTATGGGAAAGTCAGGGGGCTAGTTTTCCATTACAGCTTTCTATTTGAAAGTATGGAGAAATGCATGGTCTGAATGTCTGAGGGAAAATACTTAGGTTTTGGCAGAGGTCTGGCTTTGGAAATCTAAGACTGAAGCAGTATATATTTCAGAAAACTGTAAGAGTTTTATTTGAAGGTTTGATGGGAACCATGTGACAGCTTTCTTATAGTTACTACTGAATTGACCTCTGTAAAATTAAAATAATTAGAATTAAATCTTACTATAACCTTTTGTTAACTGAAAGAATGTGCTGTTTACTCCTAGTGTAAAGTACCAGGTGGTAGGGGTTTTTTGTCCTGAGAATTCCACCCACTATACATTTTTAACTCTAATTTCTGCGTAATTACAGTGGTATAGGTGCTAAGAAAGTGGAATGCTACTGATAATTACATTTCCGAGGATGGTACTTGTTTCACAATGTTCTGTATCATGTGAAAAAGTCAGCAAAGTAGGCCACTGAACCAGGTAGTACCACCCTTTCTTCTGAGTGCCACCCCTGCCTCTGGAGTTCCATTTTCCTTCTCTCTGTAACAGGGCTTAAAACTGATCAGACCAGACACACCTCCCCCAGATTTTTGTATCATGGTACTGTGGTCCACAGCTTCCAAATTGTGCTGTTGTCTTCTACCAGTATCATCCAGGATCTGCCTCAGTTTTTGGGCACCAAACAGACTGCAGGGAGAAGCAATGATCAATGGGGCCAAGACTCTTTCTGTGTAGTGAGCATGTCATGGTATCTGAGTGTTCCTGTGGGTCATGTGAGCCTTTTGTGATAGAGGACACGTAAAGGTTCTTCTGTTATTGACTGCGTCTCAACATCAGGATGGTTTAAAAGTGCAGTAACTACATACTGCTGGTATTATCAGTGTACCTATGCTAACACACTAATTCTGTTACATTTTAATTTTAAAAATTATTTTAATGACTGTGATGCTGTCTAATGATGCTTATCCTTTGATATCAGTCATGGATTGCGCATGCAAAAATTGCTTAAAACTTCCATTACTATCAAGGTATTACCTGGACAAAGAATGTCTACCACTAGACCCTTTATTCAAACAAGGATTAAAGATAATGAGTTAAGTTACAGATTTAATTGGATTTCCCCCATCTCTTCATTTTGGCTACCAATTTTGCTCTTCTTTTACTCTCATTCTTTCTTTGTTTGTGTTCAGAGTGGTTTAGTCACTAATGGTCAGTCATACTTTTCCCAAAATAATGCTGTTTGTACTGTGTAAGTCAGATAGGAGTCAAAGTAATTATTACAGTTTCTGTGCTTGCCTAGAAATAGATTCAAACTTAGGTCTGCTTTCTCTTGAACCGTCCCAAGAATGTGTGCACTACTAAAGGCATGATGAAGTTTCCCAAATTCTCATCTCCTGCACTGTGTGGCCACAAAGAATGTGGGAGTAAGGGAGAATGGGAGGGAGGGTTTACTTTATAAGGAAAGAGGATGTTTGGGACATTCACTCCAACCATTGTAAATAATTGGCTTCAGGTTTGCTTTATTCTGGGGAGATTTTAATTACGCTTTTTTTTTTTCATTCTGTTTAATAAACATTTGTCCATAAGCGGTATCTTGTGATCCCCATCAGTAAAGCAGAAAGATTAATTTGCACGTAGTTGTTTGTTATTTATTTAAATCATCGCAGAAATTATATTGAGTGCTCTGCTAAGGGAGCGGTGATGGGTCTCTGCACTGAAGAGTACAGCATCTAAATGTACTTGTATTTTAGGTGGTGGTGTTTGGTTGTTTTTCTAAAACAGTTTGGATTTGGAGGATATGGAGGAAAATGCCAACATGAGTAACTGATATGTAAGATCAGAAGAGGAGCCCGGTATTCCTTTTTAAACCAGTGTCTGGAAGCAGATCGCTAGGGAAAATATTTAGGAAATATTTAAGAAATAGCTTCTGACAATCAAGGTGTTGTTGCTCTTCAGGTTGCTTATGTTTGTTACTTATCACCTTGCAGACCAAATCTTCATTGCTTTCTTGTGGGACTTGAATATCTATTGCAGAGAGGTTAGAACATGGGCATGGTGCTATCAGGTCAGATCAGGGGTTCATGAAGCCTTGTATCCTACCTCCAGTGGAGGCTTTAATTGGATGCCTAGAGCAGAGTCAGAATAAAGGAAGCATATGATATTTCCCCCAATACTCTCCAAGCCTCCAGCTATTTTCAGTTCAGGGACTTCCTGAGCCAGATGTGGCTCTACATATTTGGTAACCCTCAGAGGATGTCTATTGTGAACTTGTCCAGTGTTTGCTTGAGCCCACATAAACTTTCAGCTTTCAATTTGGCAAGGAGTTTCAAACATCTGGTGCCTCTGTGACTAGAGAACCTGTCTCTCACTTGTTTTGAAGTTTGCTTCTTCCATCACATGCATCCTAATTGTTGTGTTGGACAAGATGCTTTTGTAGCTTTCCATCCTATTCCTACTTCCTGGTGTCTTTTCCATACTCAAAGGGTTATAGTTTCTTTGTATGGAAACTGTTCCATACCTTTGATGATTCTTGTTATATTTCCCTGAACCTTTTTGTCTGACCATTCCTAGTAAGTCAAAAAAGTCTGTAGAGAGGGGTTTTCTTTTGCAAAAGCTGTGTTGATGTTTCCTAATTCTGATCTTCATTTTTATCTGTCCTGATTTATCCAGAACAGTGATTGGTCCTGTGTAGTCTCAAATTTCTTTTTTTTTTTTTAAAGCCATACTACAGTTCTCACCTCCTGCGAAGGCAGCTCCAATTTAGCAGCTGTGTATGGTCATTAGTAATTAAGCTTTTTGAATTTGATTAGACCCGTGGAGTGATAATGTATAGTCCCAAACTACTTCTTACCATTCGTCACTTTTTTCCACAAAAAGTCCCATCAGATTCAGACACATTCATCAAGTTCTTCACAAAGGAGGACTCCAGCATGGGAACCCCCCAAGATTTTTCCAGAGTGAGAACAAAAATTTGTTAAGCTTCTCTGTCATGGCACTGTGTTCTCTGTATCTCCTTTTAAACCTCCATTATCATTTGTCACTTCAGACTCTCTGGCAGACTTTCTACTTCTGATGTGTTTGAAAAAATGAATCATTATTCATTTGATTCCCTTTCCTAGCTGTTTCACCAGTTCTTTCTGGCCTGCCTTATTACATTTGAAGGCTGGAGTTTACAGTCTTTTCTGTTTTCCTCATTCGGACCTGGTGCTGGCTTATTGAAGGGGATGTCTTTTTGCTTCTAGAAAGCCGCAATGAGCCATGCTGGTGTCCCTTTGCTCTTATCAAGTCTTTCTGAATAGGTGGTGAATATTATTTCTGTGCTTTCCATGTGGTTGTTGTTAAGCAGCTTTGATGCTGTCAGTCAGATTTTATTTCTCGTAGCTATCTGTTAGAGCTTCCTTTCAATAAGCTTTCTCTTTTTTATGTAGTTACACTTTTTGAAATTAAGCACAACTGTAGTAGATTATTTGGGTTTCATTGTTCCTGTAGGGATGCTTAATTTAACTCTATTATGGTCACTGGTGCATAGTGGTTCTGCAGCTGTAGGGTGTAGAAGTAGGTGATTTCTGCTGCTCTGGACTGAGCCAAAGGCAGTGGCTTCTCATGCAGGTTCCCTAACTAGCAGCTCCATGGAACAACCTTTGACAGTTATCTGATACTTTGGTCTCTGCTTTGTAGTATGCTTACTCAGTCTATGTGGGAGGAGTTGAAATCTCCCTCTAATCAATCTTGCAACGTGCCTTTACTGATCTTGCTTACTGTGCTGCTGTCAGCGTTGCTGTAGTATGGCCATGCCTGGTGGTTCCAGCACTGACTTTTCCTGATCTGACCAAGCTCCAGACCTCTGCTGCTTGGTGAGGTGGAGTTTTATTTTGATTTGTTTCTAAATACTATGTAGCATATAAGGTTACTTTGTCATCAGCTATGAATTTGTATCCTAGGATGATGCAATCTAGTGACCCACTAATTGTTTCCTTTCTACCCTATTTCTAGTGTGACTGCTGCTAGTGTTTTTGTTTGCAGCTTGATGTTCCAGTCCCCCCTCTTTGTGTAGAAGTCAATGTATTGTTGGAATTTCTTCTCGACATTCTATTTACTCTGTAGTCACTGTGTGTCTGTTTTCGTTCTTTGATTCTTCTCAGCATCTTCACTTGATGACCCATAATCTCTGTGTCTTCATTTGGCATAGCAATGCCATGCTTTTGAACCATGTGCTCTTCTAATCCTCTCTCTTAATTTTAAAATTTTACTTTCTTGATCCTTAGGTACCAGCAACCTGGCTCCTATCTTCAGGTGAACTCCAGCCCTCCTAAACAAGTATCTTTATTCTAGAAATATTCTGGTTCTTCATGAACCTGATCTTTTGCTTTGTCACCATCCTGTCAACTGGACATTCCAAGTTCTCTTTTTCTTTTTTCCAGAAGCCCATATTTTGCTGTCAGGATATCTTTCCTTTTCTTCCTAGTGTTACTAGGAAGTTACTAGTGTTACCCAGATGGACCACAACATAGGTTTCTCCTCAGCATTGCCTAGGAACCAGTCCAGGCTCTGTGACCTTTGCAGCTGACGGGCAAATAACCATGTGGTCTTCTGTCAGATCCCAGACTCCAGCTGTCTGTTTGCCTGATGATATTCCAACACACCCTTCTTAGTTTGCATTATAAAGGCCTCATTTATGCATCAGCAGGGAGAGGCTATTTATCAGGAAGGGTTGCTTTGGTCACAGAAAAATCTAACTGCCTGTGAAATGATGGTGAAAGAAAACAGAAGCACAAGTGAAGAGAACAAGTGCAGAAGTGGGGTTACAGCACTGACCTTAGGAGTTAGCACGGCCAGCTTCTGGCAGAAGTAATAGAGCAGATCAAGTTGTGGTAATAAAAACAGCCTAAATAGGCATTTAAACTTGACTTTGTATTATTACTATTATCGCCCAGCAAATACTACTGTATTGTTGAATTAACGTAGTAAGTTAACATTAGGTAGAACAGGTATGTCTTTATGTATTGAGTAAACAGATTTATCCGTCTATCAGAAACTCGGTGGGAGCAGTTCAGAGATGAAAGCATTTCAGTTGTGCTCGGGTATCTGAGACACTTGCTTAGGGCAGGGATGTGCAGGACCAACAGGTCCATTCTAGAAGAGAGAAGTCCTGTGCTGCCTCTGTCATTTGTCTGAAAATGATACTAAATTCCAGAGTGTGGGGAAAAGCACGGATACATAAAATCGGGGCAATATAGACGCAATATCAGGAGTATGTTGGAAGTGTGCTCTTTCAGTTATCTCAAGAAAATGGCAGTGTCTGTTGATACAAGACTTACATACTAAACTGATGTAGAAAACTCCTCTGACATTGTAATTGACTTGCTTTTTGTTCTAACTTAAATTCTCAGTGTATGTGGATTCTCAGTATGTGATACATGTACTGATTGGTGTGTAACAGGTTATTTTGTGTTGCGCTGGTGTTTTGTTGTTATTTTTTAAAAAAGATATATCTTAGTAGGGGGGAAGGAGATTGAGAGAGATTGAAGTTGACGAAACCAAAATCCTGCCAAACCCCAAGACTTTTGTGTAAGGCTTAAACACACAAACACTAAAAACCTGAGGGTTGCAGGCAAAATATGTAATAAATATTAGTACTGGATTGCTCAAAAAAAAAGAGACAAAAACTGTTTAGCTTTCAATGTGTATTTTAGAGTTCTGCCTTTTTTCCTTTTTTTTCCCCAAATTATGCTTTTGGATCAGTGCATCAGAATGATTCCTCTGTCGATCTGCCTCAGTAGTGTGCCCATGGAGAGCAAACATTTAAAATAAATGCTTCTGTATTTTAAGGCTGGGCATTACAGGATTGTGATGTTCTGAAGCACAGCATTCTCCTTAGAAGTTGTTCCTGAAAAGAGTAACTCTACAGAGCACTTGGGCTTACTCCTCCTGCTCAGGCAAGGGGCTGTAAGGGCTCACGTTAACTGCTGAGTAAGAGTGGGACCACTGGGTCAGGTGTATAGCTCAGGATACCCCTTCTGATGAGGCTGCCGTACAGATGTGACATAGCTTGATTCATGTCCTTCTTTTTCAACTCATGCATTTGCTTTGCTTGGCTCTTCCAACAGATCCCGCCTCAGTATGGTCAACAAGGTGTAAGTGGCTACTGCCAGCAGGGCCAGCAGCCGTACTACAACCAGCAGCCGCAGCCTCAGCACCTGCCGCCCCAGGCACAGTATCTGTCACAGGCTCAGCAGAGGTACCAGGCTCAGCAGGTAAGTGCCGTCCTCTGCTACTGACAGTCGCCCCGGAGGTGGAAGTGTAAAAATGATCTGTGTGACATGAACAAAACCCACCCCTTACCTTTTTGAGGGAACAGTGTTAATTAAATAGCAATAATGAAATAATAAATTAAGCAAAATTAAATAAATATGGAATCAGACCATATCCTTCTGAAGAGTCTTTAGGGATATACACACAAATACGGACACACTTTCAGGCTTTATTTCATATAAAGCCAGTGTATATACCCTAGCAACTATTAATTTTGGTTTTATAAAGAAGTAACAGTTTCTTGATGAAATGTCAGTGGAGGCTGGAGGGTTTTTTTGCTTTTATTTTGTTTTCCCCTCAAAGTCAGATGTTGTTGAGAGCTCCTGCATCTAACATGGTCACTACTGTTTTGGGTTTTTTGTTACTTCATTTGAGAGCAGATGAGTTCAAGGCATTTCAGAGCTGCTTTGTCAAGGGAACTTCGTAAAAGATATTTTAAATGGATATTACAGCTATTAATTTCAATGTTGTCAGTTTGCACATTGAGTTAGTGAAACTGCATAATTTGATATCCATTGCTGGTTTTGAATTGTGCTTTATATATTAACCATTAAAATGAATTTAAAGTGATTCTGTTTTTAACTGAGATCAGAAGTGATAGTGTACGGGTCTGGTTCCCAGAGCTTGGAAAAACACTCAGATTTTAGATGCTGAACAAAATGGATGTGTGTAGCTGATGCAGTTGAACATGTAGGCTCAGTTCTATCTGTAGTCTCAGGTCTGTTAATCACGGAGAGGTGATCTGGAAATGGAAGGATGAAACTAAAGCATACTCACCATCCTGGGAAATCTAACAAAAGTGAGTTGCTCAAGATTGGGTATTAGTGGAAGCATCAGCACTTGCTGCAGATCACTGGGGAATTCTGTCAGGCATGGTTGATTAACATTTTGGGATAATGCTAGTGCAGTGTAGAAATCCTAGCTTGAAATAAAAATAGTGTGTAAAATAAACTAACAAAAGATGCTGTAAGTGGCAATGATACTGGAGGCTCCCCTCCTTTGACTTTAAAATAAAGCTATGATAATTTCACTGTGTAATTACATGTTAATTTTTCTTCATCTACATTTTAAAATCCCATTGAGAATAACTTTTTTCATTAAAATGCTGGATGGTTTATGAAATAGAATTCTTAATTGTATCTATGATATTCTTGTAAATGTCACCACTTTCCATCTTTTGGATTATATGTAACTGCAACTTTAAAGATTACAGTTGTGTCTTTAAATTTAATTTTCTTCCTTTTTACTTTGCCATTAAATGCTTGATTTGTCTATGACTTGAAAATACTGTTCATAAGCATCTTGGTAAAGTCTTGGCAGATAAAGTCCTAGTAATACAGCCTATGAGACAGAAGAAACACAGCTGCTCCAATGTCTAGATATCACAGTTTGTGAAATTGAAATGGGTTTTTTTGCTGTCTTGGACACCTCCTCATTTTAAATACTGTCAGTTGAGTGGATTGAGTATTTTGGTTTAAAAAATACACAAAACATACCAACTATATATAGGACAAAGTATAACAGGGTACTGATTTATCTGTTGATAGGTACTCCAATTACATAATTTTCTCTCACAACTGGTAAAGTGAAGGTTTGTGCAGTGAAGTGAGAGGTATCATAGAAGGATAAAGGCAAAATTAGAGTAAAGCCTTCCATATATTTTGGACTTCAGAGAACTGGGATTAAAAGAAAGGTGAGAACAGATTCACAGGTAGAAGATACCAGCCTTGATGTAGCCAAAATGACCCTGTGATTAGCTCAGTTGGTTAGAGCATGGTGCTGATAACACCAAGATCATGGGTTTGATCCCCATATGGGCCACTCAGTTAAGAGCTGGAGTCTGGCCTTGTGGGTCCCTTCCAACTCAGAATATTCTCTTGATTCTGAAATTTCTTTTTTGAGGATTTTGCAGGAGAGTCTAAATCCTGTATTACCCTTGGAGCCTGGTATCTGAAGAAGGTCAGTAGGCATTTTTGCCTCAATCTGCAAGTTGAGATGATGCCTTAGGTCCTCACTAATACAGCCTTGCAGTTGATAATCCTTAGTTGTAAGAATTTCACCTGAATTCTTGATTGTTTGTGAATGTCTGTTTTCAGTAGTGATCAGCCTCTTAAGGTTTGAACTCTGATCCCAGGTGCTCAATTATACTGGCTTTTTTCCTAGAGTATCTGTGTGTAGATGGGACTATTTTGTATAAATAATAATTAGTCCCAAACACCTTGGGGCTTGCATCTTTCCCTATCTCCAGATAGGTGCCATTGCTGCTCATCCCCCTGTCTCAAGCCGAGTCATGAGGTGAACACTTCCTCTCTAATGTTTCTCTGTAAAACCTCACCACTGTGTGCTTTCCCATTCTTTGGGAACTGCTAATCTAGAAACCAATTCCTGACACAAGAAAATTGAAGTCAATACTTCTGACACTTCAGCAACAGTGTTCTTTATCTGATGATAATCTGTAGCAGAATTACTGTCAAGTGGCAACCAGTGTACAAAACAAAAATTAATACCAGGGTAACAAAAAAGTTGGGAGCATATGTCAAATTCTTCTGCTGACAAAAAAAAAATTAAAAACTGTCCTTATTTAAGCATACATGTCTCTGCTTATATGAGACTGATTACCTTTCAGAAATAGTTAAACAATTAGAATTTTTATGATTAGAATTTTAGCAAGAGAAATAGGAGTAGGTACTCATACAGTTTTAGGAGCCACTAAGTGGGGGAATGTGGGTGAGAGCAGAGCCAAACTTATCTCTGGGGTACACTGGAAGGACAAGAGACAGTGGGGACAGACTGGGAAAAGGGAAGTTGCAACTTGGTAAAAGAAAAAAAGCCCACAAACCTGAAAATGAGAAAACACACAAAATTCCAGAGAGACTGGAATTTCCATCCTTGGAGAAATTCAACTAGACAAGGCCTCCAAGCACCCTGTTCTTGCTAGACTTGCTTTGAACTAGAGGTTTGATGATATGACCCCTCTCTGAAGGTCTCCTTGAACATATGTGATTGTGTTGCTCTAATTTAATACTGGCTTTATACATTCTAAATACAGTATAAAAATAAACTACAGAATCATATATTACCTGTTGCACCAGGTGGTGTATCTTTCTTATTTCTACTCTTAAAAATATCAGTACATCCTGTTTATATAATCCTGTCAATTAGGAAACCGAGGTAGTCTCAGTCATACAATCTGTCATCCTTTCTGTCTGTCATCCTTACTTGTGCTTGCTTTTTCCAGCTTGCAAATGAATTTTCTTCATGTTTTATATATTCTTCATTAACTATTTTTTTGTCTTTCTATACTGATTTTGTGATGTAAGTGTGATTGAACTGGTTTTACTTCAGGATGGAGAATGGAGATGCCAGATTGGAGAAAGAGGGCTTCTCTGATTTGCTTTCTTTTCCCTACTGTATTTTCTTCATTTCCCTGGTAGATTTATGTCAATCTACTTGTTTTGGAGATTATAAAGCAGAAAGTAGTGTTTATTCTGGCTGGATGATGGACTTTTTCTTGCCACTGGTTTCCTTTTATGTAAAACCCTGTAGTGTGATGTTCTGGGTATTCTGTTATGGGGAGAAAACGGATGCAAAATTTCTTACAGATAATATTTTATTTTTGCTCTTTTAGACAGAATGTGAGCAAGCTCCTGCAGTCAGGTATAACTCTGTGTTGTGCCTTAGAATTGGTACTCATCTTCATTTCTCAGACACTGTGGAAGTATGAAACCATTGCTGCTTTTCCTTGACTCACTTGAATTCAATATGCAATCTTGTCTAATAAAAGTAAACAGATAAAACAATTTCTGGGACAGTTCCAGTGACTTGTGACTTTCATTCTTCTAATAAGCATAGAGGGGAAGGAGGAGAATGGGATTTGTTTGAATGTTTGAACTGTTAAGTTGTTTAGATGTTTGTTAAATTGATTGCATGGTGGGCAGAAAGGGAGTTTCATAAGAGGTGATTTGACAGTAATACTGGCACAGTTTACTGTAGAGCCATATTGTAAGCCAGCATCAGTCATCCCCTCTTCATATCAGGAGCCTGCTGTGTAAAAACCATTAAAGGAAGAGCTTTATTTTAAGCAAATTTATTGCAGTAGCAGATTCGTTGATCATTAGATATCGTAGATATTGCCAGTAGATGTAGATACTGCCTTTTTTTTTTAAACTTTTTTACCTTTATTGCTCTTTAAAAGAAAAGAGAGAAAGAAAGATGTGCTCCACTACTGTGGTGTTGCCCTTGGCAGGGTTTTTCATCTTGAAATCGCATATAAATGAATAAATGCTTCAGTTGTTTTTGCAGTTTTAAATATTTTGCCATAAGTAGAAGTGATATTTTGCTCAAGAATGTCATGTAATTGCAAACTTAAACTGTCATCATTAAACATTATTTTGTTAAGATAGTGTGATGTATATTTTTGGTTATTATGCTTTCCTGGCATTACAACTGGCTTGTAAACAACCATGTTTATATATTTTCTTGTTTTATGTAGCATGTGTTCACATGTATTGAGATAGGATCATGCCTTTGAGCTTTATTGTGTTATTTTATGAGTTGAGACCATATCACTTTTTCACAGATAAAATGGATCTGAAAAATAGTTATGGTCTCACTCTTAGTTAAACAAAAGTAATGATTTTATTCTACACCTGCTGCTGTTACTCTGAATGAAGCTGTCTTTTGTTTTACACATTTCTGGAAGCTTTCTGCTTGCAAATTTCCAGAACAGAGTGGGATTATACGTGCTGATCCCCTTTCTCACGTGCAGGCATGAGATTAAGAGGGGAAAAAGTGTGGCAGGTCCTTGAGGTGGAGCGTGTATGTGCCCTTCTCTGGGGCATTGGTCCTTCCGGTTAACTGTTCACAAAGTGGTTTTGTGTGTGTTCTTACATCATTTTCTTGTGGTTACTAGGGTTTTTTTAAAATGCCTTAAAGGAACAGTCCAGTAGTTCAGGCTCAGTCTTTGCTTTTATGTAAAAGGAGAAAATATTTTATAAACAAGCAAGCAAGACTCCCTCACTGTCAGGTTTTATTTTAATGTTCTTAAAGCTGGCCAAAACCTTATTTGTCCCCCACTATAATACATAACCTACTGATCTTGGCGAAATATTTGCCAATGCAAATTGTACAGGATGAATAAACAGTAGAGTAACCAGTGGTTTTATTTTCTGAAAGTGGGCCAGGGAGACGAACACAGTTTGGGCCAGTAAGAATCTGTGACTCATTTTAGTAGTCCCAGGTAGAAAGGCATCCAAAGTAGGAAGGCAGTGTACGTGAGAAGGTGGGAAGCATCTCTGGTGACACCTCAGTCAGTGTCTCCAAGCAGAGGGTTGGGGACCACTGATACTACCGCAAGGGGCTGTGACTTCTCTCCATTTCCCTGAACTGGGATCGATGGTTGAAACTAGTCTCAGTTGCAAGCCTGAGATGATGATGAGAACGTTCTTTCATAGACATCTGTTTCGAGTGTTGAATCAGTGCAAGGTAGGACAGCTAAAATAATTCCTAATTTGAAACAGTCTATGAAAATGTGAACAAAATGTGAAACTAATTAATCTGTTTTCATGTCCAAGCTGTAAGACTGTCATGAAAACAGAACAAATTGTATTGTGGCAAAATGCATCAAATTATTAAAGTGATTTTGGTACAATGAAGATGAAGGATTGTTTTTAAATTCAGTGTGAGCTGCTAAAGTTCTTTTAACCGTATAGTAAGCAGCATGTTCATTAACATTGTCAAGCTGTTTTGGGGTATAACACTATACAAAAATGTATGTTAGGAATAACTGGGATGCGTGCAAATACCAAATTCACTAGTAAGTAATACAGACAGTCCTCATTGAGTCCAGATTTAAGTTGTGTACCTCAACATAATTACTCTTTATAATAAAATCTTCACTCTTAAGCTACTAGAAATTGGCACAGAATTAGCAGTCAGTACTGTATGTAGTTTAGTCTCAAATCCTGCAGAATTTAATTTAAACTTGTTTTAGGGAGTAACATACAGATGCTTATGTCTTAAAGTTATAATAAAAATCATTTGTCCTTCTGTCCTTTTAACTTTTGTGTCTGTAATTATCTACCACTAGATGAGTGGTTGCACTTAATATTTGTTGTGTTATGAACCACAGGAAATCTGGAAAAGAACAACCTTGTATGTTAATCTGACATTTGCTGCCAGGCATATAGGAAAGCATTCTTTGTGGAAGCTGGTTATTACAGTTATATGAGAACTCATAATCAAATTTAATGTTCAGAAGAGATTGTTGCCTGCCATCAGCAGCAGTGGCTGACACCACTACTTGTTGTGTACCATAAAACCTTCATGGCTTTCATCCTCTCAGGAACAGAGATGCCTAGTGCTCAGTGTATACTCACACTGTCTTGAAATGCTGGACTTGCTTTTAGCTTAGAAGAAATTGTATTCTTTCCCGAGTAAAGAGGTAGAGGGGAGAAGTGCTTCCTTTAAAACATTCAACCCCAGATTTATAACACTTTATGGGTTGAAACTAGAAACAAGGAACACCAACAGTGTAACTTTGTGTGAAAGCATCCGTTTTGGTATGCTGAACCTTCTGTTGCCAGCCTACTTCAGAGAGGTCAGGTAGATACCAAAAGGCAGAGCACAATCTTGACTTCTCACATCTGTAGTTAAAGCTTGGCTGGATTTGGGGCGAGCAGGGAAGGGGAGCCAGTTTTCAGCAACTGTCTTCCAAAACTCACACATCATGACTTAAATCCTGGCTTCTAGACAAGCCACGCGTGACCAGCACCTGCTGAACACCAAAGTGACCTAAAAACTGTTGAAATACTTAAGAACCATACTGATCTTGTGCATAAAAGTGATTTATCCTTTTTGAGCCTTTCTTAAGCACATGATATTTTCATGAAGGGCAAATGATGTTTGAACCTGTGTAGGTTCAATGACTACTGATTGAATTCTTTGCCAGTTAGATTTCTGCTTTTATCAAGTTGTATTTCATAATCATAATGATGCTGCTAGGATAGCAAATAAGTGTTAAGCGTAAGGTTATTTATCTGTGTGTATTATTCAGCTCAGGAGTTCAGTGAAACTGTGATTCCTGTGGTGCTACAGCTTTTCCCAGTAGTGGGAATGGCTGATTATTGCCCATCTGGGGACTGCTCTGTTTGCTTAGCATTGCTTATATCCCTCCAGGAAATGTGTCGAACTTCTCTCTTTTTTTCAGCAATTTCTCTCTGTATTTATAAGATTATAATAGGTGCTGTCTTGTCAGACTTGGAGAATAATCTTCCAGAGCCAAGTAGCTACCAAGAATAGAGTCAGGCAGAAAAAGCAAGTATAATTGTCTGTAAACTCACACCTGAGCACAAACACAAAATTGAGGGCATAGCACAGAGCAGCACTCACAGCAGTGCAGGCTTATTTTTACTGAAGGCTTGTTGACCAAACCCAGAAATCTGCATTCAGATTTAGAGAAGACTTTCTTGGCCCTGTTATTTTAAAGAGAGTGTTTACAGACATGGTGATCAATTTATGCAAATAAAAATCCAACTCCAGTCTGTTAGGTCTGAAGTTGTTAAAGTTAGCATGTTTAATTACCCATTACACATATCTGTCTTTGTAGTAACTTGGATTTGTTAAGTGAATATTACTGGGAAAGGAGAAGTACTTTATCTTGCAAAGTGGTACTACTGTTCATGTATAAAATGTAGCAAACTTGTTTATACGTCTGTTTTATAATCTTCCAAAGGACTGTCAGTGAAAGTATTTGTTTGCCTTGGAGTTGTCTCAACAACTGTATGGCACCTTCGGTTTAAAGTTCCCTCATTTTAGTTAAACATTTTCACAGTATGTGTGTTCATCTCTTAATGGTTTTCTGCTGAAAGCAGGCTTTTCTGTTTGAAGGAGGAATTTTGAAGGTTGGCTTTCTTCTCCTGAGAAACCAGCAAGTGCACCTCTTGAGGCATCTGCTGCTGATGGGGGTTTGATGATATCTGACCGGATAGTCGGAGGAGATAGGTCAGAGCATGCTGCAAACCTGTTTGGCAGGAATATTCATGACCACCTGTACCCTGCTGGTTTTTAATTTTTATTCCCATGTTTTTGTATCTTTCTGAACCTGGCAGACATATTGCAGCTCTTGTGCTTGTAAGCGCGCAGTGCTGAAAGGCCTGAGTCCTGATGATTTTTTCATGTACTAAAATGAAGTTAGCATACAATTATATAATAAAGAAACTCTGGCAATAAAAGCTCCTTTCACCCAAATTGGAAAGACAGAAAACTTAGTCTGGGAGGAAAAGGGAAGTCCTGTTTTGCTCATTTATTTTTAAGTGGTTAGTTACTTACATGCAATTAGTTTGTAGATTTAGCAGGCAATGTCCTGTGTCTGTAACAAAAATCTCTGCGAAGCATTCCAGTGCAAAAGGTGGGGATGCTAAATCATTTCTTCAAATGAAAAGCTTCGGTATTTATAAGTAAATAATCCTGAAAGGAAACATTTTTCAGCTCAACTTCAAAAACTATGTAAAATCTACCATGGATTTATTATGTTATACTTAGAGAAAAGTCTTCTTAATGAGTCTAGAAATACAGTAAGATACACGTGTTCAGATGTATTTCTCAAAGTTATCAAATCAGTGGTTTGGCTTTTATCCATAAAGTGTTATTGTTTTTATTATGATGGTGGTATTATTTAAAGTTTCTACGTTCTGATTTCTCTCAGTATTTAAATCACAGAAGGTTAATTAAAAGAGTTCTTTATTTTGCAATTGCCTGGGAATATTAACCTCACAAAGCCTGCATTAAATCAGCGAAATGACAGAATTGCATTTGCTTTATAAAATAACTCTACAAGAGCAAAGACAAAGCCTTTTATAGTTCAGTGCCATTAATTGCTTGGCATTTAGATATTGGCATAGGAGTCAATTAATTAGCTTGATAGTAAAACTATTGGAATGCAGGCTGATAAAAACTATTTTGTTATAGATTAGTGATCGTAACTATTGTTGCTCCTCTTACCACTCTCCTTATTACTCAATGCTGGTTTTCTTTTAATGTTATTCTGAGAGCTAAATTAATATCCCAGAAATAATTTTATCCATACCTTTGAAATTTGGCAGTAAGTTAAACAGAATAGTGAGTTTATCAAAAGATACCTGATCATGTAATAGTCATGTATTTTATGATTCGTTAATCCGATGGCTGTTCATAGACAAAGTTGTCTGCACGAATGTTTTAGAATATAAAAGCACAAATCCTGTTATAAGAAAAACTCTACAATGCAAATAGAATAGCATTTCGAATTAAGTGCTCATGTTGTCAAGTCTGAAAAGTACTACTTAATCTGTTTGGTAAGGGTTTTTTGGTGATGTGTTGGGGTTTTTTTTTGTTGTTGTTTGGTTTGGTTTGGTTTTGGTTTTTTGTTGTTTTGGGTTTTTTTTTTACTTCCGTATGAGCAGTATATATTCCAAATTTTAGTGGTCTTGTAAATTACACCTCATGGCCAGTTCTGATATAGCAGTATTCTCTTATGGCCTTTAAATTAATATACATTGTTTTCCTCAGAGGTAAGAAAATAAGTTCGTTGATATTTCCTGGCATAAAATTTACCACTGCATTTTTCTGGCTGCCTGTGTTTTCTTTAATAATTGAAGATGTTCAGTGTACATATATTTAGTTTTATTTTCTGTATTTTGCATTGGGATTTTGTTGTTGAGACAATGTATTATCTGAATATAGACCAGCATATATTTTATATGTATTCATTATCCTTTCCAGTATTTCCCTTTTACTGCCTTCTTCTCCTACTGTAGTAGAATTTCGAATAGATTTTGGAGCGTATAGCTGAATTGGTACAGGGTGTTTTAGTTGTTGCAATCAGACATGTACAACAAAGAATGAAACAGCAAACTGAAATAAATAAGATACCACTTAAAAAACAAGTTTACCTTTACGTGTTGACAAAACTGTGCTTGGTGTTTATGTTGCGGGAGATAGAACAACTGTTGGTCTTGGTGAGCTGTCCCTCAATAAATCAAGTTCTGTAAGAGCACAGTCTCTATGTCTTCCTCGTGCTTATCCCTGATTGCCAAGGAGCTGTCTTTCCACATGCACGTTTTTAGGTAGAAGGCTAAATAACCAGCTATATGTTTGGATTTTGAGTCTCTGCCTACAGAATTCATGAAAATTGTCCTCTTTCACCCTCACAAAAAAGAAGAGGATAATTTTAATATAATAAGGAGGGGATTAATATATAAAGAGAGGTGATTTTTAATGAAAGTCACTCTGTTTTCCTTGCTGTATTAAAGACTATTCAGTGGTCTCTTCTCAGAGTTTTAAGTTTTCATCACTTCTTTCACTTGTTTACCACCCCCTTACTCCCTCCTCCTGGCACTCCCAAAACCAGTCCAGTTGGGAATATTTTCTTTTGAGAAAATTGTGGTTGTGGTTATGGTGGTGAAGACTTTTCTACCTCAAAAGATTAAAGAAATAGTTTGCTACTGCTGGTTTAAACTGGTGTATTGTGCAGTCCATTGAATTGCTTCTGCTGGTGCTGGATTTGAATTTTTGCACAGATATGGTGTGTTTTAACAGACTGCAGAGAAAGAGAGGATGGTAATGCAACTAATTCTCCACTTCCAGTAGTCCCAAAGGTAACATACTAACCCTTTCACATACTGAAAAATTAAGTTAACAGAAACAGTAGACACCAGGTGAGAATACCGTTTTTACCAAGTTTATTACAGACTTTTTTGTATCTGAGCTTCGATTTCTTCTCCTATGATTGTACTGTTGATCAAATAGTAGGCAAATCTCATTTCAGTCTTCATTTTGAAGAGACCTCCATGTGTGAGTATTAGGGAGTAAGTTAGCAGGTGTCACTGGACTGTGATATAAATTTCTATAACGTAATATAGCTTTGTATTTGAGGGATGGAGAATAGGAAACAAACCTCTCCGTTCTTTTTTTTTAAATGCAGCCTCAGTGATGTTTTGCAGCCCTTCCTAACCAATTTGCGGGTTTTCATGAGCCTTTAGATGAAGTCCTGGCTTTTACCTCGAAGCACAGATACAGATGTGCCTCTAAGAAAACACTGAAGTAATGTTTCCCGGTCTCGAGTGAGGATGTCTCATCCTTGGGTACCTAGCTCTATTAGCCTAGAGGTAGCAGCTGCTCTCGGTGCAGCTTTTCTCTTTATTCTGTAAGCTGGCTTCAGGCTTTCAGCTCTGCTGTAAGCTGCGGGCAGTGCTCTGACCTCATTTCTGCCAGTGAGCCGTATGCTTGGGAGAACTTCCTCGGAGGCGGCAGGCAGTCTGGGGCAGGCTGCTGCCCTCTGGGGCACAGAGCCCCCCGGCTCCCTGCTCCTGCAGCAGCCCGAGTTGAAACAAATGGCAGGTTTAAATCCTGCCCCTCTCCCACCTTTTGTCGGGTTGTTTAGCCGTTTCTTTGGGGTGCAGAGCTTGTTTCTCAGAACAGATTCCCATCTCGGGTCTGCTGAAGTGATGCATTCCTCCTGGAGTTTTAGGAAGAACTAGTGTGGCAGGGCAGGATGCTGGATGGCGCAAAATCTGTAAGTCATCACATTAACGTGGTAGTCTGTCCCAAGTGACTATAAAGAATAAGACATGCTAAGCTGGCCAGTCCTTCTTTTTTAAAAAACCTTTTTTTTTGTATGTTTGTTCTGTTTTGTTTTAAATATAGCTTTGTCAGTGAAAGGATGGGCAAGGGGGAGGAAGGAGGGGTGTAGAAAATGAAAGTGTGATTGGACTGTTGAGCCTTGTATAGCTTTTTAGGAAAAGTCCAAAAAGCTCTGTAAACATGGGAAAATGCATGGAAATAAAATGCTCATTTTACCCCTCATTTCCAAGTTATATTTCTCAGATTACTACTTTGAATTCTCTCTTATCTCTTTATTTTCAGTGGAACTTTACATCCACTTTTTTGCCTGTAAAGGAAGAGCTGACAGCTGTTTATCAGGCTGTGCAGTGTGCAGCAGTCACATTTTAATACAAACATCAAACTCGCCTATTTTTCATGTGGCATGTTACAAGTATGACAGAAGAAAACCAGAAGAAATGTCTTGTTTCTGATTAAATCCACTATTGATATGCTCTGTGATCCATGGAATGCAATAGTGGTGAAAGAGAATAGCAAGATAAGGGTTTCTGAGAATGATTTCATCTTGGAGCTCTTCCTGCATCACTTGCTTAATGTGGGTCCTGGAGGCCATATAGACGAGACACATGTGAAAATGGACTAGAGCATTTAGGAAGAGAGACCCTTCTGTCTTGTTAGTTGGCCTGGATTACCCAATATGTGACTAGAAGCTATGTTGTCCAAACAACAAATCTCCCTGTAAGATGTGGAGTGCTTTTTTTGACCCTGTCTGTGTTTAAAATGTTTTAAACATTCTGAGGGAAAAACCTTCCATAGTTAGGTAATCTGACTTTCTAATAACTTCGGAAGAATTTTGATGGACTGACCATCAATAATATATTTGCTTACCTAAGTTTATTTTTTTGATCTTTTGCATCAACCGCTGCCTGCTACGTAAAGTGTATGGTTTTTTTCTTCCTTCTCCAGTTTCATATGGCTTAACTTGGATGTCATTGCATAATAATTGGGGTCCTGAAGGAAGAAAATTATGTTCCCATTGTATTTTTTTTTTTAAATTAGCTTAACAAAGGGCACCTAGGAAATAGTAAGTTTTAGAAAGAAATTGCAGATATCTTGGAAGGGAAGGTATTAATAACATTGAAGAAGACAATGAGGTGTGTTACTGACAATGACTGGTCTACACTTGAGGCATCCAAACTGGCAGGCTTTCCAAATGTCTCCACATAAATGGGCGGATCTTCCTTTGAGGAGTTAGGTATGATTTCTAGATGAATTTCTCCTTTTGGAAAAGGAAAGGGGCTTTTTGCTTTGGCATGTTTCTAAAGTTCTTCCCTTCCTCTAGTACCTGTAATGAAGATGAAGACCAAAACTAACTTGGTGAGGCAAAGTATCATCTTTGTTTCTGAGGACATGTTCCTGGCCTGGTTTGACTGTGGGCATACGATAACAACCTGAACTAGAAGCAGTCACTGCTTGCAAGTCCCACTGAAGCAACAGTCAGCAAATGGCATCAGCATATTGAGGTAGATGCCAGCCTGTTGGTTGCCATACTTCAGGACAGCTGCTTTTCTTGTCTCCATTGAGGTTTTTGTGGTAGAGGGTTGGTTTGAAATTATTTACGTACTCTGGTTGTGAACAGGGTTTATTCAGTTCATCACATAAACACAGACTAGCGTGTTTAAGAGGATTACCAGACTACATTGGTAATCCACCTCCGGTGGTTAGCACTCTCTTCTTTTTTGTTGGTGTAATAGGTACTGGGACCTACAAAACAATTTTTTTCCTGAAATCACCTGTTCCTTCTGTGCAGTAAGAGACATGCTTGCTGGTTTGTGCCCAATGCTTTCCATCTGCAAGATAGCAATTTTCTTTTCTTCAAGGCTTTTAGGTTTTCTTGTTTTGTTTTGTTTTGTTTTTTTTCATTTCTGATTCATAAAATTCAAGACACATATATATGCATTTCTTCTTGACCCAGGATCTTCTGCAAGAGTCCATCGACAAACTGCAGGACTTCTGCAGACCATTTGTCCAGGTTTCAAGCAAACCTCTGTGCTCTTTTGGCCCTAGTGGATCGTTCCCCACAGGGCTGCTTGCGTGGGACTCAGTGTTGCCTGTGCCCGTGGGCATAACATTTTTTCTGAGTGCAGCCTTACCTACAGTATTCATCTAACAGGTTGGCTGTCCTTTGTTGTCAGTTTTGTGCTACCAGAGAGTAAACAACTTGGTAGGTGACATGTTAGGTATTAGAGTTGGGCTAGAAATTGGCTGTTTAGGGAGATGCCACCATTCTGGTAAGTAATTTTTTTCTTTATTGTAGCCTTTTTGTGCAGAAGGTGGAAATAGTGGAGATGTATTGATATATATTTATCTACACAGAATGGTTAAGTCATAACAAGGAATGTCCTTCTATAGCCCCTAACATATCACTTGGCTTCTTTAGGTTCAGTAGTATTCCGTCATAGATAAGTAAAATAATCTCGTATTGTAGGGCTGTGCAGTCCTCTTGGCTGCAATACTGGGTCTTGACTTCCATTCTCGAGTGGTCTGGGGGACAGGAGGAAATTTGCTTTTAACTGTGCTGTTGTCACGTTGCTGTAGAATTTGCTGCTCTCACACTTGAAATCTTCTAAGGATCAACCCACTGAAACAAGAAGATGAGCTAAAATAGTTTTTAATGAGTTTTTCAAGTTGAAGTCTAGCATATTATTTTCAATAAATTATTTTCTTTCTATTTAACCATCATGGTACTTATCTTCCTGGGTGGTCATGTTATCCCTCTGAAACTCACTGCAGTAGAAGTGGATGAAGCCTGAATGATATTTCTCACCCAGTCCTTCTTTAAATGTGGTTTTCCCTCAAAGAGTAATATTTTCCCTATGCCTTCATTTTCTATTAAAAATAATCTAAACTATTTAATAATTAGATTTAATCGTCTTCGGCAGATCTTATAACAAATGTGCATTTCATCTACATGGTTTCCAGCATTATCAGTGCAATATTCATTCAGGTTTGCAGAGAACATGTCAATGTGGACAGGCTTGCTTGTTTTAGGATAGGACCAGCTAGAGCATGAAAGCATGACACTAGTTAGCATTGCACATGAAAAAGGGAAAAGGCTGTCTGTCAGTGGCCTGCTCCAAAGTGGTCTCAGTGTAGTTGACTGCTGCAAGTGTGGAACCAGGCTCATGGCTGGCTGCTGCCGAAGGAGGGAGATTTCCTTCCTTTCTTGCTCACCCAACCCTTCCTGAGGCCAGTTCTACTCAGTAACCCATGATAAAGCTGGGGGAAAGGAGTTACTTACCTGGCAAGTTTTAACAAACTTAACACCACTTAACAAAGTGGTCTAATGAAGACCACTAATACAAAGTAAGGGATGTGTGTCCAGCTGGAAGAATTGTGGGAGGCAGGACCAAGGAGCCTTTGACTTTATTGTGGGCCAGTACATAGGCTCACTCAGTCGCTTTAAACCTCTCTGGTAGTGAAATCCCACACCAGAATTAGAGACTTTGAAAGTCTGTAAGATGAATACAGTAACAGAGAATAAGAGGGAAGAAAATACCCCATTTCCTCCCTTTCTTCTCAGACTTCACAAATCTTGAGCTCCATTTACCACAATTTGCAGAACAAGCTAGAAGTGTATGTGAATAGGAGGTGAATAACTAGTCCTGGCTCTGTGGATGATAAGCAGTTTGTTGCTGTTATTAATATTACCACCCAAATATAATAATTGTATATGGATAGATTTCTGAACAGCTTACCCAATACATGGGGTTTAGATTGTCTAATACTTTTTTTTTTGTCTACCTGTTTCACAGAATAAATGTGTTTTGAAAAGTGTGAAAAAGTCTAAATGTCAGCTATTTTGAGTATATGTTTATGACTTGCTGATTATTTGTCCTTGTGCTTTTCTAAAATCTGATGGAGAAAACCCTGATTTTAGTTATTTTATAACTTTGTTGACAGTTTGTGCTGTAACAGCTATGATATGATTGGGTTTGTGCCCAGTTGGGAAGTTCTGAGTGGAAACTTGTAGCCTTCTGTTTATAAAAGCCTGGATTTCTCTCTTAAGTACATGAATTTTCTGTGATTCATAAAAAATCATAAGCTTTGCTTTGAAAGCCAATGTTAGTGATGGATGAAATACTGGGAGTCAAATGAAAAAAAATCAGGAATCCCAGTATCAGTGGGGAACTCCTCAGCCGTGACTTAGAACAACACATGGTAACATGTTCCTCTTCCCCTTATGTTCCCTCTGTTCGGTCCCTGATAAATCCATTCCTAGATGCTAGAAAGAAAAATGACCTTTCAAAGATGCAGGTGAGAATTGCCAATTCCATGCATTTCTTCCATGACAGACAATTTACCCTAATACTGCTGTCCTTATTTCTTACTTAACTCTCAAAATCTGTTGTAGCTATTCTGTCATACGCTGCATATTAACAATATTTCCAAATGTGGAACTGAAGAAAGGCAGTAGGGATTTTCTCTCTTCTGTTTTTCAGTGAAAATGAAACTAAGCACTATTTTCGTTATGAAGCCAACCTCTTAGTGAAATGTGCTATTATTTAATCATTATGTTTAGTATATAAACGAACTGTTTTTATTGGACAATGCATATGTATAAACACATAAAATTATACACACAGTCCCATGCATATTTCATCCGGGAGATTCCCATGCTTGCAGCTTACTGAGAACAAACTGATTCTTTACTTCTCAAGAGCTGCTTTCCAAGTTTCCAGTGATCAACATATCTGCACAGCTTTACGGAGAATGTAAGAATGAGTTTCTGATCTCAACCCCATTTGGAATGCACAGGTGCCTGCATCATTAACAAACACTAATTTCTGCATGTTTCCAAACCTCATCTAGAATAGAGCAAATGGATTTGATTTTTTCCACAGTCAGAAAGAAGACTATAAAAATGTTCATTTAAAAATACAAAGGGTGTTATGTCTGAAGTTTTTAATGTGCTTTTCAGCGTGAGGAAAGACATTTCATACATAGTCTTCAAATACCCAGGTAAAGTAAATTCCATTCAACCTGCAATATTTCTCAAGAGAAAGCATGCCGTCTCTTCCCTCTCCTTCACCAGTGTCCCTGGAAATTTCAGTAGGAAGTAAGGTTAAAATCTTGTAAACCTGTGGGAAAAAATGCTTGGTACTTCATAAGGAAGTGATAGCTCTGGATTTCTCAAAATACAAACCACGTTTTGCTCCCCAGCAAATTCCTGTAGTGTCTGTTTGGGAAAAGGAACAATTGTGTTTCTACAGTGACATCTCCTAAACTGAATATTCCATTTATCCTTTTTCACCACTCTTGGTATTTCTGTGTGGTTTTCTTGTTGTTGTTGTTTTGACAAGTGGTTTTAATTTGGTGTATTTTTTTAAGAATTAGGAAGAATGACATCGAATGCTGAACTGGAAGTTGAAATCTGGGGTTGCCAGGTTTATTACGAATGCCTGCGCAGTGACAGCCCCCAGCGTGCGTGAGCGTGGTGTGCGTGTGTGTGTGTGTGTGTGTGTGTGTATGTGCCTGCGCGTTTTTAAATAAAAAGGAAAGCAGAGGTTTGCTCATTTGTTTGCCTATTGTGAAGCTGTCCTGCACCTTTCTACTCCTTTGTACTGGGGTGAAGGCTGCTGAATGGAGGCCTTGTGCCATTTGTTGATTTTAAACCTCACTGTTAATCCACAGGAACCTGCTGGTGTGCGCAGCAGGAGAGCTGTGTGACAAGTGGAAATCTGGGCGGGGGGGAGTGTGGGGGGTCACAGGGGATAATAATCATTCAGCCATCAGCCTTTGTCACCCTTAAGCCTAATTGTTACCCTCTGCTGGTAACCACATTGAAGTGCTGGCCTTTTAAGTGTTTCTTGATTTTACTTGGCACAGCCTTAGGGATAGGATCATTTATTGCTGGGTTTATATCGTATCAGGTTTGTTGGGGTTTGTTTTATTAGCCCCATTGAATTTTCTGCATCCCTTAAAATAATTTGGGAGAGTCCCAGATGGGTGGAAGGGGCTGAATGGAAACGGTACAGTTGTTAACAAATTTCTCTCTGTCAGAAGCTGGGCTAAAACCAGAGACAGAAAGCTTTCGTGCTCTGCCAGCCAGCTGCCTCCTGGAGTTTCTGCATGAGCTGCAGCTGTGGCTGTGGGCACTGGGCTGCCTGAGCAGCCCCACACAGGCAGCAGCAAGGTGATAGTGGGGTGGGGCAGAGGACAGCTTCCCCTGCCCCTTGAGCCTGCAGCACCCACCTACTTTAGGTATCCCTGAAAACTGAAGGTCTGAGGATGGCTGAAGCAAGCTGAACTGGTAGTAAACTCGTGAAGGGGAGAGGAGAATTAAACAATTTAAAAACAACAAAGAAAAAGGTGAGATATCTTTTCTAGCAGTCAGGAACTGGTTCTTCAACTTTCCCTGCCAGTAACACATGCTGAAGTCAGTACTGTGCTTTCTGTTGTTTTCCTTGAAGAAGTTGCTGTAGAAGCTCCTACAGTAGCTAAAATGAAGCCTGAATTTAAGGCTTTGCAATGGGCAACTATTTCTGTGTGTGAAGTAAGCTTGTGCTGGAGGATGGGGGATGGCTTATGGGAGGTTGTTTTGTTGCTCCCCCCGGCAGTGTATGGTGGATGTTGTGTTAGGCCATTACCTAAGCCTACCTGGGCTCGTGTAGGGAGGAAAATCTCCATGTTACTGGTACAGGCTTTGGAGCTATTCTTGATCAAATATACTTGCCATCTAACCCTTCAGATGCAGCATGCCTCCAGCAGATGCAGTGGCTGCATTGTGTGCTATGACCTGATAGCCAGTGTTTGAAAGTTGCGCCAGTAGCAGCGATGGTAAATCCAGGGTTGTTACAGGAGTCTGGTTACACAGCGTGATTGCAATCTTATTTTCAAGTCTAGTCTTCCACCTGGCTCAGTACTTCATCAAAACGCCCGAGAATACACCTCAGAGTAGGATGAATGTTCATGCTTGCTACTTATTCTTTTACAGTAAAATGGGGTTGTTTATTTAAGAGGTTTGGTTTTGTGTGTTTCCCCCTGTTCCAGGGGTATGAGTCCCTGCTGGATGTTGGCATGCATCTCAGCTCCCTGGATTTCTTTACAAACAGCATATGTCATAGTGGTACCTGTGTGCGCTTGATATTTCTATCAAAAAGCTTTAACTAGTAAACACTTCTGACCAAAGAAACCATCATCACTCAGCTGTTATATTTTCACCCTTCTGTGATATGTATTTAATTGTAATTGCTGATTCAAGTTAATAATTCTTTTATAACTGTTATTGCAGGACATGTCTCAGGAAGGCTATGGAACCAGATCTCAACCCCCTATGGCACCAGGAAAGCCTAACCATGAAGACTTGAATCTAATCCAGCAAGAAAGACCGTCAAGCTTACCAGTAAGAAAATAACGTTTGTTTCAGTATTTTAAAATGAAGGCACCTTACGTAGCATTTCACTGTATCTCGGATGAGCAGATGAGAAATACTGAAAGAAGAAATCTTAAACAAAGTTGATGAAAAATTGTTTTTAAAAATGTGAGAACTGACAGCTTGCATATGAGTGGACTTTGCTTAGGCTTGTTCTGGTTCAAAGCAGCATTGTTTATGTACATGCATATTTTGTGCTTGTGCACACGTATATTTGTATAGAGGAGATGGATTGATTAATTTTTTTTTTTAGCTTTAGGAATTCCATACTTGCACAAACCAATCTGGTGAGGAGGAGGCTTTTTTCTGTGCCCTTTTCAAATGTTTTCAGTAGATTCTGGTTTAGAATACTGTAACCAGGAGTTATTTGCTCCAAACCCTGAGCAGTAATGAGGTTGGCATGTTAATTCTGCTACTATCTATTACTACGGAAATGTAGAAGCAGGAATGACAGTGATACTTGGGGTGGGTTGATCTTTTGGTTAGGAGATTACTTTGTACTAATATTTCTTAGTTTTTCTGAGCTCTACGCATTCTGCTGTGAGTGAAGGGACACAAAGGAATATACTTTGTGAAGACATTGCAGCTACTTGCATTTTTGAAGGTCTTATTTCACTATAGTAGACAAAGTGGTTTGGGGATTTTCTTGTTTGTTGGTAGTAAACCAGTATGAATGTAAACCAACTAGAATATGTTCAGCTTAAATGATGAAACTATATAAACTTTATAAACTATGTGCTCTGGCTTGGAATAATGTATCATAAGCATATAGGATATTTCCTGCAGTTCAGTGGATATGTATTCATTTGCAGTTGGATCTCTCTGAAGAGTTTACCATATTAAGATACCAAATGTATTTGTGAAATCTGGTAGTATGGTGTATATTCTACCTCTGGCACATGGCACGATTGTAAATCCCTAAAAATAGGGAAATAAACATAGTATTTCAAAGTTACATCTTTGGCACCTAGGAGAGTGTATGTGCCACAAATTCTTTACATGACATGCGAGACATGCATGTCTCAGGAGAAGCTATGGAAACTGGTGTAAGAAGAGTACCAATTTGCTTTGAACCTAGTATTAATTTGACAGGTTTTCAGGAACCCTTTTTTAAACAGACTAATTTCTCTGAACAGGTCTCAGAAATGAATGTTGGCATTTACCTTAAAAATAGTAGCTACTGTGGACATTGAACTGTTTTGGCAACAACTACCTAGTTTAAAAAGCAGAGATATTAAACGAGACTTTTAACCTCCCAGTTTTTCATGAACAGTGTTTATTAGGGTAAGGAGAAGTAAAGTTATTTATCAACTAATGTTCTGCTCATTTGCCTGTGTTTTTTCTCAAATAATTGTCCTACTTTTAATCCATGCTCTGTCCTATCTCCAGCATTACGATATCTAAGCAGAGTATTGGGTATTATCTGTGTCCCTGAGTGTTTGGTATATTTAGTAGCTCATAATTATTCTAGGTATGGGTAAGCTGGTAGTATTAACAGTGAATGTTAACCATTTTGGCCACATAGCTTAAACTCTAAGTTGGTCCCAAATGCTGTTATTGAGACACTTCGTTACTGAAAAGCGTTGATGCATAGCCAGAGAGCACTTTATATACTCAAAACCCCTGCTGTTTTCATATGAAGGGGAAGGGAGTATATTATAATTTTGTATTTTGTTTTGGTTTTGGTGTGGGATTTTTGTTTGTTTGTTTTCTTTTTCCATATAAAAACAACTGCAGTCCTTTGTATATAGAGACAAAGGCTTTTTTTGATCATGTCAGCAAACTCCCAGTCATTTTACATCCAAGGAAGATGTCTTAGAAATTAGGAATAATCCATACATTCAAGATATGGTGAACAAGATAAAGGCTTTAATATAAGTCTGTTTTGGGTGATGGCTTGACCATATATGAACATGGTGGGTTTTTTCCTGAAACAGGAGAGTTCTGTATTCTGTTTTGGACTGCTTATGAAAACCCTTTATTGCTATCCCTTGTTTAGCATTCCTAGTTAGCTTGATTTTGGCATACTAAATATGGCTTCTTAAGCTTATTTTCAAGGTAATGTGGTTCTTCAGGGTAGTAATCAGTAAGTTGTCTTTATACAGTGAAGGTTGAAGTTATAGCAGTGGTGTTAGGCTTTTAATAAAATTTAGTTATGTTTTGTTTCATGGTATTCTGGTATTTATACTACTTGCCCGTTATCTTTTTATTTCTTAAGGGCATTGTGTAAAATCACAGCAGCTACATTGCAAGCTTATACAAGTGTCAAAAACCAACAAAAGAGATGTAATACTAAATGGTGAATGGTTTTCTCTGATGTGGCTTTGAAAAAGAGTTTCCCTTTGATAGATTCGAAGAGGAGCTGGCCACTTTCTGCAGCACTGAATGCTGGCTTGTGTCACCCTTTGGGGGGAGTTTTTTCAGCAGGTTTGTGACACAGTAAGCGCAGCTAAACAGCTCAATAGTTGTTCCGTTTCCTTCACACATTGTATATAAAAGTCCTGGCATGAATGTTCCCATAAAGTTCAAAGCGGACGAATTTGTAATGTGGGTTGGTAACAAATGGCTACAAACAAAATATGGCTTTATTAGCTACTTCTAATGGCCTGTCAGATTCTATACAATGCTTGCTTTCCTTCTCCTAACTCCTCTGATATCTGGAGGGTTTGACCTGTGGATCTCTGACCATGTGGAGTCACTGAGAGCCCAAATGAAAAGTTGCACAGAATAGTGCTCTAAGCACTTTTGCTGGGGTCACAATTAGAAGGAAATCTCAAGCTTTTGAGAAAACGTGGGAGTTAGGTACTCTGTGAAGGAAAGGAAGTCATAAACAGAAACTGTTCCCTATTAGAGTAGAGGAATAAAGGGGAAGAGGCCTAAATGAAATTGTCTGGAGAACAGCTACTACGGAACATATTTATCAAGACTTAAGGGATAATAGTAAAGTACACATTTCTGCTATTGTAAGAAAGCTAGAGCAGACTTACAGGAAAAAAATTCCAAATGATACATCTGCAGATTTGTTGTTGCAGTAAAGGAGCTTGTGTCAGCAGTAGGCTGTGTGTGTCTATAAAGACTAATCCTTTATTTTGTCTTTAATGAATACGTTTGTAAATGTTCACATTGGATTGTGGTGATAGAGTGAGGTGCAGAAAACATAAATTAATTTAATTTTTTTATTGGTATGAGTATTAAAGTCATTTCAGATAGGCATTGGTGGTTTTGCTATTACTTTGTTTTGTTTTAGTAAGGCCCTTTTTTTTTTTACCCATTGTGCTTGTTTGAGGTGTGAGGTTGAATGGCCTATCCAAGGTTTCCATGCTTTTGAAAGACAGGTTTCTGCTAATGTTTTTTTGTTGCAACCTACAGGTAAAGTTCTGCGGCTGCTTTGAGCCATTTAAAGCCAGGGCAGCTGCAGTCCTGCTGTGTGCCCCACATCTGTGCTGTCCCATCTCCTCCACTGTCTTTCCTGGGACTGGCCAGTAGGTTTGATTTGGGGAACTGAACCAGATGGGAAATAACCTCTCTGTTTCTGGATTAGTTTTTGACTGAATCACTGTGCAATTGTGTGGGCATCAGTGGTACCTCAGAAGAGAAGGTGGGAATCAGAAGCTGTGACGGGAAAGGGGACAGACAGTGGGGACCGGAGCAGCTTTGATTTTAGCCACAGCCTAAAGGACTGTATGATCTTGCTGGAAGGGCTTAAGATACTGTTATCCTGTCGGCTGAGACATGGTGGCACAGCAGATCCCAGTGTTCACAACTGGACCCTGCAGCAGTCATAGAGCCACAGACAGACAGAAGACAGAGTTCACTTCTTTTTGTAAGGTAAGTTTTCTGCCAGTTCCCATCCCTAAGCTGTTTTATGCAAGGCAATCCATGAGTGTAAGTGTGGAGGTGTGAACATGCATGGCTGGAGGCCACGGTCAAGGTGGGCTTGTGCTGGTCCTCATCTGCATCCATGTAAACTGTAGGGAAAATGTGGCTTTAGTCTTGTAACTTAGGTTTATCTTGTGCTTACTGGAGGTCATCCAGTGTTGAAGGGGGAAGATTGTATCTGGATTTGAGGGAATCACTATTCTACTAGATCATTCAGAATTCTGAGTTTATGGATTCATTCTGTGACATCACTTACTCACTGGGTCTTTCTATGGAGGCAGAGCAATTTCTATGCAAAACAAAATAGTAGGCAGCAGTGAAGATAGAATGCTGCTTATATCTTGTGCAGTGCTGTGATCTGAGAAGTTTGGTTGTGGTTCTACAACCTCTATAGTTGTATGAGCTTCAGTGCCAAGCAGATAAATTTTTTAAGATATCAGTTGCCTAGTGTCATTATGCTTGGCACTGTGGAAAACAGCACATCAGCAATCCCTTCCTGATTTTATTAAATACTTCATAGTTCTGTTTTACCTCATTTTAATGAGCCCTTAAAGATGTTTAGGTGCTGGACAGTTTTTTCCTCTGGTTGACACACCTTTTTTGTTGTAGAAGGAGGGTACTAAATTAGATTTCAGAGGACCTCTGTTGAGAACTAGTCATAAACTGAATTCAAGATTAGATATAATTGGCTCATGGAACATCATCATTTCATATGGATCTCAACAGGTGTAGGTTATGAGGAAAATAACCATCCCCACGTGGGATGGTTTGGGAGTCCACATTCTGTGTCTCACTTCTAGAATATGAAGTATCTGGGAGCCCATCTCAAAAAACTGCACTCCCCAAACAATTAAACATTAATGGCTGAAGTCAATAGACAGGAAAACACTTCCCAGCATTACTTTGAGCAACTGTGGTTTAGAGTTAGCAGGAGGTAACTCTTCTTTTCTCAGAGACTAAACTACTGGGATGAGGGACTCTGGTGACATTTATACTCAACTTAGTCCAGTAGGCACTAATCATGATCGGGCTTGTGGATGCTACCATAATGTAAATATTGTAGCCCTTCTGGTAAGGACAAACCAGTACTAAAAGAGAGCCTAGTGCAGCGACCTTCCTTTTTTTGTAATCCTTGTTGAATTCTTTGCAGGTAAGCAAATTAGAAAGCCTGATCTAAATTTAAGTGCTATTTTAAAAATACAGAGTATTGCTTGTGATTTGAGAAGAAAAAGGAAAAAAATTCTGTAAATGGATTCTTTATAATTCTTGGGAGGCAAATGCTGTTGCCAGTTGATAGATGCATGTAGTACATGATAGCAAATCTGTCCTCTAGTTATTCACATCTCTGCCTGAAAATATCTGTTTGGGAGTGTATTAAACCATGAACAAGAAAGAAATGTGAGTATGTAATATTTGTGAATTAAATTGTCCATTGTTTTTACATCAAGTAGGATAAAACTGGTGTGCCTCTTTCCCACTTTTCTTTCTTTTTTCTGCAATGTTGTAAAATAACTGAATGATCTTGTTTTCCTTTGTTTGGGTCAAGAAATTTTAGCTGAAAATTGTTACTCTGTGAAAGAAGATTATTGACTCAAAAAGCCTTCAATTTTCAGTGAATAACACTCCCACCCTCTAGCTTCAGGAACATGTGGTGCATGCATTCTATTTTAAAGTACAGACTGTAATTTAAAACTGAGGCAGTTTGATGCCCCACTGAACTTTGTTTAAGCCTGGAATAAAAGGAAAAAAGCTTCAAGTTGCAAAGAAGTGACTAAGCTATCTCAAAGGCTTTTCTTAGCCTTTATACGCAGAGTTGGAAGAAGCTGCTATTTTTTCCAAGTCATTTTAATTCTGAATCAAGTGCAGCTGCTAAGGTTTTTTTTTCTTCTTGACATTCCTTGACAAACCTGTAGGTAGAACCAGTTTCATACGACACATATGTATAGAGACATCAAGTGTATGTATTTCTGTGTGTTTCTGAGGTGCCAAACAGGCTCTGTAGCTGCTGCGGGTGCACATACAGATTCCTTACGTGGCCTCCCATTTGTGTCCTGCTGCCAGTCAGAATAGTGGGTCAAATGCAGCACCAGCCACTGCAGCACCACTGACATCGGTGATGTTATTGGGGGCGTGAACTTTGTGTGTGTCGTTGAAAATCTTAGCCCACTAAATGTTCATGCTCATTTTACATTTGGCTTCAGTTAAACCAGGATTTCATGTAAGGTGATCAAAGTGATTCATTGTCCTAGAGTCAGCTTGTAAATTCAGTCCCATTTTTGGGGAAAAGTACAATTAAAGCAGCGCAGAGCAGCCCTGGGCATAAACTGAAACATTGAAACCAAAATTGTAGATGCTTGAATTAAGTATTCTTATATTAATTTTAATATTGGTAGTGTGAAGAGAAGGTCCTGTTGTTATTAATTTATGTTTTGTGCTTTACAGAATTAATTGTTTTTTTCTTGATAAATTGATCATATTTATTTAAAAGAACAGTTTTAGGTTGTTATTGAAGTATAAAAAGTAATTTCACTAAGTACTGTTAAAAAATCCTTAGCTATTCATTACTTTTACTGGCTTCAAAATACTTTACCTTTACAATGTTTACAATATCCCTGTAATAACTAAATTGCTAACTTATGATAAAAAAATTTACAAATGCAAAAAGAAATATTTAATCTGACCTCTACATGAAACTTACATGGGAAACCTGCTAAGGAATTACAGATCCCAGTAGTGGTTAAGGTTGCAGAAGCTTGTATTCAAATAGGCCAGTGTAGTCCTAAGTGGAATACTGGAAGTATTGGTAGCTTTTTTTCCTGCAGTGCTTTTGAAGCTATGAGTAGTTACGTCATATACCTCCAAATACCAGAATAGTATTGGTGTTCATTCAGAAATTAAAGAAGCTAGATTTGATTTGGGTGGTTGAAGGATTTAATTTTTTATTTCCTTCCCACCCCCTGCCTCAGGTTGATCCCTTCCAGAGAGGCTGCTGCTCCCTTCGCCAGGGGCGACTGAACCGTGCTTGTGGTAGCCCCTGAACTACCAAAGCCTGCAGCTTGAAATGAGAGGCAAGCTGAAAGCCCCCAAGGTTACTTTAACATGCAAGTCCATAAACTGTAGTAGCATGGGTGCCTCTGCATGCATGGCTCAGATGTACCTGCTGCAGAGGCAGTAACTGTACTAGCTGTCCTTTTAATCTGCCTAAATTTCCACGTCAGTGCCTTTAGGTTCTGCATTTGGGAATCTATCTCTAAAATGGCAGGGGTTTGGTGTTTTGTGTTGGTTGTGGTTTTTTTTTGGTTTTGTTTTTGTTTTTTTGTTGTTTTGTTTTGTTTTGTTTTTGTTTTGTTTTGTTTTTTATTTGGGGATTAATTTTTATTGTTTGAACATTTTACACAATGTATGTACATACATATATAGTATATAAAAGCATGCATGTCTTATCTGCTTGGTTATTTGTAAATTTTGAGTTGATAGCATACTATAAATTCCAAAGCTTAATGTATTCACTGGTGCATGTCTTTGTTCATGCCTGTGTGAACATTGGGATTACAACATAGAAAGTAAGACAAAGAAGTATTACTCACTTGAATACTATTTCAGGAAGTACCTGAGACACTGTAAATGTTTTTTCTTTCTTTTATTTTTGCCACAAGTATTCCTGTAAGATAGGATTTTTTTTCCAAATGACTCCTTTACTTGTGCTTACCAACCCTTGTGAAGTATGACCTCAACTTCATAACCTTGGCTAAACACAGTAACTCACTCTGACCAGCAACATCTGAAGCCTAGCAGTAGATGCCTTTTCTTTTTCTTCCTCCATTCACTCCTGTTTGCTGGGAACGTGTTGGTTTCTGGTGCTATTGTTGCAGCTTTCATGTTTAAAAAAAACGTTACCAGTCTTTGATGTGAAGCTTACTCCTGAGTGGTGCTGATCAGCTGCTGTTTCTGTGTGAGCAGATGTTTTTGCAGTCACGGTCAATAGTGTTAAGATTAGGCCAGGTTTCACAGTGCTTTGTGTGATTGTTTATGGTGTGTCCATAATTGCTGGGGATTTTAGGTGCCATCACAGTGTAAATTGGAAGTATTTGTAATGTACTATTTGTTTCATAGGACTATGACTATCATGATAAAGTCAGTCCTGCAGTATGTGAGGCTATTCACGTTTTAGTGGGGTTTTTTTTGTTATTGTAGGTTTTTTTGTTGGTTTGGGTTTTTGGTTTGTTTTTTTGGGGGCAGTGGAGTGGTGTGAGGGTTTTTTGAGGTTTGAAACAGGTTTTTAAATTTCTCTCAAATGTGTTTTCTTTAAACCTAATGTCTTGTACTTCTTAGACCGCTGAAACATTCTTTCCTTTGCTGGAGCCATACATCTCAGGTTCCCTGTGAAGTCTTCTCTTGAAGACAATGAGACGTGGTGGTTTTTTATAGAATCTGTGCTATACTGGGCTGTATGTGAGAAGTGCTTCTGAAGTGTGTTTCATGTAAACAGGTTTTCATTATCAATTTACCTTTAAAAAAAAAAGTATATACGCATACACAAAATGAGGGGGCTTCTGCCTTTGGAAGGAACTTTTATTTTAACCCACTGCATTAGTTCTTTAACACCATGCAGATTATACTGTGCCATTTCTCACATAATTCCAAACACAGTTCTGCTTCCACAGGACTTTGTAAAGATGGTCCTGTTTGATTTGGCAATGTAATTTTGGAGGATGAAGCTTCATAGTGTGTTGAAATTGAGACAGAAGAGCTGATAATGCCAGGAAAAGGCTACTTTCAGTTCCCAGTGTTTAGGCTTTTGATCTCTTTCATTCCGTGCAGACAATTGTAGATAACCCTTTTAATCATCTTAACCTGTGAAATGGGACTTACTGCGTTAAATTAGAATTAGGACCTGAATTTTGTGGCACATTTGAATAATTGCATTAGTATAGGAAAATATGCCATCCTGGATCATTTGTTTCATATCACAGTTAAATAGCATGAATTTATAACAATGTGTGGTGTTGGGTTTGGCAGTTTTATTTTGTTTTGGTTTGTTTTTTCCCTTCAAGGCGGAGGTTCACATAATAGTTTATCTTCCACCTTCCTGTTGAAGTTATCATTTTGGAAAGTAATATAAAGATAAGCATATATGAGCATTTGTATTTATGTTTGCATGTAGTAATACATTATGCATCAGTCAGCTTTAGTAAGGTTTGCTGAATACACAGTAACGGACTTAGTTTAAAGAACAAAGCTTGTTTCATGACATCAAATAAGGCATAGATTCACATGTACATCTACAGTATCACAGATGATGAAATTTCCCAATGCATTTTGCACAAAAGGTAGTGAAAGGAATCTAAAATATTGCTGTTTCTTAAACTACAAACTATAAAATAGCCAGTTCTTGCTTTTGAAAAGTATGGAAATAAAGGAACTGGAAGTGATCTGAAATTTTTAGTCTCACTTATTACAGTCAAAATAACTTAGTAAGATTAAATAGGTAGATAAAATGGTGTATGGATTAAATACAGACATTGACCCTAGTGAACTAATTAATTATGGCATGGGATAAAACTTCATGCAAACTATTATATTTTAGTTTTAGACTTTTATAACTGAAAGCCTTACCAGTTTTGTCTTACAATACTCCAATGCAGAGTGGAGATGGAAGAAAAACTCCAGATTATTTCTTTTTTTTATTTAACTTAGAGTTCATGTCAAATAGGGCTTAATGAAAGCTTCATAGACACCTAATTTTTTCCATCCGGTATGAAAGTGGGAAAAAAGCAAAGTTGAGTGCAATTTTCAGCACAGCTCTTCAGAATTTTTTGAAACAAGGCTGTAGAATTTTAAAATCTATGGGGTTTGGTTTTGAGGGGGGCTTTTTTGGGTTTTGTTTGTTTGTTTTGTCTTTTTAAGTGACACCTGATAGCTTCATTTGGATTCTCTTATAGTCCATTTTTTCTCAGTCTGAATTAATTCCTTTCCTTTGTTTTGCTTGTGCCCTTAAAGATGACTTAGGGAGACTTCACATACACACCAATGGTGTTTTTTAATGACTGCTGATCCTTCCTGCGTGGCTCATTAGACATTTTGCCCCATTAGAAGTCACAGTAACAGCATTTTTCTTCCTGTTCTGAGGTATGATGAAATACAGGGATTTTTTTTGGCTCTGGAAGTCTTTGGCTGCTTCTGGCCAGAGGATTGGTTATTCCAGCGCTGAGACCACAGCTCAGTGTCAGAGGGGCCATTCAGGCTACCTAGAGAGTTGTCTTTCTCCTCTACAAAGAACCAGAGGTTATATATCAGATCCTATGAAATGCTGAGAAATGCACCCATGCATGTACTTGCATATACTTACAAACATTTTAGCTCTTTAATTTTTGCTGGTTAGAACCAGTGATTTCTAGTGCTTGCTTTTTAATGCTTATATTCACAGTAGTACAGGTCGGACTGAAGTCAGTCCTGTAAATTCTTTACCTTATTTTTGCCAGGAAAACAAACCTTCCCCTCCTGTGTAATAATTTTGATCACTTGGCTTTCATTTCCATGAAGGGCTATAGTCAGCTAGCCACATGGCCTAAGGACTATCTTCACTTACAGCATGCAGTGAAACTCAACAGAGTTGAAGTGTAATGAAAGGAGTTACAGTCTGACACTTTTTTTTTCCCCACCACCCACATCCATTAAAGATGAAACTTGGAAACAAAACATGTTATCAGCTATGCAAAGGCGCTTTTTAAAAAAAAAAAGTTTATTTAAAAGAAGATACAACAAAAAAAACCCCCAGCCTCCTGCTTTATTATTTCTTTTTAAAATTACTACTTTTCCAGCAATCTAAAACGTTCTCTATACACTTCTGTATATGATTGAATTTCCTGCAGACTCTCAATTGCTGTGTGCTTACTTTGAATAACATGGACTCAGTTTTGTCACAAGTTGAGTGTTTTATCCCCCAGAACTCAGAGATTCATGATTAAACAAGTGCAGATTGGGCAGCTTATGCTTCTCCAAGTTCAGTCTGGGATTACTGGTTCAGAGTCATGCACAGGATCCAGTTGGAGCTTGTGAGCAGTATGTACCTCCCAGCCTTACAAGGGTGAGTGACAAATGCTGGCCCACACTGGCCCAATGGACCGGGAGAATGTGGTTCAGGGACAAGGTGTGGTGGGGTGTGCTGTTGCTTGCCTGGCAGCACCCATGGCCCAGGCTGAAGTGTGTGTATGGGTGGTTTGTGCTGCTGTATTTGGGGTTTAGTATTAGAAGTGTCTCTGGACACTTCTGGGCTCTGTCAGGGGGAGACAGAGCCTTGCCTTTCTGGTAAGGATACAAAAACTCACAGTACTTTCGTGACTGGGAAAAAGGGAAGCAAAGTGTCTCTATTTCTGAAGAACAGGGTTAGGTTCCTTTCAGACTAGATAGTAACCAAGTTACAGCTGTAATACCATTTAGATTATATACGTCTCTCTCTATGTGTTAATGTAAAAAAAAATATATACTTCAAGGTGTTGGATTGTTCAAGGATCTGTCTTGTCTTTTTTCATCTTCTCTGTCTCCTCTCCAAGAGGCTTGTAAGGTAACTCAAGTTTAGTAAACCGAAAGGGAATACATTACTGTAATATCGGTTTTGTCACATGGCTGTGATGCAGTGGGGAACATGGCACCTAGGAGAAGAACTGTACTCCCTCCTGGAGACTAGGTATAGCAGATTTTAAAAGTGCATCTGAGCTTGAATCCGTGGCTTCCCAGGCAGCACACTAAACTGTTGCTAGCTCTACAGATTGATTTCCAAGCGGATATTTTTGTCATACTTAATAAGAGCACGTTGATGAGACAACAGTGTGTAAGCTGAGTAAATGTCTGTTATTTCTGCACTACCATTACTCGTTATTGCCAGTATCCACAGAGCGGCAAAACTTAGGAGTGAGCTTTTTTCTTCCCGCTGAGGGTTTTCTCCACTGAACTGATGATCTCACAAGTGTCCCCACTCTTTTCACAGGGGATGAAAAAGTGAAAACGACTTTTGTCGTGGGGGTGGTTGGAATGACAGTATAAAACCGAAAGCGTGTCAGTGTAGCAAGCTCGGGTTGTCTTTCCTCCTGGCCGGACCGAGCCGCCTCGGCACCGTCCTGGGCACTTCTGAAATGGCTGGTGAGGTGGCAGGGAGCTCTCCCCGCTCCCTCTGGCTGCTGTGAGTCTGAAATTACAGCTTTGTCTTTGAAGCCGGGCGCTCTGTTAGCGTCGCCATGGCGACGGGCGGGTAATGGCCTCCGCCGAGCCCAGCCTGGTGTTTAGCGCCGAGCGTGGCCCCGCGCAAGGCCCCGCTCGCCGGAGCGGTTAGTGAGCTGCCCCCTCTTAGAAAATGTTTAAAAACTGCGCTTTTACATGGCCGTACCAGATTAATAGCCATGGTTTATTTCGTTTTAACTGCGGGGATAAAAGCATTATTCCATTAAATGGGTAGCTTTTTTCCCCCCTCCTTTGGTTTATGCATTATTAACACAAGCTTTCCTGTTTTGCTTGTAACATTTTATAGGCCCTTTCAAACATGTAGTCAGATTTGCTCTGCTGCTCTTTTATTTTTCAGGACTTAACCCTTTCTCTCCTTGATTGTGTCTTCAAAAACTTGGAGCCAAGCCTTTAGCAGTTTTGGTTGCTTCCATTTAATGTGTTCAAAAACAACAAAAGGGTTTCTTTTTCTTTTTTTTTAACTATTTTTTTAACAATTCTGCTTTTTTGATGCACTTGAGAAGGCAATGCAGATGGGTCTGTTCTTGTAATTTAATTGAAGCTGATGCTGAAATCAGCACATATGAGCCTTGGTAAGGTTGTGGAGCGTTTTGCATTTAATTTGTGTGCCCATCTTCTCTTCTGCCCTTAGTTGTCACCCTGCACTCTTTACATGTAGCATTTTTGTTGGCAGCCTTCAAGAGAGATGCACCTCATGGTTGAAGAACTGGGGACCAAAAAATCCAGAACAGTCCTGGGGACACAGTATTTATGTCTACCACCTTTCTTCTTAATATGGAGCTGGTGTAATACATCTAGACAAGTAGAAGTATTGCTATAAACACAAGCTGCAGGCTTTGTTTCACTTTTCCAGTGCTCTAAAATATAGCTTTCATTTTAGTCTCTAGTAGGAGGCATATATCCAAGTGCAGTCAAGTGCTGTGGATACAGGGATTCAGTCATCCCTGCTGACACAAATAGTCTCTCTGTTAAAAACTTGGAGGCTAACAGGCAAACCTGGAATTCATATTTTCCCCCAACCTACTCCCCCCCGGTTGTGAACTGTGACTTTGTTGTTATGGGGTCCTTATTGGCACCTTGCTTTGTCCATCTGTATCTATCACAGATACTGCTGTCCTAAACGCTTCCAAGGACATCTCAGGAAAAGGCAAATGTTCCTCATTTTTTTGTCCTGTTTTTATTGATATCATGTAGCAATTTGATATAAATGGTACCACTTGTGGGATGGACTGTAACTTCTGGACAGTGGACCAAAACATAGAGATGTATTTCCCCTATCCAGCTCTTCTGCAGACTGTGCTCAGGGATCTGAGTGGGGAGGTTGCGTGTGTGGGGTTCCTGCTCTCCCACCCCACGTCCCACCTTTGGCTCTCGGTGTCTCAAAGCTCTTGTGTCTGTTCTGCACACCACTTTTCACCCATGCAACTCCCACAGGCAGCTTTGGTAAATATCACTGCTTCTAAAACTCAAGTGAAATGTACTTCCTACCTCAGGCAGGCCCTGGGGTAGATAAAAGGTGAACAGTCGTTCCCAACATCCTGACCATCTGAGACCTCCATGAGGCCCATCTCTACTCCTGGCCAACAGCAGCTATGGGCTGTGTTGCAGCCCAGCCTGGAGATAATGTGTTGTAGTGTTGAATGTGGCAGTAACATACATTTTTAAGTTTTTTCTTTTACATGTAAGTTTTTAAAATTCTGTCTAAATATATATATATAAAAACAATCATAGTAAATCTACTCCAAGTGTGGACACAGTATTGTACAACTGAATAGATTAAATAGGCTGGATGAGAGGCTTACTCTCCTCTCTTGGCTTTGTGGGTATGAATTTCATCTTTTGAGTTGCATTCCCCTTAAATCTGCAAATTCTGGGAAAATTAGACAAAACAGTTTACATTCCATGAATAAGAAATTACTAATTGCTTATAAAACAGGCGTATCTTTATCTACACAGGGCTTTTTAAAGTTGCTGCTTAATCTTTTTTCTTTTTTAATCACTAAATAAACATGTCTCAGCCGTTGCTGGATGTGAAACCAAAACCTGAATGTGGACAAAAAGCAAACACACTACACTAATTTTCATTAGCATATCCTATCTCCTAGAACATTTATTTTTTCATCCCCTTGTAAATTGATTTTTCACGTGCTTGTGACTGATATTTGAACTGTGTGTTTGTAGTAACTGACTTATGTAAAAGCCAGGTCCTGGATCTCCCAACATGAATATATTATGGAGGTGACCTCATGGGTTCATAGTTAAGGTTGCACAGAGTTTTCACTTAAAACGATGTTTAAATCCCTTAATTAAACATTAAAACTCACATGAATTCTCAAACATGGACTGTTTCAATAAGGAGGATAAACTTTAATTATTTAGGTACTCAATGTTCTTCTTAGTGCTGTATTTGCAGAATTCAGAACAACTTAAAATTATTCCTTCCTCAAGTTTTTCCACAGTTCCTGGTATTTTCACTTTCTCTCTTCTTTTTTAGATATTTTGGCTAAACCTTTCATTGCTGTAAGCTGTCGTATCTCTGTTAATTTCATAAAACTGTGACAATTTACATAAAATACTTTAACTAAAACCAGTTCAACTTTAATTATAATCATACCTGATGCACAGGAACATATAGAAGATATATAGGAGATCAGAAAGCTCTGTATGTTGTATTAGTTTTTTCCGTGGCAGTCAAACAGTATATTAGCTGTTTGTAGCTGATACTAGTCTTTGATACCAACGATTTGGAATGAGAAGAACAGACTAGAGAACCTATTTAGAAGAAAAATACCACATGGAAGCAAAATCCAGTCTCAGACTTAAACATCAGTAGTGTCTCTTCTGTACACGTGGTTATTACCAAATCAGTCAATGAACAGCAGTTCTTAATGAGTATAAACTCCCCTCTACTTTTCCTTATCTCCTTATTCTTTGAGGACCTATTTCTAACTTTCCTGAAGTCAGTCTTTTTCACTGATTTCAGTGAGCTTTGGATTAAGCTGAGTAATTCTTAATGTTCATTCTACCCAGCTGTCACACTGTTCCTTCATATTAATGTCTGTTTTGAGCCTTTTTCTTTGGACAGAGTCTGTAAACCTGTTGTGAAACAGCAGTGTATGCTGTACCTAAAGCGACCAGAAAATACAGCTCTCCTTGGTAACATTTGCAGTCTTCTGCTGAGCTATAATCACATTCTTCAGCACAGGTGGAAGCCTTGCTGAAAACAAGGTATTTGCAAACCATACATAAATGAAGAAAAATTTGTTTAGAAACAGTGTTACATATGTAAGTAGTATCTGTATTCAGACCTCTAAGCCTCCAGCCATTCCTCTGACTAGCTGGAAATAGAGACTAACTAGAGAAAAAAACCTCCTACTTCTCATTAGCTTATGGTCTACGGAACGTTTTTTGTTTAAGTCTTTTTAGGTCAGGATCTCTGTTTTTCCATTGTTTTCATCTGACTGCCACTATGGTCATGTATGCCTATTAGTTCAGGTCTCCTGTCCATTGAAACACTGCAGCTCTCACTTTTTAAATTATTTTTAAAAAAAATTCTTGTCCTGTTACCTGTTACCATCAGCAACTAGGGTCTACAAAAATACTTATTACTTACATGAGAAAGCATTGTTTCAAAGTATGTCAGTTCTTGAATTTTGGAAAGGACAAGCACTGTAGCCGTAGATTGCATACCAATACCATAAAAATGCATAATTACTTATTAATTTGAAGAATTTCTTATTGCTTTAGTCATTGGAGGAAGAGTGAAATTTCATAGGAAGATCTTGTTGCCAAGGTAGGAGTAGGTTCTCAAGCTCTTCCAGAGTAGGGATTGATATCATGGAAGGGAAGGAGCTTCCTGCACTTGAACACTGCCAGGTTCATATGGAAAAGTATGTGAACAGAAGCTACTGGGCCTGAAATGTTCCTTTGTTCAGGTGATGTTCTTGCATTTTACTGACTCTACTGTGTATGTACTTGAGCAGTTTGAAACAAAGTGTAGTAGGGAGAAATACATGAGAGCATCCAGTGATGAAATAATGTGGAGAGGCTTAATTTGTATGGGTTGGAATCTTTGGCAATAGTACCATGTTAGTGATATTTTTGGGAACTTGCTAGCCTGGCAAATTCTCTTCATTCTTTTTGCTGGGGGAAGGGGAACATTAAAAAAGCAGATCTGAGCACAGTATATATATTGTGACAGTAAGGGGTTAAAGAGATGTAATTATGCATTCTTCACTAAGTGTTCTGCAGTCAGCAATACAGCTAGCTGTGCAGGAAGCTAAAAAAAAAAAAGATGACAGAGGGAGAAAATGGAGAGAAGGTCAGATCCAAGGATTCTCCTAGGGTTTTCTTGTGTTTGCTTTTCCTATGTGACTTATTATACTCTCTCCTCGCAGAAACAGAAGAAAGCATTATGGCCTGTTGCTTCCTCCTACTGATAATGTAAACTTAATCCCTTTGCTTTATAGTAGTGGTAGAGGTGAATTTATGGATGTAGTTTTTGAAGGAGTTCTGAGCCATCCCAGTGCTTGCCATGGTTCTTGTTCCTCAGCTCTTCAGTTAGTGTTGAGTGTGTATTGCAGCTTGTGAACACAGAGCATTTCAACAAATGACATTTCTCAGCAGTGTTTCACACATTCTCTTTGAGAGGATTTGAATTTCCAGCAAATCCATCTACTGGAAATAGTTTGTTTTGCACCTTTTTGGGTGGTTTGGATGGATGAATGGAAGTTCTTGCACAGTCAGTATTTCAGGCTGACGTGACTGGTAAAGGTTATCTTTCATCACTGCTGACTAAGCTTTTGGGGGACCAAGGGGAAAAAGTACCCTGCCGTACATGATCATCACCTTGTTCTTCACAGGTGGAACAGGAGGTTGTAGAATGTTTTGGGACAGTTGCATTAACGAGGGCAGGATATCTGGGTTGTGGGCTACCACCTTATTTCCACCCTATGAGTTACCTGAGGTCTGACATGCTAAGTCAGTCAGTCAGCAGATCCTTCTTTCTTTATTAAACTAATGTAATTTGCAGTTGGATTTCAAAATAGCAGCACAGCATTTCTGAGAGATATTTGCGTGTTTGGTAATGCTGTAGTCTAAAAGAGGTGTCTTGGTTTTTTCCCCCCTTTTTTCTTTCACATGATACAGTTTTCATTTTTTTTCTCTGGGTACTTTCCTGATTCAATTATACAGAAAGAATTGGAGACAAATAAATGAATGGGATTTCTCCCATCATCCTTGAAACCAAAACAAAACGTAACAACGCATAACAAATACCCCTCAACCCCCAAAATAGCTCTTCTGTTGGAGTAAAGATCCTTAGCCTTGCCATTGACCTTATGGGGACAGGCTCTTGTGTTCCACCCAGAGAGGGGGGAAGGGTGAGTTTGTCAGTTTACATCCTGGTGCGGAGTGCCTTACAGTAAGAAGCTTTATGTTAAGTTAGTTAATTGCACAAGTCATCTGAAAATGCAGCATTTGGGAATGGTCTACAACTGAAATCTTTCCTCCAACCCTTGTTAAACACCAGTTTAAAACTATTGATTTCCTTCCCCTAGAAAAATAAATGTTAACTCCTATCATGCTTCTCCTCTCCTGCTCTTAACTTTCATTTTCCCCTATGTCTTTTTAATTTTAACACTGCAAAGTTCTAAAAGGATTGCTTCGAGGAGAAGGGGTAGTCTGATGCGTGTATTTCCTAAAACTTTTGGCCTTTCAAGGTTTCTCTTACGGTAGGATGAACTGTGCCGACACCTTGGATTGAGACGACAGGGGAGTAGTGTGCAATACTTTCTGCTTCCAATAGCTCTTTGTTGATCTAAGAGAGAGCACTTAGAGAGTGGTAGGTCATTTATGTGATTATGAAGAGCACTTGGTTCTCTCTTATTCAAGATGGAAAAATAATAGTTTTTGAATAAGAGGTCGCTGTCAAGATGACATTGAATGTGACTTCTCTTCCCTCTTCCTTCTCTCCCCCACTAGAAGAAATGCAGAACTACTCAGGATAGGGCTGGATTTTTCCAACTCCATGTGACATTTTCTTTTCTTCTGTTCTTTGTTCGTTTTATTCCTCGCCATTTCTTCTTTGTGTAATGTTTATACTTCTTGATGATGTCTGGATATTTATGGTAACTAGAAATTTAAAAATAAATGTAATGCATGTAAGACTCTATGTGTTGTTTTAAGTCTTGTTTTTCCACTTTGCAGAATTAAGCTGTGAATGTGTGATGTGGTATCTGCTTGGGTGACAGATGTCCGTTCCTGAATGATGCTCTGTTGCTTTTGTGCTTTATTTATGGAGTGATTTGCTTCTAAAATAATCTCTTAATCTTTTCCCAACTGCATTTCTGTATGTGCTCTTTTTACATATGCCATCATTTAGGGTAATGGACTAAAAATTGAAATTACTCCTAAAAGCTTCGTTTCTAAAGCTAATAATAGTGATATAACACTGTCATTTTGTTTTGATACGTCCTTTCAGAACTAGGTTAAGCGTGTAGTTGGTTTTGCTCCGGTGGTTTTTTGTGTGTTTGTTTCCTGTAGCACTACCATAATGAAATTGTATTTTAATTTCATTCACTTATCAAATGAAAAGACAACACTAATATGTCTTTTTTATGTTAGGTTTGCTTTTATACCTCAGAAAAGGAGCTATATCCTAAATTAGAATGTGATTGTTCAGGGTACAGAACATAATAATGTATTTTATGAAAATAATTAACAGTTACTCTAGGGTTAATTTACTTAAACCAGTGTTGAACATCAGTAAACACTCTAGTTCATCACAAATTTCCTTTTAGTACATTTTACCAGACATGGTTTTAACTTGGGGAAGGGATGATCAGTGGAATATGTATAATTCCTTAAAGCAGGGAAGACTTTTTAGTTTCTTTAATTGCAGTATAAAATTAAGTCTGTATAAAGTGTGTTAAAATTTTCAGGTGTTTGCCTGTTTACACATTGAAAATAAATCAGCTGAATTTAAAAATTCTGCCTTTTGGAAAAGCAAAACTGGTTTGCAGCCAGTTTGGGGAAAGACAACACTGAAATATTTTGTTCGTATTCTTGTATTTTGAATTACACCGAGTAAGACACTTCAAGGTAAATATGAGCTTAGATAATTTATTAGTCAACCATCCAAAAAATTGCAGAAAATTGTGCACAGGCCTGAAATAGCATAATGATGCCACTGATCTTCGATTACCAGACCATGGAAACTTCTGAAAGTTAGACTTAGTTTCTCATAGAAAGTAATCTCACTTAACTTCAGTCCTAGATTTAAAATTTTTTGGGCAGTAGAATTCCATTTTTTTTTAATTACATTTGAAAGCTCAGGACCCATCCTGAGTACAGATAATGATTATTGAGCAATCAGCACTGAAAAAAAGCTGTAGTTCCAGCTGTAAGCTGAACTCTTCCTTGAGGGAACTTGCTGTGCTGCGGCTTCTGAAGTCTGCAGTTTTTCTGGAAACCTGTTCAATTCCTCTTAGGACCTTAAGAAACAGAAACTTGGCCTTGCTCCTTCAGTGGCTGCTCAAGCTGTCCGATTCTGGAGTGGGACTGTATTAGTGATGTGGTTCATATCAGGCCAAGGCTTTTGAAGCGACTCTCCTGGCTGAGCACTATTTCCATTTGATTCACGTTACCCAGCAGGCAGGGAGAGAGCTGGATTCCTTTTGGAGGAAACGAAACTGAAAAATGTGCCCCAGGAGCCTGCCTAATGCACTCCAGCTGCTAGTGGGTACTTGGTCCCTGGGCTAGCCCAAAAAACAGCCCTCCAACAGGGGTACAGCCTGGGTGTCAGGTGCTCAGCTCTGAGCTCTCCCGCCTGCGCCAGTTCCTGTGGAACCGCACGGCTGGCTCTGGCAGGCATAGCCTTCCCTTTCAGCGCGAGGTGCTGCTGGGCTGCATCTGGATGTTTTACATAAGGTCTGGATCCAAAGTCCTTTGAAGTCTTTGAATGACTTCCATTGACTTTAATAGGCTTTGTGGCAGGCCCTAATGATTTGGTTGTGATCTGAAAAGGGATGTTCAGAGATTTTTCTATAATGAGAAAATGTTACCTTTTAAAGAACTTGAGTTCAAATAGTCTGATCAGTTCTCAAGTGGAAGTGAGCTTCTTGCTATCTCCTGGAATCCTTTTGTCCCTGTCAAAAAAAAATGTCAGAAAATTATTACTCATTGCTGAAGTAAGGTCCAAGGTTGAAATTAGCAGAGAAGTTTTGGGTCATGAATTGAACTGCACTGACAAGCAGTGGAGAGATCCGCACAGTGCAAGTGTCTACTCCTCTCAAAATCGTATGGTAAACCCCTTGTTCTTACCAATAGTCACTTTGTTCACAGTTTTGAAGTAAAAAGGCAGGAGAGAGGAAGGAAAGACTCAGTGTTCATCTGTATTAATAGTGTTTTGAGATGAGTGATGGGTCTAAAATGATGATAGGTCTAAAACCAGCATTAATTAAAATAAACCCTCAAGTTTGTTTTTAAAAGCGAGGATGGAATAGGAGGCATTTCACTGTCCTACTAATTGGAATAACAAAACTACCAATTCTTTCCATTTCCCTGTATCTCACATGTTCCCCTTGAAATTTTCTCTCGTCCAGAATTTTTACAAACTATTTTTTTGTGTGTAATTACATTCTTTTTATCACGTAAAATGGTGTTTGATCAGTATTCAGAAAAGCTTTCATTTTCCTGCTTCCTCTGAATCCTTTCACGTGAGGTACAAATCGACTTACTGCTTTAACAAATTAACATGGACAGCTTGGATCTGTTGAACTTCTGCTTCTTTATTTACTGTATTATTTTGTTGACTTAGTCTTCATCTTCCCTAAATCTCTACGCTTTTTTTTCCTTCCAAAATAGGTGTAAGGTGTAATAATGATGTTTAAGCAATCTAGGAATAAAACATAGCTCCATTTCATTGTTGGACGCAGGGATCTAATAGAATATGCATTTAAAATTATATGTAATTGTGTGTGTCTTTCTGTAATGGTTTGTCTTAATACTTTTATTTGTACATGTGCATGGAAGAGTTCCTCTGAATTTGCACTGGGACTGATTTATCACAGTTATTCTTGTTTTACATCTGTGTAATTACTTTGAAATCACTGAACTTATGCTGATAGAAAATTGCAGTAGTGGTGAATTAGGGTCACACTTTTGATGGTGCTTTTTATTCCGGTTGAAATACGCTACTGATACAGGTGAGGATGAAATATTGTACTAAGCTGTGAGATGTTTCACTGATTGGGTTCATGCTGCTTATCTGTCAGCACTTCCGTTCTTAAGAGCTCTATATAATGCAGTTATTTCTGTGTGCCTTGGAAACACAAAGGAGTGGGGAGGAAAGTTAAAATTCCTTGGTCTTCTAGTATTTATGGCTGCCTGTAGCCAAACAAAGTGGTCCTGAGGGTCTTGCACTGTATTTTTGGTAAAGGCATTATTCTGTCCTTCATCTTTGAAGGCATTACCTTTAATAAAATTAAAAAAAGAGAACATATTTAGACTATTTTCATTTTCCCCATCTGCTTTGAAGCAATGTATTAGCATGTTAAAAGGAAAGGACAGGTTGGTGTTACCAGGCTGGTGGTTTGTGTTATCAGAAGGTGAAGGGTCCTGGTGGCATTCAGAATAAATAAAATGCATAGATAGGACATGCCTGCTCTTGTGTCTCCGTCAGCCATTCTCAATTCCCGTGTTCTCCTCACCTCTGATCCAGAGCTTGGAAAGTATGGAAGGAGACCAGCTGATAGTCCTCAAATAAGCCAGCCCCATGTACCATCCTTTTGTTTCATTTAAAAAAACTCCTCTCTTGGAGGGAAGCAGTCACAGAGCCTGCATGCTGTCATGTAGATCTGGAGGGCATTGCTTGATGCTGGGGCCTGGTGTTGCCATGGTCTCGGCTGCCTGGCTTATTTGCTTATCCCGGGACCTCTGGCTTCCAGGGCTGGGAGTCATCAGGGTGCTGCCAGCCTGACACCGGGAGTCTGGGCGGCTGGAAGGGACCATCGCTGAATCGGCTTGTTCCTCCCCTTCCCTTCAAGATTAGGAAAGCAGGTGTTAAGTCTCATTTCGAGAATTTATTGTTATCTGTTGCTGATGCTTTAGAGACCGCTCTGCTTACCCACCTAATAGCCAAGTGCAAGCTAATAGTCTGTACAGGCCACTGAAGCCTAAAATCCTGCTAATTCCTTCCTCTAATGAATAATCCCTGATCTCTGTATGTGCCTTGACTGTGGCAGGGCTAATTATGAAACTCATTGTAAGGAAAATTTTGGACTCATGATTTCTGTGCCTGGGATTTGTAAATAAATAATGTGTCTGCATGTGTACCATGTATAAAGTATAGCTTTCATATGTAAAGTTAAATATCCCCAAAGAAATATAGTTAGAATAAATGGGATTGTAAAACATTTCTTTTGCTTAGTGGATTAATCCCTCATAGTTTAGGGAATAGGTTGCATGTTCTGTATGAAAGGTTGTTCGTTTTAACCCTTAGGAGAGACATCATACATTGTGCTGGTGAGTAAATTTGTTAATAGCTTTGCAAAAAGAAGCTTTTTCCCGCTGCGGAGCAGGAGGTGGGATTCTGCACTGAGTCCTGGGGGCCCCTGTGCTGGGGCCTGGAGAGCCTCCTTCTCCCCCCAGCAGGTAATGCAGAGAGGATGTTACGTACCATTCCTTGCCTGGAAATGTACGGGGATAGTAAATCTGCTTCTTTGGGTTTGAATCCTGCTTGTAAGAAACCAGTCTAGTCATACTTTCATTTCAAATTAAAAAAAAAATAAATCTAAGCAACCAAAGTATTGGGGTAGAGATGTTGCATATATTATAATGAGCACCAGAGGACACAGGATGTGTTCATTCCCAAGCTGCATGATTATTTCGTGTTGTGAAGGGTTAGCTTCTCAATTGCAAAGCTTAATCACTTTTCAAATGAATATTTCATAACAGTTATTTTTTCATCAAATATACAATGGCATGCTTATTTTGTGCCTCATGTGGTAGACGTTAGTTTTCAGCAGCTTTAAATTCCTTTTATTTCCCCTCATCTCCTGTTCTTGTTTTCAGCCATGGAAGAGCAAGAAAATACTTGGGAATGTTTCCTGACAAGTGGCTAATCTTGTGGCTGAGAGCTAGGAAGAACCCAGAAATTTTAGTAAAATTAGTCCCAAATTCTTGAAATGTTCTAATTTATTTCATGCTGAGTGCAGCTTTTGTGACTGATTTAAAATATTTTAAATGTAATTTAAAATGAAAACACAACTGTTAGAGACCTCTGCCACTACTAGGAAATCCTGTTTAGTGATATAGCAAAGCCGTAGTGCTCTCTTATTACTTTTTGTTACTGGATGATGGAAGTTATAAAAAATGCAAGTAGTTGACTGATTACCCTTTAGTACAGCTTCTTTTTGCTAGAGGAGTTGAGAAGGTGGAGGGTATATATAGCTACGTTTACACTTCTGTAGTGATTTGTATAAGTATTTGAACACTGTCCTGGCTTAGGGCAAATTTTGGATAGCAACAAGGTGGTGCAATTGCCCTGTTACATAGCCTTCAGACCTTGAAGTGGGGGAGTTTCTGTAGCATGCTAAGTTGGCTCATGACTGCTTTCTGGATCTCTTTGAGCACTTTGGCAGATGGATGAAAATTAAACAAACTTGGAGGTTTTCAATTATATTAATGGGTCAAACTGGCTTGAAAATATGAGAAATGCAAAGTTGACCTTAAGGCACCCTCACCACTTCTTTTCTGTTCTTTTATTCAAGAATTCCTTTAGTACTCACCTGTCCAGTCTGTTCAAAATTAAATTTTTTTTTCTTTGAAGTATGCAATAAAAGAAATATTTATAAAAATATCAAGTGTTGTTTTGACTAGACAGACTCCTTATTTTTCTTGTCTAGCTATTTTGTTCTCATACTTTACAATATATTTCAGAGTGCACTTTGAAGCCAACAGAATATAGTATTTGTCATTTTTCCTTGAAAACAATAAATTTCTAAAACTCATTTAATCATATATATAAGGCACAAGATAGTCTGAAATTGAGAGCAGTGCAGTGCATTGTGCCTGTGCCCACCTGTCCTAAACCTGTGGTTTGAATGTAAAAGCTGCACACCATTGATACTCTTCCTAGAAGGAGTATTTTAGGGGATTTTCAAGCCAGGTACTCCTCTACATTGGACAGTAATGTTCAAAAGGACTCTGGAGTCTTTCACAAGTAGACATGTGATAAAAGCTCAGGAGTTCCTGACTCTTTCAACTCTTATTATGTGGTTGGTGGTCATAAGCTGCAAGTCCACAATACACCGTTAGTGTACACTGTCACATGGAGAATTCAGATTTCTTCAGAATTTCATGTTTTTTAGTGCATAAAACAATTTGAAAAAATAGTTGCCTTGCTGTTCAGAATTAGGCAGTGTTGGGTTTCTGCTGTTACTACTCTGATGTCATAAACAAAATAGAGTTAATCCTATATGACCAAAGAGGGAGTGTGCTGACCTCACAGACATCAGCGAATTTCTTCTGACAACAGTCCTGAGGTAGGAAGTTGTATTATTACAGTCCCTGCTGAGTGTCTGTGGCACAGAAAGATGAATTGATTTGCCCAAGGTCATGGAGGAAGTGAGAAGCAGATATGGAATTGCATCCAGATATTCTGCATCCTGGTCAGATTCCTTAACCACAGGAACCCTTAATATTTGTGATTTTCTTTGCTTAACTAGGTGGTCTTCATGTTGTGTCTTAAAAGCCTTTTGACGATCCTCATCCAGTGTGGCTTTTGTCCTGAATAGAAATATAGTGAAAAAGGATTTTTAGGGACTTCAGGTTTAAGTGCCATCTGTTCTTTCATATATATTAATTCTAAGATTATAGATAGTTGCACTTTGTTTGGCCAAGTAAATCTGAATGTTGAAAATGCAATGCAAGCAAAAGACATTGTTATTTTATTTAATTAATATAGTTTTCCCCCAATGTTTTTGTGGCAGAGAATTCATCACAATAAAGGATTAAACTGCCAAAAGAATATTAGCTGTTAGTGGTGTGTTGATTCATTATATGCCTTCATGTGTTCAGACTCACTGTGCTCCACAGCAAGCAGGAGATGGGGCTGTCCAAGGGGAGCACAGCAGTGACCATTAGCAGTTGATTAAAAGGGAAGTGTATGCAGTGAGGAACTGCTCATAAATTACATCCTTCCAGCTGTAGTTTATCTGCGTAAAAGGAGCTGCCAGCATCCTTATTTGTTCATTTGGCATCTGAAGACGTGTGCATAGTCAAAAAGCATTAGGCAGTGGTCTGTAGTAAGTGTCTGCACCCTCTTGCCTTGTACATACTACGGGTATGTGGGCTACTTTGGTGGACTTCATCTGGCTGTGAGCCCTGTGAGAGAAGAGGATGCGGTGCAGCTGGTGGGACTGGCCAAGGCACTGGCCTGCCCCCAAGGTCTGAGTGCTCATAGGACCATGCAGGAGGTTCCCTCTTTCCTGTCTAGATAGTGAATGATTTGGCTATGGGGAAATCTGCATTCACTCTTTGCAGCTCATGGTCAAAGTGGGTTTTCAATCACTAGCCCGAGGCACACACTTAATATATAGAGTGCCTTGATGTGGTGCCCTGCTTTGCCACAGACACGTTTGAACCTCAAAGACATCTCCTAGCTCTATAGATGATAGAGAACAATAATGTAGAATGGTTTTTTTCTCTTCATTCAGTATTTATATTCGGTTTCTCTTTACACTAAAAAGAAAGTACTGAAAAGTTACATGAAGTGAATTCAAGTCAAAGGTGTTTAACGTATGTGAAGGAAATGAAGCTTAGATTTCAAGCGGTGATCAATGAAGTATAGTATTGTATGATCATTACTGAGCAATAAAGCTTGGAAAGGAATTATCACAAGGATGTATATGCCATTCATCATACCTTTTTAATACCACTTTTTCTTGTTCGCTTTCTTTTTATTGTCTCCTATGTTTTATATTCTTTGATCCTATATATGGGAAGTTCCCTCCTTCTGCCTGACATTTTCACCTACTGTTATACAATGCCAGCTTAGAAGAGTACTTCAGGGGAAGAAAGTCTGTATACTCTGCTTTAAAACTTTGAATAGAATTAAAAGACCTTACACTTCAGGTTTTGTAAATTTTGTGAGACATCCTGCTATATTATGTCTATTCTGAACACTGTCAGAAAGTCAGTGGCTTTGCTGAAAAACAAACATTGAAAACTGGAATAAAACATCAGCTCTAGATTTGCTGTAAGTGAAAACTTCCATAATATCAAAACATAACTTGTACCTTACTTGCTACAGGTGGACAATGGTAGGAGGCATCAGGGTTCCTTCAATTCTGTGTTCTTTGTGCCCTGATCAGTGACCAATGCTGCCAAATGTTTATTCCTGTATATCAGACAGAAGTAATTAAAAACCCATGAGTTGTTGTGCATGTAAAGAGGCTTGAGAGCCTGAGATGAAAGAAGCAATGCTATAAATGTCCTATCATGGCCCCTCAGGCCAGCGTTCCACAAGTTTTGGCACACTTTGCTTAGGTCTGAAGTTGGCATTATCCAGTGAATCTGGACAGACATCAGTCTCTGAAGTGGTACATCACAGCAGTCCTTCTGCTGAGGCAGTGGGGTTAATAGTAATCAATTTAGGGCTTGAAGCATATGCAAACTGAAACATAAATTATTAAAGTTTTTGTTTGACGATGAGCAAGTGCACCAACCAGATTTCAGAAGGAAGGGTGACTCAGCCATATCCTTGAATTGATGTATCAGGCTTCAGTGACATGCTAAGATTTGATGACAGGTCTATTAAGGAGAAAAAAATAGTAATTTATAATTTCTGGAATAAATTAGCATGTACTATTATACCCTAGAAGCTTTTTCTTTGTGGTTTGGCTTTTTTTTTTTTTTTTTTTTTTGGTAAATAGCATTTAAAAGATATTTACAGTGTCATTTCAAAAGAACAGAACTTTGAGGAATCTGCCTTGAAATGTTCTTAATTAAGATGCAAAGAAATTTATCTCAGTGCACTGTGTAGATATTAATCAGCGTAGGTGGAAAATGAGAACATACATGATTAGTGATAGTATTTTACCTTCAAACCTTGAAAACAGCTTAAAATGAAACACTCTTAAATCCCTTGTCACCCCAAACAATATAACACACCATTTTGACTCTCTAATTACCAAGCCTAATTTGTTAATTTCAAAGGGGAGCACAGCAGCCTATGAAGGCTCGCAGGACTCTTTTGAAAAGAGCAATGCGGTATAATTAAAATGATCAAGTGGATCTAATTCCAGCTGGGGGGGGGATTGGGGGGAGGATGTCTTCCCTCGTAAGGTTACTTCAAATTGAATTGAAGTTGGCATATATAGCCTTTAATGAGGTAACATCCCCAGATAAAACATCTGACTTGCTGTTTATTTTAGCCTACATTTATTTGCAGGCTTTTATAGTAAGAGAGCTCTAATGGTCCTACCAACCCGAGCGCTGCTTCCAGCATAGCAACTAGCCTGCTGCATGGCTGTGGGAGAGCATTATGCTCTCAATGGTGAAATTGGTTTATGTATGTTTCTGATGCATCCATCACTGTGACAACTGTGCTTGAGAAAAAGCAAAATGCAGAAGTGATGCTCCTTGTATCTCTTTCCATGGGTAGTGGTGGTGAAAGCATTAGAGACCATTTCCTTCCACTGTTTGCCTCCATGGGGTAGCTATATCACAGCCAGAGTTAAGGTGACTTTTGAACAGAATTTTCCTGGTAAATACTTTCCACCCATATTTTTCTGGGCTTATACAGATGTGATTTCCCAGTGGACACCCATATTCCAAAATGTTCCTGTTCATTCAGGGGCTGGGAGTGTCTGGCTTGTGGGCACGGGTTTTGGGAGTGGGCTTGGTTATTTGTTGGTTTTTAATGGAGTGTGGGGGGGGTGTTCATTGGTTTGGTTTAGTGTCCCCTCCACCCCCACCTGGGTCAATGTATGAGCATCATTCTGGGCTTTAAACTCCTGTATGACTATAGTTCTGTCCTATGTTAAAAAGATAAATACCTAATCTGGATAACTTCCTAATCGAAGCACTTCAGATTGACTACAGTAGGAGGTTTCTTGTTTTGTTTTGACTCTTCTGGGTGTTTTATCTTATAATGCCCTGTAATAATAAAGCCATATGATTCCTCAGCTTATTATTCATATTCCTCAATGTGCCACAAAGGAGGCATTGTGGAGCCTTGCATTTTAAAATAAAACGTTCTGTGAAGAAATGAAACTTCTCTAGCAAAGAGCCTTGGTGGTGAATGCCCATGGCAGGAGGACAGTGGGGAGAGGGGAAGGAGGGAGTGGCTACCCCAGGGATGAAGTTTGAGGGCAGGGGGACAATGCCACTTTCCTTTTGTTTCTGGGCAGACCTTTACACTTTCAACCCCATCTATCTGTTTTGACCCTGGTGGAGTGGGTGGGCTCTAATTAATAGATACTTGAGCTCAGAGGAGACAGAAGTGAGTGCCTGACAGGCATTTCCCTGCTTAGCTCAGTGGTGGTTTTGTATGGAAAGGCAGTACTAATTCTGTGACCATTGGTATCACCTGGGAGGGTAAAGGTTAATGTTTCAAAGGAGGAGGAAAAGCTGTTTGTATGCAAGTGACTTTGAAAGGAGATATGAATATTTTAATAACTGTGGCCAGGGCCAGTGGGTTGTACTACATGCACATGTTCCATTTTGGCTGGACCCCTTCTGAACACCAGTTGTCTAGACTGTGGAAACGTAGCGGAGGTCTGCATTAACAAGTACATTGTAATGGTCCTCTCTTCCTTTTCTTGTGTACATAGTAAAACTTATAAAAAAGAAGAGGCCAGAAAGAATTTGGTAATGATACATGGCCTCTTATTGTAATTATCCTAGCAAGCCACTGTTGCCTGTGATGTCTGATGTGATTGTAAACTAATACTGCATTTTCTATGCAGATTGGCAAATGCACATCAGCAGAATTGCCAGCATCTGTAAAGGGGGTTGTTTCTAATATTTTTTGTTTCTGTTGATCTTGAACAGTGTTAGCAGCATTTGCAACTGAAAACAAATCAAGAGTAAGCATGTAAAGGAATCCTCCTTGTCATGTGGTGGGTTTTTTTGCTTCCTTGGCTTGCTTTTATTGTATTGTGCTCAAGAACGACATGGTTAAAGAAAGACTGATTCTGTCTACAGCATTCTGAACTAATTACTTTCCCACTACTCAGTAAAAGGCTGAAATAGGTAGCTGCAGTAAAACAAAAGTAAGGGGGGGGAGAGTATTAGTAAACATTTCTAATATGCTAGTCCTGTATCCACCAACTATTTATTAGAAGCCTTTGATGTCCAGTGTTCTCATATTATTAATGAAAAATGTTTGGAAAGAAAAGAAGCACAGTTGGATGGAAATGAGAAGTGCAAATTATGAAACAAAAGTATAAAACAGATCTATATAATTCAGCAGATACAGCATTCAGTGGGTATATAATTCGGCTGTAGATCAGTAGTTCAGTGCAATGTAATTATTTTGTGCATTCTGTATTTTTTAATTTCTTGTGTGCAATTTGATGTAGGTAATAACAAGAATAATGTTCACAACTCTGCTTCTTAATGATGTAAAGCCTGTACTTGTTGATAGGAAAAATGCCATGTAAAACAAGTGGATTACACTAAGATTTGAAATCTTTTTGTTTCTTTAGCATGTCTAGCAACTACTGAGCCAAGTATGTAGAAGCCTTTACCCTCCTAGGTCAGATTCCAGCAAAGCCGTCTTGCTTTTATAGAATAATGCCATACGGCAAACTGACTCAGCTTTAAGCACTACATATGGTCCCGAGGGGAGAAATTACCCATCCAAATGACGGGTGGATGGCAGGCAGGCAAGTTAGAATGTAGCTGCAGTGTGCTCATATTCTGTTTCACTAGGGCTGCAAACATTCAAAATAGCTGCTTGGTGTATTTGAATTTAATCCTCATAACAGTAAGGAGCATGAGGGGATTGGAAATAAAATAAGAACAATAGCTATTTCTCTTTACACTGCTTCTGTAAAGTACTTCTGATACATTGCAGGGAATTAATGTCTTTTGGCATGGTTTATTTCATTTTCCAGAGTGGATCTGGTAAGTGAATGGGAATCAAATACAATTATAATAGCCCATTTCTCTTCCCTAAATAAAGTTTGGTATGCTCATATTAACTCGTATGTCAGTAGTTGCTTAGTTCACATGAGTAAAAGTCAGTTTATAATAGCTAGGAATTTGACTAATTTTTTCATACTGGAGCTTTTCTTGGGAACCTACAGCAGTAAAGAATCCTAGTTGGGTTTCAGTCCCCGTTAAATGAGTAGAGTAGTGTAAGGTGAATTTACAGACTCTGTGCTTTGAAAGAAACAAGAAGTAAATATCAAGCCCCAAATGGTGTGTTAAAAACAGAGAAACCATTCTGCGGACAATCCCAGTCATTTTGTTAATTTGATAGCATATACTGCAATGACCATGAAATTTGAGTAAATCCAGTCGTGTTGTTTGATAAATTCATTAGTTGAAGTGCATTAGTGGTAGCTGTCCTGCAGTCCTGCAGTGCTCAAACACTATCATTCATCCTACCTGTTTGAGTTTTTTTTTTAAATAATTTTGTTATTCTGTTCTACCTTCTTACTGTACAATTATAAATTGTACAAGGTGCTTACTGGTGGCTGTCTAAAGGAAATTACGCTTAAGTGAGTGGCAGCATCACTGTAGTCATTGAAAGACTGAGGCTGGAGTAGCAGGCTGAGACTTCAGGTGTGAAGAGGCAAGGAAGTTCTTCCAGGAGGGCTGCTGAAGTCTGAGAGTTTCAGTCATGGCACTGCAATTTGCTCTCCCCCACCAATCTCAGTGGCTTTTCTCTTCCTGACTCACTGTCAGGTGGCCACAGTGCTGGAAGCCTCCTTGTAGGTGCTGGGATCTGAGAGTCGCTGCCTCTCCATCACCCCTGCTGAGGTGCACCTCTGCCTCATCCTTGCAGTAAGCACTTGTGAAGCTGCGAGAGAGATTGTGACATGTTTCATCCTCTCACAGGCATGACCATCTTTCCAAGTGATCTTTGCTTTGAGAGGCAGTTTATCAAATAATTGATACTGTACTTTGTTTTGCTTGTGTGTATTTTAATTTCTGGTGCATCCAATCTTGATTATTATAACCAGGCAGGTAAAACCCCTGGGTTCAATTGCGTATATAGCGATGTTGACTCCTCCTAAAATCTTGAAAAGTGTAAAAACTGTAGTGTGCACTCTATACCCTCCTAGGTTTTTCAGGACTTGTCTGGATGTGCGAGTAGTGTTGAAATGCTAAAGAATTTACTTCACCTATTGAGGGGCAGAATATAGCGTGCTATTCATACTGCCTTCCTTTTTGAGATAGAAAACCAGTTTTTGCGTTCCTTGTGTGGTATCATCTTGTCAAATCCTAGAATTAACTGATGTTGAAGATATTTCCATTTCTAAAGATTCCTACTGAAATGAGAAATTTGTAAGTATTGTAGGGAATAACACAGGTTTCACTGCAAGCTTGAGCCATTGTCATCTTCATAGTCTTAAGTAAATAACAGCACCATCCTGGAAACTTTTTGAAGAAGTCAATCTAATTTAAAAAATATTGTGGGTTTGCACCAGCTTTCTCAGTTTTCACTGTTTATGAAGGTAGCAACCTTTTCCCCAAATTTCATATGCCATGTTTGCAATGAAATGAGCATATTTCTGAAATAACACTACCATATGCAAAATAGATTTTTTTAATCTGATATTCAGATAAGTGTTGTTTATTTTAATAACCACAGTCGTGTAGGCACTGAAATATCAAACCTAGGCTGCAGTAATCATTCAACACCTTTTTTCCCCTCCCCAAATTGCATGCTGTGGTTCTTTCAAGTGCTTGTGGTAAATATTATTGTGACTGCAAAGTATTTAGGTTCTCTCCACATCTGTTGTTGCATCGACCTCATGTATTATCTGTACCCATTCTTCTTTTGGGGGGGTGGTGGTGGAATCAGTTCTCTAATTTCAGTAGAGCACCAGTGTGAAGTTGTGTATTTTCTTCTTATTGAAGTAAGGCTTAAATGCTGATAAGAGAAGTCTTTAAAATCCTGTTTTGGACTGAGTACTAGATTATATGCTTGAAAGGAAGTGAAAAGGTATCTTTTACTGATGACAACCAGGACAGATGGAATTCCCTTACTAGGCTAACCCAATTTTTCAGGTTGCTTTCAAAAAAGCACTGTACCTGCAACCGTTCGAAGATATTACTGACTGAATCCATGGAAAGGAAATTATTTGTATAAATGGCATAAAAATAAATTATTTAAAAAAATCTTACTCAATTTTTATGTATTTTTTCCTCTTCATTTGATTTCATTTACTGCTTAAACCTTCCTCATTGGAACTTAAGAACATCTTTAGATTTGAGTATTTTATTTAAATTTTAGACAGATGGTGAAGGGAAAAGAGCAAGGTTCTCTACATAAATTGCAGAATGAGATGGAGGAATTTGATAGTTCTGGTTTAATATCTGCATTGAAAACCTGTATGTTTTAATTTCCAGGCATTTAGAAGTTTCATTAGCTTACTTATCCAGTACTGATGCTTTCTTGTATTCATACAGTACTCAATGCTTGTATCTACTGGTTATTATGAACGCTTGGGTGACTCGCAACTCCTTCCTCTTTCTCACCTTCAGAGCAGGCTGGTAACTGTCAGCTTTTCCTTTGCAAGTTCCTGTTTCCAGTGAGGACACACCTAATTAAGATTTTTTGTGTGTGTTTGATTTATATAATCCCACATTTTGGAACATCGAAGTACAGTTAGCGTTGCACAAAATCCATTTTCTATTTTTTGAAGAGACACTGGTATTTCTTTCTGGAAAGGGCTGGGGACTGTTTGGACTCCTGTTTGGACTTCTACAGTGTGTCTGTCTTCTTCTGCATTGTTAGTGGGAGCCGAAAGAAATCTCTGTACTACAGACACTTAATCTCTTTGCCATCTTCTAAGGGTGGTAATATTTTTCCAAAAATCCTGAAAAACTGGTGTTTTTCTGGAAAGCTTGAAATGATTAAGCTCATTCCTGAAGCATCTTGGATAAGTGATAAAACTACACTATGGTATGTTTTCAGGGAAAATGCATTGTGGAAAAGTACATCTCTGTCTACACCTCTTTGGGTTGTCTTCTGACAATCCTGCATGGTGGTGGGTCTGCCTGATTTCTTCCATACCCTACTGTGTGATCCTTATCTTCAAGGTGTTCACACCAATGCCGGGCAATTGTGCTGCCAGACCCCCATCAGACGATTTCTACCATGTAACCTAGAAGGTGGGATCTTGAGCAGATTGATTTGATGGCCAAGAAAATTAGAAGCCTGATGGCCTGGGCCTGGGCGTGGATTTCACAAGAAAGTTCTTGTGTGTCTGTTCGTGGAGAGCTCATTTATCACCAATATTAGTAATTCCGTTTTGGAAAGGCCTTACGAGTGTTCACTGAAACACAGGCACTCTGCTCTCCTCCTTGTGAGTTTTCTGAGTTGGTGATTCCGGTGAAGGTTTGGTACCTTTGTCTCAGCATTTTCATTGAGAAAGGCAAAAGAGTGACTGACTACGGACTTGAGTAACTGACTGCTTTGCAATGGCCATGATACAGTTCTTGAGAGAGGAATATGCTTTTATGCAAAGTGCTCTTCTTGCCAGTAGACTGACAGAAACTATACATTGAAAATACATTTCTGGTTCATATGGTTTACATTTATCTGACCACAGATTTCAGTTCGGGAGGATAAAGAGACAGTTTGAGCTGATTTGTCTTTTAAGGGTATTGGGAATCTCTGCCTTGACATTTGCACGCTCAGCGCTGCTCAGAGGATCTTCCTCACCTTGAAACAGAGACTCTGTAAACATCCTCTCTTGCTCAGGGGGGTAGTAGTGTGTCTGTGTAAGTAAACCAAGAAAGGGTCCAAGAACATCTTTTCTCAATTGGGTTGCATCTCTGTATTAGACAAATGTGAACCTTCCTGTTCCAGGACAAGAATCAATAACCTCAAACCTAGGTACTCAACTCTTTTAAAACCTACCTGTTTAGATGATAGCGTGTTTAAACGGAAAAGCCAGCTCCTCCCAAAACTTCACACCCCAAGGACCAACAGGAAAGGGAAAGGGGATTGCTTACGCAGTTGTAAGCAAGAACTGTATTTCCACTCGCAGTTTAAGTAACTTGGCGGTTGAACTTGTTTATGAAAATAGAAAAGTGAAAAGGCCAGGACTGCTAGTAAAATCCCTTTCTCTCTATTGACCTTTTGAAAAAAGGTAGTAGGCACCGTTTTGTTTCAATTAAAAGACAGTCCTCTCATGCTGTGCCTTAATCCTTGTAAAGAGCTCTGACACAATCCTATGTGTGTGGGGCCCATAAGGTAAACTTACCTAGTACAATGAAGTAAGAGGGGGACAACACACTAAACAAAAAACCCAAGCACCCCAAACCTTCCTTTTTCATCATCTTTTGAGAGTTAGAAAAAATCAGAATTTATGTTTATTTAAATAGATAGCTCTGTGTCAGTAGCACACAGGCTGCTGGGCTTCCCCTACTATTGTTAACATAAAATACTTATCATCTGCATCTGTTTCATGTCCTGTAGGCTGAAAAAAAAAGGATTTGTATTAAAAAGAAATAAATAATAGTAATTAAAAAAAATTACACAGAGATGTTTCCACTAGTTCATCTTTGTGTATATAATGTGAGCACTTTTCAGTGCTGACATTTCCTTGCATGAATATTTTATGTGGGCATTGTACAGAGGCCAGCACTTGACTTTGCTTTCCTGTAGTTGGTACATTTTACCTGTTCTCTTCAAATTGTTACTATTTTTCCAAGATAGGAGGAAGAACTGTACTGTTGATGGGTGCTCCAGCAGTTGGCTTTCCTGTGAAACTACAAAGGGTTGTAAGAGCTCAGTGTAATCCATGTAGCTGCTTTGCTGTTCTCAGCCTCTGTATTTTTAGACTGTGGCTCTCTGTAAATTCCATCCAAGCAGTATCACTTGGAGGCAGGGCATAAAAAATCTCCTTACCAAATACATTTGTTGTTTTTTTCCCAAACTTCCATTTCCATCCATACAAGGACTTTTTTTATGGTCAGCAAAACACTGTGAATTCGTGCTAATGTATGTCGTGCCTTAGCGTTTCAAGATTTTAAGCTGTGGGGTATTTTTAGAGTGAAGAAGTGGACAAGAGCTTTGTCTCCTGTTCAAATAGAGAAGTTCAGCATACAGTTTAACTAGTTACAGATTTACCATTGGAAGAGGTAGGTAGGACTTAGCAGATCAATGCTATCATTCTCCAGAATATTTAGAAAAATTAATGGCAAAAAGGAGGAAATCTGACATTTCTGAGTAGTTGTGACAATTTAGATAAGGAAATTTAAACTTCAGAAATGTATAGAAAAATGCATGCTTGCTAGAGACAATATATACCCTAGAAGAAGTAGAAATAAATCTTTGAAGTGTAATTACAAGGCAGTCTTCTCCCATTTAATTGATATTTAAGCATTGGCTAACGTCGATCTTTGCCATTTAACTGACATTAACGACCTTGATTAACTTGGTTTTGAGCTTTTTATTTTATTACACTGGTTTGTTTGTTTTATGTTAATTTCACTTTAGTGCTTGTGTCCTTGTAAAATAGATTTTTTTTCTTTTCAAAAACAAACATCAAACATACAGAATATCTGTTTTGTTTTAATATTTAAACATTAACACACATCTTGGGCATAATTGTATATGCATTTTATAGCATGAAAAAGCAAACCATATTGATTGTAAATCCTAAACATCTGCACTGCAAACCAAAACCATACTTTTTTTGCGCACCTTGCTTTTTCTAAGTTTTTCTTCTCATCATACTTTAAATATTTCATTTTTATTAAGTAATTGCTGGCATTGCTTTTGGCTTACCCCACACCTTTTTTTTAATTTTTATTTTATTCCTTTAAACTGTTTATCTTTTCTCCCCATCTGTTCTCTGCATCAGTAACTTGTTTGGAATAAACAAACCTTAAAACACGCTTTTTGACCACAATCTGTTGCTGCTACAGTCACATAGGTGCAGCGAGCAGCATGCAGCAGCTCAGGGGTTCTGCTGGAGCAGTGGCCTCTCCAGCATCTATGTCCTCCCTGCTGCCGCATGCAGGCACACCAGGGAAGGGATGAGCTTGTGATGGGTTTGCAAATCTGTAGTTACTGTCCCTGGACACACAGTCACCATCCTGCACTGTTGCTGGAGCCCTCAACAGAGGAGGGCGAGAGATTTCAAGTGCGCAGCAACTTCTTCATGTGTCTGTGCTTTGCTTTCCAGAGCTGGGCACTTGAATTCAGTTAGGTGGCTTCTAATTGCCTTTGGAATAGGCAGAGAGATGTGCTTTCTGCCCTGAGTGCCATGTACCACCTGGATTGCATTAATGCCCATCAGCTGTTAATGACAGTGGCAGCTGTATTTTAGACACATTAGAGTACTGTTTGGCAAAAGAAGTGTGTCCCCCCCAGTCAGGATTCTAGTTCTTCTGTAAAGCAATCCATATGTTTACTTTTCCTGGTTTTAGCAACCTTTGAGATTGTCACAGTATTTTAATCAGCTGGTAAGTTGTTCACTTCAAGGGAAATGGCTGCACATAAAGCTTCTTCACATCAGCAGCAACATTATGCTGCCTCAGGACACCTGGATGTGGTGCTGATGGAAAGAAATACTCCAAAATTTGCCAAGCAGAACAACTAAACACAATCTCATTTGTTTTCTCTGTCCATTCATTGTCTTTATCCATCAGTAATTTCAACTGTGGTTGAATTTCTGCTTACATATTTGCATTTTGATTCCAACTTTCACCAACTGTTCTTCACTCGGGGTTTTGACGTGAGTGGGCTTGGGAAACCCCATATGATATGGTGATCATATGTATGGATTCTTGTATACAGATGTAGTTACAAGGCACACTGAACTTTGTGCTGCCACTGCTTATTTGTTGTACAGTTTTGGTTGTGATGGAACATCTGATGAAGTTGCCACACAACAGAGCAGCTTTAGAGCTGCCTGAAGAAATTTCATTCTCTGTCATTTCACTTCCGTTTCTCCTTGTGATCTTCCACAAGCTTAGTCTATGAAAATGACACAAAAAGCCTGTTTTGATCCATTTAGACACTCAAGCATGAGAACGTCGTGTTTGGACATGTTGAAATAGCTGTTGTAGCAGAAGAGTGATGGGAACCACAAACCACTGTAGGCAGGTAGATCATATAGGTCTCTTCATAGACTGATGGAGCTCGGTCTTTAAATTGGTTGCCTTACCTGCACCTGCTCTGCTCTGTTTGGATAGCTGCTCCAGTATTTGCCCAAACCCATCTCTTTTGTGTTTTTGTTGTTCTTGCTATATATTAGTCTTTGAAGTAGACTGTCTGCAGCCTTCACTGTGAGCTGTTGTCTGTCAACACTAATTAGGCTTCTATAACAAGTGGGAATTAGAGTGCATCTGGACTTTGAGCATTTTAGATGGTGCAACTGTCTTGGTCAACTCTGGATGTTTGATGTTTCAGTGAGTGAGAGCTACTGTATTTTTTTTTTTTGGTGCTCTGTTTTTATTCCATTGTGAAAGGGGTGTGTTCCTCCTCTGTTGAATTTGTTGGCCATATTTCTTAGTGCTGCTGTCAGACTTAACTAGGCCAGTGTACTACAAACATTACATGGTGGGAAATGCAGAGGTACAGATGTCTCCTGCACCTAATACTGCCCTCCTCTTCCTCCCTCAGATAAAAAAATCCCCACCAAACCTAAACCCTTCCATTTGAAGTTATTTCCTTGGTAGTATTCATAAATTCCTTCAATATCCTTTATGTTGTAGAATTTAAAAAGTGAATGATTGAAATCTACAGATGACGTATTTCTTCAGAAGTCACTTAGTCATGAGTGTTTAGTCACGTATCAGAAACTACACCTGTAAATGACACACATAATTTAGAAATATGTTTATAAAACGTAGGGTTCAGGCTTAACTGATGAAGTCCCCCAAGTGTAAGTGTGGGACTTCCTAGTCACTGTTTACCTTCTTTAACTGGTCTTGATCAGTTCTAGGGGGCGTTTTAAGTAATTGGGATTTCAAAACAAATTCCCTCACTGAATAACAAAGAACAAGAGCATCTTGAGAGCGCCTGTATCTTTGTGTTTCCTGATACAGAAGTGACCATGTTGCAGCAATGAAATAATGCAAAGTTTTGGGAGAATACCACCGTTCAGCTTTTTTGGTTGGTTGGTTGGTTGTTTTTGTGATGAACACAATTTTTGTGTTGAAAACAATTCTTGAAAGACTGTTTCTTTTATAAAAATACACTATTTTCAACTGCTATTTACTTATGCTTTAGATGCCTGTGTTTTTATTTATTTAATTGTTGCTTTTGATTTTGAGCATACTATAAAGAATTTTGCTGTTTCAGGTCTAAGATTTAGATAGACAATAAATTCTTTACTTCTTTATCTTGATTTTATGCCTACTGGAAACTCTTAGTGAAAAACAGGTTTTATTTTTCAGGAGATACTTGCTAAGTTTTGTGTATACATTTTAATGTAATTTGCTGAAGCAATATCGATTTGTCTTTAGAAGTAGGTACTAGCCACTTTTGCTTATGGAGTTGGACACTGCCTAACTAGATTTGTAGTCTTGGTTTCCATATATTGAAGACAGTTATTTAATTTAATTTTTGGAAAATGCATCATAAAAACGTTGTCCTCAACATGTACTTATATTAGAATACCCAAATCACTGTGTTTAAATGTAAATAAAATAGCCAATTTTGAACTGTATTTATAATCTCTTCTAGACATCTTGACTCAGTGAAAGTTCAAACAAGTTTCATTGCAGTACTTGTTATTAGCTCGCTTTTTTCTTAATGTTATATTTTGACTTTTACGCACTAAATATTTTTTCAAGTTAAGGAAGTTGTGAAATTAGTTTGAAGCTGCATTAGCTCGTTTGGGACTATATTTTTGGGATTAGTGGTGTAAATCAAGAATGCTGATGCAAAGATGTCTCGGTTGTTAAAAGGTTGATTTTGAGCTCTAATAGGAAATTACCTGTAAAATATAAATTAAAGTTGATACTCTCCATGGTGCACAAGTGTAACTTGTGCAAATAAAATTCTAGATACTTTCTTTGCTCAGAAATAGACAGGTTTTTGTTTTGCAAAATTCTCTCCTACAGTGAAACATAGGTTTATGTGACACCCCTTTCAAGAAGCAACAGACAGGGAAAATTGAGACTTTTACATGCCAGGCTGGTAAATGGTAGCATTTCTTTCTAAATATTGTTCACATTTGTGCTCACAGAAAAATAAGTGAATTGTAGACTTGTGAGATGTAATATGAGAGAAACTATGTGTATCAATATGTAATGTTTGGTACAAAGTCCTTTGCTGCCATTGACTCCGCTGAGCTTCTATCTGCCTGTGTAACGAGCTGTTAAGAGAGTTTCTTAAATAGAAGCAATGGGGTTTTCTTTTTTTATACTGCTGTTCCTAAGTGTAGTAGGTACTTCAGTGTGGTGGTCAAGAATAAAGTGTGTTTTTTCTGGCAGTAATTAGGTAGGTGTTTTCCCTTTTCTGACAATTTTCTATTTCTGTGATTTGAAAGATTTTTGATTGCTACAGTAAAAATTGTTGATGTTTTTGATTCTGCTGCAACCCTTTGACTGAGATAACATAACAAATACTTCTAGAGTAGGCGCAAGCTTCATGACTTAAAAGTCAAATGGACATTATCTACCTTGTCTGAAACATGGAAGTCTCAGTTTCCGCTGGATTGAGTTGGGTTATGCCTTTTTTCTGATATCTGTGCCTTATATATGGATAGATAACCCAGGAGAAACTCAATGAGTTTGAATTCATCTCTACAGTTTATAGTCTCTTCTGTCTTTTATGTATCTCTTACTACAGTACTGATGCACACAGTTTTAATGTCAGCAGGTAATTCAGTTGTGGAAACAAGCCTCATCTATTAGAAATCCTACCAACTGAAAATTTAAATCAAAATGAAGGATTCTACCACAAGCAGCTTCATTGCAGTGAACCAGCTCACTCTCCCAGAGCAGCTCACTTGGTGTTGCTTGACCTAAGCAGCATCCCAAAACGGGTGCCTATATTTTTAAATGTGTGTCTGCCCCTTCTGCGTGTTTTGTATCCACTTTCGTGTCAACGAGCGCGGGGTGAGCAGAAGGCCGGCGCGAGGGCCACGCGGGCTGCAGCAGGAGGCTTCTCCAGTGGGCTCCCATCTGTCGGGGCTGCGTGCTGATAAAGCTTGCGGCAGCTGGCTCGGCTCGCCGCTAATCCATTCATCCCGGCTGTGGATCAGGAGGTGGCCTGTCCCTTCCCGGAGGCCTGTGGACCTTGGAGAGTTGCCGTAGCCTCTGAGCAGTCCCCCTGGAGTTGGCAGCAAGTATAATGACAGAGCACACGCAACTTGAGCGAGGGGCATGTGTGGCGGCTGTAGGGCATTGTGCCGGGGACAAAGCCGGTCGCTCTTCTCCCACCTGACCTGTTATGCCTTCATCAACAACAGTGTGTTTGCAGTTGAAGTGCTAGCTCTGGGTGGAAGATCATTATTAATGTGTTACTTGGGGAGGAATTGCGAAGTCCTGGAATATTTTTGTGCGTATCGTGCAACTCATTGCGCACAGACTGCTGAGTGGAGTTAGCTGCTTGGAGCTCCAGATGGCACCGACGACTGTGAGAGACCACGACTGTATGTGATCTTTCCTACTGCTTTTTGGTGTAGGCGTATTATTGCTGTTACAAATAATTTATGAGGGTAGTGGTTATTTAAAACCATGTAGTAGGTTGCATTTCCCTCCCCTATCAAGGCTACATAGCTTGTTAACTCACCAAAGTAGTGAGATAATTCCTGCCCTAAAAATTTACAGCCTTTTGTGCACAAAATCTGTCATTGAGCCTGGAAGGACTGAGAGGAGGATTGCTGAGAATGGGAGACACAGCGGAAGACAAGAAGTTCAGAGAGAGAACAGGAATAGAAAGATGACAGGGGAGCGTACATGTGGCAGAGCAGCGTAAGAGCTGAAACGCTGTAAAACTGGCCAGCGAGTACGACCTTGTAGCTGAGGGATGGAATCTTCAAATCATCCATTAGGAATAGCAGTTCTTTCTTTTATTAAAGGAGACCTGAATATTTTGTGAAACACAGGATGGCCACGTGTCATGAAACAATAAAAAGGAAAGCTGTAGGAAGGAGTGATTAATCGGCCTGTCCCCTGTCACGGTTCCCCAGTCAATAGAAGCAGCACATCCAGCACAACCTCAGCTACAACTGCATCTGTAGATGTGTAGCATTTTATTTATTTGATGACTTCCCTTAAAAAAAAAAAAAGTTAAATCCCGGAAGTCAGAAAGTAATTAAACAGCTCAGAAGAAATTGGTTTTATCCCACAAAAGAAATGCCTGAGAATTTAAGAGAATCCTGATCTAATGATTGGCATCTGTTGCAGCAAACACCTCTGAGGCAGTCCAGAAGCAAAATGGACACACTGCTGCTGCTTGATTTGATTCCCCGATCAATGGCTGACATGACCTTCAGTGCATATGACATACTAAAAGATGCAGGACACAGCAATATGAACTGACATCGAGGATGCAGCGTAAAGAAAACAAAACAAAAACTGCTCAGAGCTCTGTCACAAGCTTTTTACACCAAAGTTTTGTGGCAGGAAGTTGCAGAGGCTACACAAAAAGCTATATGATATTCAAAACTGTCTGTATCTGAGCTGAGAGGTGGCTCATCTTCACAGATGAACTGCTTTAAAAGCATATTTAAAGGAATACATATACAATAACAGAGAATAAGTGGATTTTGCTCTCCTTTTTTATGATGAGACCCCTCTTCAGAGGCATACTTTAAATGAATCATTGTGTTGAAATCCTCAGAAAGGAAGACTCAATTGTACAGAAAGCATAAATAGTGCATGCAATGTAAAATGTCGTAGCAAAAGCTTCATTAGGAAAATCACATTCACAACTTGATAGACTGGGTTCCATGGTTTTGTAGCTTTGCAATGAGCCCAGCTCTAGTTTGCTTCAATCAGGAAAATCTATCTCAAGTAGCTACATTGCAATCCAGACTTACGTGAACAGTTAAACTCTCAATACCTTAAATACACTGTGGAAGCATGGATAGATGAAATGGAACGTTAGATAAAATTGGACTTGGCATAGTAAATCTGTATAGATTTTTTAGGCCTGTGCTATTTCTGTGTGACGCTGTTCTGTTTTGACTCTAATTTTAGTTTGGAGAACTTGTTTGATTTCCTTTTTCACATCCATATGTGCTCATATGGTGAATTTATAGTCTTTTTACTAGGTTTTCATTATGTTAACTCTAATTATTATAGCACTGTGGAAGCAGTGCCATAGTTCATACTGAGATATAAGTTTAATCAGTAGAAGTGAGTTTTTTGTTAAACATTCCAATATCAGGACTTAGGATTTTAAAATTGTAATATTTTTGGAGGTATGTAAATAGATGCAAGAAGAAGGCATGGTAAAATCAGTTGATAAGAGAAGTTTTTTCTGGATTAATCCAGTAATTCAGAATTTCCAGAAACTTACTGAAAGTCAAGCCTGCATAGCCTCCAGAGGCTGAAATACACTATTTAAGTAATAAAAAAGTTGAAAACCCACTGAAAATAGCTTCCTAAAAGGATGTATTATCTTATTCCCTTTTAATAACTTGATAGCTCCCAGTACATCTTTTCATACGTGTGCACAAGGTCTTTTCTGTTGGGGGCTTGTCCATGTGCCTTATTTGTCATTATCTTCTGTTGTTACAGTGAGACTGAAATGGGAGCAGCAGCTCTGACAGTGGCTTTTACTTGGGTATCAATGCCAAGGATTAAATTTAAAGCGCTCCGTGTTCTGCAGAGAGTCTGCTATGAGAAGTGGAGGATTTATACAAATACAGCTTGATAGTTATGTGTTTTTCTAAAAATACTGGCTGCCTTCTCCTTACCTCAGTTATCTTCCTGGCTCAGTGGTATTCCTTTTCCCAAGGCATCAGTCTTCGGTGTGAAGCACTGTGTCCAAGACTAACAGATCTCTCTTGGAGAGATGACAGAAGATGAGAAGCAGCTCTCCCAGGAGCACACAGAAGTTACTGGAGGTGGGCTTAGCACTGGGAGGGGATGGACAATGGGAAGCCACAGAAGGAAAAGGGTTGAGGAAGAAGGCTTTTGGGGTGGATGAGAGAGGATGGTTTGTTTGAGCTTTGATGAAGCCCAAAGGGCTTTCTGGGGGTTTGAGTTGAGATTCATCAGCAGAAGTTTGTTTCAAAAAAGTGGAGGGTGAAAATAAAGATGAGAACATGGAAAAGCATGGTAAAACATGCTCACTAATCCTGCTGATGAAGGAGAGATGGAAGTTGAGGTATTAGTTGCTGAAGTTGTCAAGTAATTTTGTTTCCCACATGGTGGAGGAATAAATTGTATGTCTGTTGTTGAGGACTTACGTACGATAGCTTCCTAATATTGGGTAATTCTTTGTCACCATCCCTGGCCTTTCAGATGTTTCTGCAAACCCTCTCCCTGTTGTGCTACCACCAGCGCTTGCATCCCAGAGCTTTCACTGAATTTTCTGTGACCTGCCATCAGCTGGCCACATGGCCTGGCAGCGGTCATCGCTGAGTGCTGCCTGCCCCAGGATTCTCACCAAATGGAGCACGATGAAAACTGATTTCAGTAAGAAAATAACGACATGTTTGCAGTTTCCATCCAGGCAGAAGGCAGCGTTTGTCACATACTTTATAGCGGCATTTTGATGTTCCCGTGTTTGTATGTGTCATTTTTACAGTTAAACTCTGGGATATACTACATATGAGTGTTCATGTTTAGTGCACTTCTGAGCCATGACAGCACTCTCTTTTGTGGCCTTACAGTTGCTCCTTCCTCAGCAGTGTATGAAAAAAAAACTTTATCATCAGCTTTTCTTTTGCAGTAAAGAAGTAGGTGCAGGGAAATAAAACATAATTGCATCATTTGGTGGGCAGGCTTTGACCAGAGCTTAAAGGCTTAAAAGACTAGAAAAGCCAACCTGTTGCTGTGTTTGTTTTTTAATTAAAAGCTTGTGAATGGAAGACATATCCTATCCTACTGCATAATTAACAAAATGTGTTTAGCCTGAAATATAGTAGACAACATAAATGGATGAACAGAAGCAGAAACGGCAAGGCTTGCAAGGAAGTCACCCAGGACTCACGATGTTCATTGATATTTAAAAGGAAACTGATACAGTAGAAATAGATCAGTTTTTAGCCTGAGGCTGAAAGACAGATCTTTTCACCATTCACAACTTTTTAAGAGGATCCATTTGTGACTGCAGCATGCCTCTGAGGAAGGACAGACAGAGTGAAGTTGTATGTATTGCTTCAATGTTTCTTGAAAAAAAAAATAATTTTTGTCTGTAGACATATAGGCAGCCATATTCTGTACTGGAACAAATATTTGTCATTCAGGTTTTATGTTCCTAGGTTTGCTTAAAATATCTTCTTAACTTGTCTTTCCTTATGCCTTTTTCTCTGCCACCTTCTTACCCTTCTACCTCCCTTCCCACCCCTAATAAAAAGGGAGAAATAAGAGAGAAGAGGAGAAAGAAACCAAGGAAACATAGTTAATTGGCTACTACTTGTGTATACACTCTGAAATAAACATGGCAAGGTCAGCTACACACCAGAGGCACACTTCTTGATGATGGAATAGCTGTACATGTGGGACAGAGGATGAACCTTTATGCTATAATCACGGATCACACAAGATCTGTTACTTGGTTCTGCACATAGCACATCGTGCTCTTTCTCTCCCAACAGGGACTTTCTTGCATTTGGTTCCCTGACTATAAGGTCAAGCCATTACTTAGGAACTTTTTCTGACTTCCAGCTAAAGCATAGTTATTATTGGTAGTTTTTACCCATTTCTGCTTATGCCAGATTGACCTTTCTCTTATTTAGCTGTCTTTCCTGTCATGTTTATCTTCTGACCATTTTAATTTGTACAGTTTATTTTTTCATAAGTATGCTTCATCTGTAACTAGTGATAGACATAAAATACAGCAGTCTTAATTCTTCTCCAGATTAGGTGTAGCTGTCTGTGTAGAAATAGTTTTGGAAACCATTCATAATGCAACATCCAGTGTTTCAGAATTGGTCAACTTCTGACATCCTTTCTGCTGTCCTTGAGTATTATGTTATCTATAGCATCTGATTCCCAAACCTTTAAAATTTATTATACCTTGGGAAGTGATGTAGATTAAATATGAATAAATACATCCTTATATATATTCTTCGTTCTTCCCCTGTGGTGATACCGTGTAGTAAGTATGCACCGATTTTATCACTGGAGACCAAGTTTTTTGAGGAACACATGCAATACCAGGCTCAGGGTCCAGCACACCATTATCATTCTCTATGGATTGTCTCCCAAACCCTTTTTTTTAACCTGTTTGAGAATTTAAAAGTTACTTCCATAACTGATAAATTACCTTGCTGATGCTAGGTTGTCCTGCAGATAATTCTCATACACTGCAAAGTGTGTGAGATACTTAAACCAGGTAGTTCATGGAACTGAACAGAAATAGCAGATTTAAATTTGTTTTGTATTTATAAAAAATAAGCACCATAAGTTGCAAGTTTAAGTCCAGGATAGTGACCCTGGCTGCTCCAGTTCATAGTTTTTGAGGTAAAAGACTGGTTCATGCCTTTTGATCTTGAAGTTTCTGGTTTCATACAGCTGTGAGAACATCCCACAGATGCTTTCTTTGTCTTGGGGCAAGCAAAACCATTTCTAATTCCAAATTGTCTCCTTGTCTACTACAGTGAGCACCTTAACAAAGATGTTCCTACCTCAGGGGAATTTACTATCTTCTTTACTTTATTGAACAACTGCTTGATCAAAGAATCTTACAGCCTTTCCATAGCAGCATTTTATGCATTAAGAGCTGGAGGTGTAATGATAAATGCCAAAAAGCAACAGGTTGGGTCCATCCAGGCCTCTAATATCATTGCAGAGAATCTGGATTCAGTAGCTCAAAGGTCTTTGTACAGCAGCATAGGTTTTAGACCATGTGTTGTTTGTCATGTTGTCCTGACTATTTTCAATCAATATGATTCTGAGCAGCCCTTCTAAACCATGTAGCTTTATAAACAGACATGAAACCTAAAATCCTGCATTTAGAGTACTCCTTGATTTGTGAGCAATGGTTGGTTCCTTTAGTATGGGCAACCGGTTCACATCCCAGCAGCAAAGTATGTTCTTCTGGGCTGGACAGCCCCGACATTAGAAGCCTCTCTTCTCTGTTTTGTTGTGACAGATACTTGATTTTTAACAAGAGAGCACATTTAGGCTGTGAGCACATATAGGGCTGAGAGAGCAGATGACAAGACCACATGAAAGGGACAGGCATTTCCAGCTTATTTTAAAAGGTAAATTGTTTGTGTGCTGATGGATAAACCCACCTTCAGTTTAGCTCTTTCAGTTCTCTTCGGCCTGACCTTCAATCCACAAGAATATTTTCTTCTTTCACTTTACTGCGAAGATAATGTCCCTTTTGCAAGCACCTTTTCTGGGAAGGTGAAAGAAATCCATGCCTTATTGCTGATGTTTCCAAGAAAGACTGGACAGGATGCTCCTGTACCCCATCTGGAGTTTTACTGCAAGGTGGCTTTTTAATTCCTCTTAAACTCAGCTGTGGGTTTAAAAATTTGTGGTTTTAGCCAAGGCACCTGCTTGTGCCAAAGCCCCTCTTTGCATCCTCAATGCTACCACGTTTGTTCTTGGACCTCTGTCAGGTTTGTGACTGTGAATGAGGCTTGTTCCTGGACCTCTCTGCATTTGCCCTTCATGAATGTAAACCCCCAGGTTTGAAAACAGACATTACTTATTGGTAACTGATGTTCTCTGCAACAAGCAGCACACATGAACATTTATGGAGTGCATTCCTCTTCCCGTTCCTGCACTCTGCCCCCTGAAAGTCCTTTAGACACTCCTGTCTTTGGGATACTGCAGTTGAATTACAAACTGGCATGGTACTGAGCACGCTCTGGCTTACACCCACAGGAGAGAAAGTGTGTGGGAGGACCACAGTGGTGTGCCAGACAGGTACTGGTAACAAGGCATCTGTTCCTGAGTGACGGGGTGTTTCTGTACCTGTCGTGGGAGTGTACCTGTAACCGAAGTGGCAATATATAACTTTTCCTCTTGAAATCTCTTCCTTCTTTGTCTCCCATTATCTTCAGTGAAGTTTTTCTGCACTCAGATTTTAAGTTCAGGCAAATCTGTCATCAGTTGTTAAAATGCTCAGTTGATTTTGAAACAACGTTCTCTCCTGTTCAGAAACACACCATCCCATTTACTGTAACATGCCTAGCCATGTTTTTAAGCTTCGCTCATGTTCTTTTAAATTAAAATGTCACACTTCCTTTTCTAGCTAACTTGCGAAACTGGTCAAACTAGACTGACACAGGAGCATAATATTACACTCACTACTTCTTTAGCTTTGTAGACTAAATGCAACCCTGACAATGCTCATGTATGGCTCGGGGTAGATTAAAGCATGTGCTTTCTTGTAGGATAAATGATGTGGAAATGTAACTCACCTTGATGTGTCCTCTCTGTCTTTTTCTTTCTCTTTTTTCTTCCCTCTCTCTCTTCTTTCTTCCGCTGCCCCTCATCTCTTTCAAAAGTAGTGGAGACAAGTTCAAAGAGATGAGACTCTTTTCCACCATGTGGAGTGAATGAAGAGTGATAACTGGGGGAATGAAGAGAGAAAAACACAGCTCAAGTATTGATGTTTAGATGGCAGCTTTCTCTTCTTTTCTCTTCTCTGGTTTTTTTAGCCTGTGAAAGATGGGTGGAGATAGACCATTTCAGGAAAAAAACAAATTCTGGTATGGGTCACTGGAGGCCCAGCGTACTCTAGAGTAGTTTGGGATCTTCAGATTTGTTGCATTCTTACTAAGGGTATTTACACAGTTTTCCTTTCTGACTGCTTAACCCAGGAAGGTGAAGGTCAGATAAGCAATTATCATCTGCAGCTCTCTCATTTTCAATTTATATGATAGAGCAATTCCTGGATTTCAAAAAGTGATACAAATCCATTCTCAACAATATATACTTAATTTTTGTGTTATCTATTGCTTTCACTCTCTCCAAGATATTTAACGGATCCTTATGTTCCCCTTTGTCCTCTCCCATCCAGCAGTACATATGTTACGTGCACATTTGTGCAACACAGCATTATTTGTGTAATACGCTACTAATATGCATTAGTGATGCAATGATAAAATGAGCTAAGATGGCCCTTTTAATTACAAATATCCTTTGTAAACTTAAGTATTTAGGAATGTCAAAAAATGCTTATAAGTATAGAGATTAATGTTTATAATAATAGAAAAAATGGTGGAAGAGAAGGAAGTAATGTGCAGTGCTAAGGACAGACTCCAGAACAAGTTTTTGAGTAGAACAGTAACTTCTCACATGAGGTGATCAAAATGGCGATGGCAGTGACACAACTTATTTCTAATTGCCCAGTGCACAGACTGAAGAATAACCATGAAAAATACTTGCTAGATTATGAAGCCTACTGTGGATATATTCCTCTTGTCAATTTAAAAAAAAAAAAAAAAAAAAAAAGGTAGATTTCTGCCAAATGCCAGACTGCTTAAAAAGCATAGTTAACCAAAAAGGATGAGCAGATAGAAAGTGTCTTGAATGGCAAAGAAGGTATCTTTTTATATTTAAAGTACATGCAAAAAATACTCTGTCCCCCTTTTCCCCCTATTTTCACTTCAGAGTAATAGTAAATAAAAATTTAAACCTTTCAATCCTGTGTTTTAGTTTATTAAAATTTATAAGAGTCAAATAGTATTTCTTGCTGTTTGTTTCGTGTTCCCAGGGCTGGCTTGTTTATCCCCAGGAAGAGGTGGGAGTGTCTCTTGGGATGCTAGCCTCAGTCTGAGTCTGGGAACAAATTCATCTAACACAGCACTCTTAAATTAAAAGAAGAGTTACTGGTTGGTGGTTATGGAAATCTGTTTAGGTAAAGATATACCACAGAATCTAAATTTAATTTGGAAATTATTAGGGGAAGGCGTGATAGCACTAATATTCAGGGTGTCTGACATTTCCTACTGTAAAAGCCTGCCTTAAATTTTGCTTACAGATAGTTTTAAAAAAATGTTGAAAATACCACAAAAACAGCTCAGCTTTTTTTTAAAAAATGGGTTTAAAGAAAGAAAAGCAAAAAAACACTGTACCATAACCTCTTCTCTTTAAACAGACCTTGCAGTCCCGTTGTTTTTAGCAGAAACTTAAAAATTAACTGCTGCTGCACTTGGTATGCAGGGTAGGTCACTTACCATTGCCATAAATCTGACAATGTTACCACACTTGGCAGATCTGAGTTCGTAATGCCGCCTGCTCGGTCCAGGGGCCTAAAAGGGTTCAAAGAGCCTTCCAGCACTGTGGTCTCATCTGTGCTTGCAGCAGCCCTGGGCCTTGCCTGGCAGTGGAGACAGCAGGCTGAGAAGGCTGAGGTGAGGTGTAAGACCTGAGCTGAGGATGCGGCACAGAGGGATCCTTAGAGGGATCAACAGCAGGAAGGGAGCAGAACACAATATGGGGGTGAGAGGAGAGGATGACAGGCTGGAGGAAAGGACAGAACTAGGAGGAAGACATCGAGGTCTATTGAGGAGCCATGGTGAGGCTGGAGCTGCACTGTGGTAGGGCAGGAGTGAGTAGGAGATCAGCTTGGAGGTGATGTGGGTGCTAGGGAAGGCAGCAAAGGCTGGACACAGAGAAAGAGGATGGGGAACACTGTTTGAGGGCAGGGGGAGTACAGGGCCTTGGTCCCCAGGGATGGGACTGCGGGGAAAGCAGCTGGGAGCTGAGAGAGAAAATGTCCAGAGGAAAGGAGAGTGAAGCCTCTAGATCTGCTCTGAGATTCAGACCAAGAGGTTCACATGGGAAAGGTAGAGGACTAGGACATGAACAAATGGGAGGTGACAGGGAAAGAAGACCACATCTGAGTTGACATCAGCAACCTCAATTTTCACATCTTAACTTTCAATCCTATTTCTGTGACCTAATATAATGTTTTAACAGACAGGGCTCTGTGCGTAGGGGTGTAAAAATAACTGACCTTGGAAGAACGTAGAATATCCTTACTGTATGAGCGGTTGTAAAAACAGCCTGAATTTCACAGAGTACATACTTCATCCATGACCTCCAGTGCTCATATTCTAAAAATCATGACACATCTTGAGGTTTGTGTATTTTTTCTTTTGAGAGGGAAGGCTTCATTGAAATAAGCTGACTGCAGTCTGAAGCAAATATACATGAAATTTTTCCTCACGAGAACCACACATCATTTTTATATTGCAAAACTTCAGTTTTGGTTGGCTGTTTCTGTGAAGGGGCTTGTAAACTGACATAGAGGCTTAAGTTAAAACAAATGAGGTTACCAAAAGACTTTCTGAAGGTGGCAAAGCTGGGTGTTCAACATAATTATTAGACCTACTGGTACTGTTTTCAAAGCTAACTATGAATCTCACTTGATACCAGATTTCAATATGACTTTTGCACATAAAGAAATCTTTTATAAAAGAGGTAGGATTTCATGCAAGCTTTTTTCCCTTCCTTCCAAATGTTAATATAGCTCACTTCTTAATAAAAATTTTAAATATCTTAAATATTCCACTGATAGGCTGTTATTCACAGTGGGATCTGAACTAATCTGTGCTCCAGAAAACTCACTGAAGTAAATACTTCTGTCGGGAATGAATGTGGGCTCAGGGGTTAACTGCTGTCTCTGTTAACACCTGTTATATAGAGCAAAAGCAGAAAACTTGATCACTTCTGACTACAGCCTTTTATAAAGGAAGAAACTCTCTGCCTTTTTACAGATTTTTAAAAATTATTATTTTAACCTTTAAAGTACCTGACTTTAAAGGTGATATCCAAATGTCTCTCTGTGGAGACTTAAAACAGCCTTTGTAGAATTATTTTGAGCTGTGCTAATAACAATGGTTTCTGGCAATTGCAAAATGAGATCTAACCAATTTTAGTAAAATGCTGGCACTAAACCCACCGAGCTTGCTTTTGAAATGGTGGTTCAGTTTGAACTGAGTTAAAGTGACGTTTTAAGAAGAAGTTTTGCACCTTGCTATATATGACAGATAGGTGCTAGAGGAGGTAATGATCTGTCTTCACGTTTTATGCCTTCTTTTATCAGTCTGAGGCTTTTCACTGAGTCAGACCTATTGATTAGCATTAGTTTACTTCGCAGGAAGCCTGCTTTGCATGGAAGTGTCATGGACTTAGGATAGTAACTGCATGTTAAGCAAGAGCTTGAACTCTGTCTAATGCTGCCAGGTAAAATTTAGTGTTTAGCAAGGATAATAGCTTTGTAGCCCCCCAAAATGTTAAATGAGGTCGATTTTGTCTCCTATGAAGAGATATTGGGAGAGAAAATAATGGGATCATAGGAAGATATCCTGCGCTTTGCTTTGTTTTATGGAGTGTAAGTTTATGGAGTTAGAGTTGAGTGGAACTCCAGAAAGTTTGGGGGAAAACCTCTGCTTCACGGTAACTGTTGCATCTGTATGCAAAAAAATGATAATGGCAGACTGGGAGGAGAAAGAAGATCTACATCATTACTATTTATGAAATTAACTTACCTCTTAAAAAAAATTAAAAAAAATATAAAAGAACACACGGAAGCAACTTGGGGAATTTGGTTGAATGCAGTGTTTTAATATAAAATACTAGGGGGCTTGTTTCGTTTTTCCTATTTTGCTCGCAGGGTTCCAGGTGCAACACTCTACATATATATGGACACCATATATAAAGGCTTAAAAATAACACTGCTCAGTAATTATGCTAACTGCATTGATGGAGGCTAGGAGCAAGCTAATAACCTTAAAGAAGAAGAATATAGTCTGGATACACTGAACAGGACTTTTACCAATTCATTATTTTAGATTCATTTTAACTTTTTTCAGAGTGTATGTAGTGAAAATCTAGAATTTCTAGCTTCTTTTTCCAGACAGGTTTTTGCACTTCACCAGGCCATGATAAATATTAATAGACTGGGTCAATGCAAAATACCTACTTTCTGCACTACTTGTAAATAAGAAACCTAACAGTTTTCTAATGTTTTAGGGTGTTTTTCATGTTAAAAACATGCAACATATTTTCTTAAATTGGTTATTGTAGGATATTTACTTAAGATACACTGTAGGTGATATCGATTCCTTAAGAATGGAAACGGTTTAAGCCATTTCCAAGAACAATACTGTATGCTACACAAATGTGCACTAATTGCTTTACAAAAAAAAAAGTTTGCTTCTGTTTAACACCTCATTTTAAACAGTAAAGGATATAGTGTTTCTTAGCTCAAAGATAACATCATCTGAGAAAGGTGGCCACTAATTTCAAAGAGAAGATGTGATCAAAATAGGAGAGAAACAGGGAGGGGGAGAGCATCTCATGATGATTCTCCAAAGAAGATGCTTCCCATTTTGTGTATCTGTAGAGAAAACTGAACTGCAAATGTTGAAATTTCCTAACAGTTTTAAAGTAGACTAATGTGTGGCATGCCTTGGCAAGCTGTATCTTGCCAATTTTTCTTCATTCCCTCAAGCATATGCCTTGCTTGCATAACCAGTTTTTTAGCCACATGGATTCAGTGTTCCACACTGTACGGAGGCTGTGCAAATTCATCGCTAATACTAAAAGAACATTCATGTTAACTTGTTTTGAATAGCAAATTCAATATAAAAAAAATGCTGGGTATTTAAAAAATAAAGTGATCTGGTGAGCAGTGTGGATATGCCACTGCATGTGTCACCCCTCTCTGCATTCATCAGCTTTGCACTCTCACAAAGAGAGATCTTCCCATTGTGATGAAACTACCTCCACCTCTCAAGCTACCCCTAAATGGTCTGTAGCTTGGCCAGACTACTGAAGGCCATATGGCCCTATAACATTTTGTTAATGCTCTTTCAAATCTCAGTAAAAGCCTTTCTTTCCAGCAATGCTAGTATCTTGCCTGAATAAAATTAAATTTTAGTTCCTTGAAAGAAAATGTTATCAGCCTTCCTAGCAGCTGTGAGAATTGTGCTATGCTGATTAGATGTGACACATAGAAGAAAAACTGCTCTAGCAAGTGGTATTTGTGATTCAGTAAGTGACTCTGTTCTCTCTAAACCCATACTGAATTAATGCCCCTGCAGTGTATCAGGGGACACTACAGCTTTTGCTGGCCCTGTCATTCAGATGAGATGTAAAGCCAAAGTCCTGGCCACTTGTAGTCATGATGGGTTCAGTAGTAAACTAGAACAGAAGATAGGAGGATGCCTCAGCATCCAGGTTTGATTTATTGATGAATAAATGTAATGGAAAATACACCATGGCAGGTAGGTATGGTTCTCTCTCTCCATTCTACGTGTTGTACACAGTTACTCTGTGCTGTGAGACTCCAGGAGGGGAGTCCCACAATAGCACACGTGGCAGTAGCGATGCATCGCGCTGCTCCCAAGCAGTGTGTTGATACACAGGCTACACAGCGTGCCTGAGAAGGGAACTGGGAGTTTTTGCACTGAAGGGAGAGGATGAACCGTTTCCTTTGGGGTTGGACAGCAGTTGTTGTTGTTATGAAGTCGAGGAGGAAGGTTTTCTGCTCTTAAACAGAGAGGTCTACATGCAGCAACTAATTTCTTCCTATAACATTACATTTCACTGAAGTTCTTGGTATCTTAATTTCTTCATCTGTAGAAAACCTGCATTGGCATTCAGTGTTAGGTTTTTAGCATTTATGTAACTGGGGGTTTTAATTAATAGATAAGTATTTACAGAAATAAGAACTGTTCTGAAAATCCTTTCTCGCATACTTACTTTAAATTTTATAATAGATTTTGCACAACCTTAAAAATCTCCAGACAATTCTATGGAGTGCCACAAAACTGGGTTTTGGTTTTGTTGGTGGTTTGGTTTTTTGGTTTTGTTTTGGGGTTTTTTTAGCTGGAAAATGTGAAATGTGAGAATGTCACTAGTTTTAAGATATTCAGAAATTGTGTACTGAAGTACAGTTGGTAGTATTTGCAGAATGGCAAGAGAGAGCTGAATTATGTATTTTGTAGGAAGCTATTAATCTTCCTTGGGAATACCATATGCAAACAGGAATACTTTAAAAATTAAGCAAAATGTACATACCGTGTAGTCAAGAGGGGGAGGGCTAGTACGAGTTCAAAATGTGTATAATAGCAAAAAGATTCTTACAGAAGATTATAGTCTCACATATTACATTTGACTATCACAAAGATTAAAGCTTATTTTGTTACATTTAATACAGAACATATGTGACTTACAGTAAGTAAAAGTCTGTGAAAGTCTCTTTAGAAATGCAGTTTAGTCATGTCTCAAAGAATTCATCAGGCTTGTATTTGAATTTCCAAGGATATTACTCCTTTCTCTCCCACAATTTGATCCCACTGGACTTTTTCTGCCAGTGGAGGATGAGTGGACTCTTTATCCTAAACCCACCATTGTTTTTTTTTTTGAGCTAGGCTTAAATCTGGCAAACAATAGAAAAGGCACTTGCTGAGCTGGAAATTTTTTTTCCTTTTTTTTTTTCCCTTTTAAATGTATTGTTGCAGAGACGTAACTGTAGTTAGAAATGAAGACTTGAACATTAAAACAGAGTGAGCCATGGTGAGTGAAGTGATCTCCCTGTGAGCTCTGAATCCATAGTCGTGGAGTTTTTTCAGAGGTATTTCTTACACAACTTCTAAAAGATGTTACAATAAATTTTTCACATTTTGTCAAATCTGACTATAAGGGAGGCATGGCATGGAAAGAGGGAACAAATGAAGGGGGAGGAGGAGGGAAGGGGGAGAGAAGGTGAATTACCCTTTCATGTGAACCAAACCAGACAGTTAAATGGCTCTACCCATGCTCAAATTATAGTTATTTGTGTTAATTAAAATCTAAAAAGAGAAAATAATCAAAGTACATCCTCTTGCTTCTTTCACCTGGGCACACACTTGCATACAAGGTTACTACCATGGCCACAGTATTGGTGGCTTCATGGTAAGTCACTGAATAAAAGTATGGTTGCTCTTCCCAGATCAATTCGACGTCCTAAATTGCTGTCTAATTCTGAACAATGTGCATGCAATACCCACCCTCTTGTTCATGAGAATTACCATGTATTTCAGATGCAGCCAAGCTTCCCATCAGGTTAGTTAAAGCAGCTTGTGCAAATTTATCTAAACCAAGCGTGTGTAGAAGCGTGTGCATGTGTGAAAATGAAAAATCTTTTCTCTGAGCAGCTAATCCTCAGTGGTGGGGGACTAAGCACGGTTTCTGTTGGTTTTTTTCAATGAAAAATAATCAGTGGTGTTTCCCTACAGGCCATTTTCCAAATGGTGGGGAAGAAAGGAAACATCATATTCCTTTCCCTACTGTCTCTTCTCTTCCAGTATTTTATTATTGCTGCTGCTGCTGTTGTTAACAAGTACAAATAACAATGTTACATTATTGGACTGCCTTGGCTTTTTAGGAAATCTGCAAATTATGAATAATCTCTGTTCTTGAGCATCAAAAAATAAACAGCAACAAAAAAAAAAAAAAAGGCAAGCCCCAAACAAGCAAACAAAACATTCAGCTCGTTTATCTGTTAATTGCTCTGGTTTTTTTCAGGGCCTGAGGAAGGCCCCAAGGCTAACATGCCACTTAGGAGCTAACTTTGTACTTGCAATATGTGTCTTACAACCCTGTCTTCCTATTCTCTTTTCATTTTCTTGCCTATTTCCTGACACAACACAGCTGTAAAGTTCACTTCTTTGGGGGCTGTTGTATGGGAGATACCAAGGTGAGAAATCTTTTCTGTTGGACTTGTTTCTTTAAAGTTACTGAAGTAGGTGGTAAAGCTTTCCAAAAACCAGTCTGATAGAGGACAAATAGGTTTGGGTTTTCTTCTGTAATTTTTGAACATGGAGGTTTTAGAAGCCAAGGCACAGCAAGACACTGATTTATGTTGGCTGCTTTGTGTAGAATAGACAGAACTGCCGTGTTGAACAGAACACTCTCCCGAGCCCTCATTCCAGCAAGCAACATGCATTTACAAGGACTGGTACCATGGAAGTCAGTCTGTAGCAGCTGCAGGTATGAGTGAAGCTATATATTAGTACCATTTAGCCCTGAAGGATTGATTTTATTATTGCTGTATGGCAAAATGTAGAATAGGATAGCTTTTCAGGCATAGAGATTGTCAGAAGTTTATCAGGGAAAGATATTTTGGGAAGAGTACTTAAAAAATTCAGAAGTAAGCAATTAGCTGCAAGTTTCCATTTGTTAGTTGCATATATTTACAGCTCAGATACTGTAGTTATAGTGTTAATTCCAAAGACAAACAGAGCTATCTGATAGCCTGTCATTTTGCACCAAAAATAAGGGGTTTATCCCTGTTTGTGGGAAGGTATTTTCTAACAGATGCTGGAAAGCGAGTGTGAATTAGCTGCAGTCTTTCCTTAACCTTTTCTCTCTTTGTTTTCTTCCTCTCCTTAATGGACTGTCTTACTAGGTGCTGTGTACTGGTCACTTAGGTGCACCAGCTCGGGAGTGGATGTGAAATGAAAACTGAGATGTTGATGACTTGAAGCAAACTGAATCGTTAGCAGAATCTTCTCTCCTCATTTTATTCTTCTAGATGCTTGTGTGAAAGTAGAGGAGGAAAAAAGTGAAATTTTTCTCAGACTTTTAATCGGTGGAACTCTGTAACTGTGCAAGTACCACTGGGAGGAGAGGGGGGAAGACGGTGTGTGTGCATGCGTGTGCATAAGCACACAGAACTAGAGAAATAAACCGGAAAATTCAGTATCATCACATCTCATGAAGTTGTATTCCAGTACTTTAAAACATACCAAAGCATAAAAGCAATGCCAGGTATGAAGAGATTTAATAACATTAATGTGTTGCATCTCACTTTGAAAATACCACTTATTTTAAACATAACAGCTTTCATGAATAATTGTGAAAATTAGTTTTCCTGTCTCTGTAACTTAAAGCTGACTGGATTAGATAATTTGGGGTCTTTTTGATTAGTTGGAAATATGCTTTTTCCTGTAGTATGCAAACAAAATCTAGCTTTGCACAGATTTACATTAAGGCAATAACATACAAACTCTGTAGAAAACATGGTGTTTAATTGCTGGTGTTTGTAAAATGTTGCAGATCTAGTGCAGCTGTTCTAATTTTTCATGCTGCAGAGGTGCAGTGTGGAGGTGCATTGTGTGCTGGGACATGCATACTTTGCAGGCTGCAGCTTGTTACTGTAGATGATGCTATCTCCGTTGCAGAACTCAGTGGATCTTATTTTGCTTGCTTGTGTTTTGAGATTTTTGCCTGGATGTTTTTTCAGTGAAGGTAACTTACACACTCTCATACTGAGAAACGCAACACAAGTTTTGTGAAAAGTGAGCATTTGTAAATCACATTAACTGAGTTCTATTGAGAAGAACTCTGTGTGTGTGTGTGTACATAAAGAAAGTCATTTTACCAAGAACCCAACATTTGCTGCCATTTGTGTTCTGATTGAGCTCAGAATTTGCACTGACACTTAGGTGGCAGCAAGGCTAGGGAACAAAATGCAGCCAGGCCAAATGGAGTTAATTTTCCTGTAACTGAGACTCAGAGCCTTGTATTTGTAAAGTTAGTGTCATGTAAATTACGCAACCTGTAGAACAGAGATGATTTTCCACTGAAAGGTAGTTTGTGAGATCCAAAGCCAAATTTTAAGTACATCTCCCTCACCTTTGTAGTCATCATCCTTCCCAGCCTAAAATACCCTCCAAATCGTGAAGTGCATTGAACTGTAGTTTCTTTTAAAGAAATGCATTAAGAAATTATTTTTATATACATGTACATAGACCCATACACAGATGCAGATGCTATGGAGGTGAGAAGACATCTGCATGGTAGCTCTGAGCTGTCATAGTTGAATTTGAATTAATGCCATTTCTGTGGTAAGTTGTCTAGTATGTTACTCCTGCTCTGAAGAGCTTTTCTTCATTACTAGCCCATGAAGTCTGGCTGCATAGCCCAAGTTATTTTTCCCCTTCAAAACAGGATTAGGTTAAAGTCATTTTCTTTATAGTCAGCAAGCCTCCTTAAGGACAAGCAACACAAGAAAGAGCCAGAGGAAGTTTTCTTTCCTTCCTATTTAATTTGACCTATCAAATTAAAAAGTTATTGCAGTTCCTCTTGATAACAAGTGTAACTGGGATGGAGGGAGTGAAGTTAAAAATAATATTTGTTAACTGTTTGTAACTTCTATACAGTGTCTCTCAGTGGATAGGACTGATATGCATATTTTTTTCCCTTTAAGCTTATGTGAAGATTATGTGACCTAACCTTTCAAACTGTGCTTTCCAAGACTGAAAGGCTGGCTCTTCCGTAAGCGGCTTCCTGGGCGTACAAAAAGTGTAGTCTTCACACCCTTCCCCCAAATTTTTGGCATGCGTTTTGGTCTCTGTTCACTTGTAACAGCAGCACCATAGTGTCAGGTTGCCAGTTTCGGTGTCGGCAATTGTTGTTCTGGCCCAGCTCAGTAACGCGAACAAGTAACAGGTGCGGGAACTGCGCTGCACCTGGAATCCTCGGATTCCCAGCTAACATCTGCACAGAAACAGGTCCCCTGCTCATAAAAGGTGTAATCTGTGTGTGTGTATGTGTGTGTGTGAACGATATTGAGTGCTTTAGGACTCCCATTCATATTCTTGCACTCTGGGATCTAATATGCACGTGCAGAAGTCCTGTCTTGGGGTGCCATTTCAAAAACACCGGTGAAGTCCAGTCCAACTTCTGTCTCTTTCAAAGCAAGCTAGCATGCTGAAAGTAAACAAAAAGAGGTAAGTTAAGCTGTAGGATACCTTTGCTGAAACATGTTACAGATGCCAAAAAAGTTCAAAAGGAAGACTGGATAAATTAGTAGAATGCTATTTAGTACAAAGATGTGTGACCTCTGGTTCAGCAAGTCTTGAATTACAAATCACTGAAGATTGGGAATAGATCTTCAATGAATGTATGTAGCCAAATAAACCACATTTTTCAGCTTGCTGGGTGGCTGAAATTCTGAGTGAACCCATATGCAAGCAAAGAAAGCCAGAAAATTTTATTTCCTCAGCAGTATCTGCAGAGGAACAAACAAACATGACCCTGTTTCAGGTTGCTCTGCCCAGTATTCTGGATTACTTGCTTGAGCTGAAAAGAAGTGGGCCTCTCTTAAGTTTTCTCAGGTTGCACTTGCTCTGCCTCTCTGCCTGGAAATCAAAAGTAGAGATTTTCTCAGTGCTAATTCACCCCAACCTCTGGAGATTGCTGAAGGATCTGTGCAATCTTTTCTCTGCCTGAAGGAGTAGGTCCTTCAGTGAGATGTCAGTATCAGGCTTACCTTCTGGATTACTTGCCTGTTCACAGCCAGTGTCCACCTACCATCTCTGTTATTTTTACAGAGAAGCCAGTACTTGTCTATATAATCTTGTCCAAAATGAGAGATCTGGGGCCTTTTGGTGGACTGTTAATTAAGTACTTTTAAGGACAAGGTAACTTCTAGGACACAAGGTTTCCCCCTGAGGCGATGTCAGAATTCCATTTGAGTCTCCACACCTTATCTGCTCCTGTTCTCCTCTAAGGGCTTGAGGCTTCCTTTTATATCTTACATGTTCCCTCATCAACACACACACACAAGAAAATCTGTCAGGAGGACTCCCTTGGCTTTCTGGGACTGATTAGAAACTCTTCATGCCTGGTGTTCTCAAGACGGAGAACTCAGGCGTTAAATGATGCTGGGAGGGTCAGTTAGGAAAGTGGAAGGCCTGGGATGATGCAGCCATGGTCCACCATAGCTGGGGCAATGCCAGCACATATTCTCTCACAAGTTTTTTTCAGCACGTTACCTAGAAGTTTTTTTCTGTGTTTACCAAGCTCTGCACCCTTTTGGAGCCTGGCTGATTGATAGTGGTTTTGGGAGAGCAGAGCTTAGATCTCCCATGGACTCTGGAATCCTTCTTTAGGAAAATGCTATTTTATGGGAATTACAATTTAAAGCTCACATGGGGAGGCATTTAAAGAGATGGAAAGGTTACTTACTCATAGACATTATGCCTCAAAAGTGTGATTTTGTCCTATATTTTCACAAACCATCATGTTTTTGAAAAAACCACTCTCTCCTTGGAGTCCCTTAGTAAAAAATTTTCTCAGGTTAGGACCTGGAGGGGAGGAGCACATGCCATTGATTTCATAGTTGTACACAGGGCACGTGGAGGGGAGGTCATTTGTCTCCCTCCCTGCAGATATTGCTGAGAAGATGAAATTCATAGGCCTTCTGTGCTTGTATATGGTTTCACTCACAGTTAGTATGTATATGTAGACAATATTTATACAAGAAAAGTTACCTGAAACTGTAAAACACAGTTAAAAACAATTATTGAAGAACTTTATGCTTGAACATTTTCAAATAAAAGTTGTGTTTACGAAAGGTTGTTGGGAACCTAACGAAGGTTGTTTCAATCGGATGGAATAAATTAGCTTTGTTACAGGTTTCTTGCTTCAGAAATTGGTCCCATTGTTCTATGGAGCATGTAGCACTCTGTTTATAAATCTCTTGATGCATGGTAGAAGATGAGAACTTCAGTAGGTTGTTGAATCACTAGGCTGGAACTTCTTTGGCTTTCCTCATATGGATTTGGATGCTTGGGTTTTTGTACGGTATTAAAACAATCCTGTTTTTTCAGTCCCCAGAGAAGACTCAACTTCCTTCAATGACCATGAATTCTCACTTTTGCCCACATCTACTTTAATAGGTTTCTTTTCAAAGAGACCTTGTTAGGGAGTCTGTGTAGTCTGCATAAGGATTTCCCATGCATATAGTGGATTGGTGTGATCAGCATGTAAATGGTTTCTAGTTTGAGGGTGTATCCTACCCCCATTTGAACAGCGGTGATGACACCAGTTCGAATTGGGGAGGAAAAGGGAAAAATCCAGGAGCAGAAGCAATTCATCTCAATGCTAGTCTTTTAAAGTGCCCAAGGTTGCATCTGCCTAACTGATCTACTGCTTGTACGCTGATCATTCATTACTAGAGAGTAGTACTTAGTAAATCATTCATTACTAAAAAGAGAGACATAAACTGAATTGTAAATAACCCATTTCTATATGGTTGTCACGTTTCTTCTTTACCCATAATTTTTTCAGAACCCATAATTTTTTCAGATGTAGCTTTTCAATGTTCTATATGGTACAACAAGTATCTTTGCTCTTTTTCCTTCAAGAATTGTTGCCCAGTTAGTTAGTTATTAGTTCCTCTGCTAGAAGCAGCACCATGCCTTTCAAACAGTATTCTTCTGCAACGGGTTGCATTTGGAGGACTGCATTAACTGGCTTAGTCTCCTGTTTCAATCTTGCTTTATTAAGTTGATGATATTGGGCCTGACATTCTGCTAATGACAATTTCATTTAGTGGTAAAAGGAAGGGAATGGAAGGCAGCACTCATCTAATCATGCAGGCATTCGTCTGGGTTCGCTCCTTTCACATGGTCTATATTTTCATATGTTTTTAGAGGCTTGGACCAGTATGTCAAATATTTATGCATATATACCTGAAAGAGATGTGAATAACTCCTAGGAGGCAGTACAGGATGTCTTAGAACTTTAAAAGCATTTTTCAGACCTTTGTTATTGTGTGTGTTAAATGTTGCTATTGGATCTTGGAAGATTTGGAAATAGAGATTTAGTTACCAGCAAGGGAATTTTCTTGCGTTTCTAGAGTTTTGGAAAGCTTATTTTCAAGGAATTGGGGATACTTTCTGTTTAACAGGCACTGAAACGTGTGGCATTTGTTTTTTATGCTTTGTATCTCGGAATGGTCTTGTTGGCAGTTCTAGAAGATCATGCATACAAAGTATTACTGTTTTCATTTGAAAAGGTTGTTAAGCCAATATAGTCTACATATTTGGTTTTTCCAAGTATAAACAGACCGTTTGCTTTCTGTACATGAGCTATAGTTGTGTGATTTTCCAATTGTTACTGTCCACATAGTACAAAACTGAAAAAAAATAACCTTTTTCTATCATATTTAAAGTCATATCTGCTGCTTAACAGGTCATATCATCTGAATTTACACTTGTCCATATTAAAGTACTGATAAAGTGCAGGTGTTCTTTTCCAAAAGACAGTGGTCATTCATTTGTGGTTTCCCCCCTACATCAGAGAAGCTTACTAGATTTTTCTTCTGCCATATCTTTCAGTTCCTCAAACACTCCCCTCCTACCCCCCATTCCCCTGGACCTCAACACTGACCATTAGTTGAGAGTGTCTTAGCCAGCCTGCAGAAGCGACACAAAGCAACAGATCCTCATTCCTGCAAGTCCTTCCAGAGCTGTTAAGGGGAAAACAAGTGGTGTCTGAGATTCTGCACTGTGCCTTTAAGGGCTCGTCACCAAATAACAGCTTTCTTAGCAAACAGGCATTCTTACCGTGAGGTAATATGATGAGGACAAGATAATGTGGTTTTTTCAAACAATTTAGCAGGTCGAGGTAACCCTTAGGTTCCTCCAAGGATTTCAGCTTTGTTAAATCATTTGAGAACTACACGACTGTGGCTAGAAATTTTGCCTTAGGTTGGCCACTCCAAATGCAGTGCTCAAGTTGCCCTTCCTTGCTGCTTTGCTGCCTTCTCCGACTGCAGTAGGGCTGGGGCAGGATTCTGGAAGAAACCCATGAATTCTCTCTTGCAGTCTATATACCTAGGAGGCCTGCAAACAACAAGGAGCCCTAATATTTCTGAAAGCACTGCAACTGATTTTTCCCTGAATAAAGCATTTAGATCGAGCTGAAGATATTACCTAAGCAGGTCACCTTTTTAGGTGGCCACGGCAGAAGGAACCGCTGTTGCTGCTGCCCTGCATGGGGGTAAGGCAGAGGCAGCAGGCACAGGGGAAGCATGGCTGCCTGCTCTCCGGGTCTTTGGACTTGGGAGTTTACTCGGGGTTTTCATGGGAGGGGAAGAGGAGATGAGGATAAGCAGAAACTGGATTTTTATTTCTTGGGTAATTTGAGAAAACGAAACAACAACAACAAAACCCTTCAGCCTCTACATTCCAGTGCTTGCAGGGGGGCATTTTTTAGCTCTTGTAAAATTGTGGAGGAGGGACGTGAGAATAATGATCTAAGCACCTACTCTACAGGTTCAAAAACTAGATGTATAAAAGGAATCTAAAGTTGTTTCCTAGAAGTTTCATGTTCTGTAAAGCTTTTTTTCTTTGTTATAAGCCCAAACACAGGATTTTTGAGTGCTTCCTGTTGGTAAAACTGATTCCAGTTCTGGCAGAAGGCAAAAAACATGATTATTTTTGGCATTTCTCAAGAATCTTTTGTCCCTCTAATACTCCTCTTTAGAGCCACCCCTGTGCCTTGTTCACACTTGCAGAAAAGTTCACTTCAAATTGTGGGAAAAACAGCCCTTATACAGTTAGAAGTAACAGTTAAATTAGATTTAGTGGAGAATATATGCACATGCAGTCTTTATCCAGTTTGCCTTTTCTCCTCTTTAAAGCATAAGTGATTTTTTTCCTTTAATTCCTTTGTGGAAAATGTGCATTAAATGTGATTAATAGAGTCAAATGTTTGGGGTCAGTCCTGACAATTTATAAATCTGGGCTTTGTTTTCTGTTGGGGTTTCTATTATTTTGTTTTCTGTTGGGTTTATATTATTTTTTTCCATAGCAATAACTGGAACCAATCTAAGTATCAGATTCAAATAGAGTTTTGAATGTTTTTAATGCAATGGTCACATGCCTTCTATAGCACTAGATACCATGACCCAATGAATATATTTTTCCCTTTCTAGTCTCTCCATATTTAATGTTAAGTAATTATGCCAGAATTCGGTTGTAATCACTCTGGGTTTTTTTCTGTTTCAGAGAAACAACCAGAATTTTCAAACCTAGGTCAAATTTAGATACGTAATGGCCTAATTTCAGAGATGTGAAATTAATTGAAAATGTGAGTGCTTATCATTTCTGAAAATTAGGCCAATTATTTCAGTGACTAAATATGAGCATAGGTACCTAATAGCAAGCAATCAAGTTTGGAAAATTTGTAACATTAGCTTTTATATCTCAGAATCAATTCCTAGCTTGTCTACGGTGATCTTCAGTGCTAAACATCAGTGAAATTAATTTGTTATGGTGTGTGCACAGGAAAATGTTTGGACATTTTAAAAATAAACAGCTACAAGGGATTAAAGTTTTGTCTGACATTTCTAGTATCAGAACAAAGAGCACAAACGTTTATCTTCCACCTTTGTCTATTACAGTCAATTACTACTTTATTTATTGAAGTCGGTAAAACTCTTTCCATGTGTATTTTATCCTGGTCCCCTCTTTCTTCTTCCCGTCCTTGTCAGAGCAGCAGTTGTTCCCACCCTCTGTCCTCCTTCCGAGCCTTTAATTTCCAGTTATGCGGGGGGGTTACTGGGGGCGGGTAGAACGGGGGAGCTGAAGGGCTGCGCTCGTTTTTAACTCGGAACATTTGATCTTTTGCCTGGCATGTCCTTTTTGGCTCCGGGTTTGTTCCACAGCCTCTAAGTTTAATTAATTTCCGTGTCTTCTCACGACGAGCAGGTACCACAGGCAAACCTCCCGAATTTAATGTGTCCAGGGCCCCCGGGGGGGGGGGGGGGGATGAGGCCGTTCGCTGCCTCCCATCGCGGGCCCCTCGCTGGGTGCCCCCCCATCCCTCCGCTCCCCTTTCCTCCCTCAGTGCCCAGCGCCGGAGCTCATCATTCGTGGGCAAGGGAATTTATCTGTTTGTGTTGGTTGTCAGGGCCCGGGTTTTGAGCAGGGTGCTCGGGCAGTGTGAGGGGGAGGGAAGGGCAAACCCTCGCTGGGACGGAGATCTACCATCGGTTTAAAAAGCCGGAGTGGTGCGGATAGAGCCCTTCCCTTGCGAGGAGACGGGAAAGCAGAAGAGGAGAGCGTGAAAACTCGCTCTGCAGCACCGAGAAGTGCGAGGACTTAAGTTGAGCGGAGCTTTTTTTATTTCGTCCCCCCCTCCCCCCAGTTTGGCAGGATTTAAACGAATTTTTGGCAGAGGGTGCGAGGCGCCCCTTGACGGTCCGAGCCCTCGTGCAACAGCCGCGCGACTACAAAGGCTGCAGCCTTAAAGAAAACAAACCAACGGCGCGGAGAGAGGGGGGAGAGAGCAGGATTGCGACACCGTGAGCCGCCCTGGGAACGCTGAGCCATTCCCAGCACATTCCCGGCAGGCCCTGCGCGGCCCCTCCCCCGGCGGCTCCGCTGCGGCGCGGGCTCGGCTCGGCTCTCCTGCTCCTCTCCTCCCCCAGCCGCTCCCGCTCCCCCTCCCCCGCACGTAGGCGCTTGGAAGGGGGGGAGAAGAAAAAAAAAAAGCCCTTCCAGCCTGACTAGAAAATCAGCCTTGTTTCCTCAGAAACCGCAGCTGCTGCGAGCGGAGAACACGTCAGGCCGGCCCTCCGACACGCACAGATGTGCCTTTGTGAACCCACACACACGCCAGGGAGGGAGTAGGATGGCGAGTGAGGGCAGGAGTGCGAGGCCGAGGCAAATGGCAGGCGGCTGCTCCTTGCCCAAGGCCGTCCTCCCTCAGCCCCTGCCTGTTAGTGGCTCTTCTTTAATTCCTCGGCGTGGCTTGAAGAGTAGCGAAACGTGGAAGCGGCCTAAATACGGAAACTTGGGATCTCGTGTAGAGAGAGAACTCTGGGCTGTGCCCTCCCCCCCTCCGGGGGCCGAGCGCCGTCGGGCGGCGAGGGGCCGCTTGGCCTTCGGGAGATTCTCCCCGATTATTATTTATTTTTTTTTTTTGGCCGTGTGTTAAAGGGATAGGCACCCAAGATACAGATCGTTTCCTGAGAGGAGCGGGAGAGCGGGAGAAACACGGAGGGGGGGGAAGTTTCTGCTGACCCGGGAGACAGCCCAGAATAAAAGGTCGCAGGGCCAGCGGAGGCGCGGAGCGCCGCTTGCCGTGCCCTCGCCGGCCGCCACTCCACCCTCCGCTGCTCTTCCCCGGCTTCCATCCCCCTCGTCCCTCACGACCTCTTTCCCCGCTCTCTTTTTAATATATAACTTTCAGGCTGGATGAGTTGAGACTCGTTCAGCGTAATTGGGACGAGCGGCTGCTGGCTGCGAGGGGCCGGGGGATAGGGCGGGGGGGCTGGGGCCGCCGGCGCGCACAAAAACAGGTCCGGGGGAGGGGCGCGCGGGCCGCCATTGGCGCCGCCATTTGCGAGTCCGCCCGGCCCGGCCCGGCCCGGCCCGGCAGGGGCTCCTCTGTTCTTTCCCCTTTCCAGCCACGCACAAGCGCCCTTATCCCAGCGTTGTTTACTTCCTTCTGTTAACAATGGTTTCAGCAGAGTTGTTGTACATTATTTTGGTACTTCCTGCAAATCTGCCCCGTGGTGGCTCACTCGGAAAGATACCTCTTCCCTTTTAACAGAACCCGGCATATTCTAGGCAATATGAGTTATATACGGAAAGACCTAACCTACTTCGGTGCTTATTTTTAATTTTACAGTTTAGTTACCGAGCTGTCCCGACCGGCTCTTTATTTAACCCACTTCTGTAGGGTCTGGTTCCAGGGGCAGGGCTGCAGCTGCGATCCGCAACTTGGGCTGCTTTTCACTCAGCGTTTAATTCTGTGTTAATAAAAAGGGAATGTGAGCGTGTAACTCGGGTTGTCTCCATGCCACAGGACCAGCTTATGGTCGGGAAGCGGGCGAGGGAAGGAGAGGACGTACCTGCGTAGGCACAGGCACGTACCTTTGTGCTTTGGTGGGGAGAGACTGGGAACCACGTTATTAATGTAACAGCGTTTGGAAAGGCAAAAGTTGCGCATTTAAAATTTCAAATGTCTCTGGCTAGATTTGGAGCTAAGGCCACTGAGTTTAAGCATGTTGATTCTTAAATAAAATAAAGGGTTTTATCATTTCGAAAAAATGATTTGGTAGACATTTAAGCAGTTAATTTCAGGAAGCCTTTGCTTGCTAGTATAGAAATAAGTTTTCAAGCCGAGCTCTACCAAATACACTTTTTTTCTGCTTTTAGAAAAGACAAATGCAAACAAGCAAACACCAAAAAAAAGCCCAACCAAAACCACGGAGAGTGTCCTTTCTTGCTGCCCCATGTGCTGTACTTGCCCTCCTTCAAGGAGTAGGAGGGGCAGAAGTTGTGACAGGGCAGATACTGATTAGTTGCTATAAGTCTGCACAGATTAACACCTATTTTTAGGTTTTTGAACCTCTTGAGTAATACTGGTTAAATTGGCACAGGTTAATAAGTTGGGGTCCACAGAGCCTCTTAACTGTTCACTGTGAAATTTGATTTAAAGAGACAGTTTCCCTTTGTCAAAACGATAAAAAAGTTTATAGACCAAACGTTTGCTGTGTGTCCATGTGTGTGTGTACACACACACAACATACATAGGCTTGGAAAACAAAAATTGAAATTAGTTACTTGAGCATGTTAACACAAACACGTACAATTATAGGATCTTTGCAGAGTGAATCTGCAGTGAAATTGGTTTTAGAAGGAAGCATTTTCTCTTTATGCTTTTAACATAAACATGGCTTTTAAAAATAAAACTTAATCTTTATTTTTTCATGTGTTTCCTCTCTGTCCTCCCCCCATTATATCATTGCACTGTTACACTGACACCCACTGGTAAAAGTTGATCTGAGATCAGGATAGTAAATTGAGCCTCTTGATGAAAGAATAGATATTACTCAGGAATAAAAAATAAAATGTGGACCAAAGAATAGCTTCTTTTTCCTCTTCCTCACCTTACAGTGTTCTTCATTTTTATCTTATTTCTTGAGGAGTTAGAGTATGGATGCTGCAAATATAAGAAGGGAGACCACAGTGTTTTTCTCTAAAAACATATTAACATGTTATTAACTGCATTCAAAGCAGTTTATTTCTAGACATTTATATGATTGGGGCCAGACAACAGGCTGGCACAGATGAGAACAGGAGCAGGTTATTAGTATGTTAGTAGCTGGTGTGTTTAATGGTGTTTCCCAGGTAAAACAGCCTGAAGAAAACCAGAAATAATGGTCACGCTCGAAATATATTTGTGTGGGCACTGACCTGATTGTATCAAAGTGGAGATGAATGCCAGTGCTGTGCAAGTCTTATTTAGTCTGTTTACCATTTAATTCAAAGTTGTCAGTGGTCTTGAAAGCCACTTGTGTTGGAGAAACAAGGCTTATTTTATTGAAATGTACCACGGCACCAAAATCTGGTTTGTGAGTGTCGTTCCATAGCCCTGCCTAGCACAAGAACAATACCACACAATTATGCTGTTTCAGGCTCTGAAATGGGCTTTCTTCCAAAACACTCTCCCTTTATATTATTAGACGTGTTTCTATTAATGAAATGATTGATTGAAAATCTTCCTGTGTTTATGTTGTTTGGGCAGCAGTAGCTTGGATTTCCCCTGTCTAGACTAAAATTGTATCCAGTGGAGATGCACGGGACAGCTGTTTGTAAACTCAGAGTGAGACATAACGAACGAGCTCCAGCAAACCCTGTCCATGACTGGTTTCCTTGTAAATATATTCTTTATTTTAAGGGAGAAGAGGAATCTTAGTAGAAATAAATACAGAAACAAAATGGCCTCCACAAAACATAGAAGTGTTGAAAAGCCCTGCCAGGACTGCACCGTTCAGAAATTAAAAGTCTAACCTTTCACCTTTGAAATTGTAGTTCAAATCTTTCTTTGCATTCTGAGTAAAATGAGCTTAAAATAAGTATAAAAAAGTCTCTGAGGTTGCCAGCTTGCTGTTATAATTGGTGTGGCTACCGTAATTGGCAGAGCGCTGGGATTTATTTCTTCAGGAAAAATTGCAAGGAAAATTTTTACGGAGATAATTGAAAAAAAATAAAGTATGTATTTGCGTGTGTATGTATATATACATATATATATGTATATATATGTGTGCATAAAGCAGAAATCTTTATAAAAGCAATCATTGATGTTTAAGATTTATACGAGGTTCTTGTGCCTGAAGATGTACTGCTGCCTTGCATGTTACCTTATATGCACACCGTCATACAGAAATGCTAAGTTTGGAAAACTGCACAAGGCTGTTAGCAATTGATTTGTTTTGCTGTTTTACTTTGAATAACAGTAAAAGAATGAAGAGGGGGCTTGCTTTGAAATTGAGACAGGCTGGAAAAAAAATGCTAGCTTGTATCCTGTAATAATCCGGAAGTACCCTTGTAGACCCAGAATAAAACTCACAAAACAGGCATAAAGCACAGTGAAAAATCAGAGTTTGTGAGGAGGTGGCCTGTCAATAGCTTACCACATCCTTTCTCCTCTTTCCCTTAGTGTTGTTCTCATTCTGTTAGCATGAAGACACTGCAACAAACAAATGACAAGAAAAATGGGGGGGGGAAGAACATTTATAGTTCATATTGCAGTGTTCAGATAAAATACTAAAAGTGCTATAAACAATTTTATAATCATTGTTTATGGACTCTAGAATTTTTAATATTCTAAAATGTAATTGAATTCTGAAGCCAAGATTCTGCAATTAATCAGGGTTTTATAAGTGAGCCACTATTTGCTAGAAGTAACTTTGAGAAGAATTTGGACTTAAATTATTTTCTTTATTTGTTTGGGGCTATAGCAAAAAAGTGAAATGCTGAAGTGGTCTGCAGAATCATACGTTGTGCACTTGCTTGGATTAGCAAAAGTCCTGATTTGTGTAAGTAGTTCAAGCATTTGAGAAACCTGATTGTTCGATTCCTGTGTGCAGGTTTGGGCTTTGTGTATGTGAATCATGAAGTGAGTGTTTTTGGTGGACATGTTTTCAGGGCTTGTGTTTGCTTTTCTCTATTACAATGGCTAGAGATCTCAAGTAAAATGTAAAAAACCCCACAAACACTGTCAGTTTATCTAGACATTTGTTATTATGTGCCCTACTTAGGACTGAAGTGACTCCTAGGAATGCTTGCATTTTTGTCTACTCAGTTTGAGAGCTAGTGTTTCCTTCAGTTCTGAGGAAATGTGTTGCTGTTGTGAGCTGGAAGAGGGTGGAGGAGTTATGGCAGTAACTGAAGCACTTATTCCTTCCCAGTCAGCTCTTAAATCCTGATACCAGAAAAAAATAAAACAGGCCAGCTGTGATATCTGAATAATTTTTAAAGCAGTTAATCCAGTCAGAGTGTTTATCAGTCTTTGTACCTTGTGTGGAGGCAATGAGGACACATCCTAAAATAATTCAAGAGAAAAGTTCAGGTCATTGGCAAAAATAATTTAGTTCAGCTGAGTCTTGTTCAGCAGATTTACCTTTCCTAGTTACAGTATGAAATACAGAACGTTACTCAGGGGATTCCTACTCCACAGCGATTAGTCAGGTGTACAGAAACTTTGTTGTGCAAACCACCCCTTCTAAACTTGTGCCCTGGATCTGACAATGCCCAGATGAGTTGCCCAGATATTGTCACCATTAGCCACTGTATATGGCATGATACTGATATGGGAGAAGGGGACATCAGGAAGAGTTTCAGTCTAGTTGGGAAAGTAGAGGCTAGGTTCTGAGAGCGTGTTACGTACCTGCTGGCAATTGCCTAGGTCATTTCCCCACATAATTTACAGTTGTGTGGGGCACTGTGTTTCTGTTGTTGATCATATCGCAGTCCTATGGGAACAACATTGATTTAGCTGAGTATGCAATATCAGACATGCATTTAGTATGTTTTAATTATCTTCAGAGAATTAAGTTTAAGCTTTCTGTGTGTGTGTAAAAGTGTAGGCTTTCCTTACTTTAAATAGTGGCTCGTCTCTTTTCGGATCTGTTCTGATTATTTTTTTTTGTTAAAGATGAAAATGATCATTTTTGTGTTAACCGTTTTTCTCAAAATCATGCTTTAGAAAGTCCAGATTCATCAGTCCTTACAGGGGAAGGTGGAGAGGGGAAACATAGGTATAATGAAGAATCGGTTTCTTTTCACTCAGAACCAGGTTGTGAGCAAGTAGTACCATACACAATCTAGAAAACAAGTGTAGAAGAATGTAAGATATATGTAGGGCAGGTAGGTCTTGCAGTGATAAATTTTGTCTCAGTGTCACTTGGTGTTTTATTTTCAAAAAGCACCACTTTTTTCAGATAAAGCAAGAGGAAAAAGGTTCCGCTAGGTTGTGCAAGTTACCCATTCCATGAAAAGTGGGAATAAAGAATGTAATCTATGATTGGAATTGCGTTGCAAGACACAGTAAAGGTTTTGAAGTTAAAACCATGTTTCTGAAACGAAATGCTTCCTACCTTGTGTTTCTCCTCGCCTAAAAAATCTTTTAACCCACATGCTCAAAATAATGTTGTCTAAGGTGCAGGAAGCTTTTTCTCCTGAGCACAATAGGAATATGTTGAATCTTTTGAAAACAGTTTCTGTTTTTCAAACACCTTTTCTTTTTCAGCATAGATAATTAACGCCTTCTTCACAGTGCTTGGTGCCCTTGATACATCTGTTACCTTTGACAGATCCTTTCTGTTTGCCACCTCTTCCTAACATGCTTCCAATATTTTCAGCACAAAATAGCTTTGTATCTTTGATGTTGGTTGTATACAGGCTCAATTAAATAAGAAAGCTGCTGACAGAATGGTGTAGAGTTGAAACTTGAAGCTTTGTTTCCATAAAGATTTTGTCGTTGGTCACTTATCTTCAATTTTTGCTGCAAATTGTTTGACTTCTTTTAGGTAAGATTGTTAAGACATGCAGTTTTAGCTAGGACTGTTATTTGTTTTCAATTTTACAGGTGGTATGTGCAGTAATTATGTAGAGAGAGGTAGGGCAGGGAAACGGGGGAGCACTCTGCAGCTACAGCCTTAAACAGCAAAAACCCTTCCCGCTGGCGAGGGTGGCTTTAAAACATGCCTTTCTGGAACTTTCTGGAGTATCTAGACGCGTTATAATAACAATACTGTTCAGTACCACCCCCTAGTTGCTGGTGGATGGTACCTTGCATTTAGGCTAAGCAGCCTGACTTTGAAAAGGGCTGTTGAGGGTGTTCAGATGGACCCATGGGTTGCTGAGCTGCAGCAGTGGGAAGCTCCAGCCTTGCTAGTAGAGAGCAGCGATATTTTACCCCTTTCTTGAGGTTTTCCATAGCTGCCCCTCTACAGCTTTACAGTATGGTAGCGCACAAAGGCGACTACTGCAGTGGTGCTTTGCAGTGGATTTTGGTAGGCAAGGTCTTAACGTTTCTCCATTTTGGAAGTGGGGAATTAAAAGGAAATCGCCATGTTGGAACAACAGAGTAAGAAATACGAATGGATTAGAAAAGGTGCAGTCACAATGTCTAAATAAAAGGCTTACCGGTGGCAGTAATCGTTAGTGCTTATATTGGGTGGTATAATGACAGTTTTTCCAGATTTCCCACATATTAGAATGCATGAGGTTGGAATTTTGTTTTTATGATATCTACAACTCCTTTCTGAAGGAAAATTAAATAGTGACTGCTCTGAGTTTCGGTCTATGTACAACAGTCATTTAGATCTCTACATTGTCAAACAAATAAATATCAAAAGCATTTTCAGTGCATTTACTCTGTTTCATGCAGTGTTCTGGCATGAAAGAACTAATTGCATGTTACACATTTTCTGCATATATATATATGAAAAACAGTATGACAGAAAAATATAAAAGAATTTGAATATATGCTTACAGAGAGAAAACATGTGCACGTGTATGTGCGTATATATATCTTACCTGTTTCATATCCTAATGATGAGCATGTTGCTGCCATGAATTTACTGATGATAATCTATTGATATGGTACCTATGGAGCATTAAGTTATGGCAGAGTTGTAAGGGATGGGAGGCTGTTCACAGATAGGTCTCATAGGTTTCCCTGCACTGAGCAGAGCTGTACACAATCTCAAATGTCAGTTTGTCTGGGAATTGTAATGTTTGATTCCTGATGCAAGCCAAAATATTTTTGTACTTTTCTGTCTTTTTGACTGTACAGAAACTGCCCCAATCCGCCCTTAGCACACCACTTTTTTTCTTCCAAGTTGCTTCTGATATGTGTAATTCTGTTTAAAGTATTACATCTCACAAGGCTGATGGTTATTGCTTTTAGTTAGCTAATATCTAGAGTCTAATTTTTTTCCTTCTCAGGGATTGGCCTTGTTCCCAGGATTTTGCAAAATATTTGCAAAGGGAGAGTAAACCAGCAGGTCAGTCAATAGCACATCCAGCAATGTGTGGTTGGGCACAGTGTTGGAGATGTGAATGTGTTTTTTTGTTGGTGTTGTTTTTAGTGTTGTAAATCAGCTTCCCCAGAAACATTAGCATTTAAGAAAAAGTTTAAAAATACGAGCAGGACAGATCTGTTCCGCTAATCAGCTTTTAAGAACGTGATGCATCATTGTGTTTTATCTCGAACACTGGCTGACCAAGAACAGAGCTGCTTCAGCGAGCTGCGTCCTTGAGCCACTGTGTTTGTTGTCTGTACATGCTAATAAGGAGAATGAGGAGAATTAATAAGCAATTTGAGCTGCAGCATAGTTTCGTGAAACATCTTTTCAAACCTTTTTAACACAAAGTTATTTTGTCATTTAAAGAGGGATCATCCTGTTACTTAATTTGTATATTTCAAGCTAAAAGTTGTGGATTCAAAAATAAGAATGTTGATCTTTATTGTTGCTAGATCTGGTGAGCTAAGAGATAAATAACTAATACCATGAAGAAAAAGCAAATAAACGAAAGGGAAAGCCCAGGAGAAAGTGGATGCCAGATTTAATGAATAATTACCCTGAACTGGGTCATGTGGTTTCTAGTTTTTACACAGGTCAGACTGTGAGGAGATGGCATTTCCTTAACCGAAAGGCCTGAGTAAGTAGTCTCAACAGCCTTTGTGTAGAAAGTGAGGAGATCTCAGCTGACCTATCCTTAATTCATGAGATTTATACTGTGTGACTGTCATGCCTTTATTTCAGGCATAGGTTTATGGTCATAACAAAGGTGTGTCTTTGATGTATTTATTCAAGGATTGCCCAGGGAACATGCCCAGTCCTTGCTTGCTATAGACTTGAGACATAGCCTGAAGTACAGGCATGATTGCCGTTAAAAATAAGTAAAACTGGTGTGTAGTGGGTTGGCTGCCACATGGTGGCAGGTAAAAAAGGAGAAGGAAAAAAAAAGAAGCAGAGAAAAAAGGGAAGGAAGGGCTGTTGCAGTTACCAAAGTTTATTCCCACAGTTCAATGTGCATTTAAAGCTGTGTACACCCTCAGTAAGTCCTTGAAGAATTGCCAGAAATCAGTGTGGATCATGTAGGTTTGTCCCTGCTCCAGTGAGAAAGACAACTACTACAGTTGCTGAATCCTAAATTACTTGAAAAGGAAGGCAGAGGAAGGAGATAGTAAAGCTAGTTAAACTGGGTTTCATAGAGATATTAATGCATATAATCATATTTATCTTTGATATAAACTAAGGACTTTGAAAAATGAAAACCAGATTAACTTCCTATCGCCTTTGTTTAAAAGACAAGTTCAGAACTGGTGGTGCGTGGGTGGCTGGGGCTGATGGGAAAGCCCTAAAAGCTGAGACTCTACTCTAGAAAAGAATTATGAGGGTATATCTACACCAAGCGCTACAACATCCTCTGTGTTTCGTGCTATCCAGGCTATTTCTTATAGGCAGCTCGACAAGATTGTTGTGTGAAAATCGTAATTGGAGTTACATTTACATTGTTCTGCATCTGGACTAATGAGGCCCACTGAGTTGTTGGGACTACAGAGCCTCCCCCCACCTGCCATAAAGTCTTCTGTAAGTCAGAGGGCAAGACCAAACAGTGTGAACTGGACAGTGTGATGGGGGTTGTCTTGGCACAATTGAGCAAGAAGTGCACCCCAAGAGCAAGAAGGTGATTTGACAGTAGTAATTCAAGAGGATGCACCTGTCTTTCCTCATTCTTTTTAGATTTTGTTACCATGGGGAAGAGAGTCTTTTCTAAACTGATTGATCATTACCAAACAGGGGAAACAAAAGTATTGTAAAAAGCAAGTATTAACATACACATTTGTTTTGTTTTGAGCATATTTTATAAGTGCCAGAGGCATGCCTTTTTAGTAAGCAGGCAGTTGGCAAAAACCCTCTAGGTATCAGAGAAGCCCTGTGCTATAATTTTCCTGGAATAATAATGTCAAACAAATGACAATAGAAAGCCTATAAAATTTGCAGCCAGCTGGGCAAATTCTCATGTGTGAACCACAGAAACTGTAAGTGCCCATGCAGAATATTTTGTCTTGATCAGAGCTGCTCCAGTCTACTGCATCCCTTGCCAGAGTAGCTATAACCCCCTCACCTGCCAGCTGCAAATAGCAACTCCATTAGGTGAACTCTGAGGAGCTCTGACCCAAGTCTCAGAGCAGCATTAACTGTGTGCTCTGTTGGAAGTTTTTACCTGGGTAGTTAAGTGTAGATTGATGATCCTTTTCAGCATTAGTGTTAACAGGATATTATATGGAAATTGGCATGCATCAGAAATCATTATTAGTGCTTATTTTCAGATTCCCCCAAATAAGATGGAGAGGGCTTCTGTGACCTCTGTCTTTTGTGAATTAGTTATTTTGTCCTTGTGTACTTGTTCCTCATATTCTGTTGTTTGGATAACAGTCTGGGCATTAGGTGTAGCTGTAATTTCTCCTCTTAATGGTATTCCTCTTCCTGTGACTCTTGCTTAGTTTCAGCTAATCCTATCTCAAACAAAGTCTTGATTGGCCGAGAGGGAGCTGGACTGAGCTGAGGACCAAACCGATGCTGAGTATGGCTTTCAAGAAGACCAAATTATAGTAATTCCTTGTGTCATCTGATCACTGGGTTGTACAACTGTGTTCCGAAAAGGTCTTGTTCAGCATTGCACCTTAAGGGTTTTATCTATGTTTCAACTCCTTTTCTTTCTGACCGGGAGGTAAAAATGACTGTGTATAATTACTGTAAGTGTCTTGGTTACGATGCAATATTCTTTGTCCAACTGGATCTGTATGAATCCTTTATTGAAAAGCAAAATAAAAATACCAGCAAAGTCTCATTACTTCTGACAAAAAGAGACTCAGGGCTACTCCCCAACTTGTACTCTACACGTACTCATCAGGAGTCCTCCAGGCTGACATGATGTTTTTGAATTATTTCTTCTTGTAAAATAAACTATTAAATGCTGTTATGTTCAACTATTAAGTCATAGAATACTATATAAGTAATAGTGGTCTTGGCCACAGCTGCCCATTTTGCAGACCACATAGGTTGCGCAAGGAGGTGGGAAGTTCATGTTGTCGTGCGTTGGGGAGGAACTACAGGGCCTCTGGACCCCACCCTGGCCAGCCCCAGAAGGTTGCCATTGGACCAGGGGCAGCAATGGGAGCGGGCTCTAGGAGGAGTGAGTTTCCCAGGCAGGACAGGCATGCTCCAGCTGTGGGATACTCCTGCTTAAACCACTAATTTCGTCTCGTGTAATTGATCAGCAGTGTGTGGTTAATACACAGACTCCCTAGAATACTACCTCATCATTTACCCCTTACCACTTAGAATAGCCTTCTAGCCCAGAATTGCAGGATACTGCTAGCGTGGTTTGAGTTGGTTTGTTAGAAGCAAAAAGGGTGTTTGGTTCTTTAGATAAACTGGAAAAAAACCCCTAAGAACAGTGACTAAAAGTTGATACGGGGCAAACAGACCCATTCAACTGTACTGTGAGGAAAGGAAGGTGGACTGGAGCAAAAATTTAGAGCAGTGCCTAGGGGAAAGCTACAGTATCTGATACAGATATATATATGTAGATGAAATCAACAGTACTTCATATAAGAATCAAGTCTGCTTTATTTAGTGATGCGGTGAATTTTTCACTGTAAAGAAAAGTCACCCCACCTTCCCAAGATATTTACGTGTGTATGGTCAGAAAAACCAGCTAAAATAGGAAATGTTTAACTGCCACGAATAAGTATATAATGAGGTCTTTTTAATTAATATCAGAATATCTTAAACTAATAATGAGTGTCTTGTTATTTTTTTTATTTATTGGAATGGAAGTGATATAGTCTGAAGATGATTAGGAGAAGGATGATGCTTGCCTAATTCTTAAGGAAATATTCTCTTCTGCTGGGGTGATGTGGGTGCTGTTTGAAGTACACACGCATTCCCACTAGAGGGGGGTCAGCTCAGCCCAGGTTGTAATGCATTTTGGCTTTTTTTGTTTTTTTTGAAACTCAGCATGGAGAAAACCTCATGTTGTCCCACATCTTTTTTCAGTACTTTGTGTTGTGTGTCTTACGGTGTCAGCAGTTACTTGTCTCGTACTCAACTGCCTTTTATACAAAGAAGTGAAAATCGAAATGAATGGACTAACACAGCAGTATGCTGCTAAACACAGTGGTAATAAGGAATATAGAGGATGTTTCGTTGCATCATGTGCAAGGTGAGAACAATTATTTATCAAAGAAGTGGTATGATCATTCTTGGAAAAGCAGAAGTGGCGTTATCAGACCTGCTCAATAACATTTTTAATTAGAATTGTTATCTATACTAGCTTTACTCCAAACCATTTTACTGTCTCTCTGAGCCTTATATTTCTAAGCATAAAAGAAAATATTTCTATATGTGAAAGAGACTAAGAGTCACTAAGACACCAGCTTGAACTTCTCCTTTACTCTTTGATGTCACAGTTTGTTCGTTTTTTCAGTTTCTTGGTGAAAAGAAGGAGGATTGAATTTCATATGTGTGCTGGTCATTGTGCCATGTTAATTCATGTATTTTGGGACTATGGCAATCATAAACGTTCTCTTGGCCACAAGCAAGCGGGAGCTTCATTAGCGCAGGCCAGTTGCTGACAGTACAGCTGTGCTCTGCAGTGAAGGTCTGCCATGGTGAGGTGGCCTCTCTGCAGATGAGATGGAGCGCAAAGAAAAGACACTCTGCCTGATCTGTGCTGGGTCGTGCAGGGGTTCTGTGCCATCCCGTCCATATTGTGCTCCTGCAGCTGGTAGTGTTGAAGGAGCACAGGGCAGAGGACAGGCAGCCCTGGACAGGTTCATTGGGGCCATCAGCCCAGCTGAGGCCCTTGGGAAGGAGAGGAAGGAAGAAAAGACAGCAAGGACGGGGAGGTAGAGTGTACTGAGACTGGCAAGGCATCAGCAACCCTGGTGAATTCAAGGAGGGAGTCAGAGAAGGACCCAGTGACACAAACAAGGCTTCATTTTTTTCCTAAAGAATCTCCAGAATAGAAATGTAGCATGGTTGTAAGCATTCGCTCTCTACAACTACCTGAAAGGTAGAACAACTGAGGTTGCAGCAAAGTGGGGCTTGACCTCTTCTCCCAGGCAACTAACAATAGGACAGAAGGACATAGCCTCAGGCTGTGCCGGGGAAAGTTCAGGTTGGATGTCAGGAGGAATTTCTTCACTGAAAAGGTGGTCAGGCATTGGAATGGACCAGGAAGGTGGTGGAATCACTGTTCCTGGAGGTGTTCAAGAAATAACTGGACGTGGTGCTTCTGGTATAGTGGACATGGTGGTGATTGGTCAAAGGTTGAACTCGATGGTCTTGGATGTCTTTTCCAAGCTTTATGATTCTTTGTGTTTCTATGATTAATGAGTCTGGAAGCATGTGACTGGCATAATACTGGATAGAGAAAACTCAATGTGTTTGAACAAGGTTGTTCAAGTTTTGGGGTCTGTCTAGTGGTAGTAGCTGTATGTCATACCAAAACAGTAAGCCGAATGAAAATGAGCATTCACACTTTAGATGGGTAACCACATTAACCCTAACAGAGATGCTTCTGATAGTGAATGACTTTTTACAGAAGCCACCTGAGCATTTGAGTAGGGCACTGTATTGTGACAAGCAGTCATACCGTTATTTCCGATCCAATGGTTGATTATTCTTTTTGGCCCTGGGCAAGTCACTTAACCCTCTGTCTGTTTCTTCATCTGTAAAATATATTATGGATATTTATCAGTCTCACCAGGACTGATTGTTTAATATTTATAAAGTGCCTAAAGGATTAGTGGCTTAATATAAGGAGCTAATACATATCATATCATTTTAGATTGATTTTATTTACTTGGATTTTTTTTTGTACCTTCTATTGAATGAGATGCTATTTTGTAACCTCTTACTGCCATTCCTAATTAGCTGGACAGGTCACAATCGGGTAACTTCAGGTTCATTTTCTTAATTTATTCCTAGTTCCTATAAATGCTTTATCTCCCTCCCTTTTCTTTTTTTTGCCTCCCTTTTTTAACTTAAAGATGAAAGAATACCATATGTTGCTAGATCATGACATAAATATATTTAAGTGCTGCCATCATTGTTAGTTTATCAGCCTTTCCATTATAAACCCTCTTGTTCAGGGGTTTATAACTCTGGCATTATAACATGCTTCAGGCTGAAACTTCACATTCATTTTTTCCCTCTTGATTTGCTTTAAATCCTTCACTCTTCTTAAGTTAAACTGGAGATTAGATACATTAGTTATAGTTATACTAGTTGTATAAATTATAATGCAACAGTAGGCATTTTAAATAGGATGTAAATCAGAGAAATAGAGAATTTCCTAGTTGTTAAACTCTGAGCCTGGGAGTAGAGATCCAGGATTCTTTTCATGAGTGTGTCCCTGTCTTGGCACATGACTACTAAGAAATTATTTAACCTGTTCTGCCTCACTCTTCTCTCTGTATATTGGGATGATGACATTTCTGACTTCACTGGTGTATTGGGAAGCTTAATTAATTAGAATTCATAAAAGCACCGAGATTCTCAGGTGAAAGGTGCTGAAGTGTGAAGTAGTTTTAGGGAGTCTAATGAAAAATCAGTGTGCCTGCTTTTCTGCGTCTATTCCTGTTGTCGCAGATTAGCACATATCAACTCTTAGAGCTGTGCTGTGTGTGGCAACCAGCAAGGAGTTTCATCTGGAACACCTCTCAATGACCTGGCAGCTTGCTTTTCTCAGGCTTTCAGATATTCACTGAATCTCTCAGGCAGCTAGTGTTGTTCTTTACCTGGGCAGTTTGTGTTCCCTGAGCTCTACAGTTTTCATAGAATTCTCTGTGCTCAAGACAGGACAGGAACTTGCAAGCAAGACCTCAGCTGCAGAGTTTACTGTTAGTGCTGTTCGATTTGGTGCTGGTGCAGGAGTACCCAGCCTGGTTGGAAGATAACAGGAGGGGAAGATTTAGGTGTTTCCAGCCTTTTTTTACAAGGACTTACCATGACAGATCATTCTGGTTGTGCTCAGGCAGCTTTTTGGTGTAGTCAAAACTCCATATGGAGAAAAATGTTCAGCTGTAATACAGCAAATTCTGGGACACTGATAGATAATCTTTATGTCATAAATTTATGTGGAGAACCTTGTTAATGTCATGAGGGATGCTTTCTGAGTTTCCTCACTTGGGGTTTTCTGTTGTCAGCTGTTAGTTTAGCACATCGTATCCTATGTAGGTTTCCTAGGGTTAACCTAGACTGGCATCTTCATTTACGGATTTCTTCTTTACCTGATCTGTGGTGCTGTGCTCAGGAGAGAGAGATTCTTGGTGGTGGCTAAATTTGAAATTATCTTTCTCCTTATAATTTCAGGTTGAAGTCTTGGCCTCCGAGGATGCTACATTTGGACACAAGGTGTGTAGTTTGGTGCAGTTTTGTTATGTAGGTCCCAACAGTATGGGTTGTTGGATGTGATGCCACAGAAAATGACAGTTTTCAACCTGAGAATTGAGGGTCCTGTGACTTGCATCCATCAATTCAGAAACTCCCTTATGTGTGGTAATCTGAGAATGGCACACAGGCTGTCTTAATCCTGTTTAAAACCTGTGAGCAAGTTTTACTTGCAGAAACCCATGTGGAAATATGGAACATCAGCTTAGCAGTAATTATTAAGATTGGACTTGCCCAAATGCTGGATTTGTTCTTGTTCCATAGATTTGCAACTGAAAAATTGTAGTTGTTGTCTGCTTTGCAGTCTGCTGAGTGTAAACCACTTTGTTCAGGTCCTTTTTCACAGCGCATCCCAAGCAGAAAGTACATTGAAACAGCTGCATCACCCTGTGTTCAGTTGTAGATCAGTGTGTGGCATGCAGTGTGCCTCTTGGAGAGACCGCTTCAGACGTGCTCTGCTAAATGGATGGGCAGTGTCCTAGTTAGAGCTCAGGTTTCTTTGGCCAGTGAGTGTTATGGTCACGACCACTGTTTTAATTGAGCAGATGATTTTAAGCAGGGCAGATTGTGTGTAGGCTATATCTAGTTAGCTAGGAAGAGAGCGGATGGGGAGGAGAAGAAGGAGATTGTAGGAACAGTAAGCTAAATCATGACAATGAAGTTTCCTGCTTCGAAGGCCCACATGCTGTGATGCTACTGTAGGTGAGAAGAAACCAATGCTATTACTATTAAGGTAAAAAAAAAGGCAAGAAAATAGTAAATAAATTCTCCAGGTTTATTTGGAATACAATAAGCAAAATTAACCAGCAGGAAAAAAAAAGCACTTTAAAAGCACCTGAGTATTCGTGATGCCAGAATTTACATTGTATCGGTATTGTACATTTTAATGTTGATATGTGATAAAGTGATTTAAATAAATTCTTAAAAAACAAACAGAGCTACTCCAGTATTATTTGAAGTATATAACATATGGTAGTCTGCAGTATTTTCTGATTTTTATTTAATACCCAGCATGCATACAAAATATTCATTGAATATTTAATAAACCTGGAGGGTCAGCTCTTGTGAACTCATCTCCATAATCCTTCAGACTATGTGAGTAAACAGAAATATTACTAATGATTACTGTAACCAATCACTCTTAAAACTAAAACACTGTGGAGGAGGCTTCTAATTCTTTTTCATGACTAGACTTACAAGGTGGTTTTATGTCTTGTAGTCATCTTGATGGACATCCTTTGAAACTCCTTTTTATTACCAAAAGTTTTAAGAATTTTCTGTTGCTAAGCTTTAGTTTTAGAAAACAGAATCGGTACTGTTGCCAACTCATAACATCATTCTCCAGAGTCCTAAGCAACTTTTTTCTAAGATTCATCTTTGGAACCAACAGGGTCTTTTTAAGTCTCTTAAAATAGTAGCTTTCTATTATATAGTGAACTGTGTATGCCTAGGAATGTCATGTACTTTTTATCAGTCAAGAAGAAGGTAAATATATCATCCTAAATTTGTTAATCTGAGAATTCATTTTTGCTGTCTATTTAGACATGCTGTGAAAGTATTTTCTCCCCTCCTCTCCCCTAAGAAATGCTTCCCTCACTGTCTGTCTCACTGACAAATAAATGTTAGTGTCTCTGTTACATTAACAGATGAGTTGGTATGCCTGCAGAGAATATGTATAAGGACAATTTTTTAAATGAAAAATAGTTCATTTTATAAATTAGAATCTAAGCTGAATACCAGATAACATAGTTGAGAAGAGTGTAATGTTAAAAGTTTGCACGATGCGATGTTTTCCTTGGTACCTGCTTTTAGCCTGAATTTTCCTCTAGGGCTATTGCAGACTGTTGAGAGGAACTATCTTTTTTGGATTTTTTGGTGTAGCCTATGCCTCAGCTTGAAACATTGTAGGACCCCTCTGTATCCATGGTCAGAAGCATAATTTGCTGCAGGGGATGACTCCTCCTTTGACTAAATCTGTTCCCCACCTATCCTTAGACACTTGCCACTTTTAGGCTTGATGACAGGCTCTGTTGCCTGTAGATACATACAAGAATGCTGTTTTTTAAAAAAGGTTATTTCTGGAGTGGTGAAAGAACTTGCAATGTCATTTGTTATTCTTAAATTCTCCATGATTTCAGTCTCATGGTAGATACGCATACTTGCAGGAAATGGGCCTGATTCCCAGGAAAAGGTTCTGAATGAGATGTCAGAACATTGTTCAGCTTCACTGTAGTAATCATCGGAGAAGTGAAGATCTGACTGATGTAGTCTGCCCCTTAAATGTTGAGTCTTCAATTATGATGATCATCATCAAAAGCGTGTGTAGAAATCAGCTACAAGATGCTTTTGAGGCAAGTTATGCATATTGATTTGGACAAAACAATTCTTATTTTAGAAAATAAAACTAAAAGCAATTGTGTTGCACTGCCAAAATATCCAGGGAATAGGCATCGTGAAGTACCAAATCCTATCTTTACTCCATGGAACAGGTGCAAATTGCAAACCATTAATAGTAGTCCTTAAAAATGTTTCCTCCATCTCATCTTTTCCATGGGAAAACAGTCTTCCCCAAACAAATGTAGAATATAAGGCATTTTGTTGGAATAAAAATGACATTTTAATGTGAACTTTTTTAATTTCCATTTTGTACATGTGTGAGACCTGTACTCTTTAAAAGGCCGTGAAAATCTAAACACGTTTTCAATCAGTTTAAATAAAAGTTGTTTTTTGATAAGTATAAAGATGTATAGATTTGACTGTATTGCTGTGCAAACCTTTCCTTTGCTTGAAGCAAGCAAACCCATTCAGCTTTCTTTGCAACTAATTTTCCAGAAGGAGGAAGCTGTTAGCGTGCTTTAACAGCTTTGTCGGTGATGGTACATGTGGTGTTCAGTTTAATTTACACATGCATTTGTGTGTGTGTTTGAATGCATGTTTGTTTCTTAAAGCAAAAAAACCTTCCAGCTTTTGACTGATCCTTCTGTTCCAATATATAGTAGGGTTATGTATGTATGGTTGCATATGGAGAGATTTAGGGGAGATGACCATGGAGCAAATCGTGAACAGCTGATAGGTGATTTGGGACAGACTTAACAGTTATGCCTGGTTCATACAAATTCTGCTGAGGATAAAATTATTATTATAATATTTTTTTTATACATATATATGTATATCTAAAAAAATAAGTTTCTTCAGAACTGTAGTCGGTGAGACATTAACATGCAGTAAGAGTGAATAGATGGAGTGGTATCTACCTGAGTCTGCAGTCAACACAGGAATGTATTTCAAAGTTGCAAACTCCTTGAGTCCCATTAATCTTATTAAAGCCTAATGATGACATGTAAAATACTAACAGTACCAACTTATTTTGTGTTTATTTTAACTGAGTGTGAAGATAAATTTTATCAGATAGGACCAGTCGGTATTAGCAGATGGCAGAGAAAATTCGGAGGAATACAAAAACATGGAAAAAAAAAAAAGAAAAAGAAATAAGGTACACAGGGCCAATTTAAAGACCATGGCAATGAACAAATAAAAATAACAGTGTGTGAGTTTTTTAAATGCTCCTAAGGCATTCAGATGCTCAATTTCCATTAGAACCTTTTAATCCCTGAGGTAGAATTGAAAATCTTAGTCTGAAAGGTTGGTTATGTTATAAAGATTTAATCCACATTTTATTGTTATAGGAGCATATCGGCATCAGTTGAAATTACAGTGTCGAACACAGTAGCACGTACTCAAGACAAGCTGCAAATGGTGTCTGACCCTATCTAGAGAGTGAGATGCCTGACTTTTTAAATATTTGTGCTTGATTTACTCTCCTTTCCCACCTTTCCCTAAGGCTTTTACTGTCAGCATCTACCTGACCCAAATAGCGTAGAGTAGAGGAGGCTTCATTCAGTTGAGCCAGGTGAGATCATCCTGTCCACGTGTCTCGACCTGTCTGGACCTGCAGAGTGCCATAAACTGTGTTTGCAGTGACGGCCGCAGAGCCCGCCTACCGCAGCTAATGCTGAGGTGCAGTGATCCCAGCTTAGCGCTGCATTAATATAAATAAGTTTGTTAATGGCAGTCCAGCAGCTACATGTCAGAAGGCTCACAACTTTGTGCAACAGGAAAAGAGACACTTATGTTCCCACAGTGGGGGAGCTCCACCAAGAACAGGACTCTCTTATTTGGTAGTGAGCTTTAATCCTTCCATTGTGTGTCGTTTTAAGCTGTGTTGTGATGTAATTGGCTTAATCATTACTATTATGTTGCTTTGCACAAGTTAAGATTGTAATTTGACATATGGAAATAAATGGCAACTGGATTAGTGATTTGCAGGTGTCATTTAAAAACGGGGCAGGGAAGAAAGCCTTTCATATTTTGCAAGTGGCATGTTTGCTAATGTACAGAGGGAGAATTAACCACAGAACTGCATCTCATGCTGTTTTGAAGTAGGAGCAAGCTTCACCTGTTCTTTTCTGGGACTGTGTGCTGCTAGGGTTGAGGAAAGAGAATCTCATTCCCGATGGATGTGTTCGCTGTAGGAATGATTTTACATTTCCTTTGCGGAAGACAAATACAGGAGTAAAGCTTTCTCTTTGATCGAGAAATCAGCATAATGGAGAGACAGCTCTATTTAAGAAATGCAGCAAGGGTGGCATTTCTGATGTGGATGTGTCTGTGTGGTGGAGCTTCCAGCATTGTTCGTGGAAGTAGACATATTTTTGTTTTATGACACAGCATAAAGTGGTGACCTTGTCTCCATAATTTAGTAACTCCAGAAGATGTTTAGAGAGTCTATTCCTAAGTCTTTTTAAGTATGAGCTGCTGGATTGCGTTTTGAAATGCTCTTTCTCCAATACACGATACAGGGTTTTAAGAATCAAATGTGCTCAGAACTAAAATATCTGGAGTTTTTTCCTTCTCAAACATGCTTTTACTTGAGTTTATTAAGGTGGTTTCAGGTTTTTTGTGGTTTGGTTTTTTTTGTAGGGAGGAGTATGTGCTTTTGGTGGAGGGGTGTTGCTTTCCTCCACCTTGCAAATGCTGCATTATTGCAACAATCAGCACATCGTGGTGCATCTTCTACAGTCCACTTATTTTCATGATCCCAGATAGTAGAAGTTCAAATCCCGAGGGGAAATTGAGCTGCACAGTGTAACTATGTGTCAGCTTCCTGGTTCCAAGCATAGGACATCAAAGAGAATACATTTGGTGGCTGACTCTGAGTTGCAGCTATGCAAACCTAGGAGGAAACTGTTGTTCTAGCGGTATCTGCAACACAGAACCCTTGAGCTATGAGATGGAGATGCCATGTGATAAAACTGAGAAAGCATGTTCTCTAGAGATTTTTTTTTCCTTCTTATTTCTTTTAGAATTTGTGTTAGTTTTATTGCAATAAAATAGTGCTTACTTCGTGGGAAGAAGAAGAAAAGGAAGCCATTGAAGGAGAAGAAAAAAGTAGAGATTAAAAATTGTTCTCTTTTAACATTTGCCTTGCTTAAAACCATTTTCTTTTGTTGAAGACCCTAAGCAGCCTCTGCTCCTGCCACCTGGTGGTTACTGATAAAAGTTGCACCTTCAAAGCCAAATTAAATTGTTTTAAAGCCAATTAATCCTTTTCAGAAGAGGATGTTTTCAAGTGTCTGAATTATCTCTATCTTGATATGTTGACACCAGGAGTGTCTATGTGTGTGCTTAGTATATGGGAAAATAGAGAGAAAATAGTCCTCGTTTACATCTGTCTTTGCACTATTGGCTAACGTAGGAATCTGGGGGTTGTAAATAAGTTTTTGGATTTGTTTCAGCTTAGAAAAAAAAAATAGATATTCATATTAGCCTCCAGTAAATTCTGTTTTGCTACTTATAGCAGAGTTAGGATTACATGTTTCCCCAGTTCTGTTGTTCACTTCTTTATGGAGTTGTTTCATATGAGGTGTTCAGATGACTAAAAACATTTTCCGACCTTCTTTGAGTCATTGTTAAAGCTGTGTTTTTGGATTGCTGAAGTCTCCTGAGTGCCCTCTCTGCTGGGTGCTTTCTAAGAGTAGAGAATGACATTATAGCAGGAAACAAGGTGCTCTTTTTATATTCTTAGGGACCCCTGATAGATGTGTCAAAATGTTTTGAGGTAGTTATGATTAAGTAGCAATAACCTGAACGTATTTCTGCCTGAACCTGTGCATATCACTGCAATGTGATTTGGGACAATCCAAGAACAGGTGAAAGGGAGAAATTGTGGTTGTGTGTTAGAAATTTTATCTACGTAATCACTACTTCTTTGTGTCTGGTAAGTTTAGTCCCAATAAATATCTCTGTGATTTGTGGTGGTTTTTTCTCAATTAGTTTTATAGAAATTAAGAGGTCCACACCAAGATATTTGTGGCCATAAGTTCATCTCAATCCGTTGTACAGTCCCAGCTGTGGTCCAGCTTCGTCCTGAGTGCTGCAACTGTAGAGGAGTGTATCTAACCACCTTGAATATGGAGGGTGATTCCAAACAGCACCTGCTTGTGGTGTCCCACTCCTCGCAGCTTGCTCCTGCTTCCCATATGGAGAGGATTTTAAAGTTCTGTGAGAGGATGGAAAAAAAACCCCGCAGACTTCTTACAGGTTATGATGCCTCCTTGTGCAGTGGGTGGGTCTGGACAATTTCAAAACAATCTTGCATGAAGAAGAAAAGACGAAATTATACATAGAACAGGAAAAAGAAAAAGCTGTGTTAGCTGAGAGCCCCCAGTTGTGAGAAAGTCAAGACAGGCTAGATAAATGATGTAATAAGAGTTGATTCAGTGTGGAGTTTTCAGAAGCAGATGTGTATGCAATTCAAGGCAACTGCTTAGTATTTACTCAAGTGATGTCTTTAAATTGGAGTTATGGAATGATTTGGGTTGGAAAGAACATTAAAGATCATCTAGTTCCAACCCACTTGTCATGGGGCAGGGACACCTTTCAGTAGACCAGGTTGCTCAGAGCTCCATCCAACCTGACCTTGAACACTCCAAGTGTTCACTCCACACTCAGGGATGGGACATCCTCTCTGGGCAATTTGTTCCAGTGCCTCATTACCCTCACAGTAAAGGCTTGGCAAGCAGTTTTGCTTTTCTGGTCAATTACTATCCCTCTTCTATGCCAATTTAGGTTGCCACTATATTGAAATGAACTGCTGCAACCAGCTCTTGTGGCGGCAGCAAGCAGCAGCAGTTCATGCTTCCCCCTGCTGCTTTTATGAAGAGGTAGTCTGCAATATGGTTTACCCTTTACAAACTCCATGGAAATGTCAGAAGAGTGCAAAGTTTTATACTGCTTTCATGGTGGGAATATGCATCACCTCAAGGGTTTGAGCTCACCATTTCACACCAGTCACTACATTGCAGCGATTTAAGTTACTACCAAAAAAAAAAAGAATTTATTTTCTCAGTCTTCCTTCTGTTACTCATTAAATTTTTAACTGGTGGGCGCACTTAGGCAGCCTGAGTCTGGTGTGCCTGAGCTGTCTGGCTGGGTGTGCTGCTCAGTGTCCTCCCTCGCTCAGCTGCCTCCTGTTGACATGTAACCAGGGGTGATGCTTGCCCGATCGGGCGGGTCCTTTAGAGTTCTGTGTGGCCCCTTTGATTTATACTCCTAGTTTGAACTTTGAGGGAGTATCGGATTTACCAAGAAGTCATCTAACAATCGGAACACAAAGTTTGCTTGTAAATACCTGCACATTTTAAATAAATGTTGAGGCAGGTGGTCTGTTTGGGGGGTGGGAAGAGGGCAGTTCAGAATATTTGCAGATAGTTTGCTGTTCCTCCTTGATGAGGAGAGCAGGTTAGACCAGATTTCTTTTTCTTTAAATTCTACCTGATTGCACAACTGGTGGGACCAGAACTATGCCCTCCAGCAACCAACCCCACCTTGCTACAGGAAGCCTGCTCTGATTCAGATTGCAGCTTAAAAAACAACAACAAAGTCTCCACAAATATTTATTTCTTTACAAAGCTACTGTTAATTTGTTTGCCTTTTTTTTTTTCATTGTGTAGCATTCTTTTTTAACAGCATGAAATACATATATAGAAAAAGATTCAGAATTCTGCTGTGTGGCTGCTTCCCCTGATTTCAGAACTGGCTTTTTAAAACTAGTGCTAGGTTTGAAGCATAGGAATTGTGAAGAGGAACGTGAGAAAGTTGTTGGGTAGACAGATGTGATTTAGGCTTTCATTTCCTCCCCCCCTTTTCTTTTTCCTGAGACAAGGTCAGGTGTGTATCATCGTTCATATCTGTGCTTTGCTGTAAAAAGTGCTTTTGACATGTTGCAGATTTCAAGAGGGAAAAAACAAATACAGTCATGCAGAATCTTGAGCTTTTTTCTGAATGTACATTTCTTTTACGGAAGACGTGATTTTGTAACTTTGAAACTTCAGTTATTTTAGTTTGCTTTTTTAAAAATTCCTTCTTGTGAGAGGGTTTTCTAGTGAATTGGGATATTGATAATTTTGTTAGATGACAATGACACAGGGAAATCTTATTCTTCAAGGTCATTCCTTTGATTTTCTTGGCGAACAGTTAATTATACAGAATCTTATAGGAGGATCAAGATTACAGGTGACTTTGGCATGATTTTCATACTGTTGTAACGCTTTACATTGTTTAATGTTATACACATGTAAACAATTGTGACAAATTTCTAGTGTAACAGTCATTCTGTGTGTTTTATGATTTTAGTACTAAATCCTTGCTACTACCTGAAATAGACAACAGACGGATTTACAGTCTTTTTATTATCATTTCAATCTGAAGCAAAGTAAGCATTATTTGTAGCGTTCAGTTTAACGTGATTGTCTGTTTTCATTCCATCATCCAATTCCGACCCCCCCTTATCAAGATCTCAAGATATCCGAGCCTCCTGCAAAACTTCCTCACAGTGTTATTCCTTGTGTCAGAACTGATGTACCGATTACCTTACAAATCTATACCTAGCCTGGTTTTACAACTTTAGTCCTTGTGCAAGGGCTGTGCTCCAGTGGAGGGATGTACACCTTAAAAACATTTGTGTGAAGAGCAGTTAGAATACATGCTAATTTAAAAATTCATAAATGTATTTTCAGAAATGCGTTAAGTGCTGTTTATGAAAAAAAGCAATGAAGTGAATCATGTGGAACTGGCTTTTGTCACATCTAAGTAACTAAATACCATTATAGCACGTAAGATTGCTGCAAAAGCTTTACAGTAATGTAGGTATGGCTGTTTATATGCTTATTAACTTGCAGGGTTTTTTAGCTGTGGTGTGTGCAGAATGCTGCCAAGGTCAAAGTTGTTAAGCTGCCCCAAATAGTACTGAGGAAAGGAATTATGTTAGGTAAAGCATTGGTTGGGGGTTTTTTTTAAGTAACTTCCTTTTGTTTTTTACTAGCAGTGCTGTAGAAAAGGATCTTGAAGGAGAAATTAGGGGATGCTGGGCTTGGAAGCAGCATGAAATTAAGGAAATAGGATTAGAATTGCAGTCTTTGGTGGAACGAATGTTGAAGATGGTCACCATACTCTTCGAATCCTGTGCATCGCTTGGCTTAGTTATACAGAGGTTTGAAAAGTGAGAAGTTCAAATTTGATACAGTGAGCAAGAGAAAGCTAATGGAGCACATTAAAAATGCAAGCTGACCTAGATATACTGTTGAATGGTGCCATGTGGTGTGCAGCTTTATATGGCAGGCTGGAGCACCTTGTTGACCAGAATAAAAACTAAAAACAATGATAATAATGCATTGTTTACAAATCCGAAGAGAAGATAGAAGAATGGGGCTGTCCTGTTCCATTTTATAGGTGATGTTAAGAAAAACAACTTGTTCACTATGAAAGCAGCTACTGATCTTGGTTAAATGTATACAACATTAATTTTTTTTAAAAAGTACAGAAATTACTTCTGCGGAATGATCAGTGTGCATGCCCCATTGCCACAAGTGTGTGTCTGCTTTCTGTTCTCTTCTGTCAAAGCTACATGTACACAGAACCCTGGAAGTTGGAAGAAAAGTTAGTATTATGTTAAGAATTTAAGAGTTAACTGATCAGAGCTAAGTTCTTTCTCTCTGGAATGTGGTGATATTCAGAATGGGAAGGGGGTTGCAGAATCTTACCATTAATATTACAATACTTCCAGATTAACTTTGAAGAACTGTTTTAAGAGGTGTCAAAGTATCAGAAAATGTTAATATGATATTATTTTTCAGATAATGAATATTAAAATAACTTTTAGCTGCTGTTTGAAACTTGATGGTAAGTCATTCATTTATGTATTGAGGCAGTTTCACCTTGGAATTATTATCTCAACTTATTTATAAATACCAAGAAAAGCTTACAGAGGAAATGTTGACATCCCACCCCCCACATCTGCCTTAGCTCTCCTCGAACTGTGTAAATGCAGGCGTATATTATTGGGATGTTATATTGGGATGTTATATATTTTTATAGGACTAGGAGGTTTGAAATTGATTTTTTTTCCTAAGGCTGTATGTTACAATGCATTTTCAGTTGGTACAATAATAATAAACAAGACTTGCATGTACCTGTGATGCATTTGATTCCTCCCTGCAGTGACTCATTGTGGATCTCTTACAGCTAAGTGCTTGTTCCTTGTGATCAGAGGAAAATGCTACACACCTTCTGCTTCGTGCCTATTAAGTTCAAGTTTGTATTGTAGGCAGCATTACGCTGCTATCTGTGAGAACTAAAGGGGAAAAATATCAAGAACAGTAAGTGAAGGGAAAATTCAGAAAGCCACTTTGTTCCCCCTCAGCCAGAATGTCGATTTTTAATCTATTTCTGTTTTCATCCTTGCTTCTTCCAAATTTACAAATTTTTCTTCCTATTCAGAGGTACCCTGTTGAAATTAATGACTGTAATGGCAGTTGCTCTTTTCTGTCTTCTGGAACCCAAATGATGGATACCAGCCATTTTAATCTTGTTATGCTAAAGGTAATGTATGGGTCCTTTATCCGGACCAGTTTTTTGAGTTGAAGAAGGGATTGTTTTCTTCAATTTTGTTATCATTTTTCCCCCTCACCTTTTTTGTTCCTTGAGGGACTGGTCTGGGGAACAAAGTGTCCGTGTTCCTGGGAACAGAAATAGATTGTTCCATTCATAATTTAGTGATCTATTTCTGTTTGGCAAAGTTAAGCACATGCTTAATTTCAGGTCTCTGATTAAATCTCACTGACTCCACTATGACTTAGGTGCTTTGCAAAACTGTGGCTTTTATTCCCATCTCAACATCACATCGTTGCTTCTGTCTCATTGCTCTTTTTCTCCTACTTTCCCCACCCCCCCTCTGCCATACTGCAAGTTGACTGTGCTTAGTGTCAGCAGTTTATGTTCTGCATGTTTAATGAAGGCCACGGCTCAGCTCAGCATAGCCCTTCCCCTTACGTTAACAGAATTTTGATAAATGAGATTTCCTCATGTGGAGAGCCGAGAAGGGCCTTTGATGGGAAAAGGCAGGGCATGAAATCAGCAGGTGTCAGGGTGTGCAAATTATAGGCATTTTAAACAAAAAACAAAATAGAGAACTTGTTATGACTATCTTCAAAATGTGTATCTTCCTGTGAAGCACAAAAAAGGATTTAACAAAATACTTTAGCAAAACAAAAGTAGATTCAGAGAGCAGTAATCTGAACCAATGTATTCCTGCCTTCCTTTTTGCTCTGTATTCCCCACACCTACCACCTTAATTGTCAAAGTACGCTGTATAAGCAATTGGATTACAATAATCATTGCTGAGTTTAGCACATGGAAATGTGTTTCAGTTGTGGTTTATATCCTGTGTTGATCTAAACCATGAGAAAATCTCTATTTTATGCCCACTCAAGCTATTGACTGCAATATTGACAACCAGAGGGAACTGGTTGTACAGATAAAAAGAAAGAAAGTGCCAGCAGATATTGAAAGAAACCTTTTCAACTAAGGTTCATTTCTAGGATCCCTCTCCTTTTTCATTTATATGTTCATTTTTCTGATACTGCTCACTACATTCCACGCTCCCACCCCTATCCCGCTCTGAATTTCAGTCATTCGCCTTCATGCAGATTTAGCTTGTTCGGTGGCTGATTTCCTATTCAGACTATATTGCAGTGTAAAAGGTTTTTTAAGAAAACGGTTTTTGTGTGCTTGCATGTGCCAGTGAGGTATTGGATTGTTGAAATAACATCAAACTCTTCAGTGGAGATTATAATCTGACATGAATGATCGAAGGCCAGAAATGGATCCTGCAGACCTAAAAGTGGACATATTTTATTACCCTAGCTAACATTTCATAAAAGTTTCTGCAGCTGTAGTGGATTAGAGATGAATTGTTTTTGTTGGAAAGATGAAGAGAAAGGACAGTTAGTATGGTTATAATAATTAATAAATAACATAGTTAATTACTGGCTCTCCACTATGTTCAGAGATTAATTTAAATCAGTTTGTGCTCATTTCTATTAAAATACTCAAAACTGTATTTTTATACACACACATGGAAAAATAAAATGCATATACACAAAGCTGGGTATTTAAATATATATGTATAATTTTACTTCTTATGTGTGTATGTTTAGCTACATAGGGGGTTTTTTCTCTTTTTTTGGCGGGATTTTTGCATGGCTTGAAAACAGAGATAATTGCTGATCTCATAATTTTTTCATTATTTGTTTTTTACCATACCTGTGCACTAAATCTTCCTGTAATGTGTGCAAAGAGTTTCTCAGGATTTTCTGCTCACCTCAAACTGCTGTCCTTCCCTCCTGTCAGCCAGGCGGTGGTGGGGCCCCTTCACAGTTGGGAGCAGCTCAGAGTTGCACATGATCACCCGATGGATTATTCTGGTTTACCCAGTTTCTCTTACAGAGAGTATATTTTTTCTTAATTATTGAGATACACTCTTTATTCCCATTCCATCTCATTCCAAATTTTTATTTAAAAAAAGTAAAATAATCTAGTAGTCATTTCTTCAGATGTTTTACAGCAAAGCAATGTAGTTGCAGTGGCTTCCAACAGTAGCTGTAGACCTTAAGCTATATCGTACCTTCTCGATTTTATGGGGTAATTTGTAATACCCTTTCCAAATCCCAAATTCCAGACTCTTAGCCCCCTGTGATCACAAAGAGTATTTATAGGCTTGTCGGGGAGGTGCTGGCAGCTGGGTGGCAGGCAGGCAGTATTCTCAATTCCTGTAAACTGCAGGCAGAAAAGGCTCTTCCACAGCACATGATCAGGCCTTTCAGATCACTGGGCAAGTATAATGGCAGGTGCAATTAGTGTCCCTTCTCTTAGGCTTATTTTGTTCAGGGCAAAAGTGTTTGTGAAGGAGACCAGAAGAGCTCAGTGTGACTGCAGTACTCCTCCCTGCAGAAAACCAGGATCAGCCCCAGGTGCTATAGTTCCTTCTGGGCCTTCATTTTGTGCGTTTCATTTTTGTGCCAAAATGGCAGTCATAATTTTAAAGTCGAAATATAGAAATACAGAATCGCGTGGATCACATTTTCATGAGGCATATGTGTACACACATGCACGTTGTGGCACAGGTCCAGTTGCTGGTTGAGGTGTGCAGAACTATTTGGTTTGTAAATTACTTAGTCCACAGTTGTTCCATTGGCTTTACCAGGGAGTCAGCATTACTGGAAGTAGCTAGTGGACTATCAGAGTTCATTTTAGACACCCTTTTCTCACAGCAAGTGAGAGTTGGGCTGAAAATAATATTTGATAGGACTGTGCAGAGAATGAAGTTGGTACTCTGTGGCCAGCAAGCAAGGCAATGTGGGTCAGCCCCCACTGATTTCCAGTGGGATTGAGCTAGGAATACATCCTAGGAAGGAATGTGTGCCTTCATTGACATGGACTGTGCTTGTAGTGTTCTAGGATTATTGGAGAGAAGCTGTGCATGGGTAATGTGCTGTGATCGTATCTCCATCAGATTTGAAATATACCGTCCTAGTTAAACAAAGAAAACTTGTGTTAACAGGGAAAAGAGAACTCTTTCCTTTTCACATTTGAGAGTTAAGTCCTGTTTATTTTGCCTTAACATGCAGGGAGGTGGATAAAGGCTGGTTACATTTTTTAATCCCTCATCACTAAAACCCAGTAAGTGAAACCAAAGAAGGTTTTCTTTTGCTCATTGCCACTTATTTCCTTCAGACTACCAGGCAGAATGAAATCTTCAGTCTAGAATAGAAATGTTTCAAAAATATGTGATAAGTTCTTTCTGCAGCTATTTCTAAAATACTGGATTCACTTGTGAAATAATTGGAAGTAATTACGAACAACAGCTTATATGGCAGCACCTGGTTCTCTTTTTTTCTCCTGCTGCAGCTATTGCCACAATTTCTTTTTGTTGATCTTTACAGTGAATATACATTTTGCCAAAGAGCTTTGCTCACTAAGATTTGGAGTTAGTTTATGATATTATACAGTGATTTAAAGTAATTATACTCTAAACTCTGACAAACAGTGTAATTTGGAGATTGCATTCCATACATACCCTTCCATCGTGTTCTGGCAAAGACCATCCTTCTGCTAAATCTGATAAAGTATACATTTCAAATCCCAAATGTGCACACACATAAAAAGCAACAATACCAAGAATGCCTGTCACTTTGTGGCATGGCCAGGATATCAGTGCTTTACCTTTACATCTCCAGAATGCAAGTTATTATGTGCTAAACTGCAGCATTAACCTTGCACCTGGGTGAGCACTGGCTTGTCTGAGCACACCGTGCACTCTGTGGGCTGGGTGCCACACTGGGCAGTATGCTCCTGTTTAACCTTAAATATGTCAAGAGCCATCCATTAGAGGGTTTTCCAAAAGCAGAGGTAGGTGGAGCCTGAAGTCTCCTCAGAACTGGGTGCCACAGTGTGCAAAATCTGAAATGAACTTTAAGTGAGGCCCAGATGATTGCTGTGCTTCAGCAGAGGGGAAGAGTTCACCTTCTTAGCTTGCTACTGGCACGTCTTTAAGTTGGGGGGGGGAAGCCTATGAGGACTGGACAGATTTCTAGCTCTTTCTCCTGCTTAGAATTGTCTCTTCTTATTTTAGTCTTGCACTTCCAATTTTGCTCTGCAAAGTTATTTGAGTTCAACGTGTTCCAATTTAGAAGTGAAAGATGGTTTTTGCTGCACTCAAATACATGCGACCATTGCACTGCATACTTCAGCACGCCTGGAATGTCTCACTCAGGGCTTGCTTCCCTCAAGGCTCATCTCTCTGTGTTTTGATAAGGGGATGAAAGGTGCAGGAAAGGGCTGATGTTGAACGGAAGTTCATTGTCTTGATCTTTGATTTATCTCCTTACCTAGATGTAGAATATCTTATGCTTAAATATTTTAGTAACTTGGGGGAAAGAACTGTGAAGTAATACGTTTTTCTAAATTTAATTTTCTAAATGCCAACAAGCTCAGTACATTCTGGGACATCTAACCTCAAAGCACAGAGAGTCTGAGTGAGCCACTTGACTATGTAAATTGATCAAACTCCAGTCAGTAGATTGAAGTGTACATATTTGCATATGTACAACTTACATATGACACTTGGTCTAGGAGAGAGTGGATTTGCTTTGCTGGAAAGATGTTCAGTATAAGTGAATACAGCCATTTTGACATCTACGCCAATCAATATAAGAGCAGGTTGCCTTGTTTCTGTAATTGGGTTTACCCCCTTGTAATTTTAATATTAAAAAAAAATTAGGTAAGAGGCCCCAAATAAGGCTCAAAGTAAGGCAAGTAAGGAAATAATGTTCAAATGCAATGTTATGTGTTAGTATTTCAAACTTACGACTCCCTGCTGTGCAGTAAAGGTTGTACTAGGAGATATAAGTGGAAAAGTGAAGTTCAGTTTCTGTCAATTGTGAGATTTCCTTATGCATACACTCTGAATTTTCATGTGTTCATTGAGGACATCTTGTAAAAGGCTTACATATAAAGTTCTGACTGCATATCTGTAGAGCTGTACGTGCTCAATTGGAAGTAATAAAAATCAAAGATTTTCTATACCTTGGGTCCATTTTGTGCATACTAGCAGTATGGATAGCAGTAATAGTAAACTCTTCGGTGAAAATAAAATGAGCCCGAGATTGTCACTGTAGGTTGCTCACAGCTCCGCTTGTTGCTTATGTGTCACTGCTATAAGAAAGAGCATAATAAATTTAGGAGTAGTATTGCGGGTGCCAGTCTTCAGAGTTTCCAAGGGGCTGCACAAACGTCTGGTGCACGGCTCCTCTGTCCCAGAGGTTGCACCTGCCATAGCTGAGCACAGGGGAAAAGTTCCCATTTTCAAGTCATTGCATAGCAGTGGAAAGACAGCTTTTTAAAGTGAATTTTGAAAGTTAGTTAGGCATGCTAATTTTCAAAATTGTGATGTGTTGTTTCTGGATTTCAGAATGCTTTATAGTAATTCGTATTTATGTATCTATAGTAAATGACTATGAAGGAATTATTATTAAAGGGATTGCAAATGGTTTCAGTTGTTACAGATGATCTTGCAAATCAGAAAGGAAGCCGTATTTTGACACAGAAATTGTTTTAAAGGGCATCTATGTTAGCATTTTTGTTCTGTAGTTGTATCTTGTCATTCCAGACTTAAGAAGGCTTTTTAATAACTAGAACCAGTCTGCAAGGAAATTGTAAGGTAGCTGATATGATGAATGGGTGTCTAATTCCAAAATACTATTTGGACATTATCCAGGTTTTGGAATATATTTCAGGGATAAATTAATAAGCAGTTTAAATAATTCATTTAGAGAAAGCACTTTTTGTGACTGTTCTCTGAATTCAGTTACTTTATTAATTGTCTCATTTCTTTAACATTGTTTATAGACGAAAAACCATGACATTTTACTAACCTGTCTTTAAGATGATGTAAGTTATTTAATAATGTGGATTTGAAAGTCCTAGATAATCAAAGATTATGTAATTTCCTTGATTTTGTACATATACTGAGCAGTGAAATAAGCACATGTGCCTGTTTTCATTCATGCATGTATAACAAGGGAATGAGAATAGCTGTGTGTAGAACTGATTGCTTCCCATATATTTAGAGTAATTTTTGTGATAAGGGAGTTCTAATCCCATTTTTTGAGACCATGTATGTTCTTCTTATAATCCTCCAAGTAGTAACTAAAACGCAGAGTATTACACTCTAATAAGAACTTAACACAACTGTAGTTTCTTTTGAATGGAAAATGCTGGTCCTTTGGCAACACTTGTATCCCAGTGTCATAGGTGTGATTGTGCTGAAAGATCCATGGAAAAAATGAGACATCGTTGTTGTTAGTAGTAGAATCTGTGTAGTGTAGGAAATCTTTTATGTTAAAAGATATCAGATTTAAGGATTTTGTGGCTGGAACGTAATGCAAATTTTCATGACCCTACCCCCTGAGAAGGAAGGAAGAGGGAAACGGGAAAATGGCATTCTAGGGAAGGCATTTATCCTCCCAGCTTTCTCTTAGTGCTTCTGTTTCACTCTGGAAAAGTAGTGACTGAGTGTTGCTGCAATGTTACATCTGTGCAATTTATCAAAACTTATAGGATTTTTACTTGGGTTACAGAAGGCTCATTAGTCGTCAAGTCAACTGAACATAGGTCATAATTATTACACTATTAGAGCGTTCTTGAAAAAGATAAATAAGAGTTAGGGCTGTGAGATCTGTTGGAATAAAAGTATTTTAATAAAAATGTCAGTATTTTAACATCCTTCAAGATCTACAAAACAAACGTGAACCTGACTTTCAAATAAATTACAGTACTGCGCTGATGATAAAAGTTCAGTGATAAAGGGATACTGCTGCCTAATTTTTTAAACATAAACCAGTGCAATTGTGAAGGAAGGGATTGTGTTTCTTTCTATTTCTCTAGGACTGTCCTTAGTGAGGACATGAAAAGTTTACATCCAGGAGAGAATTGCTGTGTGAGTAAACTTTGTAAATCTGCGTGTTTTCAATAGTCTTTTAAGTCCCTGTGTGAGTAGTAGTGGCTTATGGTTCCCTACTACCCACTTACTCCAGAGAATAAATCTTCCCATCAGTTCTTCGATTTATCTTGCGGATGTTACTGTGGACAGTGTTAACTAGTCCTAGCCACTTACCAGAAGTTATGAACCTCATGACAGATGTACATATACTGCAGTAGTCCAGGCAGTTGTATTTAAACTATGGGACTCAGTTTGAGTTAGAGTATCTGGGTGAAAGTTCTCTTATCATTATTTTTCTGTAAAAGCAGCAAAGCAGAGAGATAGACAGAACAGCCCTAACCTTCATCCTTCAACCCTGAGTTTGTCAGGAACTGTAGTGCTAGGACAAGGAGGAATGACTTCAAACTGAAAGAGAGTAGGTTTAGATTTGATATTAGGAAGAAATTCTTTATAGTTGAGGGTGTTGTAGCACTGGAACAGGTTGCCCAGAGAAGCAGTGGATGCCTCATCCCTGGCAGTGTTCGAGACCAGGTTGGATGGAGCTATGAGCAACCCGGTCTAGTGAAAGGTGTCCCTGCCCATGGCAGGGGGGTTGGAACTAAGTGATCTTTAAGGTCCCTTCCAACCCAGACCATTCTATGATTCTGTGATTCCAACCTGCCCCAGCAAGATCTGTTGGAATTGGGCTGTAAACACCTTGGCCCCTGTAGGTGAAACAAATTATTAACAAGGCTGTTTGCACCTCGAAATAACTCACCAGTTTCTGGGAAGGCTTTGTATAACAGGCTGCCAAATCCTTCAGCTTTTGGCTTTGCCAGATGTATCCATTGAGAAATTAGGGAGACTTGCATACTTCTGCAAAATTGGGTTTGGTCTTAGCCTCGGTTTTTACAGAGAGTTGTTAATTTCATAAATCTGGATGTTGGTATTCAAGAAAAGAGAAAGATAAAAAGAAGAAAAGCAGAGAGAAACGTTTCTTAGCACATGGCGATGTGACAGGCAGTGTTGGTGGGTCTTGTTCAGTGACTCATGCTATGCTTCCCTTAGATTGCAGACATGAAGAAACCTGAATACCTCTTGAACACTTCTTATGAGTAGTAAAGGCAGTGCAGAAAGAAAAGTGATGTTTGTAGGGCTTTGTAAAGGTTCCTGTAACAGCATTAAACTTACTGTTTTTTTCATTGTAACCTGTTATGACCTAGCTGACTGGCTTTCATATACTTTGCAGGGCTTTGTACTGAACAGGAGTGAAATCAGCAATCACAGGAGGGAAATTAAAATTTTTTTCAAGTCTTTCTATGAGTTAAAAGCCAAGATTTAAAGCCAATTTTTAATGGATTCTTTTTCCTGTTGATTGGCTTCACCCCAAGTCACATCGTTTTCAGTGAATCTGTTGAGAGTAACACAGTGTCTGACATTATAAGGTGTAATAAGTTGGAATTTGGAAAGAGTCCTCCATCTATTTGTATGAAGTAAGCAGCTTGAAAGGTGATACAACGGAGTAACACCGGGATTTTAAAGCAGTGAAAATTTTATTTGTATAACTCCGTACTGGTTTGGGTTTTTTTAAGCAAAAGTTCAAATGGGAAATGAGTTAAGATAGAAGGTGTTAGAAGGGTACAGGTGGTAGGTCTTTTGTTCTGCAGCTCTTAGCAGAAGAAACAAGCTTTGGCCCTGGTAAATTCCTCTGTGGCACAGTAAAAAGAAGCAGCACGGAAAGCTGGATAATTGCCACATCTTTGTGAACACACAGCTCCGTTGTGGGGAGAAAACACAGATCTTGCATCGGCATTTCCAGCATGAAACAGCCTCAAGCCTCGCTTTCCCCTTCTCACTTGTGCAGTGGCTGTAGCAGCTTGTGTGTGGAAGATCAGTAGTGTGGATCTTATGGAACACATGGGATAAGGAAGGTATTTCTCTTTGTCATATAAATACACAAGCTTCTATTCTTTTTATTATTAATTTGCAACAGTGGTTTAATAGTGATTTGTTTCCTTAGCTGCTCTGTATGGAACACTGCTGGCACACAGAACCATATAATGAGACATTTTACAAGATGAATTTAATAAAAAAAAACAACCTCCATATCTTGTTCAGCTCCATTTTGGGAAGCAAGGATGGAATATCACCACTGATTAAATGTGTCTGGTATTAACTCTGCCAATGGAAAAGAAATTATGCTGGGGTAGAAATTTGGAAGTGGTTTAGAGAAAACAGTGGAGCAAAGAGGTTAGGAAGAAGATAAAACATAAAAAGCTATTTTAAAATGATGATGTGTTCTAGCTAAAATAATGTGTAAGCTCTCAGGCATTCATACAAGGAGATGAAAGCAACCCCCTCCCTTTAGACCAAAATAGTAGTAGCTTGCCTAAACTTTGCTTCCAGAAAGTCTTGATTTTTTTGTCATTTTGTGCTATTTAACCTTATACTTGGTAAAACTTATGGTTACACGTAGTGCTAACAAAACAGCAGGAATGCACTATGCTGATGGTCTGGTTGCATGCCTAACTCACCTTTTTCTTTAGTAGCATTTCATTCTCTCTTTGGGGCTGAACTAGAAAATACGTTCAACCTGAGTCTGCTATCAGTGATGACAACAGCACAAATTTAGTACATCTCACTTAGAATTTCAAAGAAGATAATTTGACTGTTAGATTTCAGAAGACTTTCCCCCCACACTTGTAATACATTCGAAAATTTCAACTGCATTGAAGTAGTATTGTGGAAAATCTTTTTTTGAGTTCATATCCTGATTTCCCAGGGCACTGTTCATGCCCCAAACTTCCTACTGGTGAGAGGATCCCAGATTGCGTAGAGCTGACACACTCCTGTCTTGCAGGGTAAGCAGATCCCAGGAGCACACGCAGGCCTGGAATGGTCCCACCACCATTCATGAGTATCTCTTCCATCGGAACATGGCTCTGAATTCCAGAACAGGGAGGTCTCGGAGCAGGTAGCTCACCTGAGATTAGACCTGCGCTACCAGTTTGAGAGCTGTGGGTGAGAGTGTACATCCAGGAGCCTGTTAGCCTTAAGTTGGTCTAATGGCCGTGGAGAATTTCTGTTGATACTCTCATTTGCTCAGATTGAGCACAGGAGACAACAATGCAATATTAATTTACTTTTGTCTCTCTGTTGGCAAATGAAACATTCATTTTATGTTCAAATATATATGTAGGATTTTAATCTAGATGTATTTAACAGACAACAAATAAAAATTATGCTTTGTGGGCATCTCGCTAGTGTTAAAAAACAGAAGGCTAATGCCTGCAGTAAGCAGCACCATCTAAAGCAGTACCTAACTGTGTTAGATCTCATAAATCCTTTATACTTAAAGGAAAAGAAATTCTGCTTGCTCTAACGTGAAATGTAAAACTTTCTACCTCGAGCAACAAACCCATCTGTCAAAGCTAGTCTGTAAAGCAGAGCCCCTCTGGATGATCTGAAGGGCAGAAAACAGCTGTGCTGTATTCCAGGCTCGCATTTGTTAGCAAATAGTCTTTGGGTAGTATTTATCAATGCACCGGTCTCGCTTTAAGAAAACCCAAGCCAGTTGCATATGTGCCTAGAAGTTTAGCCCCAAAGAACAAGTTTCAAAAGGCAAAAGGAAATGGAGACCTGCCAAGCTTGTTGGCTGGAGTCATGGACAAGAGCAAGGCCTGTCTGAACTGCCACTCAGTTTTTATTCTGTGAGTTTGCAGGGTTGGTGATTAGAGTGGCTTTCGCCCAATTATGCTGTGATTATTCCGCTGCACTGTAATTGACTGGGGAGATATGCTAATACCTGTCATTTGGGATGATAAAAGATGAGCGGAGGACGCAATGCATTATTTAGCTGGCTGTGTGATAGATGAGGGATGCGCAGAGTGCTTTAATTGCTGAGAAGAGAGGTTAAGCTGAACGAACGGATGAATTAGAAATGAGTTTTTTTATGGCTTGTGGAAAAGTGAAATAAAGGGAAATGTGCTTTAAAACTGTAGCAGCAGATAGAAGCAAACACAACAAGATGAGGTCTTTTAGGCAGCTTACTCTCTTAATTTAAATATATAAGACAAAACACGTTTTGGTGTTCAGTAAATAATAGTAACAATAATGATAAGAAATGCTCGGTGAGTTCATATCCTTGCCAAGAAAATCACTGTAAAAGGAGCTGTTTTTATGTGAGGTGAAAAGGTGGAACCATTTCAATTTCCTTTGCAGTTCAGACCTTTAAAACTTCGTTTCCAAGGGCTGTGGTACCACTGGTGAACAGTGGTTTGTGTACATAGGTCAGCTATAGATTTACATAAATAATATCAGGCACACACATACATATATACACACACACGCAAAATCTCTCGAGTATATGTGTTATACAGTTAATAAGTGCACAGAGAGAGAAGTGAGATAAAATGAATATTCATAATGGTTGGAGGAGTGTAGCGATACAATTAGCAAGAGTATACAAATAACTCACAAGTGACAAAGCTCTTTACCCTTTGGGTGGGAAGGTCATTAGAAACTGTATCTTCTTTAAGAAAAAAAAAATTAGCTACTGAAAAACAATGAAGGCGACCAGTAATTTTCCTGTTGTGTCATTTTTCTCATTTACATGAGCCTTCGCCTGTGGTTCAGAAAAATACTGGGAGTCTGTTCCATAAAGATGTGAGTCAGATAGGTTTTTGGAAAGGACTTCCAATTTGCAGTTAGGAAAATAAGGTATCTGTCTGTATTATGACCAAACCTTTATAAAATGGAGGATATTATCTGCAGTGTGGTTGACTTGTCCCCAAACCTGTCTGACTGCTGGCAGGCTGCTGCTTGTCCATTGCAGTACATTTGTTTTTTCCAGAAAATACTGGCTCTTGAGCCATTATTATTGAACGATAATGAAATTGTCTAGAGTACCATGCCTGGTGAGCTAGATGCCAGCTTGAGATGGATGCAGTACGTAGGTACGTACTCTGCTGCTGAATTAGAGTCTGCAGGGCCTGATCACTCCCCACATATATTCGTCACCTTGTACTTTCTGCCATTCACCAAAATATTTTATGGCTGATTTTCATCATCTTAGTTGGGGACTGGCAACTTACTTTACAGCTGTAGCCATTGTTAACCTAATTTTTTTTTCTTAAGTTAGTTTTAAAAGAGCAGTTTATGAGGCAGTCTGCTGCTTTTATGGAGCAATTTATATTGCTATCTGCTGGTTAGTATAATTTTCTAAAATGACCATTTGGATTTCAAAATGTGAATGCTTCTGGTTGCACCTTGGCTTCTCTCCATTAATTGAATGGATACAGCTCTCGGAAAAGCTGTGCATCTTTGAAGAAAGAAGCAGTAAAGAGTTCTAATTTTATTGTTTTATGGAGTGTTATATAGAAAAATCTTAACTCTTAAAATTCCCTTATTAACCATTTTTAAAGATATTACAAGAGCAAGTTTATTCTGCATGACTTAGTTTAAAATAAAATATTGATGTAAAAGAAGTGTAATTTCTGGTCCAGAGAGACCCAGGCAGTTTTGCTTCTTAAGGTGGGATACCCCTGACAGCAGCCAGTGTTGGGGAGCATGGCCAATGCTTGGCACACTGCTCGGGTCTTTAACATCAGTGCAGAGCTGATCAGAGATAACATTGTAATAGCGTGGTGGTCTAGTGTAGTATAAGCTGTGGTCCTGGTCTAGCAGCACACAGATGAGGAGAGGCTAATGGAAAGAAGCGGGGGAGCTGCTGCTCACCATGGGTTCCAGGTGGTAGTGGGTGCCTCTAGCATGTGTTCAGAATCAGCAGGATGGACCCACATGCCATCATCCTAGTAACTTCTGACATGACAAATCCCTTCTTTGGGGGTCTAAATCCTTCTGCCGTTTTTGTGGTTTGTAGCCTCTTAGAGTTTTCTCTTGTTCTCTGGGTTGTGATGGACCCCTGCAGTTAGGAAGGGAATGGGGCCCAGCCCTGCTTGTTTTCAGATAGCGTCAGCACCTTGGGAAAGGATCTTATCCAACTGCAGGTATGCAGTTCGCTGTTCATCTATTTTGTGTAAGTACGTGTGAATACAGTGAGGGTAAGGCTGCTAACTGTTTTCAGGCTCTTCCCTGCAAAGCACTACTGTAATTGTTATGCCATTTACAAAGCATCCAATGACTTTCAGCATGTTGTAACTATGAAATCAGCATGCAATTTAGAGTGTTTTCTCACTCCTTCAACAATAAATTTTAACTTATCCAGGAAAATAAAAAACACTTATGATACAACAGCAAAGTGTTGCTGAGAATGAGCCATTTTTCAGAACCCAGCTTTACCAAAGATTCATCATTGTTATATGTATTGTGTATATAAAATAAACACAATAAACATGTAAATACGTGTAAATACGTGTGTAACACATGTAAAATTTATCTGTTACATGAACAAAGAATCCATGCAGTTAATTTCTGTATTGTATTGTGATGTAAATGTGTATCTGTCAGAGAATTTAGGCTTATTCTGTTGTGCCCGAAGAGGTACCCACGAAAGTTACAGATGGGAAGATTACTTAAATTAACACCCTATATAACTGAACTAAACACCTTGCTTATGATCAGCTGAAATGAATTATAGGAAAGAATAGAGTGTTAGTTTATAATAGTTAATCTTCGTAAGTTTTTTCTTTAATGCATTGTTAGATCAATTACAAAACTTTAGTCCCCAGTTGTCACTTGGCTTATTGCTGTTTCTCTACATGTAAGTATCTGTAATTTAGATTTTCAGGTGAAAATAACTTTATTTTGTTACTTAAAAAAGATGAAACATATTTGACTGACGTTGTTGGAAATAAGCGATAAGAAACTTTAACAGATCTATCAATCAAAACAGCAGTTTTATTTCTTGTATTATTGGCTCCTGAGGCTTTGCTGCAGCGTGTGAGAGGTAATTTCTTACCATAGGCTTTTCTCACTGTGCACTTGATGTACTTCTGGGGTGGGCAGTGAAAACTGTACATTTTATTTTGTTTTCAGTGTTTCAGTCATAAGGTTTTGATGATCTCAGTATGTTTGGGTATGATCTAAGAAATCTTGGAAACCCACTAAGGCAATAGGAAACAGAGGTCAGGAGAGAATGGAGTAATTTTTTAGACTTAAAAACATTGGGGGTGGGAGGGGAGCAGAACTGCTCTTATAATGCTTTATGAAAGCAAACCAACAACAGAACTTGAAAATTTCAAAGCATCCTTTCCTTTTCATAGTTTTCCATCAGGGCTCTAAATACATTTTACGTGCTGCTCTAGGCTCAGTTTGTGAAGCACGCTCTGGATTCTGTGAGTGATGCTTGTGGTGGTTTTTGATCCCTAGATCAATCCCAGTGATGGGATTTTATTGAAGCCTCTAGTGGGTGAAACATGAGACAAGGCTACAGAAGCCCCTTTGATAGTGCCTGTGTAGTGCACTAGAAGAGGTAGTGATGTCATCCAGAAGAAGCTATTTGGGAACCACAGAGGGCAGTACTGGAGAGAGCACTTTCCTTGACTCATCTGGCACAAATGTGGACATGGTATAGATTTTTATTCAGAAAGAGGGAGGGAATTCCTTTCCCACCCCATTTTTTTCAAATAATTTTAAACATCATCCCAGAGCCTTCCATCCTTGAATTTCAAATTGCTGAGCTACGTGAAAATTAATAGACACAGCTATGTGTAAAGCCAGGCACATGATTCCAAGGCTTCAGTTTGGACAGAAATCTCTGTGTTCACGTAACTGTGTAAATACGCACACACACGCACACGCGTACACAATATACACACAATAAGAGTTTTCTTATGCCAATGGAAAAAGGCTTTTTGTGTTTCCTGAAAGAAAAAAACAGTGTAAAGTATAAGAGACTAGGCCCAAGATTTGGGATAGAGATGTTATTCTGAATTGATAAGAACAACTGTGAGTCAAAAAGAAATGTATGGGGAGGGTAAAAAATAACCATTCGTTTCCAGCTGACAATACCATTAAAATTTTTTTAATTTAGAGGACAGTGTAGTATCTTTCTAACCAGTGAGAGCACTACACTGTAAGTGACTTTGCTTTATACTTTAAAAAAAATCTATTTGTTGTTCTGTATTAAATTTATTGCAAAGATTACTAAGCGATTTGATATTTACTCAGTAATGCCCATGAGCAGAAATTACTGAGTCATGATACATAGTTAGCTTTCTAGTGAGAGATTGAAGGGGAGTATGACCAGCATTGTAATTTCAGCTTCAAAAAAAGACATTTCAACAATTCTAAGCGGACAGGGGAACAGAAAATGCTGCTGTTTGGAGGCCTGAAATTTTGATTTCTCATTTGTTTTAAATGTTTCAAAGGTAATAAAACATATTCTAAGAGTCTAAATTATTTTAGGGGGAAGGGAATTTACTTCTGTGGTTGTTGCCTAATCAAGATCTACTCTGCCACTTCACATCAGCTTCTGTCCTTTCCGAGTGAATTAGTTCTTTGGGCAGCACGTTAAGAGGAAGTGTATTGTTCTTGGCAGGGCACTTGAATTTCTAATTACCAGATTCCTGCCTTAATTGCAATTACCTGAACACCCAGGCAGGGTGAACTTTTGGAAAAGAATGTAATTAGTGCAGAAGAAACCTTGCTGCCAACTGCTTGTCTGGATATCTGCACTAAGCAGAACCTTGATAAGTTCACATCTCTGCAGACAAGCTATCAATCCATTGAGATGCTGCCCAAATCTTGTGCAAATCTGTTGCAATGTGTATGATTACTGTATGGTCTTAGACCCAGTGTGCAGTTAATTACAGTTCCCACCTGAATTTAGGGAGAAAGAGGGACTGTTCTGAGAGAAATGTCTTCGCTTTTTGTAGGTGCTCACCAGTAAGGAGTTCATCAGAGGCAGAATTTGTTTAAATAAATGGCAATAGTAAATCTGTGTGAGATAAATGAAGTGCACAGCGTAATTTAATACAAGTAAAAATAAACAAATTCGATCCTTTCTTCACAATAATGTTTCTAGTGAGCCATTCTTTGCATGCAACTACAAAAGCAAAATATTGCCAGCCCAGAAGAAATCTTGCAAAACCACACTTTAGAGCAGAGGTGGAGCCATAGTGAGGGTAGTCGTGAATACAAGTTGTAGCATATGCTGATTATAAGCTGAAATCACTTGGCTTAAGGGCCTCCGGAAAGGTTTACTGCATCAGGCTTTTATTGTCAGCTGCCTTGTGTTGGCTCACAGGAAAATTAAATTTAATTGATGAAAAATGAGAGAAAAGAAATTAAAGAATTACTACTTTAAAAAAAAGAAATTACTGAAAATGTCATTCTGTAATTCAACCTTTTAGTAATTCAGCTTTCAAATAATGTTGCTGATGAGGACATTGAAAAACTTCGGTGTTAAAACATTTTATGTACTTTGTGGGGCCTTTGATTCTTTCCTTGATCCCTTTTAATAAAAAAACCCGAAAACCTCCCAGAAACATTGATGTGATTGATCCCTTTGAGGTCAGGGACGGACACACTTTGTCTCCATGGTGGTAGCCAGTTGTAACGTATCGGTGTCACTTACTGATGGACTGAAAATAAGAGGGCCTCTCAGATAAGTGCCTTCTGTTTGTATAGAGAGAGTTATAAAACTGCTTTGTTCTTTCAAAAACGCAGTTAAGAGCACTTCAAATGAGCTGCTCAAATGCTAGGCTTCCCGAGCTCACATAATGGTGAAAGGGTTGTGGTGGGAAGGGTAGTGATGGTGTAAAATTCTTCCACTTGCTTTGAAATAACACAGAGCGAGAGGAGATGAAGGAGGTGGGCTGATGGAGCCCTGGTGAATAGTTAACTGGTTTAAATTCAATTACTGGGCTGTTGAAGTCGTTAACAAGTACATCAATATGGTCTTTATTAACAAAAGTTTTCCTGTCACATATGGTATGGTTGGCAGCAAGAACTTATTCTCAGTCAGCCTGGTTGCATAGACAAACCCTGCTCACTCAAATCCCAGGGCCGTTACCCATCCCTCACTTTTGCCAAAATAGAAGTGAGGATACTAAAGGCTTTGGGAAGTAATTCACGAGATTCAAGGTCAGCAAGTTTGATGGGCTCAGTACTGGGGTTTTACCTAGCTTCTAAATTTTGCATTTGTGACGAGAAGGCGATTGAAAAAGTTTGTCTATTGCAAGGTTTTCCTTATCATTTTATCTCTCTGCTCCCAGTTTTAATTTGACTGTTCTCAGTCTTAGCAGTCATACTCTTTTTTTCAAACAAGTGTTGTTGGAGAGTCACATTTTTCTTTCTGTTTTAGTGAGAATATAGATCTCTGTGCTTCTTGTGCTGGAAAATAATACGGACACATTAGTATTGGGCAGAATATTGGAGAGAGTGTGCGATACTCATGCACACAGGCTGGCAAAAGTTTGAAAGACAAGGTATGTTTTTCAGATCCTGTGTTGAAACACTCTGAAGTCCTTTCTTTTCAGTCTTCTTAGAACTTGTGGAAAATCAGATGATTTTTACAGGATCTCAAGCACTATTAATTTTGAAAAGTCTTGGCAAGAAGCATGATAACAAACATATTTTGCATATTGGATAAGCTGTTTTCCCCGTCCTTCAAAAATGAATAAAGAAGGGAAACCTAGATGTACTAAAAGCACAGTGCAAAAAAGAAGGAAAAAACCGACCATTTGCAATATTTCTTCCATGTTTTAATTTTGATGGTCTTATAACTGTAGTACTAAAAGAGTTGCGTGTGTGGATGTAGCTCCCTAATTGTTACAACTGAGCAGAATTCACTACGTGAGAGCTCAGTGACCACTAGCCGTGGCCGTGACTTCTACCATCAGCAGAGTTATTAATATGTCTTTGCCTGGTCACTTCACACAGGAAACCTTAAGAGTTATTTTTAGCATTCTCATATATTTTTAATTTGCATGTTTTCTGGTAATAAGTGACATATTTTTTCCCTCTCTGTCTTTCACTAGGAACAAACACAGGGTTTACTTTGTTTTCTTCATTTTTCATATTTTTATGCCCTTACTACATCTCCATCTGTACTGCTAAATATACTTCCTCATACCTTTCTTTCCAAAAAAATCACATAGTCCATTTCAGTGCTGAAGACTACTGGAAGAAAAAGGAAATTTGTAACTGTTTTAATGTGTGCATGACAATGGGTGGATGAAAAAGACTTACTCGTAACTGGTAGTTTTGCTGTTCCCTGCAAAAGTAAATTAAATTACAGATTCCAGAAAGTGCAAGTGGACCTGAATAATATATTGTTTCATAATTTGAGCAGTCTTAATATTCCTGGTTATAGTCATGATGCATATAATATCGAAGTACTAAGTTGTACCAAAAGCTAGTGTGGAATCAAATAGTGAATCCCTTTGACTTCCCAATTGCTCAGAGTGATCAAAAGGCCATCTCTTCTGAGGATGAATGGGGGACTGTTTGCCCCAGGATGATTGCTGGTTTCGCACCTAGGCTAGAATGCATCTCTCATAGTATGTATCTGTGTGCCGCTAAAGTGAGCTGAGTAGACATTATGATTTGCACTTTGCTTCCTTTTGTTTTGAATTCAAAGGCCATCTCTAATTGATGGAGGTTTCCTTTACGATGCACTTATTTTCAAATCCATCATGCAGTGCTTCTGCTGCCCCTTGCCTTCATAGATGTGCTGGTCTTTGACCCAGAACTGGTAAATGAACCCTGCAGGGAAATCATTAGAGAATTGGAACAGTTGCAGTGGAGGGACCAAGGGTCAAACCATTACCTCCCCGTAGGACCGTCGACTTAAATTGGACTTCTTACTTTTCCAGAGCAGGTCAAGTGTCAGGGACAGCTGAAGTGGTCAGGTACAAACCAATACAGACCATGGACATAGTTTGGAGGTTTTACCTTAAAAAGTTAGGGCTAGGCAGGATAGATTTAGTCTAATGATGCCTTCTCTGTTTCTCTCCACTTTTCTCCCTTTAAAAAGCAAACTTAAAATGCTGAGAAGTCAACAGGAGCCCACATTCTGACATTAATGTGCTATTTGTGATCTTTTGGCAGAATCATAATTTTTTAGAGTAGTATGTTCAGCCTTTTTAGTGTTTCCTTGCAGTTTTCTTTGATTGAAAAATAACAAATGATATTTTGTAACAAGAAAATACCTCCATAATTCTTATGAAAAATATACCTCCTCCTCTTTTTTCCTTTCCTCAACTGTTCTTTGCATAATTTTTTCATATTCGTAATGAATGTAAAATGACCTTTTTGAGACTGTACAAAAGAACTATTTCCTGCTCATAAAGGAAAAACTCCACAGTAGTGCATCTATGGCAGTGAAATATACTGCTGAATATGAGAAAATATTTAATGCTTTAATTTAGAAATTTGATGTCCTTGAAACGTTTTTATAATATTTTCTATAATTCTTAATGTGTAACTATGTAAAGTAAGTTTAAGATATCAAAAGTGCCAAAAAGCCATGGATGTCATGCTACTGAAATACAACTAAAAACACTGAACAAAATGGATGATACAAAAAAAAAAAAAAAAAAAAAAAACCACACAAAAGAAAAAATACATGGGTCTGTGAAACCTGGAGTTCTCACTGTGACATAAAAGTACTGCAGAGATCCCTTAGAAACATCCTTCTCCTTGTCTCTGTCCACCACCATTCATAAAACAGCAGTTAGTAGGTTTAGGTCACTCTCTGCCTTGTGTAGGGAATTCTCTTTTTCTGAAATAATTAATGAGGTGCAAGAATTAACACAAACCTATGTTTGAGTGAGTGGGTTGAAACCCATCTCTTCTTTTGAAATGGATGGCAGAGGAGTGTTTCTACAGAAGCAAATATGTTTTGATCAGGGAAGATAATTGCAACGTATCTGATACATAAATGTTTTTAAAATACTAATAAGAAAAAAAATGAGAAAAAAAAATAATTCTTGCTTTGACTGGGGTATCCTGTTCTCAGAAATACCTGTACTTCTGAGATATATGTATATACCTGTACTTGAGATCCACAGAAGTCAGGAGTGGAATTGCTCACCCTCTCCAGCTATGAGGGACAGACCATGTGAGGAGAACCATGTTAGATTGCAGATTGGACCCTGCTGTGCAGTGCTCCCCGCTGCTCGTGGTGCCACAGGTCTCTGCCCTGCAACTGGAAGTGCAGCTGTGCAGCAGCAAGTCACCAGGGATGACAAAGGAACCGCCTGCCAGGATGGTGCCAGTGCAGGAGCTGGGTGCCCAAAGCAAGATGATGGGGAGTGAGAGGATCTCAGCAAAGGGAAGAGGCTAGAAATAGAGCATCTCCATTTCTGTACTTGTAGAAGGGACTGCGGCATGCCCTATGCCCTGACAGCACATTGCCTACTGATCAAGAGGGACTGAGGAACTGAACCAGCTGTAAACTGTCCAGCTCCTTCTGCTTCCGGCACCTCTTTCCTCTCAAGGAGCCAAGAAGCACACCACTGATGTGCAGAAAGAAAGTGGCTTCCCTAGTGGCTTTGGTATTGTGTCTGGTAGAAGCCAATTTGATAGGGCCAGCCATTTGGAAAGTGGCTATGTGCGTACCCGCTGGTGGAAGGGAGAGGCTGCTGCCCTTCTGCCAGGGTGGGCTGCGGGGAGGGAGGGCACACGCAGCATGGCCGGCAGCCCGCTGCCTGAGGTACAAACCCTGCCTCGGTACAGAAGCAAAAGGGAGGAAGTTGGCAGCCTGTAAAAGTTAAACAGGGCGATTTTTCATTCACAAAGGCTGTTCCAGCAACTCCTGGTGTTGATAATGATGAATGGTGTGTAATGAAGGGCTGTGCAGCTCAGAGAAACAGCTCTTTGAACATGGCTTTTCTGCTGTGGTGTGTCAGGACTAACAACCTGACTTGATAGCAGGTGATGGGATAGGAAGCAAACTGGAAGGAGAATTATTTTCTTGAGCTCCTCACAGAAGGCATGCAAGGCACCAGGGTTTTTCCTTGTTAGTCTTGCACTTTTTGCTTTAAAAGGTAAGTATTAGAGTTTATAGTAAGAGTAACGTTGGTCAGGTTATAGCCAACTAGAAACATAGACACAACCAGTTAATGAACTGGTACATTGGTGTTCAGTACAGTTCACAGGAGGGAGCAGTGTTTTGGGCAAGAGGGGATGGCAGGTAAGAAATTATGTTCTCTACCACCTCGCTTGTGTTGGAAGGGATGGTGGCAGAGAAGTGCTTTTACTGCTGCTAGGCATCCCCTGTATAACATAAGGCCTGTTATTTTATTTACTTTTAATTTACTGGTGGTGTTTCCGAGGTCGTGAACCTTTGAGCTGTATTAACATCTTTACTTTTTTTTTATTCCACAGTAATACATAGAAAATAAAAATATTGAGAGGTAGCATTGCTGATCTCTTAAATTTCCCATAATATTCTGAAAAGCACTACATCTGCACCTTGAAATCAGCATGCATTACATAATAGTGTTAATTTGTTTAAACTGCATCTACTTTTATATAGAGTTTACTTTTCACTCATTTATACAGGTGTGAATATAAATAGATAGGTGGGTATATATATGGGAAATGTGAGCTGTTTTCACTTAACTGTTTGTTAACTTCTGACAGGAGATGAAGAGCCAACACTTGAGACGTTAAGAACTTTTCCCTGCCTTCTTTGCACAGTTGTACCCCCAGAGTTACTGGTTCTGCTCCCTCTCTGTTTTAAAATTCAGTAAGAGAAGAAAGTTAACACTAAATGTCACTTTCTAATTGCAGTAATGATCACACAGTTGTGCTTTGCTAGTTATATAATGCACGTCAGGATCAGTTTAGAAGCTCAGCCTCATTTCCTGCCCAGATGTAATTCTGGTGACCATTATTACAGTAGTAAGGCTCTCCTCATTTCATTACAGCCACGGCCTGAGGGAGGCCTGCACGGCATCACAGAGGCCAGCGAGGAAGGATGTTGCCTCTCTGGGTTAGCTGAGTGTAAGCCAGTGCAGGGAGCTTGCATGGGTGTATATGGATAGGGCAGCTGCACACAGCATAGGTGTCTCCAGCACATGCGTGACCCCTGTGTGCATTAAAAAAAAAAATAAATTAAAAAATAGGTGTGCCCTTCTTTCTTATGAAATGTTGCCTTTATTTATGTTCATGTGAAATTCTGAGGAGGAGCTCTTACACTTAAATGAACCTGCGAGCAGCCCATAGAAAAGCAAGTGCCTGCAGCGCTAATAATGAGAACTGACAAGGCGATCCTGCTGTGTTTATTTATGACCTTCTGCCTTTGTTAGCTCTTGTGAGAAATTCCTCTCTAACCATAACAATATTGCTGGAGCTTGGCACTGCACTGAGGAATCCTACGGCGCCCCAAGGCCGCCCACTGGCACGGGTACAGCTCGCAACAGATTTGGCATGGTTGTTGAAATTTTCATATGTTTTCCCTCTATTTATTTTTTTACTTAATTCATAAGGCTGTTTCTTCCTTTGGTACATTTGTTTTTTCTGACAAGCACCCTTTAGAAGTATTTTGAGACTTTGTGAAGATCCAACTTACTGATGTGGGAGTTTTTCTCTCTTTTTTGGTGATCTAATGAATAACTTGCAGGATGAAATGAGCTGTGGTTTGATAGTTCCATCAGGTAGATTTTCTTAGAAGTTGTGATATAGGTAGTGGGCTTTTTAAAGAAAGCTCTATTTGTAGCCTTCAGGACAAAATACTGCAAAGAGGGGACTGGGACGGGAACTCAGGCAAAACTTCTGCAAAACAGCAACGACCCTACAAGCCATGTAGCAAAACTTCATAGGATTTGAGAATCATATCCTTGTGAAGCTATAGCACTTACAAACCATACCTTGACACAGATGGCTGTTTTCCCATCTTTCTGTCAGATGCATTCCCCAGAAAACCTCTTGGCCCAGTTCCCTAAGCAGTGTTATGTAGCTCAGATAGGCTTGGAGGATGGAGAATCAGCAATAGGTGGGTCTGAACCTGAAGGTCTGGCAGGGCTAAAGTCTCTCCTTGCTTCATCTTGCAAGGAACAGGACACAGCCATTGACTAGCGCCCCACATGCAGTTCCTCAGGCTGCTTCATGTGATGGGGGATTTCTGTGGGGTAACAGCAGCAGCGTGAGAGGAGAGCAAAGGATCACTGCCTTATAAGATCCTGGGAAACCCTCTTGCAAAGAAGCTTCCATCTGCAGTCATTTCTTTTTCTGCCTGTGTCATTTTACCTGATGTGTTTTTTCACACCACTTATGAATACTATTGAAATTCAGTGCAACAAAAATAGAGATCAATGGGGAAAAGAGTTCTCATTTACAAACATTTTATACAAGTGGCTTCCAAATGGCAGCTGTGGTACTGCAGTGGTTCTTGCTAGAGGGAGCTGCAGCAGGCACATAGCCCGGCAAGTGTTGGGGAAGGACAGTTGGCAATTCAGGTGAAGGGCTGGATAAAGCACCGTCATACAAGAAGAAAGTGTCCTGCTCGGGAAGGCTCCACCAAGTGTCCACTCATTGTGTTCCCTGGAGTGGCAGCAGCATTTTTGCAAATCACAGTTGCTGTACACTGAACATCTGACCTTTACTTTCTTGGAATTTTTTCAGAGTGTTTTTATTAACATTGCAATGAATTGGTAGTTCTGTGCAATACCAACCTCTGCCCTTAAAGCCAAGGAAAATTTTGGAAGAACAACCCCCTACGAGCTTTATCTAAAAGATCTCAGGACTCCCTGTCCTCTGTATATTAAGAAAAACTGTAAAATTGAAGCATGCTCAGGCACACAAAAAAATGACAAAAAGCTGGCTTTTGTAATTCACCATGGATGTCTTTCCTTTGTATGATATATTAATTAAAGAATTAATATAGTACTAATTGGTCTGTTGGGTGTTTTTTCAGTAGATGGCATAGTCTGCATGGTTTAACACTTCTGTAGTGACACTTCCACGTGTCTCCTCATTTGTTGGATTTCAGGAGTGCATCTAAGATTATGAACCTGTTGGATAAAGATTATCTTAATTCATTCAGGGATCAAGACAACCGTGCCATTATCTTGGCCTTGAGATACCTCTTCCTACCCCAGGAGCAAAGTCTGTAAGCTGTGGCTGGGACACCAAGCTTAGCAGTAGATAGGGGAGGGTATTGGCCTTTCAGAATTTTTTTCTTAATGCTTAATTGAAGCGCTACAAGTTATCCTTCCTACTAGGCTAATCAAGGCATCATTTCAAAAAGAAAACTGAGGCCAAGATCCTCTTCTAGAATTTCAAAAGCCTTTTGAGATTTATGTAGAGGTTTCTGAAACCTGAGTTCTACACAAGTTTGTTAAAGGCATATCATCTCAAAATACCATGTTTCCTTGCAATTATTTTCCTTCAATTATTTTGCACAATAGTGTGCACAGCAAGCACTGAATTACTGCAAGGAAATGTGAATTCCAGAATCTCGGGTGTTGAGGGAGTCTGGTTCTAGCTGGCAAATGTGAGAAACAATCTGAAAGTTTATTTTCTGCTTTATTGCTGTCTTGGATTTCATTTTCCAACCTTTTCCCAGGTTACTGGAAAATGTAGAGGTGGGAGGGGTTGAGTGAACAGCTCTTGAAGGGTAATTGTTTGGTTTTGCTGCTGTGGCCCACAGACCTCAGAAAGAAGGTGTGGGGCACACACAGAAGCAGTTTGTGTGCGTGGGGGATGAGGAGCGAAGCAGAGGCAGAGTGATCACAGCCCTGTTCATTTGTGCTTTGCTGATCGCTGAACTATGCACTGCTGGGTGGCATTGGGTTCAGTAAATAAACAGAGAAAGAGGGAGGAGGATGAGAGATTCTTGTGTGATGCTGAGAGAATGAGCCTGGAGTGGCAAAGTAGGCTGAATTTACTGAAGTAAACCTTATGACACTCATTTCTGCCTGATACCCCAATATAACATGAATATCCAGTATTTTAAATGAGACTTAATTCATTAATTAATGTTGTTCTCTGAGGGAAGTCACTTGATTCAGTTCCTCATAAAATTCTTTCTAACATTTATCAGTGGTTTTGATGTATACATTTTCTCCTCTTTTCTGCTTCTGATTCAAGAGGAAGAGATGGAAAGTTAACAGAACACCTGTGTTTTTGAAGTTTAAGATGTGTCTGAGACTTATTTACCATCTCATTGAATTGTGGTATTTGGTTACTGGGTGTTGTGGGAGAGAGAAGAAAGAGACGCAGTATGATGCATGCACAAGCCCTAAGCTAATGAAAACTATGTTTTGTAGATCCTTATTCCCACGGTAACCTGCTGGGACATCCTTTTTTATCAAACCATAACTCTACAAAAGGTATTAATATGAAAAAAGAAAAAAGGCAAGTTCTGTAGATCAAGAGTTTTTAAACCTTGGGCATACAGGTGTGTAGGCTCATCAGTTCTTTCAGCCCTTTGTCGTGCTCCATGCGTAGGTGGCCATGGGCTGTGAGAAGAGCTCACTTGGTACCAGTTTGCCTGATTTACTGTGGCATGAAAGATCTGCTTTCGGAGGTCAGTGGGCGGTTGGTTGTTGGACCACCAGTTTTTCTGTTCTCTCGACTGCAGTCTCCAAATCAGATACTATTGTAGGTCGAAACTTTTAAGCATGGCTAATGCCTTCTGAATGCCGTGTGGGATAGTGTGAGAAGCACATATAGAAAGATGTTAATTAATAATTGCAAAATAGGTGTGTTGTGGCTCAGGGTATGTCTGTAGTAGTAAAGAGTAAGGTACATTCAGCCACATGAGGTTGTGTGGTCATGTTTAAAGAGCTTCTCCTACATGAGCTGTCCTGCACAGACCTATTGAGAATCTCTGCACTGCATTCTCATGTGGGTGTACTGCAGGACAGGCATGGTGTGAATTTTACCACATTTCATGTTATGGTGTTCTGAAGTTTTGTTTACTCCCTTCTGCTTGAGCCAGAAGGGAGTAAACCCTGCAAAATATCAGGGTTTTGAATATGTAGTCTCAAGGATAGATGACCATGTCTGGCTGCACGTGCTGCAAATTTCCAAAAGTGTGGTGGCCAGAATAAACGGAATAAAGGGAGTAAGCAATACTTTTTAGTGCATATTGCTGCTTCTCTTGCTGAAATTTTTGGTCTCTTCCAGATCTACTGACACATATGTTCTATTGGTAGTGTCTTATTCTTTCTCACATGCTCTTGCTCAAATCTGTGTTTGTTGTTCTTGTGATTTGGTATCCCTCTCCTTGCTTGCTTAGTCTGATTTCTTTCTACATCAGCTGTGAAAGTAGAACAAGTAGGTAATGGGAGGAGGAATAGCAAGTGCATGGTGTTTTCCCTATGGCTTTGTGATGCTGAATTCAGCGTGGCCAAAAGCACAGCCAGGAAAGTCTGGACTGGCGAGCATGGTGGTCATGCAGTGGCAATTAGATTCTAAACTTGCTGCATAGAGGAAGGAGGATAGTGATCCCCAAAATAATAATCTCCAGAGAGCTTTAAAGGTTGTGTATCAGTACATGTTTTGCTTCAGTCAGCTTTCTCTCTGTTTTATCCTGCCAGTTTAGTCTGTCTCCTCCCCAGGAGGCAACTGTAGGCTACATGATCTAGAAAATGGTTGTAATCCAAAGAGACACAATAAAAGGGAAGTTGTTATGTCTCACCTCACAGTTCTTTATATGAAAAAAAGTTTAACAGAAGGGATTTCATGTTTGGGAGTGGATAAGATTGGTACTATGTATGGGAAGTAGTATGAGCAGGACTAAATTTTATTAGGTTGCTGTTACGCAATTACAACTTTTCTTTCTTCTTTATTGTTGTGGTTTTCATTGATTTGGTTGTTTTAAATGTTGATTTATTGATGATAAATCAATATTGATGATAAATGATGATTTATTGATGATAAATGGCTGATGTAGCTACAAGAGGTGTTGGCTGGGAATTTTTCTTTGCTACAATACTGAAGAAACGAATGACTCCTAAGGGTTCATGACTTTTTGGTTTTAAATTTTATTTCCAGAAATTCTATGTGCTAAGCATTCTGCTTCGGAAATAAACAGTGAAGTTCGTATCTTGAGAGATACCTTGTTTTTGTTTTTCTATTCTGGAGATTTACTGTTTATTTTTTATATTAAACAGTATTGTTGTCAAACAGGCTTGTATCTTACCTCTTTACAGTCCTTGTTAGATTTTGTCAATTTGCTTTGACAGCACCTCGGTCATTAGTATTTATCATTTCATACACAGGAGTCAGTGTTTATAAACTAGTGCCTCGTTTTTATGCCATTAGGAGATTCTTGATGCAGCTGTAGACTTGAGGAGCCCCTTCCTAGTAACTGTCAGGGAGCTGCAGACCCTGTAATGAGTGGCACTCAGCCCCGGGCAGGGGGATATGTGGCTGTCTGGGCTTTCGTCTGGTGCCTCAACACTACAGTGTCAGTTTTGAATTTCTAATTGCCCAGAGTTGTTTTTGGTGTAAATCTTTTGTCTGGACAAGCAAAGAAGACCCCATCGTGGATCAGCGTAGGCACAGAAGTGTGATTGTATCCATCTTAGTAACTTCTTCTCATCCTGTGTCTGATGGATACGGGCATCTCATGTTCTGTTCTTGGACTCCTGTATCCTCAGGTCAACAATTGTTATTTTTAGTTAAGGTTGTCTTACAAACACAGGTCCTTTGCTTGTTAAACAAATGTAGTAAGAAATTACTCTGTCGTTCAGATGAACTGAGAATTGAATACTACAGTGAGATACCATATTCAGCAGAAAAAATCATATTCATTACTAGGGTGGCAGTCGGAAAGGCCAGTTGTATGTCTTGACCTTGGTGGGCTGGGCTGTTGCAGTGGTGTTCCCTGTCGATGAAGGTGCAAGGCTGCGGGCACCTGTGCAAGGTGTGTCTTCAGCCACAGCCTCTCCTGCCCAGGCTGCATAGTCCTAACAGCTCAGGCCCTTAACCTGAGATCTGAGCCAGTGACACTCTGCACCCAGGCACTGTGTATGCTTTGGTGTTCATAGGACCAAGAGTTACCCAAAAAAGGAAAAGAAATGGGGGAAAATAGGTATGTTTATTTATTTGGTTCTGATTTTTGCAGTGAGTCCACTTAGGATCCCTTACATTTAGCAACTAAAACGTTCCCACTGAGTGTTTAGAGAAAACCCAAATCAGTTAAAGTCAGCAGCAAAGTTCATACTAGTTTAGTGAACCTGTTTAAAAAGAACAGAAAAAACAAACCTTCCTTTACTCTTTCCCCACTCTCGGCAAGTATTTATTTATAAGGACTAAACTAACACTTTTCTTAGAAACAGTATTTTCTGTGCACTTTTAATCAAGATAGAGTTTTTCAGACTGGGAATTAATTTCGTATCCAAATTACAAGTAAGAACTATCCAGAGCAGTCATTTTCTTAGATATTAGGTAGTAAGCTGTGATTTGAATCTGTTTTTCCAAGTCAGCTTTCTGTAGATAGTTTCTTGAAGGCTGATTTAATTCCAGGATCCCATAGATTGAAAAGACATCAGACAGAGCACTGGCACTGCATTGTTTGATTGCACTTTTTTGTCGTTGCTTGAGTGATATAGGGCTTTTGGGAAAAAGATTTTTGCATCCTCAGGGACTTGGCTGTATAACTTCTCAGGGAAAGTATGTGATACTGATCAGAGTTCTTGCAGCACAGTTCAGTAACTGAGTTATTTTGGGAAGCATGTGAGGTCCACAGAATGAAGGGAATGTGTTTCTCCAGCAAGTGGTGTTTTGTCACTAAATTTAGTGCAAGAAACTAGTGTTTTTATCATATATTTAGAATTCCCTTCATCTAGAATATTGTGTGAATAGTTTACCACATAGAGCTTAAAGTTAAAAATCTGGTAAAAAACACTGAAAAGTATAGTAAACAGAATTAAGTAAGACTTTCAGGTACCATGAGTAACTAAGAAGTACTTCTGCCCAGCTATTGTCAAACTTTGTCTTTGTCTTGCAAGTGAAACAAGTCCTCTCCTTGCTATAGCATGTTCTGAGATAGAGTTGTGCTTGTCAATAGAAATTGAGCTTTTTTGTCAAGGAGGTGTTTGTACTAGAAGTGATCTTTTCTGTTTTTCCTTCTCCAAACCTTGAATTAGCAAGATCGGAGAATGAACCTTGTTTTCTCCCCTAGAATTAATTTCAGCACTGTGGCAAAAATATAATGGCAGCCTTGCTGTCTCTTGTTAATTTTTTAACGATGTGGGTTAGGTATGTTTTTGCGCTTTTACTTAGCTGAGGGTAGTTATGCATCTGGTGTGGAAGGAGGACTCCCATGTAGGGGGTAGCAGCCTTTGAAAATGAAAGGATTTTCCATGTGGTCCCAATCGTTGCTGTGCCCGTGCATTTTTCCGGTTGTGTAGGCGATGGGAGGCTGTTAGCTCACTCGCTGCCTCCACAATATGACCAGCAGGGCCTTTGGAAGACTTCTTGAAACATGCTATTATAGGCTGCTTTGTGATGAAAAGAGGTCTTACAAATATCTTGAAATTTAAGCAGAGCTATTGTGGGTTTTTCTTTTGTGTGTGTATATGTGTTTGTCAGCCAAATCATTTGTTCAAAGTTAATCTCAATTACAGAGCATATTGTTCATAATCCCCCATGGCTCCAAAACAATACCAGAGTGTATGTCTGCTTGAATATATATTTACATACTTACATGTAAAATATGTTTGGTTGTATATATAATTTTACTTCTAAAGTGGTGATTCATGTTAAAGAGATGGATATTTCATGCAGGAATCCTGTCTTTTGAGCAGCACCATCCTCCATCCTAATGAAATACTGCAGGAAGGCCTGAATGGAATGAGCAGGGCTTTGATCCTGCAGCCAGTCAGTTGATGCAGTTCCCTGTGCATAGCCCTGGGATTCATGCTAGCAAAATGGATGGTAGGGTAGAGTCTGGGGGGTTCAGCTTCTTGGAGACGGAGAGGTTTTGTGTGTCTTTAATTTTAATATCTACAGAATACCTCTGTTTTGCTTCTACTCCCTGAGCATAAAAGAACTGTTAGGCAGTAGTTGGAAAATCTAAATAAATCACAGACAGTATGTGCTCTGCACAATCCCTGCAAGAGAGCCCCAAGCTGCAGTAACTTCTTAGTGAACTGGGGGTGTAATTTAGTGGCATAGGAACTCCTCTAGCAAGGTGCCCCACACTTTTTCTTTTTACTGATTTCAGAGAAGGTGCTTATGCTTTCTAAACTGTAAATATTTAGCAAGGGATCCCTTTAGAAGAAATCTTGCTTTATGTCTGCTGAGACATTGCTGAGCAAAACTGCTAAGTTCATGAAATGTTTGTGGTGTAAATTTTTGCTCCATGGTGAATGCTGTAATCCTGTCACACTCAAGAGTGTAAAATTATGGTGGTATTACCGAGCTACTGTAGTCTCCTTTTTGCTCTTTATTGGATCTAGGCATGATCCTTGAGTAAGTTAATGTTATTCTATTTTATATGGGTGTTTGTATTTTTTTTTCCTTGTGCTTTCTTTTTAACTCAGGGTTTCCTGGCTCTGTATAAGCAGTTTGCTTCCTTCTACCCCTTGCTGCCCACATTGCAATAGTAAATTGGTGTTCTATTTCAAGAGTGTCTCTTCTGTCAGTCTGATAAGATCGTACCACCAGGAAGGCATAACATTATAATCCCAAGCACAATGTGATACTGTTCATTTCAGCTCTTGTACTTGTCAGAGGGACAAGAAAAAAGGTCATGCATAGGTGGAAGGTGAGGCTAGAAGTGAAGATAGTTGGAGATAAAACACTTTGCTAAAAGAGAGAAATCCTGCATGGGGACATTTCAGTTTATAATCAAGGTATTATCTAGAAATGAACTTTGAAAGCTGGTTGGGGTGTCCTGAATAATACTATCAGGCTATAAAGCTGACATAGGAAATACAGAACTGTAGTATGCATTTGTGATGGAGGGGAATATTTTGTCCTTCATTTTTTTCTTAGATTTGATGTCACATTTGAAAATATGGTCAGAATAATACTATAGATAAGAATAATAAGGTTGCTCTACAAGGAACATCTATAAGAAGCATGAGATTTCTGGTAATTCTAAACTTGCTAGATTTTACTAGAAGAAATGAGTGCTTTCCAGAAAAAGCCTCTGAAATGAGAAAAAATTTAAGGCATGCCTTAGGGTAAGGGGACTCCAGCCCCTTAAAAGAATCCCAGCAATTACCTACCTGCCAACTTTCCAACAAGATAAATGGAAGCACTGTAGCTTGAAGGTGCCTTGGTTTGAATGAGGTGCAGTAAGTAAAGTCTCTCTGTTCTTTACAGGCATCATAGATCTGATAGTACTTATAAAAGAAGAATAGAGTTGGTGCCCTGCTGACTAAATTGTCCTCTAGAGGAGTATTAGTTACAGAGCTTCTTTGTTAACTAGGCTGTATGCCTAAACCGCTGTGAATTTCTCTTATTAGTAGGGTTTTTAATAGCTTTACATATGGATATGCTAAGTAAATGCAAGTGTATCCATGTAATTTACGGATATAATGTGTACATGTATAGTATTTTATATATAAATAAATGTTTATGATGTGGAATTTGCACAACTTCATTACTGTTCTGTTAAAATGAGGTAAAAGCAAGCATTAAAATACTAATAATAGGTGAACAGTTAATCGACTTCTGCTCTTTCTGTCCGGGTGCTTCACATAAAGTCTTTCTTCTGCTTCTCTTTAATTTCCTAATTAGTTTTTATGGATAACAGAGGTGTTTCTAAAGCCTTTGTATGCTGGAAGTTTCCCAGTTGCTCGCCTACTCATGCTTTCTACATCAGAAGACTAAGTGAGGCCTCAAAGTGCATGTAAGGAAAAAAAACCAAAAGCCCAACCAAAAAAACCCCAACCCAAACCAAAAAACCACTCTGTGCAGGACAGCTGATATTTCTCATTTTGCCCACTGTAATACAAGGTAGGAGGTTGTATAGCACAACCCAGGCTTCCAGAGAGGCAACAGCCTTTCATGCCATCCTGAGAGCAACCTCATTCTTGGCTTTTTTGATGGGTCTGATGAGTGAACACTACCATAGCATACTCAGCAGATGAGCTGATTGTGAAGTTCCCTATTCCTGGGAGGAAATCCCAGTGCTCACACAAGGCTCTGGGGGGTGTGCTGAGCCTGCCAGTGTGCTCCCTCAGCCTGCGCTGCGGAGGGTGCCATGGCTTCACTCTTTAAATAGGCTGGCGTCATGCAAGTTCTTCTCTTTCTTTTCCACTTTTGTGAAGGAGTTGCATCAGGTGGATGAGGAAGTCCCTGAAAGGTAGGCACTCGAGGAAATGCCTGGAACTCATCAGTCGCTTCACCCTTGCAGGAGTCTGGAGAACATCAGCAACCTGATGGGAAAAGTGAATTTCATTCCTGTCCCCGAGTTTTGCCTTAGTCTGGGAACAGCAGATAATTTCATCATGGACAGTGCTGCTTCATGGCTTTTTCATTATCCTGGCAAATTCATTTTTTGAAGTACCTTGAAGTACCAGAAGTTTCTTGCTGAAACAAATGAAGGCTTTACTCCACATCCTTTTAAAATCTTTGTTACTCTAAATGTTAACCTGTGTGTTTTCTATATCTTCTATCAGTTGGGTGCCTATCTGGTTTTTTAAACAGAATTTTTATTCCTTTAGAATAGGCTCTATTCTGCTACCTTCAGTTTTCAGGGGTTTATTACATGCTTTTTAGCAGCATTTGTTTTATCAGCACTTCCTGCAGCATTTGTTACACATCACGAGAGCAGCGATTTGATTCCATTTAGAAGAATACCATATTATCTATGGAAAAGCAGTAATTGCTTACCTGTTTGCCAGATACATTCTACTATGAAAAATGTTTAGTGATGCTCTACACAGTACCAAGTAGTGTTATTTCTTGTTTACATTTTCTACAGTTAATAGTTACAAAAAAGAAATAATGAAAATAGTATATTGCCCATTTCACAATTAAATTTCCATTTGTAGGGATTTGGAAGTGTACTCTCGAGTGAATACGTCTTCCACATATAGACCGAAGTTTCAGATTTAATTTTTGCGTTTCTTGTGCCTAATGAAATACATGTACAATTTCATGCTCATCAGAAAAACAAAATTTAACTGTGGGGAGAGTTGTTCTCGAAGTGTTTGTGGAAATTCATTGGAAATAAGGTCTGCAAGATGTCCTGCAGAGAGCTGAGTCAGGTAGGCCATATTTACTGACCTAATGGACAAGGAGGAATAACATGTAGTATTCTAGGTGGCTTCTAATGAGTGTTATCAGTGCTTAAACCCTTAATCCTTCTCCTCCCATGCCTTGGGAGACTATGTCTGTCTGTTGTGGCAGACTGGCCGTGAGCCTCCCTCCTAATGGAGGTAGTCATCATCGGGCAGGACTCTTAACTCAAAGTACATCACGTGCATTTCATCCATGTTCTGTCACTTCTAAAAAACTTTATTTTTTGTTGTGAAAATTAGGCAGCACTAAGACTTTGCTTCCTGAGCTTTTTGCTCAGGCAAAGTCCAGTTCTTTTTATGCTACTTGGACAAAGGGTCCTGTTGTCTATGGTGCAACCACTTCTTTGAGCCAAACAAGTGAAGTCCGTATCAGCCAAAGTAGCACGCTGTCATCCCAGTTATTGGAAGCCTCAGAGGTCATTTAATGACCTGGTTTATATGTGAGGTAGCTCTCTGTCTCTTGTTTGTGCTTTAAATTGCTAATAGAAATAGTAACATGCTCCTTAACTTGTGCCTTGCCAATAGCTACAGAAGCACAGCTATTGACACTTCTCAGTTTGTATGAGCTCTTTCTGTGATACTTAGGAATTAACATTTTTCCTGACATTTGGGGAGCATGTGCTTGCTTTGTCACAGCATTGTTGGGTTTTCATATCTGATCTTAAAATTATTTAAAAAACCAAATTACTCCCACAGATTCAGAGACCAGTATAACTCCAGTGTTACAGCTTCAGGGAGTATGTCCAGTAGTTCGTAGTTAGAATTCAGTTGTACTGTGACCTACAAAGGAAATTCCTTATTGAAAATGCAGCAGTTATGAACTGAAATGGAGTAACTGTGAGCTGTACACTGGTATTTGATGGACCTGTAGAAGCAGCCTTCATTGCTCCTTGATGGCCAGCAGGTCCAGTCCTGCTGCTGAGGACAGGGCCTCTTATCATGTCTCTGCAAAGGAGCTGCATGGGAGTGTTAGAAGGGCTGCGTATTTTACACCCTTCTCTCAATGTGATAATGGCTTAGAGTGAAGTGTATAAGCTGTGATTGTAACGGTAGCAAACCACAAAATTAAATACTGTGTTAAAGTGAAACTGATGTATCATTTTCATTAGTTTTGGTATGCTCAGGCAGAATTTGTGGGATTAATTTTGAAAGCTTAATCCAGATAGAAAAGGTTAAATTCAATGCTGAGTGAATTGGGTTCCAATTCATCTGTTGCCCTTTCTTGTTCTTTTTCTCAAAAGAATTAGAGATTAGGTGGAGAACTGTGCATACTATCCTTGTTTCCTGCCATCATTTAACTACATGAACCAACATTAAAGACAACCTCTCAGTTATCTGCTGCAATAAGTAAACGAATGGACCTCATTGCCATGCCAGTCTTGAGTCCCGTGGCCTTGAGTATTAGTTCATGCAACCACTTATGTTCTTTTTTCCTTTTTCCTCAGGATTTATCTGGATCAATTGACGACTTGCCGACTGGAACTGAAGCAACCCTGAGCTCAGCTGTTAGTGCGTCAGGTTCTACAAGCAGCCAAGGGGAGCAGAGCAACCCTGCACAGTCTCCGTTCTCCCCTCATGCTTCTCCACATCTCTCTGGCATCCCCGGGGGCCCTTCGCCTTCCCCCGTAGGCTCACCCGTTGGAAGCAACCAGTCAAGATCTGGTCCTATTTCTCCAGCAAGTATTCCAGGTAAGTTTGTTCCAACAAACAAAATTAAACCAATAAATGGGTTTATTAAATACATAAATAAATACTCTTGTATTCCAAGTTAACTTATTTTCTGAGAATCCTGCATTTTTAGGGCACTTTTCTGAAAAAAAATGCAGGAGTAAGTTCCATCTAAGCTTTGGCTGCCAAGCCCTCAGAGTGCTCAGAGTTCTGAACTTGACTCCACATAACTTTTTGATAAATGTTTTTGTCATCCACAAGTGTGAATACTTGATTGTAGTTTTTGTATTTGGTTTGTGTGTCATCTGTCACAGATTTCTCTCTATTATTTACAGAGTCCTTTTTCAGTTCTAACTGTGTATTTTTGTTGGGTTTGACTCTTGAGCTTGTATGGTGGTTACAGACCTGCAGGACAAGGTGGAGATTTTCCAATCCCATATTGCGACAGTGTAATTTTGGACATGAATACAGAATATTATAGGAGATATTTCTTAATATTTGCAAAGGTTAGCAAGTTACTAGGAATTCAGCCCCACCACTAATAACTGGAATACCAGTGGCATGCTTGCCACTCGCTTGTGCAACATTCATGTACATTCAGAAATTTGTGGAAATCTGTTAAGATACCCAGAAGAAAAATAATTGCATGCATTAATTCCAATTCTTACCCATCTGGCATGTTACTTGTAGGAATTCAGGCAACAATGTGTATCTGGTGTTTCAGATGAGTTTATTCTCTTTTTGATGCTCAAGTTTTTTATTATTTTCTGACATTGTGAATACTAGGGGAATTCCTAAGAGTACGAGAGTGCTGACATTACCCTAGGGATAACATCAGTTGCTGACAAAACCACAAAATAATAAACATGGAGCTCAGTTAAAAGAAACAAAAGCAGTGGTGCCTTTTCATTAGATGACTTGAATGTTGCTGTAAACCAAGTGTAGATTAAAATTCAGTGAGTAGTGTGTGTTTTGGTATTCGATACAAAGGTATCTGTGTAAAATGTTTGTACCTGTTTGTATACAGAGTTTAAACTAGATAAGCCAAGGGAAGTAAGCTCAGTACACACAGGAATGTTGCACGCCAAGTGTGGCCTGAGCATGTCAAGCCCTGATACTCTGTGCATACCCTGCAGTTATTTCTTCCGTCTCCAGCCACTCTGACTGGCAGCACATTCTCAGGTGGAGCAGGAATAAAGGGGACAGAGTCAGGACTAGAGTATTTGCTTTATATGCAGTGTGGTAGCTTTGTATTTGCAAGGTAGTTCCAAGTATATGGTGCAGAAATCAATCCCTGTTGTTGAGTGAAGCCAGGTAGTCCACCTGGAAAGGTGACATTTTTCCACAGTCAGATTCAGGCAAGTAAATGGATTGTCATTTTAGCAGCCTGACTGCTGAATAGGGAAAGAATGTTGAGACGTTGAAAATATCTTTATTGTAGCCGTGATAGGTAAGGATGGGAATAAGACAATGGAAAATAAGTAGGGGAAAGTAATAACTTTTATGAAACCAATTGATCCCTATGGGGTAAAAATAGAAAGGATGTGGTCTCAGAGGTCAGGGTCAGAGTCACTTCATCATTTCAGCTGAGCCCCAAAAGCTCATTTTTGTAACTCTCCTAGTGAAAAGCATTGCCTCTTCATACAAACTGTTCCACCATTTTGCACAGTGGTTTTCTAGTCTGCTGTGGAAACACAAAAGCGGTTCTTTCTGAGGGAGGATTTTTATGAATGGTGCTAAATCAAAATCACCTGCCACTGTTTCCCTGTCATAGACCAGCTCTTGGTCTTTGCAGCTCTTCTGCTAAAGGTGAACTCCCAGGCATGAGCTAACGCGGAGCTCTCTGGAGAGGAGACGGACAGCTGCGGTAGCATCGCTGCTGATGCTGGTGCTGCGTTTCTCAAGCTACAAAATGACACTACTAAGGCTTCTGTTTAAAAGCCTGTGATTAGTGGCGTGCCACTGGGTGCTGGGGCTTTCAAGCTGTATGAATTAGACTGTGCTTTCACCTGTGTTCCCATCATTGTGCTCCATCATGAGGACTTTGGTAGCTTTTGTCATCAGCCAAATTCATGAGACCCTATGAAAAAGTAGCACAGAGCTTGTTTGCATTTCTGTGGCTGTTTGCAGTGTTCAGGTTGTGGCCGTTTTTAAACATAGATTGTGTACTACAGCACCTTGCCTTTAATAATTTTGTTCACTGCTATTTTCCTCTCCGTTCTCACCCTACCCTTGTTTGCTCTGACCTCATTCCTCTCCTATTACCTCCTGCAATGTTGTGCCACAGCTTCTCAATGTGACATAGATTGGCTCTTTCAATCATTCTCTCTCCAGCAAGTCATTGTAAAATGAGCAGCTGTTGTGTTGCTGATAGCTATGGCTAGGGAAAGCCAAAATATTGCAGGGGGTTCTTGGTGGGAAGACCGTTAAAAGAAAGGTGTTGCTTTCCCAGGGTTTAGTGGAAGAGAAGCATCCTTTTCCCGATGCCTCCTTCCTTGCGACAGAATTGAAGGCTAATTTAACATCAAAAGGGCAGACAAACAAACAGCCCCCCTATTAAACCTCTCAAACGGCTGATTCTCTTCTACTGCCTGTTTAAGCTGTCTCTGCACCCCACTGCAACCCTGCCACCCCTCATTGCTTTCTGCCGCACACCACAAATTTCACAGGAACAGCCTGGCACAGGCAGCACTGACATTGGCACGTCCCTAGCTCAGTGGGCATTTCCTTCCTGTGCTCTCTGAAATACTGGATGGATATTTTGTGTAAGTGGCACACACATATACAACCTTTGTTTCCATTTGCATTACTGGAATAGATTGGGGTGATTAAGTCCTAAGAGCAGAAAAAGCAACTTGGATGGCTTTTGTTCAGAAAGGTAGTTTTCTCTCAAAATGGTAACATTTCTTGTTCAGACACGCGTTCATTACAGAGCTGAAATCCTACTCTTCTATGGTTTTTACCGATTTAAAATGACATTGTGATTTCCTGTTAAGTAGATCATTATTCTGCTTTGCCAGAAATCCTCATCCCTTTATTTTGTAGCCCTCTTTATAATTAGGGTACATGGTCTTCCAGAGAATGAGCCGAGATGCCCTGCACTGCTTTGGGTCTTGAACTGCCTGATTCAACCCTAAACCATTAGTGGAAGCTGATGCAGCACATCATCAAAATGCACTGCTGTTGCCAGAAGATTTAGTGGCTGTTAATTTCACTTTTCTCTTTTTTTTTTCTTTTCCCTCCTGCTCCAACCATTCCAGTTTACTAACAAAGCAAAAATGTAAATAAGCTAAGCTCTCCTTTCTCCCCCCATCCCCAATTTTGATCTCACTGGCCAAAGGCTTTTGTCAGCTCTTTCTCCCTTGCGGTGTAAGCAGCAAAAATTTTTAATATTAAGAGTTCTGTGGAAGATTGCTGATAGGCCAGGAATCCTTTAACCCATGATGGACAAGCACATTTTGTACAAGTTAATAGATTCTATTATTTTTAAACCCCTACAGTGATTTTTACCTGTATAGAAGAGAAGGGTGTGCTATACTAAGAATGAATAGCAAATGCTGCCTTTAGAAATATGTAAATATATTTTCTTCACAGCGATTAGTATTTTGACTTGTGCTTTTAATGTTACATGTACTTTCTGAAGAAACAACCTTAATTTCACTCTGTTAAATGTCAACTACATTGTTGTTTTTATTACGATTGATATCTTCTTTCACTGAGGATATGGATGAAGTTATAATTTTCATAAAGAAATCCATTTGTGGATACTCTGGCTTGGGAATGTTATCGCTAGTCTTCTTAATTTATGCTAACGAGTGGTCAGTACCCTCTTCTGATTAAAAATACCCTGAATTTTTAATTCTGATAATTACATGAGTCAACAGATGTGTTCCATTCAGTGTTCAACTCTACTTTCTGCAAACCTGGAGGTCTTCCGCACCTGTATTGATCAGCTAGATGGCTTGAATTCCAGGACCTGTCAGAATTACAGCATTACAGCCAGCACTCCAGGCAAAAAAAGAAGCAAGAAAGGGAATGGGATACTCAGAGAGAACGGTAACAGGAATTCTTGCCTTGGTGTGAATGTTAGTCAGTGTGTGGCTAGACTAGAGTTTAAATGCTGAGAGAAGAAAAACATGAGCAATAGTCAATCATAGTCCAAAGGGACATAGTACTGCAAAAATCTGAAGAGGAGTGGTGCTTTCTTTCATGCCTTATAAAAAGAGAGGCCTAAGACTTGAACTGTTTCCAGAAGTTGCTACAGTAACACAAGCCAATAGGACAGATCTTGTTTTAAACAAGAATTTGGAAAAATCTTTTCCTTGGGATTGAGCTATCCCACATACTTACCCCATGAACCACCACTACTCTAATATTATACGTCACAGACTCCTTTTAAACATTGTTTGAGGGAGACAAGACTACCATATGAAAGTGATAAACGCTGTTTAATGTCTTTATCGGTGACATGGAGAGTGGGATCGAGTGCACCCTCAGTGAGTTTGCCAATGACACTAAGCTGTGTGTCAATTCAATATGCTGGAAGGAAGGGATACTATCCAGAGGGACCTGGGCAGGCTTTAGAGGTGGGCCTGTGTGAACCTCACGAACATCAACAAGGCAAAGTACAGGGTCCTGCACGTGAGTTGGGGCAATCACAAGCACAAGTACAGGCTGAGCAGAGAATGAATCAGGACTGGCCCTGGGGAGAACTTGGTATTGGTGGATGAGAAGCTCAGCAAGACTCAGCAATGTGCATTGCAGCCCAGAGAGCCAGCTGTATCCTGGGCTGCATCAAAAGAGGCACAACCAGCAGGTCAAGGAAGGTGCTTCTTCCCCTCTGCTTTGCTCTGGTGAGATCCCACCTGGAGTGCTGCATCCAGTGCTGGGGACTACAACACAAGAAGAAGCTATGTTGGAGCGGGTCCAGAGGAGGGCCACGAAAATGATCAGAGAGCTGCAGCACCTCTCCTATGAAGATAGTGTGAGAGAACTGGGACTGCTTAGCCTGGAGAAGAGCAGGCTCCAGGGAGACCCTATAGCAGCCTTCCAGTACTTAAAGGGGGCTTACAGCAAGTCTGGAGAGGAACTGTTTAAAAGGACATGTAGTGATAGGACAGAGGGGAATGGCTTTAAACTGAGAGTAGGTTTAGATTAGATTTTGAGAAGAAATTCTTCACTGTGAGAGTAGTGAGGCACTGGAACAGGTTGCCCAGAGAAGCTGTGGATGCCCCATCCCTGGAACTGTTCCAGGCCGGGTTGGATGGGGCTTTAAGCAACCTGGTCTAATGGAAGGTGTCCCTGCCTGTGACAGGGGAGTTGGAACTAGATGAACTTTAAGTTTCCTTCCAACTCAAACAATTCTGTGATTCTGTGAATTTGTAATACTATGTTCTTGTTGAAGTTTTAGATATCCTAAAATAATTGAAAAACCACAGAGGGAATTATATCCCTGTGAAATGGATATGATACCCCTGTCTAGAAAGATTATTTTAACACATCTATCAATGTTTCCCCCCTGGCTTCTCCGGAGGCAAAAATCTTGCAACAGCTTGTTGCAAGGAAGATGCATGCTGTTCATTGGCATCCAGACCAGAAAAAACAAAACACAAAATGCCATTGACGTAGCTGTGCTCTTAATCACTGCTAGTGCACAGAACATCTATTCAGCAGTTTTGGAAATCTAGAATGCTTACAAATGAAATATGTGAATGTTTCACATAGTAGTAGTTTAAAACCCTTTCTTTTGAATGGTTTGAACAATATTTAGAGTTTTTCTATGTTTTCAAAGGATGAAAAAAAGAAGCATATTATAAGGTGCTCTAGCTCAAGGCATTGCTTCTAGCATGGGAGCATCTAACCCATGATACCAGTTAGAATTCAGCCCAGGTCACAACTGATGAATAATTGGTTGTCTCAAGCCTTCATGAATTAACTAAATAGTCTCAGTTTAGTTTCATGAGGAGAGCCGATACTACAAAAGGCACTCCTATCACACTTGCAGTCTGGCCACAGAGATCAAGGAGGTGTCCTTCTCTGCAGAGGTGGTTTTCCCAGAACAGGTGCAGGAGACAGAGACATGCTGTTCAAGTTCTTCCTGTTAGGTTTTCCTGATGACAGAGAGTTTCTTATTCCGGCACCATCAACCTACTGTTTTTTACTGGCCCAAAGTTAAGCATCAGATAGAAAACCAGTAAATCACCAAAACCAGCATGCCCTGTGGTGGTTATTTTTTAGGGTTCATTTACGGGCTTTAGTTTTAAGTAGTTTCCGTTGCTTCATATCTGGTGTATAAGTGTTTATATCTCTGTGTAAGCCGGAGACAAACATTTCTGCCACATGCACTGAACCTCCTGAGGGGCCTGGGGAGCACAGCACTGAGAGTTGTCCAGCACCTTATAAAGGCTTCGTGTAAACCTCCAACAGATGGCCAGATCAGTGGTGCTCACATCCCCATAGCTGTGCTCTGCCCCATATCTGGTGTGTCCTCTTTGTTGATTCCTGCCAGGCCTGTTTTCATCATCCTGGCAATAGCCGAGCAGCCAGCATGGCAGGGCATCTGCTGCTGTGGACACTGTGGCAGCATGCATATGACAGGCCACTTCTTGTAGCTCTGTGAGTCATTGGTAGCACCGTGCTGGTTTAAATCCATCTAGAGTATGAGGGCTGTTGAAATCCAATTAAAATATTTGCATAATTATGCATGTGCTCTGCTTCACATAATAAAATTCAAATATACTTAAACACAGCCACCAAGATTTTACAGGTATGTTTGTTGTTAGTTTCAGATGTATGCTTTAAGGCCATCCTTGGACAATTATTGTTTACATTTGATCATTAACCTTTTCATTTCTTTCTAACTTTTTTTGCTCAACCCACATATGTTTTTGTCAAGAAAATTAAAGCGACGTGTACTTGTTTTTGAACATTTGGGTTTTTTTTACTCTGTCATTACTTGGCTACACAAACATGGATTGTCTCTCTTTGTGTTGGCAAATAGGGCATTAATTTGTGTTTTATCATAAGCGAAAAGGTTGTCTTTCACTCCCTCGTCCCTTGCAATACTAAGCAGTGATTGATGAGCAAATGGGAAAAGTCTCTCACGTCTCTATCAGTGTGTTTTTGTTGTTGTTGACAGATGGTTGTTATACCTAGATAAAATAGAGCGTAAATGTCGTAATTGGTTTGGTTTCTGTGATGGGATAGGCTGTTGCAGTTTTCAGTTTTTCAATGGACTATGTATCACTGCCATTAGAGATATTTAAAGCAGCCTTCATGCTTCATAGTTAGTGTCAGACTTGGCTAGACAGATACGTGGTGTGTCCCTCCTTAGAATAAGGAATCTGAACAATTAAAAATATGGCTTGAATTAATTCTGTCCCAGCTAGAAAATAGCCACTTAGCTTCAAAAGAAGAGCATTTTCACTACCTCCAAATAATATTTTTTTAAAAAAATGAATGAAAAACAAGGTATCCTTTCTCCTTCTTAGAGACAAAATTCATGCCGGTTGAGCTGCAGCTTGAAAGATTTGAGCATCCCTCTGACAGCATCGCTCTGTAGGTAGATATGGAAGTCAAATTGCAAAGTGGGTTTTTAGAAAGCAAACACAAAAGAACAATTCACTCGGTTGGCAAGCTTTTCTGTTTGTTCCCCATTTCCAGATAACAGTGGACTCAAATTGTTGTGATGTGTTGATTGATTACAGCCGTTAAGTTTCTTAGTAATCAGTTTCATCACTTATTCTCAATTCATGCTTGCACCTTTGATTTCTCTTCCACAACAGGGTGATGTAGGTTGTCGTTGACTAATGAAGAACAGAATTGGTTTCGGCGTGAGACAAACGGAATGCCGACACCAATCCCAAAATGCATTAATCTTTAATAATCCACATCTGCATGTTTATAAATGATATAACCAGGGGTTGCTAATGTTGATACTCCCCCTTCCAAACAGAAGCTGACATAGGACTTGGTGTTTGCAAACTGCCTGAGACGCATGTGGCCGCGCGTGGTGCGTGTGACCTTGTAGAGGGAGCTCGCCAGATGAAAGTTCTCGGTTGATTAAAAATACATGAAGAATTACTTCGGTTATGCACCAGTCTTTGGAGCTTATCGTTGTCGGGCAAGATGAAATATGGCATGATAGATCTTGTCTTCTAGGGAGATCAGATCCACCAAATGGTTTTTGGAAGCAGGTTTGCCACAAGGTGCTTTTGTCCTTTATGCATTCAATTTGCCCTTTTCTCCCCTGTCCCTGAGAACCGTTGAGAACAGGGCTGTGTAATTTGCAATATAATGCAATAAGAAAAACTAGATTAGCTAAGAGTTTGTTCCTTTTGAGGGTAGTATTAGTGAGAGCACATACACTTTGCTACTAAAACACTCGTTAATCACAGGCAATGACGTAGTATGAGGAGTAACAGGCAGGACTAGCTAAGTAGTTCATTGCCACATAGTGCTGCTCCAATGTCCACCTGCTTGCTTAAACCTGAGAGAGCCAGGAAGAGCAGGGAGGACTCAAACTCCATCATTGATGGTCTTCCGAGTTAATGCTGCTTGATGATGAATATTTATTCTGAGAAATTCTTACATGTAGCTGGATCAAGGGAAAAGAAATACAGATAAGAAATAGTAATTTCAGTTCACATTCACCCATACTTTTCTGCATGTATTTACGCTGCAGATATCACAAATGAAAATTGATATACAGTTTGTTTAGGATTTGGCAATGTTAAAGTTAGGAATTAAGATTTTTATTAGGTGGCAAATATTAGAAGTGTATGTCTCCTACATCTGTTGTGCTTCTTGGGCTCTTAAATTCAGTTGACACCATGAGGAACAGCTTAGAGAAAAAAAATCTCCTCATAGTTATAAATGTAGTCTAGAGAATGAGCATTGCTAATGAAAAATTCTTCCTTTTGGAACTTGGATTAAATCCCTGAGTGGAATTCTGTAGTTTTAAGTTTCAGGTGTATGGCAGGGTAGGTTTCATTTCTGGAAGGAAGAAATGAGCCAAATGTAAGAAAGAAGTACTACTGTCTGCTTTGTTAGGAGCTTTTAGATATTTAGCACTTGCATCAGTTACAATTTTATATTCTGGTTAATTGACATAAAGAAATTGAGAATGGTTTTTCACTAGCTGAAGTGTATGCTTTTCGCATTAACAAACATCTAATGATGCGTCCCAAGTAATTACGGATTACTAAATCCATACAACCCTTTGCAATCTCCTACTTCAGTCTAAATGCAAGCAAAACTGCCATTTTTATGAAAGGCTTAAAAGGACAGAGTGAAGAAAACACAGTATGATTACAGGGTTTGGATCATTCCCTAAAGAACATAGACACTTTCCCAGCGGTTTGCAGAAATTTAAGAAAATATAATTTACAAAATCTAAAAGCAATTCAGAGGCCCCATAGAGGTGTGAGAGATGGTGCTGGCAGGCTGCGGCCACAGCCTCTCCCAACCCCTCTCATACCAATTCATGCCGTCTCTTTGGAGGGACGTGGTGACACAGAGTGCAAAATGTGTGGAGGGGTGGATAAACGAGACTGTAGAGGGGGGAAAAAAAGAAATTAAGTCAGTGGCTGAGCTTTGAAGAAGTCTGTCTAGTGCAGAGCAGCAAGCGAGTGGGGAAGAAAGGAGCAAGCACCTCATCTAATCTTTCTCCTGGGGACCCAAGTGGACAAATTGGCAACCCTGTTCACAGCCTTCCCCCCCACCACCCTTTGTAGCGTAAGAACTGCTAATCGGATCCATGCTGCTGCAACTGTGGTTAGTTATTAACAGAATAAAAGCAGATTTCTTCAAAAGAACGGGTTAGGGAAAACGGCTCTACAAAATTGCAAGGTTGTTAGAATCTTAAATGCACAGCAGTCGGTTTTTTCCTATTCTGAATTAGGCGATGAATACGGCCTTTCATCTGTCACTGTGCCCGTTTCTTCAGAAGACAGCCAAACATTAGGCTTCTCAAACGAAATAAAAAAAAATTGTTTGAAAGAGGAAAAATATTGGGGAGCAGGAAGAATAGGAAAACGAGAAGGAGAAATCAGGTTTTGTTTTTATTAATTTGGCCTGGTGAGAGAAATACGAGCTTGCCTGCTCTATTCAGTTTCTGTGTGCCAGCTGCTGTGAGCCACCATTTCTGAATGCAGGGATTAGAAAAGATTTAACTGGTTGCTATCCTGGGCTGCGCCATGCTGGATTGGCCTCCAGCAGAAATACACTGGGCCGGAAATTCTCCCAAGCTTAATGAAAATAATGCATTAAATGGATGGGGAGTTAGGCAGAGGTGAAAGCAGAAAGAATTTCATTCCTCCAAATGAAACTTCTCAGAACTGTAAAGTGATATTACAAGCCTGGAGTGGGTGTTACTGAGGATAGAAAAGCAGTGATTCCTAGATTTAAACTGACTTATGTCTTCACTCATACAAATAAATAAATGGTACATCCTTAATTTTGAAGAGCTCTAGTGCTTTCACAGTTTGCAGTGGGATTTTGGAATTTGTTGGAGAGGAATAGTCCTCAGGCAGACAGGTGCTTGCTATAACCTACTGGAAAGCCACTCATTATCCAGGTGAGTCGCAGTTTTTTGAAGATTCCCACTGACAGCTTGCTTTGGGCTTGTTTCCAAAATCTCAGGAGAAAGTGCTTAACTTTGATCCAAATGCAGAGGTGACTTCTGGATGGGGCATGGATGAAACAGACCCTCCTGGCAGTGTCTGCTGCTGCTTTCCCTTCCGCTCTGGAGCAAAATGAGCTTTGGCCGTGGAGGGCAATATATTTGCTTTCCTGCCCCTTGACACCAAGCCCACTGTCAGTGCAGGCAGTACTAACAATTATTTCACTTCCTACTCAGTGTGGCACTGAGCAAAGCCAGAAGGTTTAGTCTGAGTGTACTTGACTCTCTGTATCCCAGCACAGCCACAGCTGCTGTATCTGAAAGGGTCCTCATGTCTCAGGCCTTTTAAAACATCTGCACTCAGATTACTGCATAGATATGAGGAAGTTTTAATATTTTCTGTGTCTTAATTTGAGAGGATATGCAGACAGCCCCTGGTTTTTACTGGAATGAATAAGTCATTTAAAAAATGCTGTTGATACAACAGGAAGCTTGGCTACAATGCATAAATTAAGGAAGAAATCGTCTTTATTCTTAAGGGGTCATAGGCTTTGTGAGATGAAGAGATAACACAAACACATGACCAGTTTCGCTTTACGCTACCCATAGAAAAATTTCTTTCCTTTGAGGTCATTTTGCCTCACTTTAAATTTCCTGAAAAGCTCATTTGAAACACTCCCATATAGAAGCCTACTTATGTTCTTTCATTTCTGATGTAGGGATCTGAGACCCAGAATGTCCCTTCTGGTGTGTAAGCCTTTATTGTCACATCTAGTGTGTGATGATTATCCCATTATTTTATCAGATTTCATCTTAATCACTAGATTTTCAGGACCTCATTATTCCTAAAAGGAAGTTGTTTCAAATTCCAGTAATGGTTTGATTATCATCCTACACATCATGATCTTTTTCCTCCTTGATATTTAGCTGCAAATGTATTTTTAGAAAGAAGTCACAAAATCACAGCTTTAATTTTTGTGATACTAAATAATACTTGCTCTTTGAGCCTCCTGTTATGTCATGCTGGTAGATGGTTCCCATTCCAGCTAACTTTTAGACTTTCTACGTTTGTCTGTGTGAAGGCTCACCAGTAACACATCAGCAGGGATGTTGTGTTGTCTTACCTCTACTGGAAACAGTCCTCCTAATTCATCCTAGTAATAAATTTGTTTCTTTTGGTGGCACGTCAAATGGTTAGTTACAACTGTTCGTAAGTTTACAACCATTTTAGGTCAAAAAATACGGTCAGATTTTTCCTTCCTTTTCTTTTCCCATTTCTACCTTATAACCTACAGCTCTTCCATTGCAAAAGGTCTGTTTCTGTGAATATAAATGTTTGCATTTTTGATACTCCAACCCGAAAGGTGATCCAAAGGGTTTCTTAGGTAGTATTTGTATCACCCTTTTATATTGACTAAAATTCCCTACTTTGTGATCAGCCAATATCATTAATCCAATTCTAGCTCTAATTCCTAAATTATATTGGGAATTGTCCCAAGACAAGCTACAGGATTTTTAACTTCTGCCTTTACTTCAGCCTAGTGTTCCCCTTTTAATACAGGCTATGATCAGTCCCCCACCCTCCTGTTTCCCAGTTCCTCACAGACCTTAAAATTCCTGTGCTGATATCCCTCCTTCCCCCCTTAACTAGTAATTTCCCAGAGAGAACCTGTTAGCACTGAAGTGCTTTCTTGATTCAGTTGTTCAGGCGTAGTTCTGTGAGGTGCTATGCAGCTGGTACAGGGTATTGCAGCTGAGCATCCTCCAGTGTCATTACAGTGGTGGGAGCAGAGGCCCTCAGCTTGTTTCAAATATTACTGATGTGGACTGTAATTGACTGTAAGGACCCTCCTCAGCAGTATATCAAAGGTCTGCTCTTGCTTGCTTGTTGGCTCTGAGGAATTTACCTTTACAGTTTAACTGCATGGCTGTAATCATAATGTAATCACTGTTTAGTACTTTTGTCAGTCCATTTCTTCCAAAGGTGCTGTGCAGTCTCTCCTGACTCAATTTGAAGTGTAGATTTTCAAAGTGCAAAATGTTTAAAAGCAGTTCACATAATTTAAAAAATAGAAAACCAGCTTACAAATATGTTATTAAGCATTTTTAAATTTTCTTACCTCTTCAACTGACCGTTGGGGTTTTTTTAGTAGCAGACACTATATTACATAGACTACTGGTTTTGGTAGCTTTAACAACTAATTTTACTAGATAGCTATATATATTTGAACAGCGTTTTGGTCTTTTAAATAAAGGGGAAAGAAATAGTGTGGCAGCTTCTATCCTTTTGATGCGCATTATTGCATTTTCTGTGATTTTGCATAATAAAAATATTGTGAAACATCCATAGTATTCACTTTGGATAAGTTTTGGCAGGTGCAGTATCTCACCAATGTGGCAACAGTGCTGTACAAAACATGGGAAAAGGTCATCCCCATTTAAACGTCCATCTGTGTATCATTGGCTCAAAAGAGGCAGTAGTCTGTCAGTGGAAAAAAAGTTATTGGATTTTTTTTTCTCTCTTAAATAGCTGTAGAATTTATGTTAAAAAAGAACAGAGATTGTTTTTCTTTTGTCAAAGTTCCCTTCCCTAATAAAATACAAAAGTCTGTTAATGTATTATTTAAAGCGTCTTCCAAGAATCACAACTGCAATACTGGTTGAAAGAGAGAAGGATTACTATCATTTAAAGGAAAGAAATGGAAAATCTTTAAGGTCATTTCTTTTCATGACAAAGAAACTTAAAAAGCATGGCAGACAGGATCTTCAAAGGTTTTTAAAGTCCTGTCATCAGCTTCCAATCAATAGGAGTTAGATACCCAAATTAAGAGTCAGTTCAAGTCTTCCAAGGTATTTGGGTGCTTAGCCTCCTTTTACCTTTCAGATCACTTCTAAGAATAAAATGGCAGTTTGACTGAAAACATTTTGATGCAATACCTTGATGTCCAGCATCTGGATAATCTGTAGTACCCACTGATAATTAGCATAGCAGATACTTCTCCTGAAAGTTCGTTGTTAGAGTATGTTTATGAAGTAGTTTTCCTTTGTGAAGCAAAAAATTGCTTTAAAGCTTGTTGAATACAGGAGAAAAACAGAAGTAAATGTAAAAAATTGTACTGATAAATAGCATTAGTGTTTGCAGAGGCTATAATTCATTAAATTTGCAAAACTCTGGAGTCTGTATTGACTAAGGACGCAGATAAAACCACATCATGTTGTACGTATACGGTTCTGGGCTTTGACTTTCCTGGTTTGTGCTTGCACATCTGCCCGTGCACGATAAGGTTTCCTGACAGAGGACTGATGTTATTATCCATGTAAAAAATAGAGACCATCTATAATACGCAAAATATGTTGCCTAGCATAGTTCTTCTATGCACTATAGCATCTCTCAAAGTTGTCAAGCCTCCACCTAAAGGGAGACCCTGCTGAGGGTTGTGTGGTGCAGTCATGACTACCCTGCCTTTATTAATATTTTTAAGTGCTTGCAAAAATCTTAGATGGTTCCAATCTACTTAAAGTATTCCGTCTGATAGCAGTGCTCGGGCATACACAGTGGAAGTGGCAGTGCCCTGTGTTCACATGGAATTGCTGTTTGTTCCAGTTTTTGAGTCACTTCTGTCAAGCCAAAAGCGTTCATTATAATGCAGCACTTACTGTCTCCCCAGCCTGCTCTTGAGTGACATCAAAACACAATCTGGGTTTTTCATTATTATTGTCATATGCCTCAGAGTTCGTGAATGGCCATGGATCCCAAAGCCTCAGGCACCTGAAGTGCCATGTTTAGTCTTTTAGAGGTACAATTCTGCCTCTAGTCCAGCATTTGCATCTCTGAGACAGTTGTCACCAGCTGCTCCTGCTACTGTGAATGTCATGTTTTGGTGCAAATGCACCTCATCTGAATAGCCTAGGCAGTGGTTACACTCCACATTTTATAGATTTCTTTTTGTTCTCTATCAGTCTGGCTTTCTTCAGAGTTGGGCTGAGACTCAGTTGGTTTGAGGATGGGAAGGGGATGGGGCAGAGCAGACGCATTTACTTTCCTCGCTTTTGTGTCCAACTTGGGGCTCTTCATGGCTCTAAAGAGCAGCCCCTGCTGCCCCGCTGTCAGCCCAGCTCCCAGCGCCCAGGCCTGCCCGCAGGATTCTTGCTCCTGCACTGCGGAGGGGCAGCTGCTGAGCAGGAGGAAATGAGTCTCAGCAGGCACAAATCTATTGCCTCTGTTTTATTCGTTCCATTTCTTTCAAACGGAAATAATCTGAACACTTTCTGAGGATGAGGATATAAATCTGTCTCCTGCTATTTATACCCGTGCTCATCACTGCAGTGTCTAACTGCGTAAAGTATATATTTGCTGCTTAATCTGAGGTAGTCTTCACGCCTCTTGGGCTGTCACAAGTAGGCATGTCTCAGACCAGGAGTGAAGAGGAGTCCTAGGGGATGTCCAGGTCTCATTGTTACTCTGGTGACAAGTTGACTCTTAGGCGCAAGGGCCCTTGGGGCATTGGGAGGGTGGTAGCATTGACCTCCCTGCTTCACATGGTGTTGAATGGTGACCCAGAGGAGTGACGTGCATCAGTGCAATAAAAGCCTGCTTTATTATCCATTAACATTGAAAGGAAGATTTTGTGTCCTGAGCCTCACGACAGCACTGTGAGTGCTGTTCTGTTTGAGTGGGTAGACAGCAGTGGATTAATTCTCTGGATGTCTTTTGAACGAAGTAATAAAAATGGATCTGTCTGTTCTGGCTAGTTATTTTAATAAATAACTTCCCTTTGCTTTTATTTGAATAATAAGATACCCCTTTTCCCTCTCTGATCTCTTTCAAACATGCTTCACTTTCACCACATGCACCTACATATTATTGTTTATTCCCATATTCTACATGGACATTCAAACAATATTGAAACCACTGATTCATCGAAATAGTTTTTAAACTGTTGTTATTAGTCATTTTTGTATTGACCGAATTTTTCATTGGTAATATTGTTGGCAGCAGTCCATGTCTGCCTGGCTGGAGGCCAGTTTAAGCTCGGCAGGATGAGCCCTATTGTTCAGCAGACTTGGATTTTGTTAAACTCTCTAACAGAAATATGTGTCAGGAGATTTGCAGCTATAAATTGGATCATATTGGTGAGGCTGGGAACTCGCTCAATACAAAATTGAACATTTCACCATGCCTGTTGCTAAATATGTTTGTGCATGTTTCCTACATGGGTTTCAAAAAATAAAAGAAAAAAAAATATGAAAAAAGTTTGACCTGTTGAGCTCTGCCTTTACCTTATACAGTTGGTAATTTCTTTGATGTTGAGTGGTTGAAAAATGCAGCAAGGCTTGGTTTTGTGCATTGAAATGTTAAAGCAAGTCTGTTTTCCCTTTTTTCTCTGTGTGTTACAGGCAGTCAGATGCCACCGCAGCCTCCTGGCAGCCAGTCAGAATCCAGCTCCCACCCTGCCTTGAGCCAGTCACCAATGCCACAGGACCGAGGTTTGTTAGGTGTTGGGGCTTTTTTAGTCGGTGTCAAATGCAGCCTTCATTTTCAGATGCACATTAGCCATGTGAGATTTCCTGGTATTTCTTTTCTTCTCCCAGGGAAAATAATGACAATCTTCATTCTAAGAGGCTTGGGGGGTGTTCCTTCTATGGGGAAAGAGCAATGGAATAGCAGGTTTTACCAAACTATAACTGAAAACAAGGTTTTCTCAAAATATAATGAATGCCCAGGGTATAAAGTTTCTGTAAATACTTGAGTCATGTCTTAGAGAATACAACTTCTTGTTGTCTATCTTGAAATTAAGATATACAGAAATAGTGCTCACTATGAGCACTACAGTTTCGCTACTGTTCTTAAAACTCTCATCTCTATCTTTGCATGGACATGATAGTCCTCTATCCAGTTCTAGGATAAAAATATCTTTAAATATAAAAGGAAATCAAATATTTAGGTCAAATGGTTCAAACATTTGGAAATCTTGCAAGGGAAAACATTGCAGGCAACAGCACGGTTCTAAAAGGGTGCTTCCTAGCAAGCGCTCACAAAAATAAACAGAACATTTTTTAACTTTTAAGCCTTTTTCCTTTCACCTCCTTCCTCCCTAGCTCATGGAAGATAGTTGTCACAGCTTTGTTACATGGCCATACATACAGTCAACTGCTGTAAATTGGACATCCTGTCCATGCAGTGGTTAACATGTGCCAGTGACAGGCTTGCAAAACAGACACATGATAACTGTGATAAACATGGAGTTATTTATGAAATGCCCCTCCTAAAATGTCTTGCTTCCAGAAATATCCTAAGTAGCACCATATGGGGATACCATAAATACTAGAAGTTTCTCGCAGTGAAACAAGTTGAACTCACAGAATGACAAATTTCTGGGATAGCATCCAGGAGGAGCTAAGAGGACTCACAAAGAAGAGCAGAGAGTCTTAATTTTTGCTATTTTTCTGCGCTGATTGTCCCCTCCTCCAGGACTGCTGATTAATGAGAACATGAAATACAGAATTCCATGCTCATTGTTTTGTTTCCTTTTCAATCATTCTTTATACTCAGTTGTTAGTGCAGGGACTTATTTTTCCCCTTTAAAAAATTTAGAATACTGTGTATGTTTGGTGAGAAAAAGAATGGCCTCAGTATCCACCACAAGTATATGATGCCTTGTGTGATAGATGTCACCAGGCAGCAAGAATGGATCAGATGGAGGCTTTAAAGACCCAAACATCTCACAAAGATATTTACATTTCCTGGCACAACTGGGTCTTGGCACAAAATGTTATATTACCCCAGTAATAATGTTTCTGCAGTGTGTATTCCTCACCTGGCTTTGGGGGTTGAGTTATGCAGGTCTGACAGAGCTGGAAAGATCAAACCTCTCTGTTCTGCTGTAGAACAAAACTGGGGGTCATTATATGGTCAGGAGAGGCAGAGGGGTATTCAGAAGTAAAACAGAGAAGACAGGTGCTATAACTGGGAAATCAAACAAGTAAATAACAGTGAGAGAAGTAAAATTTACAGATTGATTTAGTCTGGTTTTTTTTTCTCTGCAATGAGATTTGTAGGTATTTCTTAGAGAAAATGTTTTTGGGAATGTTGCAGTTTTTGAACACTTCATATGCAAAAACTGATGTAATGTGCATGATCTTGTGACCCAGCTTGTATAAGAAGTCCATTTGGTTCATGGGGGAGATTCAAAATTTGTAACTAGCTGGGTCATATTGATTTTGCAGAACATGTTCCCCAAAGCTTCTCTAAAGTCTGTGCCCTACGCACATAACATGCGTGCATTCCCTTTTGTGCACTGTCATTGATTAGAGGCTCCTTTGAAATGGAAAACTTCACCTTTTAAAAAGGCTGTTACATTAGTTGATTCCTTTGCTTGCTTGAACTGGTTTCCACTGAACTTGAAGAAAGGAAGGAGGGGGAATGATGGGGGCTCAAAGGGAAGGTGCTTGTCATTTACTGATAAAACCTGAGCAGAAAATCGTTGCTGCTTAAGGACACCTGATCCTTGGGCATCTGTTACAGTAATTTAAACTCTCGGCTTACTGATACACTTTCTCCCCCAAAAAAGAAAAGAAAAAAAATAAATGAAAATGAAAACAAAAACCCCAGTGACACTACATTCGATAAGGTAATGTTGGGTTTGCACTTTGTATAGCATTTCTTTCCTTGTTTAGAGAGAGAATTGGATAAACAAAGGACTAGTATTCATTTCTTGAGCAAAATCTTCTGCTCTGAATACTTGAAAAAAATGCTATTTATCAGCTATCATGAAACTTGACTGACAGGTGGAGTCTGAGCTTAGCACTTTTGGATGCTAAAGCACTACCTTGAACCATTAAGTTTACACTTACCTTAGTGTTTGACTGTATTTACCCTGCATTCTATAGTTGCTCAGCACCCAGCAGGGATTTTTATGTTTACCTGCCTGAGAGTATACATTCCCTGTCATACAGTGCAGCATGAAGCAGTGAGCATATTTTTACATGTACACTCTATGTGTGGAAGGAGAGGAGCAGTATTGTTGTTCATATGTGCAGCAATAGAAATTTCTTGGGGGATTGCATTTTTTTGTGCTCTTCAGCTTTCTTTTTATATAGCTTATTTCATGCTTTCTATAATAAGCATTAAAATGCTTACTTTTTAAAATAATTTTAAATTTTTCATTTCCTGCTCAGCTGTAGGATATTTGGACCTGGTCAGTGTAAATGGAGCATGTTATCCTAGGGACTTCTGTTCTTGTCCCAGAATTGGTAACTGGTCATTGTTGTTTGATGCCAAATCAGTGAAATGGTTTTAGTTCTACAAACAGATGTTGTCTACCTAGGTAACAAGAAATTATATTTACTTTTATGTACATAACCTGTGTCTCAGCTCATGTGTCTTTAAAAGTACTGGGACTTGAAGTAAGTCCCATACATCATAATGGACTGTCAGAGCTGGAGAGCTCTGGGGATAGAGGGAGCAGGCTGTGTAGGTCTGGTATCAGAAGTCTCTTGGAAAAGCAGGAGTGGCCACGGCTGCTCTACCTGCATGTGTGTTAACTGCTGCTGAATCCCAACAATTACCATTACTTGGGGATACCATAATGGCAATGTAGTCATGACTAATTGAGGTAGTCATTTAAATTTGCTATGCTTTTGGGGGAAAGGAGGATGCATGTTTTGCTCTTTTTTTCTGATATATCTACTCCAGACTTTTCTTTATATGATCAAAAGTAGGGGGTTGAATTTTTGTGTTTATTGAACTCAGAGCTTTTATAAGCTTTTGTTGCATCAGGCCCAGAGGTGGGGCAGCAATGATACCACAGCTGTCTTGACCATTCGGCAAATAGTTGAGGTACACAGTCTCTTGAGTTCCTTATATTCAGCTGTACCTACTTACTTGTTTGAGTTTTGGAAGCTGCACTTTGAGGATGTCCTTAGTAGCCAGAACTGCTCAATGACTTAGAAGTTATTTCTAGGGATCAAATAGAAACCCAGCATATCCCAATTAACACCCTAAATTAGTTTCCTGAAGCTGCAGCACAAAAAAAGAAACCTTCGTCTTGGCCTTTAGCTTATACTCCATTCTTACTTTTGTAAACTAATGGAGATTTCCATCTGCCTATACAAATACTCACCTGTTCAAGCACTGTTAGGAGAATATGTGTCACAATAACGTTGAAATAGGCACTTTTACCCCCTGCAGGAATGAATGGTTCCTTACTAATTTTGAAAAAGCTCAGAAAATTTACCTGCTTTTGAGTAGTATTTTTCATGCTTATGCAGTTGGGTATGTACATGTCAGGTTTCAGTCTTATATTAAAATAGTGAATTGGGAGTTCCTAAAAACCATTGAATTTAATGGAAACAGTTAATGACTTCACGTTATTACTCTGGCAAGCACTCTCATAATGGGGATACTTAAAGAAGCCTTATTTATTAGTGCAAATGTATATGGGTCAGAATTAATTTTAAAAAATCTTTAATTGTTTTCCCCTTATAATTTTCACAGCGGTGCGTAGTTAAATATTCATGATAATGCTGATGATATGCTAAAGGTCTGAAATAGATCTGGAGTCTCAAAATCAACACAGGTTATTTAACCCTTTTCATCTAATGCACCATTGGGGACTTGCTGAGTGAAATCCCAGAGCACTGGAATAATTAGAAGATAGTAATGAGGATTTAATTAGTCCCTTGAGATATGCTGAAATAGGACCACTGAGAACTTTTCTTTTTGGACATGGATTGCAAGCAGAATTGCTGTTGCAGCTGCTGTGATGTGCTGGAAAATGTATTCCATTGCTTGAGGCATTTTCATGGCAGCATTCTGTCAGATCTACGTGGACAGTGCCCAGAGTAAGCACCTCCAAAATTGTTGAATAGAAGTCGCCACCTTCTCCATCACCTCCTCCCAGCAGTTGTTCATTTTTAGTTTTTTTCTGTCATTCTTTCTGTTCTAGCTTTATTTCTCTCCGTTGTTGACATGATCCAGCTTTTGAGGATTGTTGTACGGTTATGTGCTCTGTTAAAAACATATCACAGACAGGGACAGGGAATAAGAAACTGCAGGCCTGTAGGAGTACAGGTGTTATAGTAAGCAAAATTTGGATCTTTTTGACACAACTGCTTGTAAGGTTCATCCTCAGATCTTGTCCTTATTTAGTATTAGATCTTCACAGAAGTGATATTTATCAGTAGCTGTAATGTAGTAAATTTAAATAGCTTTTTTGGCAGCCAAGATGTTATCCAGCAAGAGGTAGTAACAGATGGGATGTGATCGGGCATTTTGATGTTCTCTTTGTGCTTCCCTATAAACACTAAGTAGCAACTGAATTCCTGTAACTACAATTTCCTATTTGCTCATTAGATTTCATATAGGTATTTGTCTCCCCTTTAACTGTTTTCTGGGCATGCTTATTTGTACACAGTCATCACATAAATTCTACAGTCATGTATTTTCTTCTAACAAAATATAAATGTTTTTGCTTGTGCGGAAGACACAGAATACCAATTGGATGTTTTACGCCTACAATTCCTGATGAAATTTATGGCTTAATACTGACATTCAATGGTAGAGATTCTTTTCCCTGAAATCTATTTTCTTCTTAAAAAGACAAACCAAAAGGAAGAAAATAGATCAAAGAACCCTTATTGTAACAAAAAAGATACTGTAGTTTGCTTTTAGATCTTAAAAAGACTTTTTTCCCTGAGAATACGTTTTTTGCTCTCATTTGGGGATTTGGGATCTATTCAGAGCACTGAGGAGCTAGAGAATAAAATGATTCTTGTCATTAAAATTCTTCTGCTTGCCATGTTAACGATGACACCACTTAAGGTTAAATCAGACTTGGTAATAAGTTTACTTGATGTAGACTGAAGTGTTTCAGGCTCTTAAAGAAAGATTCTTGAGACATGCATTGAGTGCAAAGCCACAGGTATTTTTGAGTGCCTCTTCTGCACATAGCGCTCCAAGTGGGTCAGTGCAGAGGAGCTGAGCTCTGCCTGGTATGTAGGAACACTATGCCAGGCTGGGAGGAAATCTTCATGCCCAGAAAACTGGGGTTAGAGGAATTATGCCCTCAACAACCAGAAAAAGTGCATCATGTAAGGAGGAAAAGCAGGTTTTAGTTGAAACTGTCACACTTAACTCTGTAAAACATACCTTTTCCATCTCAAGTCACATGATGAAGTAGGAACATGATGCATACAAGTACACAGAGCAGATCTATATGTGATGGCAAAGCCATGTAGTAGAGCTGTGCGCTAAACTTCTTTGGTGACTCAAAAAACTGCAGTAGTTTCTCAATTTAGTGAGTGCTGAATTTATCATCAGTCTTTAAAAAGGATCAGACCATGATTCTTTTTTACCTCTGTATTTTTAATTTGACAGTAGAAGTGCACTGAAATGTAGTCTCAATGTGATGAGCAAAAAAGCTACAATATGTCTACTTTAATTAGTAATCAACATTTCTGGGTTGAAAAGGTTACTGTTTTTCTCACTGAACTGTGGAGTGAATAGCTTTGAGTCTGTCTCTCAAGCACTTCAGGAAGATCTGCTTTTCTTGCCCAAGAGCATTAGAAGTTATGTTACTTTACCAAAACAGGTTAATTGTTAAAGAAATCAATTGCCATTTCAGGATGCTGGTTTCAGACTGTACTTGGATTTCAAATATACACCAGCCAGTCTCAGCTTTAGGTTGATATGATCTGTGGCCTACACTAAATACATGGCAGTACTGGCCATCTGCAAGAAGAGCTGAAGCAGGAAAGGGTATGATTTACATGTGATAAGCCACACTGGGAGACAGCAAAACTGCAGAAGTAGGATTTGAAGTAGATATAGTATTTGTACCATCAAAACCCAGAGTCGGGTCTCAACAAATACATTTTGTATACTAGCAGATGGTCATTGCACTCTTCTTGCTGATGTAAAATCTTGTTATACTTGGGGATGAATCTTTATTTCATTTTTTAAACTAAAGTGGAGATTCTCTTTTTGAATTAGGGAGCAAAATTGACTTATTCTGAGAGAGTTTATATAGTTGCCAGCAGAGAGACTTCTCGATAGAGAAGTTTCCACTGACTTCATTAGGCAGCTGTCAAATTCCCTGCCTCTGGGCTCAGGGAGCAAGATAAGCCACAGCAGTTACTGATGAAGAACTTGACAAAGTGACAGTCAATGTTGCTGTCACCAGGCTTGATATAAAGTTACTGGGTATGACCCCTGTCCCTGGGACAGCTTCCCGTGGTGGCCTATAAACTGGGAGCTGCCTGTGGTCTGCCTGTTCAACAGCACCATTGTTTTCAGGACACTCTACTCCCTTAGAAACTAAATTAACCTTTTTATGAAGTTTCTCTACAGAAAAAGAACCTCTGATCTAAGACATTTTATGTCATTTTAAGTTAATATATAGGACAGTGAGTTGAAATCAATATAATATATATATTAATAGCTAACACTGGATAGTTCTTTCTATCACAAAGGATCCCAAAAGGCTGCAGAATAAATGCTCATCAGGGAACAGCTGCAAAACAAGGAAGAGTAAAATCAGTCAAATCATAAATCATGGTAAAATAAGACTGATACAAAGGCATTTGGGGACTGAGGAAAACACGCTGATTTTGTGTTTTTGAAAAAACATTATGGTTTATTTTACATGTGTGCAAGATAGAAAAGACACGTTGTGTATTTTAGTCTTGTCCACAAAATATGTGTGTGTGTGTGTGTGTGTGTGTGTGTGTATATCATGGTATTCAATATATTTACTTCATGAAAAAGAAGATCTGAGTTGATCCAAGGAACCTTGGAACAGCAATCTGTGGGGAGAGTAAATTTTCAAACCTGAAATTAGACTGTGAAGCCTGCAGGCCTTGCATATTATACATTTAAAAATGCCATTCCTTCTTGCTCTCCTCCGTGATTTTCCTAAGTATGCATGTTATTAGGCAAACTTGGACAAATGTCGATTGTACAGAGCAGACGTACTCCTCAGGTTTTTATTGTTGCTGCTGAGATTAATTCTAGCAGTCCAATCTACCTACTAAAATTAAGGATTCGCTTTGGGGGCAGTTGGGAGGGCAGGCTTTTGTACAAGTCACTGTTGCCCTGATTTTTCAAGCACCATAGTAAAATCATCTTGTGTAAGGTATGTTACAATAACAAATTATGTGTAACATGGTGGATGAGCAATGTTTTTTTGTTTAGCCAGTGCATCAACATCTCCACAAATGTCTTTCCTTCTCTGTCCTCAGTATAGCACTTAAAATTTGCATCAGAGGCATTATGCAAGGTTTGCATTAGGAAAGGTTAGATATTTCTCCCCGGCTACCATCTGGGTTAATCTGTCTGATCCTTCCCCAGATTCTAATTTATCAATGATAGATTATATGAATTTCAAGGCTAGGCAGTAGCAGAGGGAGGTTTAGGGGTGGGAAAAATTAAACCTTATTGCATGCTATACATAGACTGGGTTTTGCAATATCAGAGAGAGAAGCAGAGGAGATTCAGCCAGTTAACCTAATAGCACAGCTGGTAAAACACTAGGGGGTCTGGGTTAAAACCTTAGCTAGGTCATTAGTTTCCATCTTCCCCAAAGCTATTCACGTTGTGAAGAGAAGCAGTCAGACAAATAAACAGTGAGGAGACTGCAAGATAGATATTAAAGCATAATAAGAAAATAATTTTAAAGAAAAATAAACCAATCCAGAGCTTTTTCTTAAACACTGATCTTTCTTGTGAAAAGGAGAAATACTGCAGATATCTTTGCAGGAAGTCCTAATTTCGCTGGCAGTGATGTTTTCCATTACTGCTTGTTTCGCATAAGCAAAGAAACATCCTTTGTTGAATGGGTGTGAAGAAATGTGGTGGTTGTACTGAAGGTATTAGCAGATGCCAACGTGAAAATAAATTGTCTAGATAACAAAGGGAAATCATGTCACTGTTACTCTAGCTCAGAGAACTTCAAATGTGTTTAGTGGTGTCCTGATGGACTTGGAGAAGATGACAAGGTTTTATGTGGGCTGAAAAAAAGAGCTCAATGTAGAAACTTGATTTTTTGTTTTCATGGTTAATGGAGAAACATTAGAAGAAGAAATTCTAATTAGAAGAACAGTTCATTAAAAGAAGAAGAAGAGAGAGTGAATACAACCCAACGGCTGTCTGAGGAAGGAAAGTCTGCCAAAAACTGTGTCATGGGTGTACAAACATTTGCTCTTTTTTCTCAAAGAAGACCTTTCTCCTAAGAATACTTTGGGGCTTTTTTAAAAAATAGAATGTGATTGGAGAAAGAAATGAGAAATTTAAAATTTTTTTTTAGCTTTTATAGGAGTTAAAAACTGATTATCAAAAATATTATTAGCCTTCTTTTTAGCAGCTGAAGAATAAGCTTCTGAATTTGTCCTGTATCAGTGATCTCAGTACATGTTTTTATGCTGCTACCCTTCGGTCGCTGAAGTTGCTTGTCAGCCTAAGTGTTCACTCAATATCAGGTATATTAGCAGAGACATGGTGTCTAAATATTGTGCACGTCATGTGGTGCTGCTTGGGGACACATCTAACAGGTTCATACCAGAGACATCCAAAGATACTGTATGGCTGCAGTGCAGGTGGTTCATTTATTTGATTCATTATTCCTTTTACCTGCTTATTAACTGGACAAGAATATTGAGAACTACTATTTGCATCATCTAAATGACATTGACACTGCAAGCTGATCTACTCACGCTCACCTAGCCCATCATCCTGTAGTGTAAATGACTGTCAGATACTTCATGTGTGTCAAACATAGATTTTATATGGGCTGTCACCAGTCTAGCTCAACATATTTTAGTAAGGCTGGTTTCTGGAAAGTGAAAATGAGATCTGAGGTATCTTGAATGCAAAGAAATCTTGTGCCTGTTTGCTCTACAAGCCAAGTTTTTTTATGCCACCCACATGATTTCACTTGCTTTACGGGGTTTTATTCTAGTACACGGGTCAAACCTTCCCCAGTTTCTAATTGCTGTTATTTGTTTTAGACCTGTGCAGCATTTTTGTCTGCTTAGATTTTTTCCAGTACCTAAATCTCTTTCACTGTGTCCTTTTCAATGTTTATTTTAAGTAGCACCTTAGGGGTAGGTACCATGCCATTTTTTGCCAGTGCCAGTAAGTACTTTATGGCCAGGTAGTGCTGGCCCCCCATAAGCAATGGGACAACAGTTCTTAACTCCTTCAGTCTGTAACCCCACCCATCTCCAGGTCTGATCGCACCGTGGTCAGAACAAACACGAAATGTTTGTTCCAGTACCATCAACAGTCTGTGCAGACACCTGTATATTTAGGGTTCTGGTGTCACAGGCTTATGTGAGAATAACCAACTCTTTCAATTACTAAAATACTTCATTAATGTATGAGTTGGTGTTCGTGTTGGATGTTTCCTTGCAGTGTTCTGGGGTGCTGACTGTGGACATGTTTAGCTGGGCAAAAACCCAGACATAGTTCATCAGTCCAAAGCCTTCCTGAGCTGTCCTTGCCATCATGAATGGGTGGGCTAGGCAGAGTTTCAGTCTGACTGTGATCTTCCTGATCATCTGTGCCATGGTAAAAGGTTGCCAAATTTTATTACATTCACTACACAGAATAATGGTTTTCATTTGTTTAACTTTACCCTGCCACTTCTATCTCAGTGTTGTTTATCACAGATGAACTAGATTGGGAGTCACTGCTTTAGATCCGTCTCAGTTCTGTTGTATTCTGTGGTGAAAATCCTGAAAGAGGCAACACAAACTGTTGTTTGAGGAAGGAAAGCCTGCCAAAAAACTTGTGTCATGGGTGCGCAAACATTTGCTCTTTTTCTCAAGGATACTGACCAGTGCCTTGCTAATGTACCAAGCATTGGAAAATTTTGTGATTACACACACAGGTTTTTCCTTTAGTGGTAGTGGAAAATATCTCTTCACTTATTTAATTTTTTTTGAGCTGATTGAGTAGAGGACTTTCTGTTATTTTCTCTAATTATTTGATGATTAGTGCATGCATCCAATCTGTTTCTGCTTCTCTCATTCCCTGATTTTCAGAGTAATAAGCCTGTCTAGCCCTTCTTCAGTTTCTGCCCTTGAACAAGAGAAACTTCCTTATTTCTTACTCAGAAAGGTCTTTAGTTGTTTTGGTCCCGTACTCTGTCACTAAACGTGCCCCTCTAGAAAGACCCATAGCCCAGTGTATTTTTTTTCCTTAGGTAAGTTAATTTTTACAATATATTGTTGCATGTTGTACTTTTCCTCATTTTTTATTTATTGGATATGTACTTTAATGATGCTCTCCTATCACTGTAAACTCCAAAGTTTTTGTGAGCTTAAAGTGAGTAAGTGTTCCACGTGTTTTCAGGTTTAATTCATTAATGAAAATCGATGGGCTAAATCAAAAGACCTCTTGTTGACCATACGTTAAGTGTGTGCCAGTAGACAGTTACTGTCCATCAAATGATATGCAATAACTTGTTCCTTTGCAGTCAGTTCCTTTGTATTTGCTTCTACTTTTCTGTAAGTTTTTTTCATATTCAAGCCAAGATTTTAAAATATCAGATGAATCCGTTTGAGATTTTATAGCAGCACCCTGCACATTCGGTGGGAGTTTTTAATGGTTAGTGCTAAGGAGATAGTATTCAAGAAACACATGATTTTGTATTGGTCAATGTACAAATATAATAATACAACCTTACTGCATAATTTTGTGAAGCTTTAGTAATTTACTGTTGTTTATCTGGTTTGTATGTACATATACCTAAGGGAAGAAAAGGTTTTAAATGTTTTTAAAAGGCATCATAAGGGGTATTAGCTATATGATGTATATTAACAGATGTTAGTACTGCTTAGGACAACAGAGGCTTCATTTTTGTCTTTTCCTTCATCAAAGGAACAGAAACATTTCTGTCATAAGCATTATTCAGTTTATATTTTTCTCTGTGTTTTGCTAAAAAGAAAGAAGAAAATAAAGAGCTACCTGATCATTTTTTAAACATTGTATGTGTGTTATACTTGAACATGTACACATATTTTATTATTGTTATGGTGTGATAATTGTTAAAGTATGGTGCTGCTTCGTTTAGAACTAAAAAAAAAAGCAAAGATGACTGCAGTACTAAATGGTTTTTAATAAAGACAATCATTCTTTAGGTATAGTATAAATGTATAGTATAAAGTGTAGTATAAAAAAAAACTAAAAAGGAAGAAAATGCTTCTGTCAGGGTCACTTAATTCAGCTGCTTCTGAAATAGCTAGTTTGTGAAAACTACTCCAGTGTTTTTTCAATAAGTAATGTCTTGTTATGATGGCAAGTAAAGCATCACTCTACCTCTTTTTTATCACTAGTATTAAGGGAAGGGAGTAGATTTGTTCATTGATGAGCAGCATGTTGCCATTGCAATTTTGAAAGTCTTAACTCATACTCTTTCCTAGCAGTTTATTTAAAAGACAAAACAACCCCACCTTGTTGTCACAGAGGTTGACATGTCAGATGCAGTCTGGCTGTTGAATCACCTCCACTGCTGTTACTCCAGTGCAGCACTAATGTAATCTTACTTCCTTCTTTACAAAGAAAACTTTATCTTAGATCTAATTTCTGGAAAGAAAATTTATTTCTTTTTGTATTGGCCATAAAATGAAGTTGAACACTAGGGAAATGTGTGTAAATAAGGAAAAATGAATGGATGCCAGTGCCTCCTCTCGTTCCTGATAAGATTTTAGAAATTGATGTTGTTTTCTCTTTATGATGCATGAATGCTAATGTATTGACCAGGAACCCTTTTCTCTGTAAGACATCTGAGCTTTCTGCAAATATTTGAAACATTTCAAACTCATACACTGATCTCTGAATAGTCACTGGGCTCTCATGGAGGTTGATGACAAGAGACTCATCTATGTTGTAATGGAATCCAGAACACAGTAAGAAACCTGTTCTTACCTTCTCCCCATCACAGCTCTAGGTGAAATGATCCTCTGCTCTCTGGAAGGAAGTTAGAGCATGTCCTGTTTTAATGCCGTGTTTCAACATTACTGTACAGACAGTAACAGAAGATAAGACAGCACAGATATTCTTCCTGAATTTCAGGATTCCTTTTCCTTAATTCTTTACTGTCTTAATTCCTTTATCTTCTTTCAAGAGAGATAGCAAAGCCAGCCTTGATTTTGAGAGGAATCTTACATCCTGTGGGATGGTGAAACTCATGCCTCACGTCAAAAGTAGTTAAGAAGTCTTTTCGTTTTCTTGTTATGTTAGTCAACATCTCTGTAAACTAAGGCTAGAACATGAGTTTGAGTGCTATCAGACAGTTATCTCTACTCTTGAATACTGGCATGCTCATGGCATGGTTTTGGCAGTGCCTGTGAGCATGCTTGAGCTACAGCCCAGAACATGTATAAGGCAGGACAAGGGACTGTGCACAGGAGTCATTACAGATAAGACTAACAGGATTGAGTGGGAAGGTTTGTCTGTGGGACACAAGAGCCACCACTCTCTTCTGGCATACTATTTATGTTATGACCTGTACATGTAGCTGCACAGTCCATTCCAACAGCATCAGAAATGGATGAGAAGTTTACTGAAGAAGAGGTCATTTGAGTAGAAACACTTACTTCACTATTACTTTGGTCCCTTCCAGAAGCCTTTTTGACAACAGCAGGGTGGCCAAAACTGATATTCTCCATGTTTTCATTAGACTTAGTCCATGTCTCCATTAGCTTCAACACCAGCAGTCCCTCTGCATCCTACGGGAAATTACTGTACTGGTAGCTTTCTGTGTGTCATCCATCCTTGTGGTGGTAAGTACTGCCTGCAATAATAACTGGGCTGAAAAACCTTAATCACTAGCACAGTATTTGGCAAGTTTAGTTCAGATAGATTAAAAGGCCCACAGCGAACAGAAAAACCTCACATCTGTAGAGAATCAGGCGTAACTTTACTATTTTATAATAAAAATCTTAGTGTGCCCAGTATGATTTTTTTCATTTAAATGGATCCCACAAGCGTGATATATATGGTGTTTGTGTGTTGGGAACACAAGCATTTATTTTGTACAGACATATGATTGTATTAGGTTTCTAAATTACTTACAGCACTATCAGCAGAAGATATAGGCTTTGTGATAAGATTTGTGCACAGAGTGGAACTGTTTTAAAAATCAAGGGTCTGTTTCAAATAAAGCTAAGGGAGAAGGTCATGCAAGCTTTCCTTTGCGAAGTGTGGAGTTTTCCAATCACTACAGACCAGTTTCTAAGCTGCCATTTCACACTCAGTATTTGTCATGTTGGGTGTCAGTGTGTGCGTTCTGGCTCCCTCCGAGCAAGTGTCAGGTTCTGACTTTGTAATTCAGGTGTAATCAAGTTCCTGTCCTTGGGGCTTGCACAAAGATCAGGAAGACTTGATGCATATTCTGTCAAATCTGGCAGTTGTTAAGAGGTTAGCACAATACAGGTTGAGCTGTTTCAAGCACGAAGAACTGGGTGCAAGGGGGTACAAGGTCATCTCAGCTCATGGTTTTTCTCCATACAACCTGCACCTCAGTGTTTTCAGTTAGAATTTTGATCATGGTGTCTCTATATGTCTATAATGTCTAAAATTAATGGAGGAGAGTGGAGGAGGCACATTTCATAAGTAACATTTCATCCCCTGCGGCCCCAGACCATGAGTGTCTGACCTGCTGCAGCATGGGCCACAAGGCAGCCATGCTGGGGCACATTGGACCTCTGGGGCCATGTCTCCCTCCTCACCAAGCTTAGTGGCAGCAGAGTGGACGCTGTCCTGCGGTACGCACGTGGTTTGCCTTGCAGAGAAAGGTGAAGATGAAATTAAATAGGCAAACAGAACAGAAACAAAAGCGGATTTCCTCCAGAACTAAGAAAAAAAACTCCTTGCCAGCACATCCTCTTCAACATTGAAAGCAGCACTAAAACCTTTCAAGGTGCAAAACATTAGAAAGCCAACATCCCTACATAGACATTTCATGGGCAGGATTGCACGATTTTTCTCAGTTCATGAAAACCTAAAAACCCCCACCACAAAAGCCACTTCCATCTCCCATTTAATAGGCTTGGTTCTGTTCCTTTATATGAAGCTTCTAAATTTTATAGCATTTCACTAGGTCTCTTGCTGCAGCTTTTGAACCTCGAATTAAATTGGGATTCATTAATATGTTTACAAAAGGGAAAAAGAAGAGAATACAGTAGAGGTGTGCTGGGGACAAACTAGAAGAAGGACCTAAAGCACAAATACATACAAACCGACTGTTATTTCTGACTGGTATGACTAGTTTTCACATAGTGGTAAATTTTTAGCTCTGGAGACTTTTGTGGGCAATAGAAGTATTTGCAGTGCGTTTCTATATGCTGAAGTTAGGCATTTTGGTAGCAACATATAATTTTGGAAAGTGATACTCCCACCATAAGTCATCAGGCAAATTCCCTACTACTAATAAGTAATGCAGATAATTGCCTTATTTTTTTTCTAAAAATTGTTTTAATTTTAAAATTAACAACCATTTGTAACTAAGCAGGACTGCCCTGTCTTTCTTTTACAAGTACGGGTTTTGGAACCATGCATGCAGGTTTTTGTGGTTGAGAGAGCTTTGCTGACTTGGAGATGTGTTTGTTTCTGTTTGTATGAACAACAGCAGTTTTCTGAGTATTTTGAGTCTGAAAATAACTAAAGAGAGTTGGTTTATTTTAATGCCAAAGATTTCTTAAAGGATAGTTACCTGAATATTAATGTTTGCTTTGGCCGTTTTTCTCCCTTTAGGTTTTATTGGCAGGCATACAGAGGAACCCCCAAATGTCACAGTATGGACCTCAGCAAACTGGACCTTCCATGTCACCACACCCCCTCACCTGGAGGCCAAGTGCATCCTGGAATGGGTAGCTTTCAGCAGAGTAATTTCAAGTGGTACTTATGGGCCTTCAGATGAGCCAGTAATGGACCACAAGGTAAAACGCTCACTGTAATAGATATGATAATTTATGTATTTTTTTTTTAGCCTATAGATGTATTGTGTACTTAGGTAGGTGATTTCTTAAAAACAACAAAACTACATCACACAACACCCTCTCTAAAAAAAAATCCTAAACAAATAAAGCTGTCATATAAAGGTGGAGCTGCTGCACCTTGTGGAAGAAGTTGTTTCTGTTATTAGCACCTTCCTCTGCATAAAAATAGTGACCTTAAATTAGGCAAGGGAATCATGAATCTGTGGCATTGCCAGTTCTATTGTTTAGGAGCCCAAGCATGTCATCTATGTGATGAGGCTGCGTTTGAGCAAGCAAGGAATAAGGGTCACAATGCTGATCCCGAAATAGGACTTCTTTTCTTGGATGAAATCCCAAGGCCAACCTGAAATTGCATGGTAACTGTGAGGGTAAAGTCTTCTAACAAGCATAATAATACAGTGGCTACTGTGGAAATAGAGTATTGAGCTCTAATGCATATGGTTTGTGAATCTTAACTAACTCTTCAGACTGAGAGAGACCGTTCCTTTTATTTTGCTTGTTTGACAGAATTGGTGAGGGAGTAAAACAAAAATAGAATACACGGTTCTTCTGCCCCTGGACAACCTTGAACTTGTCTATTGTTTTGCCTTTAATGGATAACCTTTATAAAGTATGCATCTGTTTAGGGGTTTAATGAAGTTGAAGTCAAGCCATGGAATATATAATGGGCTGTATTTTCTTCAAAGGTACATAAAGAAGCTTTTCGATTTCAGTGCTTCCTACTATTGCTTTCTTACTTAAAAGCCTCAAAAAGGACTGGTGCTAGCAGTGGGAGTTTCTGTAAGGGCTTGATGACTTGCCCACGCTAGCAAGGAGGGTTATTTTAGTCTCCAGAGTTTCTGAGAACTAGTTCTGATGTTTGTTTGCAGGGAGCCTTGCTGCCCTGTGTAATGTTCCTTTCTCTTCCGTCTCTGGATAGCATTTGGTTTAGTGTTCTGAGCAGAGGGCTACAAGCCAAGATTTCCCAGTTTCTGATTTTGGCTCTGCCTTTTACATCATCTTTCAGCTTAGGCAAGTAGATTCATTTCTCTGCTTCGCTTTCCGTAACTGTAAATGAGGCTAGTAATGCCTTATAGCCATGTGTGAAGATTAATTACCTAACTCCAGTTGACTTGTGCTTTCCTTTATTTGGAAACCATTTTGTGGCCATGAAATGTTGTCCAAGTGCTTATTTTATCTGCACAGTGAGCAACTAGCTTAACTGGTAAAAACTCCAGTGGATTTATGATGTGCTGTCCTGACTTCCAGCTGTACTGCTGCTGCTGAGATTCCGAACCATGGGAATAGTGGGTGTCAAGTGCAGTAAAACATTAGCCATCCACACTGATTGAATGGAAGGGGTTTTGTACTAAATCAATGCATTTAAGTAACACGCCGAATACTGCTTTCTTTTTTGCTTGAGTTCAGCAGTTCTTTTCCCTCCCTCTGTAGATGAAAGTGCCTGTGTAATGATTTTTATGGGTCATGGTCAGGAAGAAACTGCTATTAAAAAGTGAACTTGAGGGACAGGAAGAAAATGAACATCATTGTCATTAACAGTCCGTTCAGAAGGGTTTGGTGAATAGTGTGATGGATGAAAAGTGTGTTCTTCTGCCAGCCCTTAGAAAATACTAGTGATCCTGTGCATGGTCATCATAAAATTAGAGCCTTGCAGACTTTCAACTCTGTAGGTAACAATTAGACTAAAGAATACTACATTTTCACCAGGCTAATCTGACCATTAATAAAATCCAGGGATGAGATGATGATATTTACAAGTCATGTATTTACCTGAATTTAAGTTTTTAATAGCATTTTTTCATTTTTAATGAAAGTATCTGTAATTGCAACTCTTAACATACCCTCCTACAAAGCACAATCATATGCCAGCAATGATGAATATATAATAATGTTACCTCATTTGCCTTTTACTGCCAAAATAACAAATATGTCAGAATTACCTGGGTTGCACCCAAGTTTTAAATTATTAAAGTAATTCTCAAGGATCTGATTTGTTTTCCACGTTTTGTTCACATAGGCCTTCCACCAGAACATTGTTAAGCATAGGCTGAGTTTGACAGGGCTACTTGTATTTTATATCTGGACACTAAGCTTTTGATCCAGCTCTGATTGCTGGATTTCACTGTGTGCTGCCCTGAAAGCCGTTGCTCAAGGCTAGTGTCCTCTGTGCAGTGGAATTGCTCACCGTAGTAAGGCTGCACCAATAGGTTTGGATTGGAAATTAACCCCCAGTTCATGAGAGCAGAATGATCCATTTCATGCCTATGGTTGATTTATTGGTTTTCATGTGTTTACATGACACTTAGATCTATAATAAGAACAGAATATATTTTCCCAGGAAGCAGTTTCTGTACTGAGGACCCTAGTCCAATTCTGTGAAACCGTTTCCTACAAATAATAAATGGCTTTGGCTCCACATTTTTTATGTCTGGGATACAAAACAGGAGCATGCAGTACAGAACATTAGTTTTAATTTTTTATTAAATCCCAGCATTTTCCTGTCCTCAAGAGTAAAAACAAAAGCAGAGCAAGAAGGTAAGTTTTACTGAAAGAAACAGTCTTTGATTTGTATTTGGACAGCATCTAGCTCAGGGGGTTAATGAAGCTCTGGTCTATAACCTGAGCATCAGACTGCTACCACAGCAAAATGTCTGTTAAATGCGCTCTGGAGAGCAGTTAGATGCTGTAGTCAGTTGGATCTTTAAGGCTGGGGCAGAGAAAAACTTCCTGTGAAGCAGTAGAACATCTCAGAAATGCATCCTGCCTCCCTAACTTTTCCTACTCAATTCAGTAGTAAACTGTTCTGTTTGGGTATAACAAAGAGAGAAATCACTACTGAGTGAGTTTGAACCACAACCCCAGAACTTCACATAAGTTAAACCCACTTTTTAGTGGTAAAGTAGTATGAATTGAGTATTTGTGCTTTGCAACTTTCAATGCTGGACTCACTTCACAATAGCATTTTGCTATCTAGCTCCCACTGATTTTAATCCTAGATTTTAATTAAAATGTTAGCATCTAAGGATGAGATTCCCTAAGTATCTCGAGAGTCTGGACCTCTGAATCCAGACCCACATATACAACAGCCTGTGGAGTTAAGACTTACCTATCAACTGTATCTTGCTGAAGTCCCCCAGGTAAAATAGTTCAGAGGAATTCAGAGCAACGTTTAAATTTTCTGTACAAGAAAAACTCAATGGTTAAATGCACATGTAAAAAATTCTAAAATTATTTGAGATACTGTTTTTAATACTGTGAATCTGACCTATGTCTCTAAAGCAGAAAGCAAAGCTTGTAGTTAGTTCTCAAATTTCCCTCTTTTCAGTTTGCCTAGAAATGGCAAGATATCAGAGCACTTTGTTCAGCAACCTGAACAAAGTGGACCAGAGTTTCAGCGGTAAGTATGAACATCTGTCTTTGGCAGGTTGTTAGTCAGCTTTTTTTTTTTACTTTATCTTCATTACACTTTTTTTTTCCCCCTCCTGATTCCAGTTATTGCTTTGGTGTTTTCCCATGCATTTGAGATGTTGTCTCTCTGGGTACAATTCTACTTTGCCAAGAGGGAGTTGGAATCAAAAATCCCTTAGATATGGAGGGAGGAGTTGTTCGGTGGTATTGTACAGCCGCTGTTGCCAGGCTTGTACCCACTTGAAAAGTGTGGGCTCTTGGACTTGGCTGCCTGACACGTCCAGCTGATGTGGGCTGGCCTAGCATCTGCTGCATTCATTGTGTTTAATGCTGCATCCATCTGTTTTCTGTCAAAGCCACTGCCAACAAATTACGAATCTATAGAGAAACATGGAAATAAGATTGCGCTCCTCATTCCTGGCAATTCCTCTTGTATTTTGTTGGCTTTTATTTTGCGCTTTTTTTCTTTTTCCTTTTTTTCTTTTTCCTTTTTTTTCTTTTTTTTATCTGAAAGGTATGAGAATAGCTAGTACTTGAGGTATTGAGGAAATGCTTAGGGGGAAACAAAACACGGAAAAACATAGAAACTTGTTTTCCTTACTGAAAAGATGATTTCCCTGTACTCTTGGATGTGTATCCCTGGAGATGAATGATTAGGAGCGATTTTTAACTGAGCCACATATTTTTATGGAGAAGATTCCACTGTTTTTTCTGTATTGTGCTTATACTGGAAAAGCCAAAGCATGAAAGAAGAGATTTCTGTCCCAGTTCAAAATAGCATCACAACAGCAAGAGTGTTCAGCATTGGGTGCCTGCTCCTCCAAGCATGCTGTTGAACTGTACTTCGTAGACCCTAAATGACAAACAAATTGGCTTTAATGTAAATTGGACTGACAGTAGCTCCCAGTGATTATGGTTATCAGGTCTGCTAGTCTAGGGAGGGAATTTGTTTCACTTTGGGTGCTGTTACATGTACATAAGATGCATTAACTGACTGTGCCTATCTTTGAGTGCACCAAATACACCATCTTGCTGCATTACATTTTTCTGCACAAAGCAGCTGGAAAAACCAGAGCAACATCCAAGGTTGTATGCTACGCCTGTACACCATAGCAGAGCAGTATGAAACGAGTCAACCCTTCTGTGTGCAGTCACATATGTAGGATCAGAAGCATGACTAAGCAGTTCTCAGCAACCAAACTCTGTCTGGGGGCAATGGCTCACTGAGCAGAGAATAGTGAGCTGCCAGCGGCCAAGCCCAGAAAAGGAGAAGTGGTGACAGGGCAGTCTGAAACCAGCATAAAGTTGAATCTGGAGCCTTTCATCTTTGTTGAACCACATATTGAGAATCCTTCTAGGAGGACCCCCAGGCAGAAACTTGGTTTTTTAAAACAGAAGAGAATGGTTGTTCCACTTCCTTGGGAAGCATAGGTCTCACGCTTCTCGCCAAGGAGATCTTATAGCAGAGTGAGTCAGTTACAGGGTGGGGAGGAGAGGAAGGATTAGCCAAAGCACAGCAGCAGGAGCATATTAGTTAATTATGTGTACATTCAAATGATGGATGAATATATTATTTTAAATATAAACAGGAGTTGCATTCCAGCAACTCCTCTGCCTGGTAGCTGAGGCCCGACATGGCTGATATCCACGTTCAGAGGAAGAGTCCAACAGCTTCTGCCTTCAAATGAGCGTGGGAATATCTGAGAGTATTCAGGAAACTCTGCTCTGTGGCATCCCACAGGAGGGAATGGGTCGTGTTTCCACTATTCTGGATGAGATGAAATGAAGACAAGTCAAAACTGATGACTGAAGTAGTGCAATGTGATTCATTTCCTAAAATAGTTTTTCTATCGTATCTTTAGCTTTCTTTTTTTTTTTTTCTCTTTCTCATGCTGCTTGGGTTTGTTTCTGTAACACTGCATACTGTAAATTGCCTTTCTTGAGATTTCAACATGACAGGAAAATCAGCACTCAAACGAGTTAGGTGCTGCAAGTGGAAGCACTTACTCTAGTGACAACATAGATTGGGGTCAGCCAGGTTTTCATGCCATCCTTCGTAAGGCACCTGTTTATATTAGCATCTTTGTACTATTACTCGTGTTAATACTAGTTTCCCCAGAGAAGGTGTACTGTAAGCTACCACCCTTCTGCTGGCATAGCCAAACTGAACTTACCAGGAAGGCAGGATAGGGCAGGAGGGAGTGGGAATCTTTCTTGGAGCCCAACGGCCATCCTCACCAGTCCATGCCAAATCATCTCTGACACAAATGGGCAGAACAGTTAGGAGCAAGAAGCCTGTTGCTGAACTTGGAGAAAGACAAAGGAATGAGAACATGAAATTACAAAAATAAGATTCTCCCTTGAGCTTATGTAATGGGCTCCTTACATGCCACGTCCCTCTTTACTGCAGAAGGGGGTTGTGTACTGTGTGCTGTGCTGTTAACCCTCTGTAGGCTGTGCTTTTCTGTATTTGTTGTTGCCTCATAACACATATGAGACAGAAAATGTTGAGGGTACCTGAAAATCAGATTCATAAGATCATTCAGGTTGGAAGAGTGCTCAGGTGTTATTATTGGCTGACCTTCTATTCAAATTAGTGTCAGATAGGAATCAGAGCAGGTTAGGTCTTGGCTGTATCCAACTGGGTTTTGAAAACCTCCAAGCAGCGAGTCTGAGTAACCTCCTTGGGCAGCTTGTTCCACTGCTTGTCTGTCCTCAATGTAAAAAAATTGTCTCGACTTTGAGGCCAGCATGGTTCACCTTAGTTCACATGCATAAGTTGTCTGCAGCTGTTACTTCCTAAACAGAAATATTTGCTCAGAAGTTTAATGTTTTTCTCTGTGCTTTTATCATTTTGTTCAGGAAACTACTCCAGACCACCGACGTACAGCGGTGTGCCCACACCAGTTACAGTGGCCCGGGACCTGGCATGGGTATAAATGCCAACAGTCGATGCATGGACAGGGGCCAAGCCAGCCGTGTGGTACCATGCCCCTGGGACGGATGCCATCAGCTGGGATGCAGAGCAGACCATTTCCTGGAAACATGAGCAGTATGACCCCCAATTCTCCTGGCATGCCTCAGCAGGGAGGCCCTGGGATGGCCCACCTTGCCAACTGTGAACCGTAAGGCACAGGAGGCAGCTGCTGCAGTGATGCAGGCTGCTGCAAACTCCGCTCAGAGCAGGTATGCCTTCGGGTGAAAGGAGTTTAAATAAGTAGGAATGTTTGTCGTTTCTGAAATAATCACACTGTATAGGCCTGTGAATATGTATTTATACATATTCTAGCTGTGCCCTTATCTCTGGGACGAGATAATGTGTGGGAAGAATACTTTTCCTTAAACATAAGGGGAGAAAGCATGTTTGTTGTGTGTTTGAATTATCCTCCCGAAAAGCAGCTGTGACATGGAGATGATGGCCACTTCCAGCTTAGTTCTTGGCACTGCAGGCTTTAGGAAAACCAGCAGGATTGCAGTGACATTAGGAGTCAATACAGCCCTCTGCAACTTCAAATTGATTAGCTGGTTATATTTTTTATCTCCAGTAAAGAGGGGGCCTTGACATGTCCTTGACAGCTTGCCTCTGCTAGAGAGTAAGGAAGCTTATGAATCTGGCCCATCAGCTCATGCATTTACTACCCACATATTGGGCAGCAGCGCTGTTGCGGTTCTCCTCTGCAGGACATTCTTGTTTGTAGGCAGGCATGCAGAGGGGGAGAGGAGGGCAGGCTGAGGAGAACAGCTGGAGGGGAAAGGCAGAAGGAAAAAAGCAAGCTGTAGTTATCTGGAGTTGGTACCTGCCACTTGTGCATCCATAAGAGAGAACCTGCAAACAGGATTGTAGAGACTGGAGGTATCATCTCTCTTCTTGTCGTCCCTTTGAGGCAGTGTTGCTGTTTGTACATGGATGTATGTCTGTCCATGCTTGTTTTTAAGATGCCTGAATACTTACAATTAAATTAGATTTTCTGTGAAATTTTTCAGATTAAGTTAATTTCCACATTTCTCTGGACTCAAATAACTCCTGGCATATTTATTAGCTTTTTCTGTTGCAAGAAGTTCCATCGTATCTGAGAATTAACAAAGCTAGTTGACTCTTCTGGTGAACATGTTTATATGTATGTGTATTACACATCTTGCACTTATGCATATGTGTACACAGATGCGCATATACTCCTACAGGTATTTATTATTCAAGATGCAATGTAAAATAAGAAATAGGAAGCTAACGTGTCCCTGTATTTGTTGCTTTCCTTGTTTGCCGAGTGTGGAAGGCAGGTGGCTACTAGTGATAAGCAGCAGCAAACTTTTAAAACAATAACAGTAAATTTAGTGTACTTCATGTTCTTGTTCAGTAAAATAGAAACAGACTCCCTTAAAATAGACCATGCTCCAGCAGATATCTGTGAACCAGCAGTCTCTTGCTTCTGTTGGTTAACAGACCTGCCTAGTAGGATTTATGGAAGTCTGCTTCTGTCTGTCTGGTTTAGGCTATAAGCTAAAGGTCAGGCACGAAGGAATAAATAGGCCATCGCTGCAGCTGTAGGAGCAGGATTTCTGTATAATCACAGAACGAAAGGTAAAAGCTCACGTTTGTTGGTCTTGATAGCAAGAAAAGACTTGTGTTAAGTGGAAAGAATTTGGTTGTGATTCAACTTACACATTGGGCATAGTGTGTGGTGTTTGATCAAAACTAGGTTAATGATTACCATTCCTATCGCACACCTTCCTGCCAAGTCAGTTTGTAAAACTGCTTTTGTTTTAGCTTTGCCTGGACAAAAACTGCGCTGTTTCAGAGCCTTCCCATCACACATTGGCAATTCCAGTGATCCAGCACCTGTGGAAGGGCTGAGGAATCACTGAAGCTCTATTGCGAATACTGGCAAAAGGGCTATTTATAAACTGCAAATTGAGAGAAACTTGTCCCACTGCTCTGATGTCAGTAGGTTGCAAACACACTCTTTGATCTCAAGTCAACTGTAGAGGAGAAAGCGTAATGGCTTTTGGCGACTCCTGCAAGTCCTCCAGGCCTGCGTATGAAAGGAATGTACTCAACAATGGTTTGGATTTGTGATACAGAGCAAATCCAAAGAGGCTGTTCTTCAGTTCTGCTTTAGACCACCAAATATTAGGTCACCTGCTTTTCCCAGCCAGTCAAGGGCTGGTGGACAGCCCCTGTTTTCTTCACAGCACCCCAACTATGGCAGCGCTCAGGCTCCCTTGGTGCACCAGCCTCAGTACAGGTAGGTAGCAGTGTAAACTGGACTTGCTGTGGGACCTTGGCGTTTTTTTTATGTAAACATGCCATCTGGGTGCTGAAGGAGTATAAAGATCACTGAAAGATACAGAAATACTTGCATTGTAGAGGGGTTTTAGTTTTTTGTTTTCTTTTTGCTAATGCCACTGTGACAGTTCAGTGAAAATCTGCGTGTCACTCACTCACACATCTGCATGGCTTTTGACATGGCTCCATTCCCTTGCTCCTAAAAGGGAAATGAAGAACCTCATCACTGAGAAAGAATGAGATCTGTCCTCCCCCTGACCCAGGGCATCATCTTTCTTTCCTCATTGGTGTTTTTACCTCACAGCGGTGCTGTGCAACCACGTGTTCAGGACTTGCTGGTATTGTCACTGCTGCCTAGGCAGTGAACTGCAACACCCAAAGTATGATCCCTTCTAGTAGGTGCTGTAGCGCAGGAGTGGTTACAGGGTTCTTAATGGGATTTTCAAAGAAATTTTATTACATTGTGGTTGAGCATGCATGTGTTTGAAAAGTTTCAGTTAGTCACTAGAACAATTTTTAAGATCACTAAATATTCCTTGCAAAACATTTGCCTGAAATGCAGCTACTCTTTTCTCACTGGTCCTTCACACTGTGATTTCTCTAACCATACCACAAATTACAGAGCTGGGAGAAGGTAGCTACGCTGGCTCCCAGCCTGTTGCTCCCTCACAACCAAGTCCGTCTTCACCTGAGATTTGAGCTTTATGGACTTTCCTGCCATCATGTTATTTCAGTTGTTCCTCTGTAGGAAATCTATAATACTCAAATAACTACTGCCTTCATGGTAATTAACAAGTTTTAATTACCAGTTTTCTGTAACTGCTCTTGTTAGGTCTTTTCCTTAATAACATCATTCATTTATGTGCATAGAAAAAATAGAAAGAAAAGCAAAACATTAGAACACAAGTCTACTGATTCTCCTGTTCAAAAAACCAAAAAAAATAGTGAAATAGAAGAGCACTCCCACCATACTACTTTACCTAACTGGGAAGATATCCACTCTTATATGCTAATGTGTTGAGTTTCAGCTGTGGGGTTCAAAAATGGTTGGGTTTTTATTACTGTAAAACACACTCCTCTGTGTAGAATTAAGAAGAAAATTAAATGGTTGTGTCAAAGTCATGGTTACACAGCAGTATTTCTGTACAAGTTGGTTGTGATCCCCTTCAAGGTCAACTTGTTGATTCAGTAACCAAGTATCAATAGAGGAGAGAAATTTATCTTCAGCTGTTAATCCACAGGATCTGTCCTTTACCAGCTCAGCAGTCTCATTTAGACAAAGAAGGCTGGTTTGCCTCTGCCTCACCAAGCCACACTAAGCAGCTATGTAAAATGAATTTAAATGGCATGCATCAGAATAAAATCACTTCCACTGGGGCACAAAATCAATGTTCGTTAATCAGGGCTGGATGATCAAGATCTGAGTGTCAGCCAGTTATAGCTAGGTATCATCGTCAGTGCAGACCATCACCCTTTTCATTAGAGAAGATAAAAATCATATAAATAAAAGAGTGGTGGCTGTGGAAGATACAAATGGTCTACACCACTTGAATTAGCCTTTGACCTCATCTTGAGGCCTGCTTTATGTTAAGCTTAGCTTAATTTCTACAGCTACATAATACCTTCCCTGTAACCTAAAATCTTGTGATGTGCCAATCTGTCTTGTGCAGGCAATCCAGTGTTTCCCAAATAATATTGAGCTAGTCAGGCTAAAGAAAGGTGTTTTTAAGACCTCTTCATTGAACCTCTTCGTTGTTTCATAGTACCCAGGGTGTTTAAACTTGCTCTGGGTAACAGATTACAGCAGGCAATGTTAAATAACTCTCTAAGACCCTATGTAGTAATTCACTTTATTTCAGGAAGACGGTGTAAAGAAAGTGCAAAGCAGGTGTTTCTGTTTTTATATTTATCTTAGTCTCAGCATAAGTAGTTACGACTAGCATTGAGTAGTTAGGACTAGATGTTGAAGACCTAACATATCCATGAAAGAAAAGACTCTTCATAACTTAGGCTTACACTGACTGAGACCCTGGTGGTTCTGCTGCTGGAGACTAGAACCGAGTGGAGGCCTTCAAGAACCAGGTGGCTCCAGAAGATGAAGTCCTTTATCACACTGTGGTTCTTAGAGCAGTGCATGTATTTATAGTGATAGCTAAATGTTTCTGTTTGTACAAACCCACAACACAGTAAGCCTTCAGTAAAAACAAACAATTTTAAGCAAATGAGATAGTGTTTTCCCTGTTGATGTCAAAGGCAGCAAATTTAACCAGTATCTTCTAGTATCAACCAATTTTGAGTTTCTCACTTTGTGGATGCTCAGCTTGAAACTTTTCAAGGACTATGTGTGCACTGTCTGTGAGCTTTTGTTTCCTGTAGCAAACGCCCAGTACAGACTTTTGAAAATTGATTATTGACACCTGAAGTCAACAGATGTTTTCAGAGCTAGATGCTTGTCAACATCATTTTCAGCATCTCTCATGCTAGCAGTGAGTGTCATTCTGAGTATGTCTTCTTAGCATTTGGAAGTGTGACTGTAGTATATGGAGAGGTAAAGACATAGTTGCAAAATAGCTGGCTTGTATGCTATTAGCAGTGCGGCCTTAGAAGATGTAATTCAGCACTAGCTGGCTGTAAAATGCACATCCAACTGGATGCTGAAATGAGCTTTTTGCCGGTGCAACTGCAGTTATCAATACCTGAACTAATGACAATAAAATGAGTTTTGATGTGCATACATGAGAAGCAGTCCTATCTTTGAAGGCAGTCTCTTTAACCTCAGTGTACCTTAACATGATTCTCAGGATTGCGTGTTGCAATTTTGTAAATTAAAGCAATTTTTTTATAGATTGAATGAATTTAGAATTCAGTGTCACTGATTTTAGAGGAGATGATTTAGACATAGTAGTGTATTAAACTGAGGAATTGAGAACCAGCTTAGCTATTTGCAACCACTAGCCGTTTTAAAAACCTTCCCATTGGGTTGCTAAATTAAGGTGGATATTTACATTATTGTCCGCTGATCCCCATGACACCTGAGAAGTGGTGTTCAGTCTCTACAGTAATGTGTGATATTGCATTGCTTTGCCATAATTTTAGGCATTCTAGGATATGGTTCTGTTCTAAACTGCTTACCAACTGGTTAGATACTGCAGCCTTATTGTAGTGTGGTCAGAAGAATTTATGTAAGTTCTTAATCAGTCCATAAAACTGATCTAGAAAAACTGCGCTGATATTAGAGAATTTCTGTTGGACAGAGAAAGACATTAGTGTAAATTAGTTTTAAAAGTGCATTCTAGATGTCTTCTCTATAATATGTGTGTGTGTCTACATGCGCATATACCCTTGCACACATATAGGCAGACTAACCTTCCATTAGCATTTCTCTCCTGCTATGTATGTATAATTCATATTCTGTGTTGCTGGTGCCAGCAAAGCACTTTTTCCGTATTATTTTCTCCAACAACAGGGTAATGCAGCACTGCTGATGGACTAGAAGGTACTGGTGAGGAAATATCGTAATGGACATGATGCATTAAAATGTCAAAAGGAAAAAGAACAAGGTGGAAATAGGGAATAAATTTTTTAAAAAGAATAATAATATAAATAAAACCCAGAACTTTTTAGGTGTTTTACATTCTAGAGCCTGTCAGTTTCTATGTAGTACTTTCCAATCTGGCCCTTTTCATCTTGAAACTTGGGTTTAAAATTCTAATTGTGATTTTGAAGCTGCAGTTTTGTAGCAGGAAGTCTTGAATGCTCCAGTAAAACTTAACCGTCTTTAATCCCTAGTCAGAGTATATATTTTCCATTGTTTTCCCTTTTCCCCCTTAAGCTCGGAGGTGCTGTTCTTCTCTGCTGGGAAGTTCAGTGGAGTGCAGGAAGGTTAAGTACTCATTCAAGTTTCTTTGCTTATTCAAACCAGGCTACTTCTAGATGAAAGGCTGCCAGCTGTGAAATCCCCAAAGTAAACTAGGCTAAGATAGGACTGGTAGCCATAATTGGAGCCAGTGCCGTATGTTATCTGTGGCCTTTGAAATAAGCCCCTAGCAGAAAGGCTCTTTCTGCCGGGTCTTTTATTTAAAGTTCAGTCACATGGAAGGAGTTACTCCTGTTCAACTTCAGACCATTCACAGTTCTCCAGTCTCAAGCTGTCTAGTCAGAGGGGTCTGCTCAACTCCTCCAAACATTCCCAGATTTCCTTTAGGGATCCGGATCGTGCTACAATGAGTGCCACTTTACTTTGATTAGTGCCGTTTGAATATCCAGGCAGTTTGTTTCAGTCCATGAAACCACGCTTGGCTTCCAAAATAAGTCCACGTAGTTTAGCACAGTGAAGTGGCGTTGCTTCTTGGCCTAAATGACTGCAGGAAGTCTCTGTGAAGCCCAAAGAGCTACCATGATTGCTCCACCTGAAGCTGGTACTGATTCAGTAATGGCTGGAATATTTCTCTCCACACCAAGTTTCTGTGTGATTTGAAGGGTTAGAAAGTCCAAATACTAATGCTTACTGTAACTGTAATTTCTAAGGGAGCTATTAACCAGTATTGTCATATTTCTTTTTTAAAGGACCCATGCATCTTCCCTCTTCATGAGAAACAGTCATTTGTATCAAGCTGATTTTTTTATTATTTCTTTTTTTGAAAGGGTGTTTCCTTTCCTCATGTTTTGCTTTTCAAAGCAGAACCATGTATGGCTTTTTTCTACAATGTGTTAGGAGGGGGTAAGTACAGCTCAGCTTATATGTTTTTATTATAGTAAGGGGAAAGCTAGAAATCTTTTGTGATTATTTTATTTAAATGGAGATGCATTTTATGGATCAGCTCAAAATTGCTGATAAAATCATGTAAGGATTGGAAGAAACTACATGCTGAGCTAACCAAACCCATTTCTTGTGGGAGACTAAGAGAAATATATTTTTATCTGGAATTTTGTTTTACTAAAAGGTAAATCCATCATTTTGGAGCCCTGGTTGTCACTATGCTGCAGAGCTCTTTCAGGCAACCAGTGATTTGGGGAAGCATTTTTTTCTTTTTTGGTTACTCATCAATCAAGTAGACTGCTGTATGCTGTACATGCCTTTAGAGATTAACCACAGACCTCAAGAGTCTACTCCTTTCCTCCTTCAGAGAGTAACCATTCTCAAATTGTGAAAGCAAAAGTGTGTTGGGAAGGAAGGGTGGTTTTTAGTCATGCATGAGAATTTTCACTCACCTCAGAGACACTTCTAATTTGATTATTATTGTGTCAAGATTATTTTTGGCTCGATTTGGTTGTTTAGGAGAGTCATTGCCCTCTGTAGAAATACTAATTATTTTGAAACAAAATTGCAGTGTAGGATTCTGTGTAGTTTATTAACATTCTGCCTCAGGGTTGGATGTTACATAGAGATTCTGTACTTTAAAATGTGATCTTCAGGACATGAAGAATGCAGTACTTCATTAATTGTTATTGTATAAAGTTAAAGAATAGGGGAGGGCCTTAGATTGAGTAATCTTTCTTGGATGACAAGAAACGTTTCAGATGAGGAAACTGAATTTTCATACTATCTCTCAGAAGATATAGTTTAAGTCACAGAACTGATTGAGGGGGAAAAAAGAAAGAAAGGCAAAACAAACAGTGGAATAACCATCTTTTTAATGGGACTCATGAAGAAAGCTAATTCTATGACTGCTCTCTGTGATTTGGCACATACACTGTGCAAGTACAAGACTGATTGAACAGCTTAAGATTTTTGTGACAGGGAGAGACATAAAAAGTGGTAGGAAGGTTTCAGGTTTTAAAGGGCTTTTAAGGTTTTAGGTTGTTTTACAGTGGTGGTATTTGAGAGAAAAATAAACATTTTTTTTTTTTTTAGCAATGCTACCTGGGAAAATATGAGTGGGAAGAGCCCTTCACTTTATTGATGAGTTCAGATGGAAGCATCAGTTCTAGCTGGACATATAAGTAACCTTTTAAGAATCATATTAAATAGCATAACAGCAATGAGATTTTTTTAATGATGGCATTAAAAGTGGCTTTAAGTGTCAAGTGGCAGTCTTACATTAAATACCTGTTGCAGTTGTCACAACCGGTTTCAGGTACCTTCCGAGCCAAAGGTGAAGAACCAGCTGAAACCGTGGTGACATATGCACCACATTGCTCTTGTGAAACTGTTCAGTGTGCCAAAGAGCTGAGACTGATGGTAATAGTGGTGGTAATAGTATCAATAAACATATAACTGCTCCAGGCCATTGGGCAAAGATAGGTATGTAAAAATGTGCCTGTTGGGAAATCCCTTTGGAGAACTTCCTTGCCATGCTGCTGCACATGCACAGTTGTTCTCAGTGTACTGCTGTCAACCAGATGACATTTTACTATGAAAAGATACACTGAAGAGCTGGCATGAAACGATCAGGATTTTATTAGATTTTCAGTTCGTTGCCAGCACAGCGAGCTCTATGGAGTTGCAGTGGTGCTCAAAAGCAGTGTGAGGACATGACTGAATATGGTAAGGAGGGGGTGAGAGGCAGCATCCCCAGGTAGAAGAGAAGGGAGCTCGGGGGTTGAACCTCTCCCAAAGCAGTGTCCCACCACAGGAAATTGAAACAGCCAGTGTGTCCTTGATTTCCTGTAGCTTTTTAGCACTTTGGTGACCTTCTGGCTGTTCATGTGCTGGGAACAGACTCTTACCCATTTTCAAGTAATCTTTCTGGGAGAGAGTTCATAGGGCCTTCCGACTTTTTAATACAGCTATTTATAAACATGCACAAAAATAGAAGGTGCATAGTGAGAGTCATATGAGTCATTCCCATTTTGATATCGAGTCACACCAGGCTAAATCACCCTTCTTGGCATTCTGGTTCAAATTGACTCTGTCATGGCATACAGGGCAATTTTCCTTTTTTCCCTATAAACCTAGTTCATGCATGCTCTGGTTCCTGGGCAGATTACAGCAGCCCTCTTCTACCCATCACACACTCCATTTGGGCTAAGAATTGTATCTCCACAGTGTTCGGATATCACGTCTGATGGGGACAGTTGTGCAAGCAGTTGCTGTAGAGCTGCTGTATAAACCCACCTTGTCAGGAAGGTAGGCAGAGGTCACCAGGAGCAGAGCTTCGATGGGATTACAAGCCATTTGACTTGGCCTGCTTTTCAGTAGTTCTGTGTTTTCTGCCACACAGCATTAGATAAATTGTATTTGTCCAGTACAGGTTGCACTGAGTATTAAGAGCTTAGTTTGGTCTTACACAAATAAATAAAAATATGGAGGTGTCACTGCACTTCTAAGAATGCTATTCAGTAAGGGCATTTCAGGGATTCCCTGTGGGTTTGAAAACCGGTGACCAAACACTGTGGTCACCACGAAATTCAGACCATAAACACCTTATTAACACAAAAGGAACTTTATAAAAGCAAAATCAGATAGTTTCAACCTAAAAAACAGACAAACAAGCAAAAAGAAAACCCTTTTTCACTATTGCTAAATGTTTTTCAGTCACACACCTTTCTGTCATTAGGATCAAATGAAGTTAAGGATTTATTTTTTTTTTGCAGGCTTATGCTATATTTTTCTCACTGTATTGAACCACTTTATTATTCTTCTGGCCATATTTTAGACCATTATTAATCTTGGATCTCTTCCTCAGTTTTTGTTCTCTGTAAAATGGGATAGGGAGATTTATTCTGATCTCAACATGCATTCAGCTGTGCAAATGTTAAGCAGTTGTGTTGTTATGAGCATCATTACTCGTGAATTACATGTGCCTCTTATGTTGCTCTTCCCATGTTTGATGTGGTGTGGCATTCCTGTATTTTGCTGGGCTTTAAATGACTAGCAAGTAGGTAGCCCATTGGGCAGATGTTTTCACTGGAAAAAAGATTAATGTGATGACAATAGCTTGTAAACAAACAATAAGTTTTTGTGACTGCTTTTCTTAGCGGTTCAGCATTGAATCAGTGTAGTAGGAACAACTAATTTTTAAGTTTCTCCTCCCTCCTTGGTTGTTTATTAGCGAAGTCTAAGTAATGGTAATGATGCTAAAGGCACAAGTATTTGTGTAATCAGAGGAAAAATAATATATGTAGAAAGGCTATTTCTGTTATTCTTTCAAAAAGTGTCTTGCACAATAATCTTTAGATCAGCCAGACGAAGAAAACAGGCAGTGTACTCAGACTGCAGTGGATTACAAGGCGTTTTGCAGTATCACATAATTATGATGCTAGAAAATTATTCCCATTTTCGCATTGCCAGTTAGGTTTGGTTGTTGAGAAGAACAGTTTTGCGTTGGTTCCGTGTGCCTGATGTCAGCAGACACACATACACACACACCTCAGAACAAATCTGGATGCTTTTTCATTTATGTTTCCCAGTGCTTTGTCAGTGTCAGTGGATTTCAGAGCTTTGGCTTCCCCTTTTCATGCACATACACATGCACAACTGTAAAATTTTCTTTTTCCTTTTACCCCGAAATCCGGAAAAAATCTTGTGGCAGACCTAACACCTTTCATGTCACCAGCTTTTATGGTTGCTTTTCTAAAATTTTATTTTGATTGGCAAGCTTCCCCACTGAACAGAGGAGAACATGTAAGTCCAGGCTAGTACACTGATAGTAACAGCTAACTAGAAGAGGATACTTCACTTTCACATGTAGTGATCCTAAATTTGTTTGGTTTATTCACATGGGAACTGCCTTCAATGCCATTTTATAGCTGCTGAAGCCAATATTCAAATTTTGTGTATCTTGGCCTTTGCTAACAGAGCTGATGCGCCAGTGAACTTCCAGCAAAGTAAGCAATGTTGCAGTTTATTTTCCCTTGCTCTATTCTTCCTCCTTCAGTTCTCCCATATCCCCTGATGACAGAAATGGTTTCATTGCTCCAAGGGAGCCCATAATGTAGCAAGAAGGAAAATCCATAACAAAAGAGCATATGTATCTGCCTGCACATGTTTATGTGTAAATTCTCCAGGGAGAAAGCATTCACAGGTCTCACTTCTGAATTACTCTCATTATAATAACCCATTTGGTGTCAAAGTGTGACAGATTATAAGCGCTTAAGGCTAGTCCCAGCTCAAGATAGATTTAAATAAAGTACTTCTGGTTATTGTGCAGGTCAGTGTGTTTAAATAACAACCACCCAAATCATACTTTGACATTTAAAAGAGAGAGGAAATATTGTCATGCTGCAGACCTGGCACAGATAAGCAGAGGGCAATTTGGTCAGTACACTGTGATTTGTGAGTGCAGCCTAACTCAGTCATTTTCACAGTTTGTAATCAAGTAGCCACCTTAGCAGTGTGTCAGCATTAAAAGAAAAAATGTTCCTTTTAAAATGTTTACACAAATTACTCCCCTGAGGTGCTGCAGTGCATTTGCTGCAAAACTGATGTAGGTTAAAGATCTGGAGCAGAAATGGCAAACTTGTGGGCCATTTTTTTTCACCAGCCGATTGCTCAGGTGGCCAGGTCACAGTAACAGGATAATTTTTCAGATCCAGTGCCTAGGGCAGGATAACTGGGAGAAATCCCTGCATTACATGAGTACTGTGGCAAGTGTTGAGAAGCACAGTGCAGAAGTGCCTAACTAACAACTGATGCAAGTTTGTGACCACTAGGGTATGCACAGTGTAACTCAGTGCCACCTCTTCCCTGCCTGGGCTGTGTGCCCCATCCCAGCTCTCGTCCTTGTAGCTCCTTCAGCATTGCCCCACTGTGCCACGCTGTTGGACTGGGACTCACCCAGCTTTTGGCCAGAGTGGCCACCTCAGAGCCTGGCCCTACCTCATGGCACGGTGCACGAGCTGAGGAGCTGTGGGAAGGCACATCTCTTGTAGCATCCTGCTTTGAGGCTTCCCTGTGTATCCCTTCCTTCCTTCAGGCATATCTGGCTGAGAGGTTCCACTTGTGCTAGAGGGACCTAAACCTGTGTTTACCCTGGGAGTAGCCGTATTCTGTATGTTCCACCCTCTTCCTCCCCCATCTCTGTTTCATCTCCCTTCTCCTGAGCACCCATCCTGTGTGTAAAAACCTTTGGCACCTAATGAGGATGCTCCCAACCATTTTTAATTCTTAATTTCTGTCTACTGTCTCCTTCATTTCCATCTTTTCTACCCCAAGCTCTCCCCACCTCCATCCCTTCTAGACTCTCTACCTCTGAACCCTTCTGTTTCCTACGTGTTTCCATGCTGGACTTGCTTGCTGTGCTCAGGCTGCCACAGGGCTCATTATAGAAGCTGGATCATTTTTTCTGGTAGCAGGAAGGGCTTTGCTCCAGTGTTGCAGATTGAGAGGAAAGCACAAAATGTCAGATGCCTCTTAGGAAATCCACAGAAAATTCTAGAACTTGATCTCTCTGCACACAGCAAAAACCTAAGCTTTGACATATTTCCATATGAGAAGTTGTGTCTTAATTTCTTGTCCTGCTGAGAAGCATAATCCACTTCTGTTGCTGTCCACAGCTAAACCAAACCTGCCTCTAAACTCAATTTTGTAGTTAATTCATATCTGTTCAATAAGGAGAGAGGAAGATGACAGTAAAAATCTTGCATCAGGTAACAACACTGAGAAGGTACTAAGTCATATATCAGCAAGTATGAAGTGCAAGAGCTTGTAGAGTGACTGCTGTCGGAGACAACATGTGAACTTACTGTGGATTTCGGGTCCAATGAAAGAAAGACATCTCTGTATAAGAGACACTGCTCGGCAGCTGTGATCACTTGTGTGCTCCTTTGTATTGTCACTGCTGTTCTTCCTTACAATTTCTTTGTTTGGCTTTTTAATGATGACCAGATCTTGCATGACATCTCTTTTTAAAAACACAGACTTCTGCGTTAGCTCAGAAGACACAATTAGATCTGATGCTACTTGTTTGCAGAGAAAAGAGATTAAGTGCAGATTAAGCTTTGGGCAGATTGCAAATGAAGGAAAACAAAAGAGCAAAACAGGACCTTCTTAAAAGGAAATGTTTTGAATTTGATCAGTTGTATTTTGGACCCAGTAGTACACCAGACTATCAGCAGCACAATGAAGCTGACAGGCTAGGATCATAGGATCATTCAAGCTGGAAGGAACCTCAAGAGGTCTGTAGTCCAACCTTTTTCTCATCAGGCTCAGCTTAGAGCTCATGGATTTATCCTGTTGGGTCTTCAAAACTTCCAAGGACAGAGATTTCCCAATCCCTCTGGGCCACCACATCTAATTTCTGACTGTTTTCATGGGGAAAATGTTTTCCTTGCATCCAGTCTGAACTTGAAGTGTTTTAACTCTTGCCCAGTGTACCTAGTCCTCCCACTGTGCCGCACTGTGAAAAGCCCAGCTTCATCTTCTTGCTAACTACATTTTAGATTCTAGGGGACTGCTGTAGGCTCCTGTCGACAGCTCCTTCTACCCCAAGCTGAACAGTCCTGCTTCAACCCCTCCAGGATGAGTGCTCAAGCCCTGACCATCTAAGGGGTCCTCTGCTAAACTTACTCCAGTTTATCATCATCTTTTCTTTACTGGAGGATCTAAAACTGGACAGGATACTCTAGATAGAGTCTAATGAGTGCTGAGGAAGGAGGGGATGATCAGTTTCTTACATCTCCCAGCTCTGCACCTCCTCACACAACCCAGGATGTTGTTGGCCCTCTTTGCTGCCAGGGCAGTCTGCTGGCTCGCACTCAGCTCTGTCTGCAAAGATGCCCAGGGACTTTTCTGCAAAACTGCTTCCCTGTGGTCAAGTCCCAACTGGCACCACTACAAAGGGCTCATCCTTCCCAGGTGCAGGACCTTGCACTTGTCCCTGTTGAATTTCATAAGGTTCCTGTCAGCACATTCCTCCAGCCTGCCTAGATCCCCTGAGGTGGCAGCCCTTTCCTCAAGCGTAACATCTGTCTCTGGTATTATGCAAGTGCTGTGCCTTGCTAAATTGTCAACAGAGTAAATAAACCACAGAAAGCAAGTAGATTCCCCCATTCCCACTTTTAATCTCTTCCATTTGCTGAATTCTTGAAAATCTACTTGTAGCAGTAGAGCAGAAAAAAGAAATGTGTAGGTTTAGATATTGTGTTTAAATTGATAGCATAATCCTAACTTTGTATTGACTTAGCTGCTTTTTCCTCTAAATGGGGAAAAATACATAATCTGAGATCACAATATTGTCTTCTAGCTGTCTAGTTCATATGCAATGCAGGATTTCTCTGACCAGTACATTTTGTAATGTGTTGCCTGTGTGTAGAAGTGTCGAGTACTGGAGTTTCCTTCATTCCCTTGGTGGGTAACTGCATCGCACTGTGAAGGCATCTTTTCATTATATTCAACATAAGTGCTTCTTTTCTTAATTTCTTCCTATTATTCCTAATTACATCATCCCTAAGCAACCCAGCCCTTTGTGTTTGTGTGGCAAATACTGTAAAATTGTATACTTAACTGCATTTGTGCTGCTGTAGAATTCATAGCCGGTCAGTTGAATTTTTGCCATTAGATGTCACTACGTGTACACCACACTGTTTTTAAAATACTTGATTTTTATTTAGTGATACAGAAGAATGGAGGAGAGAATTGGGAGATGTAGGAGAGAGTCTAGTACTATGCTTTGAGAGATCTACTTCTTAAACAGTATGTTGGATATGCCTTTACTAAAAGCAGCACAGAAGGAAACATAAGATTTTTGACTTAAGTCCAACAACCAACAGATGATGCTGTGACCTTAAGCATATATAAATATGTTTAGCAGCTGCTGTGTAACATATTTATAAGTGTTTAGTGACCTGGAGGTTAATCAAAATGAGTTTGGTGATCTCAGCTCAGTTCTTAATGGACTCCACTTCGTATTATAGCACTGATGCAGCACAATTTGTCACAGTCGGCAGTCTTTACTCAAAGGACGCCCACTGTGGAGTGAGAATTAAAGGCCGAAGTAATACCTGATTATTTCTCCCTAAAGAAACTTTCCATTCCAAGCCATCATAGAGCAAAATAATATGTGGAGGAGCTCTATACTGCTCACTGCACCCAATCTCAGGATAAAATAACGTTTACTCTTACAGGATGTCCTTTCAGCGTTACTGAATTTGCTCATGCGTACTGAGGGCAGTGCTTTGATAGGGGGCTGGGGAAGGACAAAGTCCTGCCAGGGACAGTGCTGAGTCTTTTCACTTGCTGGCCTCTTTCCAGAGATGGAGAACTGTGTCCGTTCCAAGTGTGGCATTACATGGGAGGATGAAAGGGATAGTTATTGCCTTGCCAGATGAAATTTCAGAATTAGGTTCTGCCATTCAGGTCTTTCTGGGTACAGAAGCAATTTTTTTAGACTTCAGTTGTTTTCTTGCTGTCCTGGCTGAAGCTAGTGTATTCTTTTGATGTAATTTCTGCTTTCTGTCTAAACTGGAAACAGTTTCCTACTTTTTGATTTAAAGCTGTTGTACAGCAGTATGCTTTTGTGAGCTACAGTTGAGATTGATGTCCATACTGGGTAACATGAAATAGGTTGTACCTCAATTTAAGACAACGAACAACTCCACAGCTTAGAAGATACTCATGCTATAGAAAGTAATAGTATTGAAATATTAGTAGGTAAGGACCAATTTCTGCTTACCTGCAAGGTGCATATCTCCTGTGTATTTTTAAAGCAAAAGAAGGACATCAAAGAGATAGATACCTGTAGAGACTTGCCTTTTCCAGAATCCTAGCCTTACTCCATAAAAGAACATCTCAAAATCTATTACTTCTGGTTTAAAGTGTAAAAATAAACTTGCACATTTTTTCATCTTCACTAGTAACTTTATCCAGTAACAGAAAGGATCTTGCTTATCCAGCATAGAAAGAATTTTTCAGTTAACTGCATTTGTTGAAATACAGCAATTTTCAGCTAAAAAAGGGAGGTGGGGATGTTTGAGATACAGTATTTACATAAGAAAAGCTTGATTGTATGACTGAAATCTTTTAAAGCTGTTGCCAAATGGTTCTGCTCTTCTCCTTTCCTTTTGTAATTTTCCCTTGGAGCATTGCATCACCGTGCATTTTAAATTTTTTCCCTCCACTTCTCCTTGCAAGCTTCATCAGGGGAATGACATTGTATGGCAGTTGTCTCCTTCATATCAAAAGAAAACCTTTGCCTCTTTGCAAGAGTGAGAAAAGTTTGTCTTCAGAGAGCAAAGGACAAAACTGACTTGGAAAAAGATGCTTTATTTAGATAACACGTTCTCTTTTCCTCTGAAGAAATTCACAATGTGTCAAGAAAAATTAGGCCAAATAGTGCTTTAATGGTATTTCTCCTGTACCTCCTAAAAAAGAAATCTATTCCTACCGATTGCATTAAGAATCTACCATGAGTTTCAAGAAGACAAAAAGCCACTGAAGTTACTGAGGGTTCTTGGTTTAGGTGTGGTCCTTTTTGTTTGAATACTGAATAGTAATTAAAAGTAGAATTTATACCAAAACTTCCATCTTGCTCTCAGGACATGCAGCTTTCCCTGCCCATAGAATAGCATTAAATGCTTCGGTTTTTGTAAGGAAATAAAAGCTGACAGGTACTAAAGCTATGTAGAGGGGTGGTTGCTTTCTTGTTTCTTTTATTTTAAAAAACAGAATAAATTTACAGGGGGTACACTGAAGAAACAGGTCTGAGTTTTGGATTTCCTATGTAGTCTATGAATATACAAGTAAGTATATTTTTGCATGGGGTTTTATTTATATATATGATTTTATATGTATGAGCCTTACCCCTATAAATATTGTAATATGTGCTGCCTTCAGCTATACTAAGAAAAGGTAGGTAATTGTTTGATGGGTTAAAAGAATAAAAGGTTATTTTTTAAGTTGAATCCTGCGTTACAGTGGGCTATTCAGCTTACTTGGATTGGACTGTTTTCTTCCTTGTGTCTTGATTAATCTATAGAATTTGATAAATCAAATACCAAGCATACTTAGATACTTTTAAGAACTTAAAAGGATATAATTTTTAGTCCTTAAAAATATTTAGTCTGAAGATCTGAACATGTGGAGAATTATGTAAGGGCTTAATTTACACCAGTTTTTCAGATAAATGTAAGTCTCAGTTATAAAAGCATTATACAAATATTCAAAAGCAAAATAGTTCTGCTGAGGTTTATTGTTTCAACAAAGTGTAGTATGAAAGATTGGACATAGATGGCATGTACAAATGAACACTGTGTTCAGTGCAATAACAAAAGATATAGAAATCAGAAACTGAGTCTGTGGTACCCATTTTTCTTCTGGTCATTTCACTGTTTGTTAAGCTATGGCAGGTAAAGATTGCTATTACATGGTCAAATGGCAATTCGCTGGATTTTTTTTTTCATGCCAGTGCTAGGTTCTAATTTTGACTCCTAATCACATTGCTGTCTACTATAGGTGAATAATCTGAGTTGTATTTTTCTGCTGATTGCTAGTGGCATATAAAGACACTGTATACCTCTCTTGAATAGTCTTCACTCCAGTTCTATCTCAGATATATGGTAACTTGTTCAAGACTAATTCAAAGCTCCCTATATTGGTAAAGTGGACTAATTGCATCCTTTCTCCATAGCTATTTGCAAACAATAAGAGCTGTACTCTGTGACAAACCACAGCATCTTCAGCAATGAGGTACGTAATGAGACATTGTATGTGTGCTTTCTTCTCTTAGGCAAGGCAATTTTCCTGCCATGAATCAGAGTGGTATTATGGGATCCAGCTCCCCCTACACTCAGCCGATGAACAACAGCTCTGGCTTGATGAACCCGCAGGCTCCTCCTTACAGCATGGCGCCTAACATGGTGAACAGTTCAACAGGTAATGGTGAGTAACTTTCAGCAGTGACCTTCCTCCATAAATCATCTTAGCAGCATCAGCCCTGGACTGATGGCAGAGGAACAACCTTCTTCGTTTAATTCACCCCTCTTGGGTGGTTTGGAGCGATTCAAAACTAAGCTAAGGTGCTCACTTTTTTTTTTGTAAAAATATAACTCATACATTTTTCATTAAGTCCTTTTGCACAGCACATAGATGAGTAGAGTGTTTTGAACAGTTCCAGCAACACTCGGACTCAGTTTGATGTAGGTGTTGACCAGCAAGTACATGTATATTTCTGTGTATGTGACTGCAAGAGAGGGAAGGAGAATAACCTCATCTAAGAGGCTGCTATTGCTTTTCAGTGTCTTACTTCCTAAGGTTGCAATTTCAGATATTTAATGTGGTAGTAATTTAAAAAAAAGAGATGTGCACCTGCTCTGACTTGAAGATGCTGAAAGTTGAGCACTTAACATAATTACTCTGTTCGGAAAACATAGGCCATATTTACTGTTTCCAAAATTCATATAGGGTTTTCCTCATTTACGTCTTTAAATATCATTATATAAAATTTAATTATAACTTCCTTTTGCAAAAAAAAAAAAGCATATTCAATGTAGTAATTGGATTTATCTTTCATATCATGACTTATGAGTTTAGAATTGCTTGCAGCTTTGTGTATGACTTTGAAGGCAAGTGAATGTAGTTCTGCACAGATGTGCTTTATGGTCCATATTCAGCTTGAACTCCTAACAATTATCCTCCATCAAGATAATACTTCAGTAAAGATCAATTCTTTGATTGGGGTGTGTTTGGATGAAGTTTCAATGACCTTGAAGTGGATCCTCCCAAATACTTATTCCAGTCATGGAGTTTCTGTGCCTGCTTTACCGATTACATTATCCTTTTTTGAAATGTTGGGGTTTTTAAAGTTTTTGTGAAAGCTGGATAGGTTGTGCTAAGGTAATATGATGTTGTTTCTTCGTTGTTTTTGTTTTTACTTTTGTCTATTTCTTTAGAAATGCCTTACTACCTGAATTGTGTCTTACCAAGAGCCTGTTTGTTGATATCTTTTTCTCTACTCTTCTTAGCCTGCTTAATTTCATCATCCTTTGCCTCTTCCCCTTTGTTTCCTTCCTGTCAATTTTATGTGTTTCTGCTTCTTGAGAAGAAAATGGCCACTGTGAGATGCTAGCGTCTAGTATGTCCAGAGAGTTTCTTTCCTCTACATAGGAACTCCTGAGACACTTAGTAGTGTCTTGTATTTTAAAAATATTATCTTACTGTTTTAGTGAACAAAAGAAACAGAAAGGAAGCTTCTAATCAGTAACAGTAAAAAAAAAAAAAGAGAGAGAGAAAAGAAAAAAAAAAGGCTTTTTTGGAAGCTGTTGGTTAGTCCAGACAGCACACTGCACCATCTGATGAAGAGGGACAAACTGTTGAAAAGACCATTAGATAATAGCTTGCTTTTCCCCCACCAGAGCTGTCCCAGGTAATATTATGTTCTGTTTGTGTAGTTATGTGTTTTGTCTGGCTTGCTGAAATAAAATTACTTCTGAGCATTGAAACTGTGCTATAAATTTTGTTTTGCTATTAGCAGAAGTAATTTTTTCCCCTTTTCCGTTGGCCCCCAGAGCTGCAAAAATAACCAACAGCAAACAGATGGCAGAGTGCCCTGCCTAAGAAGATTTATATATTCCTAAGGAATAACCAGTTTAAAGGAAGATTCACAGAGGGTTTTTTTGTTCAGATAATTCAGCCATTTGTTATTTCATACAGTGGAAATCTGTTCAATGCAAGACCATTTATCCTAGCAGTCTTTTGTATGGGGTAGTCATACTCTTTTTATTGTGTTATGCATTCTGAAATATTGGATTTTGAATAATTTAAACATTTATCAAGGTTTTTTCTGCCAGTGCATTTGTGAGGTTTTCTTTTGTTCCAGTTTTATTAATTCAGAGATTACCCAATGGAAAGTAAGAATGAGATGAAGTAAAGGAGTTCAGTGCACCTTTTAGTCTGGGAGCAGACACGCATCTAGAATGCTTTATGGAGTCAGCCTCCAGGAGAGACGGTGTTGGGGAGGAGACGGACACACACAACACCAAAAAGAGAAAATTAGGTGTGAATACACTGCAGAGGACAAATGCAGTGTGAATACTTAATTTCCCCTTATCCTGACTCATCCTTCTGCTTGGGTCAAAAAAATGAAAGTCTGAGCTTAAGGCAAGTGTAAATACAGTTCTTAAAATGATAATGCCTTGAGCTGAGAGAGCACTTCAGGGTCAGCTCTGGTGCTGCATTTGATGAGGTGGAAAACTTATAGGTGATACCTACTTATGAGCTTGAAAACAGTATTTTCTGTGACGTGAAGATCACTTCAGCTATCTGACTCTACAGCTTCCCCTTCCTCCCCACCGCACTTCGTAAAGTCACACATCTGTCAGATAAACCAGTGTTCAGTCAATGTGTACGGCCTAAACCAAATACAACTGAGTGGCTGCTGATGGAGTGAAATGTGGGCATTAGTTAACTTGCTCATATACACTGAGCATGAACAATTATGCTTTCAGTTAGAGGCCAATGAAAACCTAAGGTAAGCAGTAGGGAGAAGTTAGTTTCTTGGTTGACTGGGTTTCAGAGAGTGAAGTTGTGTTGCCTCCTGAGGGAGGAAGGTGGGTTCTGTATACATTTGTTTAATCAAATGCACTTACTCTAAAACAGAGGAAGATTGCTGATACTGATGGAATTGTTTTCATATGGTGTTGGAACTTTGGTACAACTATGTCTAACACTGGTCTTGCCACCCATTTTTAGTAGGATTTATAACTCTTTATTACCAGTTGATTCTTTTTTTTCCCCTTTATTTATTAATTAATGTCACAGTTGAAAGGAAAATCATGCTGCAGTTACACATACTGGTACTTTAACAGTGACTGTGGATCAAACAGCAGATCACCAGCTTCTGCTGATGTAGAGCAGTTTAGGAACACAGAAATTATGAGATGAAAGACAGATTCTTCTGATAGAGTATCCCATCCGTAGCAATAAAAAAACTTCACGAAAATGGTGCCAGAATCTCTTCACAATTATGGAACAAGCTGCCATTCAGAAAAATTGTATAACCTCCACTGTCCTTTTATTATGTGAGTTCACATTTCCCATATATATTTTAGATTTTTCCCCCTATTTTTCAAATTCCAGCTTAAAAATGCATCTAATAAACAGGAAACTTACAAATTCCAAAAGAAGTAAAATAATTTCATGCTGTGAGCCTTGTTAATTCTAGAGAAAATTATTTTTTAAACAAAGCAATATGGAGTTTGGATCTCACGGATTTTGGTATTGTTCTTGCACAGAAACTGGCATTCACAATCTCTGCTACCTCTGGAGATGAACAAACCAATAAGAAGGCATTAATCTCCTTACTGCCACAAGGATCCTTTCATAATGTCACTACCTCTGTCCTACTGAAACCTTCCTTTTTCTGGATATTATTATTACCAATGAATTTTTAACATTGTAATATTTTACATAAAACATGAAGTTCTAGGAAAAATTATTTGCATGAAAGGAATTTAAAGGATGTTCTTTGAAATAACATTAAAAATACTTAGCTTATTATATACGTTTGACTTCATATTTATTTGGATGAACCTCTGATAGGAAAAGCAATCATATTTATGCATGTGAAGTATTTTTTAGAAACTTTATTTTCTCCATTTTGCAGCTTAGTTGCATTTTTCTGAAGAATGGAAACCTCCATTTATTGCACTATTTGTTTTACTCTAATTCATATCTTCGTAGGCGCTATTAATGCACATTTAGATAAACTTTCTGGAGGTCGTCAGTAGTTGGTAACAGCTGTAGTGTCCCACCACCTGTACGCCAAACAAGTGATGACCTTGATCCCATGGTCACTGTGTGACTGTAAGTCAAGCCAGCTCCTGGCATAGAGATGCCTGTGTCCCAAACTGCTTGTACTTGTCATCTCTGGGACAAGACTTGGTCAGCAGAAAGGAGGTGTATAACTGAGATGCCTGGTGGCCATCTCATCCCTTTCAGATAAGGTCCCCAAACACCTGGTAGTGTGCTTTTCCCCAGAGGCCAACAGTTATTCCTGGCAGGACATCAGGCAATGCTCTTATCCCTCTTCCACTTTCTCTGTGGGCATAAAAGAAATGGGGATCCTTTTGCAACTCCACAGTCACAAATTCACTGCTTTTGCTTTTGCTTTTTCTTCTCTTTCTTTTCTGCAGAGGGATAGTGCTAGGGGTGGAAGGGAGAAAGGAATGTCTTACAAAGGAAAGAATATTCTGTTTTGTAGAGCATGATTTGTTATTGCACTAGCAATAAAGAGAAAAACAATGTTTGTGTATTGCTGCTCCTACAGTATTTCATCATCTTCTGGGGCTAGTAGAGCAGCCTTTAGCAAAAAAATAATACTTTGCTGCAGTTTTACTCATGTCAATATCTGCCTTTGAGTACATGAAATTCAGCGTGGAATAGTTAATTCAGGACCTTGACCCGTACTTGCTTTTTGAAATCGTTCTAGCTCTTAAATTCTTATAATAAGCCAGAGGCTAGTACTTGAAACCTGTTCACAGTATGCCGTAACACTATTTGAGTCAAGTTTTCCCTGTTACCCTCCTCTCTACAATGTTTTATCCTTAGGTTTGCACTTCACATGAAGAATTATTAGTACCCGTGTAGAAAGAGACTGGATCTTATTTTAGCAGTTTCGTGACAATAACAGTATTTCACTGCTCAGAAAGGGTCAAAACAATGTTCTCGCTGTACCGCTTAGCTAAAAAAAGTGAAAGAATGTCTGCTCACAAATCACTGGAGAGTATGTTTGCAAGAAGTTACGAAACAGCATTTCAACAGCAGATAGAAAAGTAGCTGTGGAAACATCTTAGGTAAAAGCTATAGGGAAACTAGACAGCCTTGCAATTTGCTAGTAAAATGCTTGCAGTTCTCCTCTTTGAGGTAGAAAGAAAGAATGCAGATGAAGTAAATAATTTAGAACAAAAAATTAAACAGAATTTGGGAAACTTTCCTTTTTTTAATAGTTGTCTCTAATTCCTGGTAGTTGTCTTTGCATATACCAGCAAGCAATATTCAAAAGCCAAAATGAGCCTATATTTTTGCATTTCTAAACATGATTAATCAGTCAGAATATATGTGGTAATCTCCAGACTGGAGATTACCACAGCTCTTTTACATGAAGTGTTAACTTAAACCCCTCTGGAAAAGAGATTCATAAGGGAGTTCTGATGGAAACAAGACTAACCAGGAGTGGACACAGTTTTTAAATTTTTTGCAATAGAAATACAGTGTGCCAACCTAGATAACAGTGAGATATCAGCAGAGAATTTAGACATGCAGAATTCTGGTGAAGAAGCGTGATTGTTAACGTCACTTTTTTTGACCTCTCTAAAATGGCTTTAGAGGGGAAGGGCCATCTTTGGTTGCTTTGAAACTAAAACTAAGACTTCTTTTATAGCACTTTCACAGCTTGAAATATGCTAACTGATAAAATGGATTTTCTTTAACAGTTCTGCATCCCAGTTTGAAATGAGACCATGGCATATATTTGACCATTTTATACATATTTTTTTTAAAATCTCTAAAAGAAAAATAACTTTTTTAATTGTGGAATTGAAAACTAAAATGTGCTAGGCTGCCATTCTTCACTTGAGAATGGTCACAAGCTGCCCCAACTCTGCAAACAGAGTATAAGGGCAAAATGCATACAAATCAAATGCTTAGTGGATGCTGACTTCCCAGTAGCATGTTGACTGGATGTTTTGTTGAGATTTCACACACATACATAAAAATAACAGCATTTTTAGCTGATCCCAATAGATTTTTCTCTGCAGCTGCATCACTTGTAAAAGGCTTTTTGTTCCAATTCTTGAAGTCTGAAGTATTGCAAGTAATTTTTTTTTTAAATCTCAATTATGATTTGTGTGTTGTGATGACTTTAAGGGCTTGATTGGGCTACAAATGTGCTTTGAAAAAACAAGAAAATGTGCCCATGAAAAACACCGGCAGTTGAAAGCTGAATATTGAGCATACAGTTGTAAACTCACATGGCACATGGCTGGGTAGGTTTTTTTGGCAGACCGAGAGTTTCAACCTGCAGTGATGCTAAAGATATTAGCAAATTAGCACTGCAAAGCTTGCCAGAGTATTCGCTAGAGTCCTGCTCATGCTCTCACTGCTGTAATTAAAACTAATTATTTTCTAAAACATAGTAATACATGAATATGTGGAATAATCATTTTGTAGTGGGCAATCTGTGAAGTATTTTTAAAGCTTCTTTTCCCCCTCCTATCTTTGGCTTGCTATGCAGTGTGCCTGCTGCCTAGTACAAGCCAGCACTATCATTTTGTGAGAGGCATGCTAGTCTGGTAATGACAATGATGATAATGTTTAGATTTGGGGTATGTATTTTTTCCTTTTTATTGTCTTGTAGGTTATTCTGTCCTGTGTTTTTATCATCCCATATCCTTCTTTGAAAGAAGGGCATGAGGGAGATTAAAAAAGGAGAGAAAGGAAAGGTAATACAGTCTTTCACAAATGCTGTGCACATGGTTTTCAGCAGGAAAAGAATCACCTGGTGTCTTGCTGCTGTTCTCTGGTTATTTGCATTGATTCAGTGTTATGGCACCTCCTAGCATCTCCTCTGCCCTGTATTTTCTGTCTCTTTATCTGGATGTTTTTTCTTGCATCTTTCTAGAAATCCAGGAACCCAGCAGCTCTGCAGCAATAATACTATACTTAGCACTTGCATCTTCAAATAAAAAACCCTTAAACTCCTCGCACTCCTGGGAAGCAACTGCATGCCATTATCAGAGAAAGACATTTGTGCATTCATTATAGTCCCACCTCATTTTGGCAGGAGGGAGGAAGTTGAGTGCTAAGTTCTCCAACAGAGCACGGTTTACAGCTTGTAATTCTGTAGCTAAGGGTCACAGAGGCTGAGCCATTCATATCGAAGTCAGTAGGGGCAGGAATTATCTGCTGGACACCAACCTTAATACAGACATAATTGGAAAATTCAGCCTTTTTCTTGGATTCAACACGGCAAGCAAAATGTGTGTTGTTTTCATTTATGTTTGTCTGTTGCTAAAGGGAGAGTGCAGTAATTAAAATACGTTGTTTTTCTGTTAAAATGTTGTGATCAAATGCAGAGACAGTTGAAGAGTACCAGCAGCACAAAGAATGAATTTTCCTCTGTAAAGTGGTGGTGGTTGTTGTTGCATGGTGTTTGTATTCTCTCCTATTCGTTCTCTTTTATTTCCTCAATTCAACTGAAGAGGTTTCCAGGTTTCCAGAGGCTAGAATAACAGGACAGAGGTGGGAAAACCTCTCCTTCACATGGCACCACAGTCTTGCAGCAAGGAAGCGTGTTTTTTCCTGCAAAGCCAAACACAGTCATGCTTAACTGTTTCTCCTGTTTTCGATTAGCACCTATGGGTCTTGCAGATATGATGACACCTGGTGAGTCCAAACTACCCCTTCCTCTCAAAGCAGATGGCAAAGAAGAAGGACCACCCCAACCCGAGAGCAAGTCAAAGGTATTTACCACCTCTGCATGTGGTGTTGGTTCTGCCCGCAGAAGTCTGCTGTGTTGTCCTTCATCTTCTGGTTTTGGCCTACCCACTTCTGTTCTTTCCTGCATGCCTTTCCATTCACGTGCAATCTCTTTGTTTGTTTCTTTTATTTATTTTTTTTTCTTTTTTCCTTCATTGTGTGGATCTGAAAGTTACTAGTTCTTACGGCATTTTAACTTGTGGGGGCAAAGCATCCCAAGCCAAAAGTTGCGTGGGGATTCAGCTGTGCCAGGTGGGTGGGAAAGAAGGGTCTTGCCTGGTTTTAATCCTTGCAGCCATTTTTCTCTGCCTTCAGTTATAGCTTCCTGTTTTGGCCGCCTCAGCAGCAGCAACATACTTTAATATTTTGCTTTCCTGCCTTATTTGATAAAATAAGGTGAACAGCTTGGTTTTTTTTCTTTCTTTCATAATGGGAAACCCATGCTTAGCATTTCATGTGAGCTTGAAGTAAGCATGGTGGCTTAGTGACTTTAGCCAAGCATCCAGCAAACTTTCCAAATTATACTAATTAACAATGTTGTTTTAATACCTTTTATATATATATAAATATATTTATATATGTGTGTGTTTTCTGTATGTGTCTCTCTGTTTATATATATTTTATATATAAAAATTGGTCAGTCTGTTAAAATGGATGTATTTTTTTTGTTTTTAATAAAGTTTGCCCTGCCTTTGTCATATTATTTTTTTTTATTCCTCTACCACAGGATAGCTACAGCTCTCAGGGTATTTCTCAGCCCCCAACCCCAGGCAACCTGCCAGTCCCTTCCCCAATGTCCCCAAGCTCTGCTAGCATCTCCTCATTTCATGGAGATGAAAGTGATAGCATTAGCAGCCCAGGCTGGCCAAAGACTCCATCAAGCCCTGTAAGTGGCTCTGGTTTTTTTGGTTTTTGTTTATTTTTTGTAATTAATTATATTTTAATGCTTGCTTGTTTGTTTTGTAAATTCCTTTTCTTCATTATTTATCCACTAAACAGTTTTCTTTCTCTGTAAGACTGGGTACAAATTCTGCTCTCGGACACATGACTGTAAGTTCCACTGCCTGGCTTCAGTGGGGCCTGAGCATGCTTATCCAAGGGCAAAATTTGTCCCAACAGTACTTTGAAATAAGAAAGAATAAAATTGCGTGCATCATGCAAGTGTGCTGTCTGGTAAAACAGCAGTTGTTGTGAAGAAAACGTCCTTCCTATAATGCATCAGCTTCCAAGCATGCCAACTGTGTTGTTAAGGACAATTCCATTTCTGTTCCTGGGCCCAAACTCCTTCACACAACTGACTTCACTCTGGTTGCTGCACTTGTCTTTATTATGATTATTTAGGGAAAGAAAACCAAACCAAACAAAACAAAATGAGAAATCTTCTCCCCTATTGAAACTAAGTCAAATTATAGACTCAGCACCACGAAAAAGCTGCCATTTATGTTTTTGAAACATTTTTATTTTTGAATTGTGTATCTGGAAATACAGCCATTAGGCTATCAGGGCACAATCTAAACCAAAACTGTTTCCAATTTGTTTCATTGGGTTATTTTGAAATAACCCAGATTGTGAGTAGAAAAAAGCCCCTGATGCATGTACATTTTTAGAAAACTATTTTTTAGGTGAATAATGATTAATCATTCTCATACAGGTTGCAAAGAAAAACCTGAGAGAGATGTGTGGAGCTAAAACTGAATTTCATCATCTATCTATCTATATACTTATATAGAAAAGATAATGAAGACATAAGCTGATACGGCCTATGGGGAGCAAATGTCCACTTGATCAGTTTTGTTTTGTTTTGTTTTGTTTTTAATTAGAAATATATATGTTGTTCCTCTCTTATTTCTTTTTATCAAAAGTAGGAACAATCATAGTAAAATACTGAAACGTATTCTTGTATAAAGGGTGTTTTCCCCAATGTTAGTGATAAACAACTAAATTTTTACAAAGTGATACGTTGAAGTGTATGTCTCAGGGCAAACAGAGGAAGGCCAGTCGGAGGGGAAAGATCTACCCATCCAAAAATCAGGCATCTAGTGAATCCCCTGAACAAAGGGGCAGCGTGGCATGAAATGCACCACTTCAATCTTTGGATATTTATTTGACAGCAACTTTGAGTCTCAGAAGGCAGCTGATGTTACTTATTCCCACAAAGTCTCATCTTTTTCTTCACGGCATTTCTAAAAGCATGATACCAAAAATTCTGTTAGCTTTCTTTTTAGCAAAGAATACTTTGGGTATTGCTTGTTTGGGCAGTTTTCTGGAGGAAAACGAGAGTTACTGCACAGGCTGTCTAACACATCGAGTGCTTCCTCTACAAGGGTACCAAACAACAATGCATTCCTGAGCTCATTGCATAAACTGTGTAGCAGATCCTACAGCCATCATGAACATATGTGAAGATTTTTCCATGTAAATATGCCAAAGTATAGCATTGGAAAAAATAAGTGAGGAAAGTTTCTGCTTTCAATTTCTTCTGACTGTCCTTCTGTCCAAAAGCTTCAGTTAGCTTCTTAGTACACAGATGTGGATACATACGGTGCTTTGGAAGGATAGAAAAATAAGTGGTGTAAATGAGCTGGTCCCTTTTTACCTGTGAAGGCCAGTGGATTGGATAACTTCATCGACATCAACAGCAGCCTGACATAGAGTGGAATGATTGATTGCAGGCGTTTCGTTACACTTGAAAACAGCCTGAATTGGTTTATTAAATCCCAAAGCTGCTTCATGTGCTACAACTTCCCCATTCCAGCAAAGGATAAAAGCAAGGGTGAATAGTCTGATTCACTTCAGGATATCCCTGTGATCCTACTAAGTGAATCCTCTCTTTCAGCTGTTTTGTGTGGAAGAGGGGCATATGAAAATGGGAAGAAGGAATTGTTAAACATTATGTTTTGAGGCCTCTTAGGGTACATCAGTAAAAGAACACTTCTGCCATGCAAATTTTGCATGTAATGTGCATCTCTGACAGCAGTGAGGTAGTTTTAAAATTTTTTAAAAGAGACCCATTTCAAGCATGGGTGTGAACTGTGCAGGGTCACTGCAACATGAATAAAACAGTAGGTTATGAAAACCCCGTAAAATGCTGTTCAGTGTCCATAAGTACTCATGAACATGACAGTGAGTACACTTGAACAGCACTACATCTCCATGGTGCTATCTGTGAGGGGTCTGCTGAGTCCTTCAGGAGAAAATCTTGGTAGAGGATTTTGTCCTGCAAAAGCCTCTGCCAGAGATTGGACTTTGGCAGTTTTTGCTGCCTGTGTATGCACACTCTCTTCTGTAGTAAAAGAATAGTAAATTGGCAAATTCTTCATTGAAGTGGGGGAAGTGAATGGTAGATAGTTCTATAAATATAGATGCTTAAAGATATGTACAGAAACAACTATCCACTGCCTTTCATGTGAAAAGAACTCCTACAGAAATTTGTGTTGCTCTGAAGGATTCTGCAGACTCACCATACAAGGGTCTGTATATAATACAGTTTTAATAGGAGGTTTTAATATAGGGTTCAGCAGACTTAGTATGGGAATTGGCTTTGGTATCCACATACTTTGGTGGAGTGATTTTAATCACCCATTTAAACATGGCCAGACATACTGTGTGGAAGAGTGCTGAGGACTGAGGGCAGAGTAGGATACAGCTAAATCAATAAAGGTATGTGCCACAGGCTTGGAATAACATTCTTTTATCACCAAAATGATAAACAAACTTAACAGAAGAAAGGCTCATGATCTGTATTCTTCCAGCATTGCCTGACATGTGCTCATTTTGGTTAACAATGGGATCATCCTCTTATAAACCCTTGTTTTCAGATGGTTAATATTTACCTATAGACAAATTCGGGCTTCCAGATGAACCTGCCCGTATGAAACTGAAGTTTGTTTGTGTGTAGACTAGCTTGCACACACCTGTCATTTTTATACATTTACATTTATAAAAATAGAGAAGAGAAAAAGATCTTTACTCTTGAGGAATAGCATTCTTCCTTCCAGTGCATTCTTCTACAGTTAACATTTCATTTTAGAAGAAAATTGCACCCATTTTACAAAGCATGACAACCTGAAAGCTCACACAGTAAGAAACACTTCTTACCTTCTGTAAGCTGTGAAAAGTTTTCAGATTATACTGTCATTTTAGAGCCTGCTGCCACACTGCTGAAAAGCAGCATCGTTTGAGATGTATAGTAGAAAAACGCAGAATGAAAAATTCTTAACTCTTTCCCTTCTGCTCTGAATTGGATTTGAAAAATGAATCTTAACATACAAAAATGAAATCCCAAAATCGGTAAATCTGAGGTTTCTTAATCATGAATTACAATAAAAGAGAAATAGAAACTATTCTGTTGCTTCATATGTTAGAATATAAGCACATAGAAAATTTTCTGGGTGAAAGTTGAAATTTCTCACCTTCATTTTTGCTACAGTTCTGGGACATCTTAAGTGTTAGATTAAAATTAATGCCGATGAGTAGTAGAGTAACTTCGTACTTACTGCAGTTGGTAGTGGGGTAGCTCCAATTCATTCAGCTATTCAAGCCTGTGTGATCCCATATCTGTTCTCACTGCAAAAACAAATTAGTAGCAACATGACTTGCCTACTTCCCTCTTTCCACCCCCCCCAAAAAAACCCAAACAACAACCCAAACTTTGACAAAGTATATTTGTTGCAAAGAGTTAAACTGATTTTCTTAAACACCTAGCAAGTGATGCTCTTGAGTAAACTGGTTACCATTACAGAATCAGTTTGTGCTTTCTTTGCATAATCTGCAGGATTCATGTCAAATTACTTTCCTGCCAGCCACTTAGTATTATTAAAACAAATTCAGCCTTGACTCTGACTTCAGTAGGAGTTGTAATGCAGCTGAGTCTGGCTCAAGTAAATTCAGGAGAGCACCTCATTTCTAAGTAAGAAAGGTAATCATATCTCTCTGTAGGAAGGACTGCTGGGAAGAAGTTTCAGTGTCAGCAAGGCAGAAAACTTTACAGGAGGCTATTTATTTAATTAAAATGAATATCCATTCACTGGAAAGAACAGCAATGGCTCATGGAACTACTAGGTCACCCCCCTTGGCTTCATGTTTCTTTTCTCCTGACTCTCTTCCAACGTTGCCAAGTTTCAGCTGACGGCTGGAAGGAGATACAGAGACCGTTATATTTTCCAGGCTAACATGCACGATGAATGGTGGGAATGCTTTTAAAATCACTGGCAGTGGGGTTCTACCCCACCGAATCCTTCCTTCATGGCATTTAGTGCCAGGCCTCACCACTGCAGGGTGGGGGCATGGGAAGTGGGTGCTTCTGTAGCATCTGTGAGGTATGGCTAGGGTCTTCTTTAGAGTTGTTCAACTAGGAATGAGTTTCTGTTTACTTGAAAATTGTGCTGTCTTCTGTTCAAAGTAAGGAAAAGGCAAAGGAGGGAAAGAGTGATTGACTAGATGAGTTTAAAGAAGTGTCTACTGCAATCAACAACAAAGTTTAGGATTTTACTATACAGACATAAAGGATATGTTTCCCTTCACATATTTGGATCCTTTCCCAAGGCTGTATGTCAGTCTTTTTCCCTTGTGTTTGATTCTGAACCATTCCCATCTTCCACAGCTGAGCAAATCACTTCAGCTTTTCCAAGTGGGAGGGTCTTCCTGCAGCAGCAGCCCCTCTCTGCTGTCAGGTCAGAAGCAGCTTGGGTAGAGAGTGTAACAAGGCCTGTCCACACATGGCATAGAGCCTAGCTCACAGGGTTATATTGCACAGAAAAAAAGGGTGAGAATTTATAGCTTCTGTAGCAGCCTCTGTGCTTTCTCCTGTCTCCACAGTTTAAAAAAAAAAAAAAGGTGGGGGGGATCAAACATAATATGAGCTTTCATTAGCTGTAAAGCCCAAAGAGCAGCGGGAAAACAGGTTCACTGCTGCCTTTCTGCCATGGAGACAGAATTCTGCTCTTGCCAGCCCTTTTGCTTTTCCTGGTGGTGGTTCAGCTCTAGTTGCTGCCCATCCTTGTTTTTCTGCACACATTCTCTTTGCAAGGTAGGACAGATGCGATATCTTCTGTCCTCTGTCAGGGGAGGAGAGTAGTAGCTACTCATAAGCCTAATTGGATCAGGCAGGTAATTGACAGTTCACAAAGAGTATTGCCACCAATCTCCTTGTAGGCTCCCATAGGCACCCTTGCTCATCTTGCTTATTGGCCAGCAGATGTGAAGAAGTAATAAAGTAACCATTTGTAACCATTTGTGACTCTGAAGAGAGTACCAGTCCTCTCTGTACTGCTTTGCCATGATTCACACTTTAGACTATTTTTGTGTAATTCCTGTTCTGGAGAATCACTTTCAAGTTTTCAAGCCCCCTTTGAGGGCAAAGAAGAGAGGATTGGTTTTATTAATTTTTAGGATTTTCTAAACTTGTATAGGACAAACTTGTTTTTAATTTTACCAAAATGGTTGCTTGCAAAGCACTTTGAGATAAGTGCATGAGAAGCACTGTGTGAGAGCTACCTCTTCTTAAAATGACATGAGGCAACATCAGAAACTTGCCTTCTGGGATCCAAAGTTCAGATCAGTGAAAGAAATATGAAAATGGGGAGTTTGGGCCCTTTATTTAGAAAGGTACTTTTCCATATATGGACAGAATGTACTGTTTGTGCCTGAACTAGTAGCCTTCATTCCTGACTGTTGTGTGATAGCTTTAGTTTGTTTGACATCTTCTCTTTTTCAATGTTGTGAGTTTCTTACTTTCTTTTCCCTTCCCCTCCCACCCTTCCCCCAACTCTTTCTTTTCTTCTTGTGATTTAGAAATCGAGTTCCTCTACCACAACTGGTGAGAAGATCACTAAAGTCTATGAGCTAGGAAATGAGCCGGAGCGAAAGATGTGGGTGGATCGGTACCTGACATTCATGGAGGAGAGGGGCACACCTGTGGCCAGTCTGCCAGCTGTGGGAAAGAAGCCCTTGGACTTGTTCAGGCTCTATGTCTGCGTCAAAGAGATTGGAGGTTTAGCACAGGTAAGAAGTAGTGTTTGAAAATGAACCTTTTGAAAAGGCAATTTTTTTTTTTTTTTCTAGAGTATTTCCTGCTGGTTACACCATTATGTTTTCAGCCTTGACAGTGTTGTTGAAGAAAATAGTTTCATGCTTTAATATCTGTCTGGAGTTCATTTTGGGCTGTATAATGGCCCTAAAATTTCAGAGTTTGAATCAAGATTGACCATTGATATAGAGAGATGAAATTGTTGCCTGTTCAGGGGAATCTAGTAATGCTACTAAGAGAAGAAAAAAGAAAAGGCCACTGAATCAAAGTTATGAGTAAGAAGCAGATGATAGAGCTGAAAGGAAAGGAGATTTTTAAATCCATCTTTCTCAGATAGTGATACAGCCTCTAGGACAAATCAGTTCATCTCTTCAGAGAAGCTGCAGATATATTCCTAAACTACAGTCCTTCATCCTAAACCTTTCATCTCTGAGTGTCTGTATGTAGTACATTTGTTTCTTAGACACAGACTGTGCTTTGCCTGTGTTGGGAAAATGCTTACAGGATATTTTGGGTTGCCTTGCAAACATAATGATTACAAGGAAAAGGTAAATTACTTAAATGAGTAGAAGGAAAATGAAAGCGGGAAAAGCTGAGAATAAAAATTGTCACAGATGGGAGGGAGAAGCTTTGGTTTGTGTTCTCACCAGTTAACTAGAAGTTTTGCAGAGGGATGTTTGGAAATTACTCATGAGTTCAGTAAGACTGACCACCACAGAGCAAAATGAAATGTTTAATTGTCTAGCACCATCAAAAGGGAAAGCAGGAGAAAACGGTCAGTATTTGAAGTCTTAGATTCAACAATCAAAGTCTCCTGTCCTTGCCTGATGCTTTTACAAAGTATCCCTTGCATCTGGGGGATCATTCTGGCTAGGTGCTAGAAACTACTGTGAAGTGCAGAGATCCATAATTTCTGTGGATTTAGGGACATTAGTGGATGTTTAATGCCTTACAAAATGAGGTCTTACATATGGCTGTGTAGATAAATATGTCTGTGCAATATTTAATATAAAACATGTAATATTAAAACAGATACAATTTTACACTAATTACAAACTATTAACTCAAAAACATGGCAAGCAAATTAGATCCTCAGAAAGAACACATTTTAATAATCTGTGTGGTTAGCTCAAGAAAGGAATGTCCAACATCAATTAGTACCATTTTCAAAGCTATTTTTAAAAGTGCACCTCACAACATAGGATTTGACTACTGAATTAGACCCTTGGCCCTTCAAATCTAGGGATTTTAGCTATTCCTGTTATTAAAGAAAGGCAGAGAAACCTAATATAATTCACCTTGCCAGTTCTTAAATGCTGTATATGGGTAAGAGATACTATCCTGACATCTTTAGTGATCCGCTCATGCCCCCCAGCATCATACAGGTTTGATTAGTTTTTGTTCAGAAACTTTATTACAGGTAAATCATGTCATGCAGCTGCTCTGCATCATACAGCATGATTATGCCCATAGTATGATTCTTAGCATCAAAAATTGAGCAAGATGAGGGGCAGATGAGATATTCTAGATAGTCATTCATGTTTTCTTATTATGGAAGTTTACTTTATTTTGGGACATTCAGTGTTGATTTTCAGCGACAGACATTATACTTTGCCAAAGAATAGATACTGTTCACTTAGACTGATTTTTTAAAGAGCTTGAGTTACAAATGCATGTGCTTCAGTACTGCTAAAAATTTACACTTAGAATAAAGGTTCCTGGTTTTGCTGGTGTGCCCACATGAATGTTCGCTATGTTTATCTGTTTAGAGTTACTGAGAGGTGCAGAGCTTTGCTTGCCGAGTTTTATTTAAATACATCTGTGTGATGCCCTCCTAAAAAGCTGTTGCTCCAACTGCTGCACTCCACATCTCATGATTCTGCCTGGAGAGTGACAGAGTGTTAAGCTGTGCAGCAGTGGTGCATATTCTCTGTCTGAATGGTTGCAGTTGATGGGGTCCAAAAGTGAACAGACCAGCTGTTGGCAGCCTTCTTTTAAATGCCAGTATACTGGGCATTTAGACATGAACGTTTCTGTTTGCATTATGCAGTGTGTTCATTATGCACCACTTAGCTGTAAGCCAGTAGGAACAAAGAGCTGTGTAACTGAATTTCAAGCCTCAACAGGGGCAGTTTATGAAAATCTGGTCTTCTTTAACTCTTGGGTTCTTTCAGGGTGTACCAGAGAAATAAAAACACGTACCATCCCAAACTGTTTGCTATTAATGCCATCCTCGAAAAATCTTTGCTGACTGGCAGCAGTTACGGTGTTACAGAGAAACATAAAAAATGTTTCCTTTGCTGTCACATAGACTAAGGAACAGTATGGCTAATGATAACCTTTCTAGCTATACAAGTTAAATTAGAGTCATTAAAATCTCAGGCCTCAGGGCAAGTAGCATACATCATGGAATCAGGATTGTTCCTCAACAAAATCTGGGATGTTTAAAGCCTATTTATTTTGGTGCTGCTCCCTCTTCTTGGATCATACCTAGGAATTGCATAACTGGTTGAATGAACTTGGGGGCACCAGGTATTACAGAAAAAACACTGCTATGAGTGGTACAGCTGAGTGAGCCAGCGGCATCATCCAGGATGACAAATGAACTTTGCTGTTATTACAGATCAGCTGTGTTTGAGGAACTCATGAGCGGAGTCTTTCAATATTCTCAGCCTTACACTGCAAACAAGACTCACAGTGGAGTTGTGTAGGCAGCATTGTAATACGGAGTATTGCTGGACTAGCCATGTGTGTTTGAAGTCTGCCTTAATTAATTAGGGGCCTGGCTTCACTATGCTTCTCATGTAGCCAGAGGATCATCGATCTGTCCCTGCAAGACGGACTAAAGTGAAAGGACTTGAACCAGGAATTACAAGCTGAACTGTTTGACAGTTGGTGGCTATTTGGGAGAAAAATTTATTTTTCATATTAATGCTCAAACACTTAAATTGCAGAGTAACGCTGTTACTGCTTTCTAAATTAGTTTTTAGAAGCTGCTTTTTAATTAGAATGGGGTGGGTGTGGGTGGGCGTCAGAGAGGGAGAGAATGAGCAGGAACTTGCTTGGAAATGGATTGCTAAACTGAAGAGCATAGACCCTGGAAGAGTGTTAGACATTTAAAGGATGCACCATGCAGAAGACTCCACAAGCAAAGCTTTTTATGTAGCTATCAGCAGGTTCCTTAATGGTTTTATAACTGTAAATGCTGTCTGTGCATTACTGCGTGTGGGAGTAATGAGCATTAGTTAAAAGAGGAAAATAAAAAAAAGTAAACCAGGACATTAAGTGCTTTTTTTTTTTCCTTTTTAGTTTCCCGACTTAAGCAAAACACTTTGCTGCAAACCAATGATTCTGCTGTTTACTTTGCTAGGTTAATAAAAACAAGAAGTGGCGTGAGCTGGCAACCACCTTGAACGTTGGCACTTCGAGCAGCGCAGCCAGCTCCCTGAAAAAACAATACATTCAGTACCTGTTTGCCTTCGAGTGCAAGATTGAGCGAGGGGAGGAGCCCCCTCCAGAAGTCTTCAGCACTGGAGATACCAAGAAACAACCTAAGATTCAGCCGCCATCTCCTGGTAAGTCAAATGAACTGCAGCCTCTTACACAACCATTTTTTGCATGCAAAAGATACTAGGTTACACTTTATATATTTAGAAGCATGTCTTGCTAATGCTGGACAAACGACAAAGATAAATCTCTTGCTAGCATCTTGTTCTCAAACTTGGAGCTGAGTCAAGTCAGATTTAACTCTGAAGGGCCATCTGCAGTCATGCGTCTGGTTTGTCCTTGCTCAGTCCAACATACAAAGACATTGTACCCATAATGTTCAGAGTTATGTTGGCATAATAAAAAGAACAGTGTTCTGCATGGATGTGCTTGCACTGTAGGACAGGAAGCAGCCTGAAAGGAGCATCCATTTGTCTAAAGATAAGACTCTGGTGCTTACACTTTCCTTGCTGTGAATCTGAAGCTGCATTTTCAACACAACTGTTGGTCAGTAAGGCTTCAGTTGGAGTCAGGATGGCAGATGCTGGACTGAACAGTGGGTCTCAGATGGTTGCTCTGATACAGCTCATGTCGAATGTGTGGCAGATGGAGAGCTGAGAGTATGGTGCATCCCCACTGCCAGACATCATAGTTTGGAGGCACGCTCTCTGTTCTTTTGTTGTTAATCCTGTGTGTCAGATAAGTCGTTAGCATCACTGTCTTTATCTTCTCGTCTGAAAAATTGGAACCGGAATTACTTTACTTTAGCTGTTCTTTTTTTCATGTATGGTGTGATATTTGAAACCACTGTTTTCTTTCTAAATTCATTTAAGATTCTCAGGATTAGATAATGATGGTTGATATTCAAGGCAGGACAGTCCTTGAGTAGAAACAGTTTAAATACATAGGAAGAGTCATAGTATTCGTCTGTGATGTTGACTTCTGGACTACCCATGGAAGAGGAAAAGTTTTGTTTGATTATTTTGGGTTATTCCTTTGCTTATTAGCTTTTCTGACCAACAAAATAATTCGACAAAATCTGTGAACTACTGTCACAATTACTACTAGGCAGACCAGCATCTGTTATTGCCAAGAGAATATAATTCCTGGAGTGTTTACAGCAGTTTCCTGCATTAGAAGGCAGTTTTAGAAAAGTATTCACTCAATTTCTGTTAGTGCAGTTCACTGGCTGAAAATGGGAAGTGGAGAGTCGGAGACCCAGCAACCTCTGCAGACAGTGTGCAACTGCATGAGTCCAGTACCCTATTGTAGATACTAGAAAATTGCAAAGACTTTTGTAATCATATAATAAAGGTCTGGCCTTTCCAAGAGCATTTCTTACGATAGAGCTTTGTCAGTACAGAAAAGCTAACAGTGATAAGGCTTAAATCTTTCTCAGACTGATTTATTCAGTGTAAGGATTTGGGGGAGTATTTAGTTAAAATCTTCCTAAGTACATCTCTGTGTAATGACTTAAACATTTCCTTCACCTTATTAAAATCTAGGGTTATTAGGTACACCAGGGGTGATTGTTTAATAGAGAGGACGACTAGGTTACTTTGCAGTGCCAGCTTAGAAGATGGAGAAAAACATGTGGTACTGCAAGTGAAGCCCATAGTTCAAATGTTTGTCTCTCTGAAATGAGCAGAGTGTCCTGAATGTGCACGGCTGAAAAAATAAAATATATTGGAGGTACCCATCACCTTCTGAGAAGACTGGTAAGGGAAGCTGAAACTGTTAGACTTGTTAAGGACACTGAGGTGAAAATTAATCTGTTTCTAAAAATGAAAGAGTATTTTACTTTGCTTTCTCCTCCCTTACACTCCCTCTAACACTGGTCTCAGTAGTTGATTTGGGGATGATCACTGTAAATTGGCTGAATTTTGAGATGAAGAATCTTTATTTAAATATGTAAACATGAAACAAAGGAATAGAAATGTCAGATGTACCACTTTTACAGGGTCCTTTTGCATTTTGACGCTACAGATGAAAATGGCAAAGTCCAAATTTAAATTTATCATAACTTCCAAGCAAGCTGTCTATGAGGAGAACTGAAACTATTTTTCTAAAATAAAAACACAGCAGGACATAGAGACTAGAAGAGGGGGAAGCAAGCAAGGATCTCAAGGTTTGTTTTGTTGTAGAGAAAAGAGCTTGTGTCACTGAATGGGACTGCACTTCTATACAGAGAAAGGCTTTCCCAGTGTGTACCAGCTTTAGTACATGAAATCCTGCTGAGGTATAGATGCCTCAGAGAGTACAAGCCTGTTCTTTTTAACAGTCAGGTTTTTTTCTTGTTCCTTTTCCTGTAGTATATACCAACATTAACATTTTAACTTCACAAAAGAAGCAGAGTTATAGACGTACTTTAGATAATCTGTTACTCTTTGACATTCAGAGGGAACAGGAGCCCAATACAACAAGAAGCAGTAGCTTCTAAAAGTCCTTACTTTAACCATTAGCCTCTCTTGTGCAGTTAGCTCAATGTAGGCAAAGCCACTTTGAAGACAAATCTATTCACAGAGAACTAGTTACAGTATTATGGCTGAAGTTAATTCTGATAGAAAAGCAGACGTACTCGTCTCAGAGTGGAGGGTGTTGTATTTTGTCCGATACCAACCAGCTGATGCTATGAAACAAGTCTTGCAAACTTGAAAATCAACTCATCTTCATAAAACTTTTAAAATTAAGTATTTCAGTTGCTCATAAGAATACGTCAGGACTGGCAGCCTTTCTGGTACAGAGAAGAATTTAGTTCCAATGTCGTTGTAGTTCCCAGGTAGATGTCACTTGAGATGGGAGCAGGCTGAAGTGCAGCTTAGAACAAATCTGTTCTTGCAGGTGTCTCACATCCAAGGAGTGGTTATGTGGCTGCCTCACAGATTGTCTTTATAATGCAGTCGTAGAGGGAATGCTAGGAAACACTGCAACAAACCATGGTGAGGAGATTGATAGAGAAGAACACAATCAAGAAAAGGATGCGATGTGTACATCAAATTTATGGGTCTGCGAGACAGCGGTCTAAGTCCATGTGTTAGTCCATTTGCTTGTAGCACATTTGGAATTGTCCCATCACTTCTGTTTTTTACAACTTAATTAATAAGGTAAAAAGTACGTAAAAGAGTGCATAATTTAGTGCTAGTGCAATTCATGATAGTGTCAGAACTTACAAGAAGTTGAAAAAAGGAGTGAGAGTAGAACAGCAAAGTGACAGGCTGGTTGGCCTTAATCAGCAGAGATTTGCACAGTAACCAGGGTGTTGGGGTTAGGACTAGGTGCCCATTTTAATAAATGTTCAGCTTCATATCACTGTCAGAGCCTCTTCTGTTCTTTAATAAAGCTCCTGGGGAGAACTGGGGGCCTGAATGTGTTTTGGTGTGCCTTGCATTGCTCTGAGGTTGTGCAAGTTGGCAACATGCTTGTGATAGGCTGAGGCCTTAGTGCCTGTCTGGGTCAGTAATGCCATCAGCAGTGAAGACCAGCAGCAGATGCCTAATGACAGGCTAACTATTAGAGGACCCCTGCTGGCCTTAAGTCCTGGTTGTTGGGTCTGTGCCAAAGTCCATGTCAACCATTGGTGACTTTTCTGCTGTGTAGAAAATCCCTTATAGAGAGAGAGGCATTATAGGTCTTCATAAGCATCCTTCTATTGTTCCAGTGCTTTTCAAAAGTGGGTGCAAAGACAGAATGCTCTTTCTGTCATATGTGTTTGATAGTTTTGACCAAACTATGCACAAATTATGTGGCAAGTTCTAAACTGAGAAGAACTCTGGGGCCATTACACTAAGCACTAAAGGAAACTGGAGAATAAGTTCCAGAAGAGCATCAGCATGAAGGAGTTCTTTTCCATTACTGTACTCTGACACTCTCAATTCTTAGCTGCAGTGTGAGGTTGTATATGCAAGACTCTCAAAATTACCATCTGAGAGTTTATCCTATACTGAATGAACAGGATAGCCAGAGTGGTACAGCTGAGGATGCTTGTAAGTAACACTCAGCAGCTGGCCCTGATGTCAATAGAGATTTCATTACAGCAAACCTGGAAAAATCGTGCGCTTGTGCTGGAAAAGGGAGCAACAATGCGCTAAGAGTGTGTTCCCTGCGTTTCCTTGGCAGCAGAGAAACAAGACTTGGGGAGGGGGATGGTGGGGTGGACACGACACAGCACCACACAGCCATTCAGTGAGTGCATCTGTAACCAAACCCATCCGTCTCTGCTGGCGGGTGGCTGACTGAAGTGCTGTTATTAGCAGGCAGGTGATGTCATGGAGCGTGTCATGAGGCCAGCCAGGGAATCCCCACTGATGATGGGCCAGGGCTTGGGAGGGGTGGATGAGGACACAGGCAGAGGTGCCCCTGTGCCTGCATCCATGCCTGCCCAGGGGAGCCCTGCAGTAGCCACCGGCCACCAGCCTAGCCTAACTGGGGCACTGGGTTCATGCTGTGTAAATTATCTACCCAGCGTGGTGTCTGGCTGTTCACTCTGAAGTATGTGAATGTACTTAACCTTCAGTAACCTTTCCATTGTTTACTTTAGAGTGTACATTTGTAGCTTCTGGCAAAAGGTAGGGATATCCTAGAGAGCATGTCAGGCTTCATATTAATGGAGCTTCAAGAGGCTGCATTCTTCTTTTTTTTTTTTTTTTTCCTGAATGGAAAAAAGTTGCTGGCAAGAGAAAGATTTATATTTTTTTTCAGCTGCATATTTCTTTTCTGGTAAATCAGGGTCTTTCCTGAAAGCAGTATTAGCTGCCATGCAGGCTTTGCAAGGAAAAAGCCATGCCACTACTATAATTCCGTGCTGCACAGAATAATACATGCTGTTGAGTGAACTGTGGAAGGGTTTGTAGGACCTCACCTTCTCACTGACCGAGATGTCAATTATATTTAATTTTTTATGCATTTTCTATTGTTAAAAATATAGTCTCAGGAATCTGTTATGATACTTGAAAGACAAGTGTTGTTTAGATGTGGATGTGACATGAGGAATTCAATAGCTGTGTACATACAGGGGTTTTCCTGGACCAACCCCAAGATAGCTACAGAATCATGTAAGCAGAGATTACCTTTCCTAAAAGAACATTGTTGTTTGTCTTCCTTCTTAGTTCTTTGTTTAATACTGAAGCTTATGAAGCACTTTAAAAAGTACATTTTCTATTTCAGGATGTCCACAATCAAAATTAAACCTCTAACATGATAAAAACTGTGTGAATATAGATGTAAAAATTTCAGAGTGCAGCTTAGCAAATGTAAAATTTACGGTGAAATATGAAATACAGGCTTTTCTTGGAAGATGGTTTCCTAAGCCAGAGATTGAAACACTTGCAGTCCCAATTCTGTAGAAGTGTACGTGACCCAGTGGAGATCAAGGGCAAAATGTATTAACAAAGCAGTACCAGCGACTTTGCACTTCTTGTGATACCATTTGCCTTCCATTTTTTCAGTTCTTTATAACCAGTCATTTAGAAAGAGTCTGAGGAAAAATAACCAACCCCGTAATCACCACCCAGAAGATAGAAATTTGACATGTAGCTTTTCGGTTGGTTATATTCTTTTTGCTTTTAAACCTTTCTTTATATAAGATTATAAGATTTATATATAAGATTATATAAAACACATTGTTATTCATAATAAAGATTCTGCATTCCAGCAGCCCACGAATACCAAAAAGATCTTTTACTTGTTTTCTTTAGGTTTACTTGGGATATGAATTAAGCTCTTGCTCAGGTAGGGTAGGGAAGAACTTAATTGCTGCTTAATAGCCCACCATAAGAGTAATGTGCAGGGTTAGGCACTATCAGAATTTACAGCAAGTCTATGGGTACACTGAGATGTTTACTTACATGTTTCTAATATAGCAAGATGGTATGTGACAACGTGTGGGTTAACTCAGAAATGCTTTCAAGTTTTCTAGAAGAATCTAGAATTGTGTTTGAAGCTCAAGGGTGGGAGAATGATCCTGGCTTGCTCAGGGGTCATATATACAAAGGGCTGATTTTTTGTGACTATGATGAGGGTTTTTTATTATCACAGGGATTTTATTTTATTATAGCACTAAAGCCTTCAGTTAACTGTAGCATTAATTGTTGCAAATGTTACTGTATTAATGCAATCAGAGAGCTTTTCTTAAACTTTTTTTAGAACCTCATTATTATGTGAGCATAATCCAAACATGCCTCAGAAAGCTGAGGACAAGAACAATGTGGTCTACACAATGTGAATTTTACATATGTACTTGCTTCTGAGACTGATTTCCAGATAGGGGAACATGTGTTACGGATATAAATGAAACACATATAAAAAAGGTGTTCTTCAGTTAAAAACAAGCTCTGCCTGTCAAGATGATGAGTGTTCTAGGATTCTGAGTCAATTATAAACTACTCTCTCTTTCAGATACAGAAGAAAAGCCCATACTGCTTGTTGCAATTTTCCCTCTAACAGTAATTTATAAAGTTTTGTTAATTGGTTGTTGAATGTATATAGTCAGGCACTATAAAATGTTTACATGACAGTTCATAAAAAAGAAGGACCTCTCAAGCCAAATCCACATCTTTCTGAGTCTGTTAGATTTGTGAATTTTTTCTGTTGTTAATTTTTTTCCCAATTGCATCTAAAAACTTGAATCCTACAAGTTCTCCTTGTGTAGAATTTCTGCTGCAAGGCCAGTGAGATCCAAAGCTTAGATGGCACTTCTAATCCCCACTTACTACCTTCTAAATCATAAAACTACTACATCAGGTCTTTGAAGTTGAGGGCTGTTTCTCCTCAATAGTCATATGAAAATAGTAACTTCAGTATCTACTGTAAAAGACTGGTCTGGATGTATTTTATCAGTAGCTTATATGGTGTGTACATTTAATGCCCTTATTGCTGCTCAGTCTCATCAGAATACAAAAGTAAATGCTTTTCTACACTTGTCATATTGAGAATATCAGGCTATTTACAGTGGTTAAAGGGGGCACTAGTGCAGATACTTCACTGCTGTCCGAGATCTCAACGTATATGTTTTTGCAGATTAAGTAGAATGCTTTGCAGAATTGACTTGATCTTGTTACATATGCTTTACAATGACTGACCCTAACTGCATTTTGTTAAAGTGTCCATTGCTATTTTTGTAATTCTCTTGGGAGTGTTAGCTATAGCCTCCTGTTCAAATTGTACTTTCAGTGAGCATTTTCTTGTGATCTCAGATTGCCTTTTGCATTTCTGAAATACAAGCTTTTCTTGTGCTATCTCAAAGCTGACATAGGGATCAGTGTGCCACTAATCATTGGCCATCTTTCACCATGGGAATGTCTGCTTTTTAGTGCTAAGTGAAATTATGAATTTATATTAATATAGTAGCTTAAATTTGTGATTAAAAGCTTCTGGCTGAAATTTGCCTTATAAGTGTGTGTTGTGATAGTGATTATATGAAGAAACTATGCAAAAGTACAACCTTCATTTACTCTGTTGTAAACTATAGACAATTAACTTTGTATCTCTGACCTCTGATTTAAATGATCCTTCATCTAGATGATTTCTACTCACGTTGCTTCAGGCAGCAGATTAAATTCATAGTTCTAGGAAAGATGATGGCTATTACTGCAGAGCATACCCTGATCTCAGAGGATTTTGGGGAATTTATAAAGTACTGAGATGGAATAAGGTATACATAGGCTTCTGGAGGAAAGAACCAGTTTCCTTCTTTGATGATTATTATTTCACTAGGAATTTGGCTGCTACCTTTTAATATTTCCTTTTTCTTTAATTTCCCAGCTAATTCTGGTTCCTTACAAGGCCCACAGACTCCACAGTCCACTGGTAGTAATTCCATGACAGAAGTGCCAGGCGATTTGAAGCCCCCAACACCAGCATCCACACCTCATGGACAGATGACACCTATGCAGGGTGGCAGGTATGAAAAGGACTTTGCTTCATTTTTTATTGAGCTCTAGTTCTACAGCAGTTTAGTCTAGTCTTTCCCAGCTGCTTAGGCACTCAACTGATTCTTTGGTGAACCAGTCAGAGATCGAAAAGTGGAAGAAAATTAGTTATTTTTGGAGAGGAGAGAGGGAAAGAGGAGGTGCATTAGCTTTCTAAACACCAGGGAAGCATCAGACACACACCAGTGCAAGGGACTGTATGTGAATGTCAATCGTGGAGAGGAAGGTGAAACCCAACAACACCAACACAGAACCACAACCTTGCTTATCCTATACTCCTGTGCTATACAGGTCCAGACATGCTCCGGAAGGAGAAATGTGTTGGTTTAAGGTGTTACTGAAATTCAAATTATGGAAAGCATATACAATATGAGATAGAGGATTCAACTGGATGGACCAAGAGATCCCTTTTAGTTCTGTGTCCTGTAAGTCACACAGACAGACTTAATCTGAAGTTCTTAATCTGAAAGTTCTTTATGACTTCTCAGCATAAGGGAACACAGCTGAACTCTGGGCTGTTACAGGGCCACTCCAAACGTAGTGTACTTTTTTTCTCCATCTCTAATACTAAGGATAGCAAGAACCTTTTTTTAATCATCTTTATTCAGATTGAGTTTTCTTTCACTATGTAAAAGCCAGCAAAACAGCTTAGTGAAATTTCAGGAAGGTTTAGGCTTCTAAATGAGTAATACAAGTGCAGAAACAGTGGATTTGATGAAAAGCCCTGATCTCTAAGGTAAGTAGACAAAAAAGCCAGGGGAAGAAGTGGATAGATTCTTTTTTATGATTGTCTGCTGTGAAAGTCTTTTGATCTTCCTTGGATATATCCTACACTGATCACTGCCACAGCATCATGGGCTAGTTGTATTGTAGTCCAGTCTGTTTTCACAATTCTTATGAATACATGATGATGTTAATGCCTCCTTTTTCTCATCTGGTAGAAACAGCGCAGTTAGTGTGCATGACCCCTTTTCTGATGTAAGTGATTCAGCGTTCCCAAAGCGAAACTCCATGACGCCAAATGCACCATACCAGCAGGGAATAAACATGCCAGATATGATGGGAAGGATGCCATATGAGCCGAATAAAGATCCTTTCGGTGGAATGAGAAAAGGTATTTTCTTTGTTGGGAGCTTAAGTGTTCTTCCCTGCGTCTGTGTATTCACGATGTTCTAGTCAGAATGGGCTTTCTCACTTTGCTGATTTTGTTGTTGGTATCCTAGTAGCAAAAAGAGAGATGCAGTGCAATTGTGTTTCATTCTAGTCTGGTCGTATTTTCCCCACTCAGTCATACTGCTTATTTTGGAATTAACAGAATCCTAAAAATGCTTGTACGAATACATTAGGAAGCAGCATAAATTCAGTGTGGAACTGATCAAGTCTCCTAGTGCTCTTTGTCTCAGTTTACATACTTTTCAGAATAGTAAAGCTAATTTTTTTCTCTTTCGGACAGTCCCTGACAAAAGGTCATAAACACACTCAAAGTTTGTTTATTTTTAGAAAGCAAAATTTTCAATTAATGTCAAAATTTACTCTGGTCCTTTTGGGCACTACAGATACATATCTACAAAATATCTACAGATGATTTTGTGGATATTGTAAAATGTGCTTAAAATGAATCAATCTCGCATGCCTCATATATAGGAAAGTGGGAGGAAAGAACACAAGCAGGGCTCATAATGGCTGCAAAGAGAAGAGCAAGTGGAGGAGATGAAGTGTAAACTAAAAGGGAGGAATGGCAAGAAGAGGCCCAGAAATCGGGGAAAGAGAGCAATGTGATGAAATGGGGAGATGCTTTAAAAGAGATTGTTAATTTGATGTGATTTTTTTTAGTCTTTCCTTTAAATCATTTTGCCTGTACTGTGGACACTAACATAGAACACCACTGAAGGAAGGGAAAACACTCACTGCCTTAGATTCACTTCAGGTTTTATATACATGTGAGATTAAGTGGGTGTATTCCACTTTGTCATACATTTCACTTTATCCTGTCAAAACAGAAATACCTCTGTTTGGTATCTACTATGAGAGACTAAAGGCTGGAGTCTCTTCTATTTGCTTGGCGATTTATATCTACTAACAGTCAGTGTGCCTTTTATTGAACCCATACAATATGCCCATCCTGCTTGAGAAGCAGCATTAGGATACAGTATCCCTTCCATAATTAAATTATTGTATATATGTATATGAGGGTTTTATGGAGGGAGATAAATGCCTGATTCTGACAGCTTTGTGATTCAGACTAGGAGATTTGCTTTCATCTGTTTTGTAAGGCTTATGTTTGCATTCATATTTAGCATTGTTTGGGGTGAAAAGAACAAGAGCAAGTTCATCTTCAGCTTTGAAGACCAGAGGGAAGAAGCTGCCTGGTGCCTGATCAGCTCAGTTCCATAGGATGAGATTTCTTTCCTCACTTTCAGCTCCTTAATATTATACCTATCATCTTGGTTGTGGTGCTGCTTCATGTGTTCTCATCAGACCCTGGAGAGCTTGTCAGACACCAGCTAATTCTCCCTGGCAGTGTTAGGAATCTGAACATTCTTTTAAAATACTTCATTTAATAGAAAGAGATCTTCAAACACCCAGAATAATAAATTTAATTTCCCTTACTGTTACAGTGCCTGGAAGCAATGAGCCTTTCATGACCCCTGGACAAATGCCTAACAGTGGAATACAAGATATGTATAACCAGAGTCCATCTGGAGCAATGTCCAACATGAGCATGAGCCAGCGACAGCAGTTCACTTATGGAAGTGGCTATGACAGGAGGTGAGTCAATCTTTAGGAAAAAGCAAAGCCTATTAGTGAAAATGATCCTGTCTCTCCCCTTCTCATTTTCTCATTGCACCTTGCAGAGAACATAGCAGCCTACATTTCCTACAGCATCTTACTGAATCACTGCGAGTCAAACCACTGGTGATGACTGAGTCTAGCTGTTCACAGAAATTAATAAAGAGGAACTGTCACACCTTAGAAGTCACTCAAGTTGCAGCAGATCAGCTCGTGGGTGTGTTTAACAGCTGCCTTCAGCTGGCAGCTGGGTGGGGCTGGGCTATGATGGCATAAAGTAGCACTTGAGTTAGTCTTCTGGCCATGTTTTCACCCAAACAGTTGCTGTTTGGCTTTTTATATGAAAACAAAATGCGCAGTCTAAATCTGTGATTTGTGGTCTGTTCGTGAATTGCCTTTGAAGAGTCTGGAGGCTGTTGGCTGAGCTGTAGGGACATCAGTCTTGCAACGTGTCCATCAGGGCCCTCATGAGTTGGTCTTTCAGTGAAGTACACAAAATAAATTTGGTCCTCTTTTGTTTATTTGGGGAAAGGCTTTGGAAAAAAATCGGTATAAGCACTGATGTCTAAGCATTGGTTTAGCAAGCAGAATGGTCTGGGAATGTTTGTATTGTATTAAGTATTCTAGTAGGTTTTGCAGCTCTGGCTGTATTCCTGCTTTTTCTTTCATTAGTCTGTGTACTTTAGCTTCACTTTTTGTTTCCTGATGGTAGATAGAGTGGCGCAGTGTGGCAGAGTAGTTTTTGGTCAGAAGTTTCTAGTAGATGTGTAAACTAAAACAAATACAATCATATTGTTCAACAGGTCACATTGCTGGGGAGTCAGTGAGAGTAAGGGTTCCACTGGAAGGTGATAAGTCAAGAGAATGTTTTCTTTAAGGGGCATGATTTGTTTTATTTTGTTGACAACTTTGGAGAATAAGTGCTTTTTACAGAATGAGGTTTCCTTTGTCATTTTTAGGTCGGATCATGGGCTGGGTCCTGAAGGCAGTATGGCACCACCTGGTCAAAGCAACATGGTGCCTTCAAACAGTGACCCAAGCATGTATTCTCCTAATCGTTACCCTGGCCAGCAAAGGTGAACACTGATTTCTCTGTTTGTAATACCCACAATAACCAGCTAGTGAGTGCTAGCAGCCTCTGTGAGAGCACACAGACAGAATATGTGGCCTCTTGGTGTGTTACTTCTGTTTTGCCTGTTCTTGTTTAGGCTTTTACCATTGGTTCAGTTTCTGGGGAGGGGGACAGAGCCTTGGGTGAATCAGTTGACTTTCTGTAGTCGTAGAATCAGAGATGTTAGAAAAGGAGTGTACATCCTCCCTTGTATATCTTCCTGCCAGCACTGAACTAGAATATAATTTATGGGCCCAGGTTCTTCAGAGCAGCATTAAATTACACCACTTCTGAAGCTTCCCACAAGTTCACCTGGCTTGTGGTTATCCTGTGGCTAACAAACTGAACATTTAGAAAGTGTTCCCTTATGTATAACATACGTGTACCTTTGCTCAGTTTTAGCTTATTGCTTGTACCATCTTGGACAGCTATAGGCAACTCCCATCAGTTTACATTGTTCTTTTAACTGGCATTAGAGAATTTCTCTCCATTCACATCATAATTTTAGAAGATACTGAACTGCTATTGCTTTCACTCTGGTCATCTCTCAAAAAAAAAAAAAAAGTGAGTTTTCTATGCTTTTGGAAAAATTAGGTTCCATTAGATCTTATAATATGTCAGGTTCCCCAGTCCTCTGTTTCTGTGATTCTCCCTGATATATTACTTCCATAATTATCCTCTAATTGTAGATGTGTTCTCACTGGTAGTGTACAGAGAGGAATTACTGACATATTGGCCTGCAATACAGTGTTATTTATCAATCTTAATACTTTCCAAGTACTTCATTTCAGCAACCTAAATTTCATTCAGATGTGCTAAAAATATTGCAGTTACACTGTAGTGCTCCTCAGAGGTCTTAAAGGCCACAGGTAAGTTTCCAAGTGCAATGCAACTCTGTCTCTTATGTGTATGCTTCATTATGTAGCTTTAATTAACAATGACATGAACATTAGCAAAATTATGAGTACTGTTTTTACTCAGTTTAAATTGGCAGTCAACTATTGATTATATTCTTGAATGATCCAGAAAGTAGCTTGCTAGTAGACTGGCATGTTACAAATGTTACAACAGAATTTTTACTTGCAGCCTTTGAGCTGTACATCAGATACTTTTCCACCGGAGATGGGTTCTCAGCAGCTGCAGCTGCCTTTCTTACCTCTTTGCTGACCTTAACTTGTTTCCATACCTGACTGCTCCCTCTAAACCTCCTTGTTGCATCTTCACTGCTCCTGCTTTCTTGTACTTTATCTCCTTCTTCCCACTACCAGCTCCAGCAGAGCTTACTACATCAAGCTCAGGATCATACCATACTATACCTTCACTTTGTTTCCAAATGGCAAATACCTTCAAGGTGCAAGATCAACAGAGTATTTTACTTTCCCTGGTGGCTTTGAAGTTTCAGCAGCTCTAAGTGTTGCTCTGAATGCTTTATTTTAGGCATGAACCATATGGGCAGCAGTATCCAGGACAAGGACCTCCCTCAGGACAGCCACCATATGGAGGACATCAACCTGGCATGTATCCACAGCAGCAGGTAGGAGAGGGGAAGATGGCTATATTCATAACCTTTGGTTAATAAAATTGACCCCAAAATTATGTATACATTCAAAAATTTTTTTATATGATATATTGCTTTTGGCACAGAGGAGCACTGTAGTTCTGGTCAAAATCATAGCCTGTATGGATGAGCATTGTATGTGCAGATATAGGAAAATGTGTTCATTACACTGGAAGAGTGTAAATTCTAACAGCTGTTCTGTGGTTTTGGATGTGCATCAAGCGATTGTCCCAAGTTAATAACCAGCAGACTGGGAAATATAATGCATAGATAAGTAAAGTGATGTTGCCTCAGTTCCAGAAACAAATAGGAGAGCCACTTGGCTGGCAGATTGAAGGGCCTTAACTTAATGTCATGCAGCTAAGTGAACCCAGCAGAAAACTGGAACAAAGTAAAATGTGCAACACACTCAGTTATTTACTGCTGTGCTGGGTCATATCTTTAATATAGATCAGATGGTATATTCTTACATGTTATCTCTACTAATAATATGGTACAAATACATAAGAGAGAACATTATTGGCATTAAAAATAGTTTAAATGTTTGTACATTCCAATCTCCCTAACTTTGTAATAACTTCAAAAATACAAATTATATTAATTTATAAGATTATTTTTCTTAGGTATATGATTCATACCTTGTGAGCAAAATCCCATCGTATAAGTCAATAGCAAAACTCCACTGACTTCAACAGGATCAGTTTCATTCTACATGTTACTAATTTATTTTTAGTCATACGGTACTTGAAGTTAGCTTCCAAAATAGAAGCTATTTCCTTATTATAAAAAAACTAAAATGTAAACTAGTTTTCAGCCAATTTCAGATAGTCCTTTTCGGTGGGGGAAATCAGGGGGCAAGGGTGGGAGGGAGGGTGCTGTGGGGAGAACGCAAAAGAGATCTTAAATTGCACTGTATGAAAAATATATATAAATTTAAATTTCAGAATTTGTTGCTTATCTCTTTGGTTCATAACATCTCAAAAATAGCATAATTGAAAAACTGTTTTATTTTTTATGACGAGCATATGCTAGCAGTCTAGGTGATTTAGTGGGGAAATTGCAAAGATACATAACAGAACAGTTTGTGATATTCCATGCTAACGTGTGGAGGGAATATATTAACTACATGTTCATTTAGGCAAGGAGACAGCTAGAATTTTTAAAAATATATTTGGCCCTGTCCTTAGTGCTGTTTATATACTTTGTACAATGATTCTTGAATGCAAAATGCATTAATGCAGAAAAGCAGTGAAGAATGAAGGACAAGGATCCTGACCGGCCTCGGCCTCTCCCTCCCATCCCCAGAGGATTCCATTTCTTCATTTATCTAGAGACTCGGTTGCCACTAGTTTATTTACAATTTCCTAAATCTTACTCTGTAGTGGTACAGGAAGAATGTGAAAAATGACCCTTTCAAAGCTTTATCTCCAATCTGAAGGCTAGGGAATGACCTGCAATGGAAGTGATTGGAGCATGAACTCCTGGGGCTAATGAAACACTTCGAGCCAGGTTTTTCAATTCCTGCATGAATGCTTATACCCCAAGAGCTGTTATGCAGCAGGTGACCTTATTGGTGGGGTTTTGTCTTCTGTGAGGTCTCAGAATTCCACATCCCTGGTGGAGAGAGAGACATGTTGTGCAGCCTTAGTCTCTTGCCGAACCTTTATACAGGAGGGGGGAGCTCAGGCCCATCACTGTCCTCAGCACTGGATACTATTAGGACTGTTGCCACTACAGATACAAGAGTGGTGAAGTGCTTTTAAAAAGGCACATGCTTCATTCCCAAGTGTCTACTGTAAGCACTGAGTCACTGTGGCAAAACAAACACCGCCTTTTTAGGTGTGGCAACTGCCAAGTCATTTCTTAATGTATAAATTGGTCCCAAGGGTGGAATTTAGTACAGTAGTTCATGTAAGGCTGGAAATAGGTATTTCTCAGATAGCCAGACAGCTCTATTGCAAGTTTTTGAAAAAAAAAAAAAAAAAACTTCCATGCAATACAGTAGTTGTGGGTTTATGTGCACCAAAGTTGGAAGATGAGTTTATGAATCCCAGAGCTGTTTTAACTTTCCCATATTGAATACATATAGAATTTTATCTGATCTTAACTCTAGTGCATTAGTATACATTGTGCAATGGGACTGAGCTACAGTTTCCAGGGGAGCTGTAACTTTGAATTTGCCATAGATCATATATTCAAAAATCACCCATTTAATTCCCATTTTTTGCTTCAGAGCACTCAGTGTGGTTTGAACTATGGAACAAACTCCCACAGGAACTAGAACCTTACCACCTTCCCCTCAAACAGCAACATGTCTTTTTTTTGTTTTGCCATCTTAAACATAAATACATACAAGCTTATATGGTTTAAAAACCACTCAGCTCTCCCCAAGGTAAAATAGCTTACCTCACAGAACATTCCCCACTTGAGAGGGTGAGAAACAAAGAGGGAATAAACCATAGGTGGCAGCTTTTAGTTACATTGCTTAAGTCATTATTGAACAGCAGGGTAAGAACCTGCATAAACTAGAATAGAATGTTTGGATGTGACCATTTGCTGTAATATTCTCACAGTAAATTAAATTGATTAGGATGATTTGGGAAGAGGACAGTTGCCCAAACAGAAGACATTCCTGGGAATTAGCCAGAGTGTCAAATGCAGCAGAATTGTTTTCTCCTACTAATAAATTTACTGTGTGTAGCCTATGTCCTCCCATAAGATCTAGTGTTTCAGACATGCTTGCAGCATATCTTGTTACTTTAAGAACTTATTCAGTGCCTGTCTCTTGAAAAGATTCACTGGGTGGTTCTGAATTTTTTTAAAGATTTTTCTTCTTAGTAGACTAAGTATAAAAAAGAAGTGAAGATATTTTAGTTAGTGAGGACTGTTGCCTTTGCATGCATGTCTGAAATGACCAGTGGAATTTAATCTGACAGATAGGAAAGGAAAGGGAAAGGGAGAAAATTAAAGCAAGCATAAGAAAATTTAGCCCAAGGATAAGTTTCCTTTTAGTATTTGGTTGCAAGCACAGCAAAACAGAGGCTTAAAAAGAAAGGCTAGCGGTACCACTGCATCCCTGACTCTGGAATCAGCACAATCCCTCTAGAACAAAGCACCTCCAGCTTTTTTAATGAGCCTTCAGCCAGTATATTTGTATTGTGTACGGAGTAAAAGTGACACATCTTTCGAAAATTTTTTTTCAGAACTATAAACGACACATGGATGGCATGTATGGGCCTCCAGCCAAACGCCATGAAGGGGATATGTATAACATGCAGTATGGCAACCAGCAACAGGAAATGTATAACCAGTACAGCAATGCTTACACAGGGCCTGACAGGAGACCCATGCAGGGACAGTATCCATATCCATATAACAGGGAGAGGATGCAGGGCCCAGGACAAATGCAGCAGCATGGAATACCTCCCCAGATGATTGGTGGCCCTATGCAGTCGTCATCGTCCAGTGAAGGTCCTCAGCAGAACATGTGGCCGACACGAAATGATATGCCTTACCCTTACCAGAACAGGCAAGGTCCAGGAGGCCCTGCACAGGCCCCACCGTATCCAGGGATGAATCGCACTGATGATATGATGGTACCTGACCAGAGGATAAACCACGAGAGTCAGTGGCCTTCTCATGTCAACCAACGTCAGCCTTCTTATATGTCATCCTCAGCCTCCATGCAGCCTATCACTAGACCTCCTCAGTCATCCTACCAGACACCACCCTCTATGCCAAACCACATCTCTAGAGCTCCAAGTCCAGCATCCTTCCAGCGCTCTTTGGAAAACCGTATGTCTCCAAGCAAGTCTCCTTTCCTACCCTCCATGAAGATGCAAAAGGTTATACCCACAGTTCCAGTGTCGCAGGTCACGGGACCTCCACCCCAACCACCACCGATTAGGCGAGAAATTACCTTCCCCCCGGGCTCTGTAGAAGCATCCCAACCAGTCTTAAAACCAAGACGAAAGATTACCTCAAAAGATATTGGTAAGCATCAAAACAAAAGCTAAATAACCAAAATAAGCTGTGAAAAGGGGACTCTGATTTTGATTTTTTTTTTTTCACATTTTAAGACTTTTGACAAATAGGGAACTTTAGTAACTATGATGTGGTTGTCTCCAGTAAAAAGGTAATAGCATATGCATCGGTGACGATGATAGGTAAAACTCATCCCAGACAGTCTGACATGAAATAAAGCAGTATTTTATATGGAGACCTAAGGTCTCCAGAAATGCATTAAAAACAAAGCTTGCCTCAAGATTTCAAAATGAGATGTGTTGAAAGGTCTTTCAGAATGTCTGTTAAGTCATCAATGCAACATTTAGCTGAGCAAAGCTTTCTCTGTTCTTATTCCATGGAAGCTCATGCTGTTCTGCTGTGTAGTTACAGTCTCTGCCTCCCTTGAATGGTCCATTTATTCATTGCATATTATTTGTCCTGTTTGTTTCTCCCCCTATTCTTTCCCAAGTATCTTCTTATCTTAAATTGCAGTTACATTTCATACATTCAAGTTCTCAAACTTCAGATTTCCACGCTCCTGACAGAGTATTCTACCTTTGTTTACTGATTATTCAATTTAGTCAGCTTCCTGAAGTTTTTATGATTATTTCAGCTTCAGCAAAGTCAAGAAGAATGACTATGTTAGGATATTCTCCAGTATTAAGGCTGATTAGCAATTAGAGAAAACTGAACAGAACTAAGTGGTTTAAGTAGGGTCTTAACCAGTGTTTCAGTAACTATTTAATTTAAATTTGCATTTTCAGAATGTCACAGTTTAATCTTTCAGGAACTCATTAACAGTCTTCAAGGATGCACTAATGCCATTTTACTTCTCCTTCTTTCTCCAGTAACTCCTGAGGCCTGGAGAGTGATGATGTCTCTTAAATCTGGTCTTTTGGCTGAAAGTACCTGGGCGCTAGACACTATTAATATTCTTCTGTATGATGACAGCACTGTTGCTACTTTCAACCTCTCTCAGGTAAGTGGGAAAGCAGTATACATCTCAACTTTCCAAGGAAGGAGAACTGAAATAAGATACCTACAAAATGCTGATGGCCTTCACAATTTCTTCTAATCAACATAAATTTGAATACTGCAAAACGTCCACTTGTTAATGATTGGTAACAGTGAGTAACAAGGTAGATGTAAGCCGAATAGGGGAAATTATAAGCCTGAAAGAAAGAGGTTTCTTGTTGAAAGGAGCATGTAGGAATATAGGAGTTTTAGCACTGACAAAAGACTAATGTATAAATTCACATAGTACAAGCACAATCCCAGAAAACAGCAGTATGTTAGTAATCTTGCTTAATTTATGTTTCCATAAAAGGCTTTGCAAAACCATATTAAATTGATTTGAAAGCTGTCTTTTGGTGATGACTTGTCCCTCTTCAGTAGTTTCATACGAGGTTGTGGGATTTTTTTTAATTGCTTATTTTCTGTTTGTTTTCTTCTTCCAGTGAATTAAGTTTTCACTGAAATACCAGAGTGACAATTTAAAGGCTAATATCCACTGTCTGTCCATAGGATGCAAGTAATACAGGATTTAACTGTGTGTGATTTTTGCCTCACTACCTCCCAGCTCTGCTCTAATCTTTGGCCTGTTAGGTGATAGCAATAAATGGCATGATGATAATGCACATTATCTAAAATTTGTACAAATTAAATATTCAGTTTCTCTCTTCATTCATTCCTTGGTTACTAATGGTATAACTCATAATTTTTTAAATATAATTACTTTTTTTTTAAATGCAGACACAAATGGTACATTTCATCCCACCTAACTTTAGAACCAGGGTGTCTATAGCATGATTCATCTCATGTAGAAGAAGAGATCTAAAATAGGTCAGATGAATCATATTCTAGAAATGGCCTGTAAAAGACCATTGATTATAAAAAGGAATCTAGACAATTAGGTTAGGTGTGTAACTAGTGCAGTGTTAGAAGTTAAATGAGGTGAATCTCTTCTGATTTCTATTAGAAACTGTGTTACTGCACCAGGCACATTGTAAATATATATGTTCTTTTGAATAAATAGTCTTTTTTTACTTTGGCCTTGAACTCTTATTTCTAGTGGTGGTCAGGACTCCATATGATGACTCATGATTCGTGCAGTTCATAAGCATCAGTTTGTTATTTATTGTTCAAGGGTTTGGCAATCATAAGAGAATCTAGAATGGACAAAAGGATACATTTTGCTGAAAACCTATTAGCCCACAGTTTTAAAAGAAACAAACAAACAAAACAAACAAATTAAAAGCCTGACTGGGGGGCTAAACACATCATAACAGCAAAGAATTTTTAATAATAAAGCCATTGAGCGTAAATTAATACCAAGTCCAACTACTGCCTTTCCATAAGAAAGTGATTACAAGTTAATTAAGAAGGTTAAACCTAAATGAAAACTGTTTCTGAAAGGTGACTTACAACACCAGGCTCCAATAACAGTTTTTAACTATTGCCAGGCAAAAAGAGCTGGGATGTTAATCTAGACTGTCAGTACTCAGACCCTGAACTGCAGAGACAAAGAAGGAGAGGGAGAATTGTAAACTTCAGATATCTAATAAAAGTACAAATCAGAAAAACTGAGTTAGGAACTTCAGTACTCTGTGCAAATAAACAAGAATAAGAGGCACTTGGAAGGGGATGGAACAGCTAGGTTAAGACATCTACTAGGCTTAAAGGAAACATGAATAAAGTTCTGTGCTTCTTATAGCTGTTACAGTTTAAGCAAATGGAGCCATGATAGTTTGACATTATATACTGTTTAGACAGACACTAGAAGAGTTTCTTTTAACTTCCATGATGCAGGACCTAGCCACAAGTCCACAGCAGGATGAAGGGTATAGGCATGTATGCATCAGTGTTCCTAATAAAATTCCATGCAGACAAAAATATTTATCTGATTTTTATGTTCTTTCTTCTCCCCTCAGTTATCTGGATTTCTTGAGCTTTTAGTAGAATATTTTAGAAAATGCCTGATTGACATTTTTGGAATCCTTATGGAATATGAAGTGGGCGATCCAGGCCACAAAGCACTTGATCACAAAGCAGCCAAGAAAGATGATAGTCAGTCCTTGGCAGAGGATACTGGAAAAGATGAGAATGACGAATGTATTGACTATTTTGATGAAGATGAGGAGGAAGGGGAGGATGAAAAGGTAGAAGGAGAAGAAAAGAGCATTGTTTTTTCCACTCCTGGTGCCATTGCTGATCCAAGTGAGAGGCCAAAACAAGCCAGTAAATTTGACAAGCTGCCAATAAAGATTGTAAAGAAAAATAATCTATTTGTTGTTGACCGATCTGACAAACTTGGACGCGTTCAGGAGTTTGATAGTGGACTTCTCCACTGGCAGCTTGGTGGTGGTGACACAACTGAGCATATCCAGACTCACTTCGAAAGCAAGATGGAGATTCCTCCACGTAGGAAAGCCCCTCCTTCCTTGAACTCTCCAAGCAAAAAGAAGGACCTCGAGGGGAAAGGTGAATTTGAGGAACAACAAGAAAAAAGTATAACAGCAACCATTGATGATGTCCTCTCAGCTCGGCCAGGAGCATTACCTGAAGACTCAAACTCTGGCTCCCAAACAGAGAGCAGTAAATTTCCCTTTGGGATCCATCAAGCCAAAAGCCACCGGAATATTAAACTGCTAGAGGATGAGCCAAGGAGCCGGGATGAGACTCCTCTATGCACCATAACTCACTGGCAAGACTCCTTGGCCAAACGCTGCATCTGTGTGTCAAATATTGTCCGTAGCTTGTCTTTTGTGCCTGGCAATGACACCGAAATGTCCAAACATCCAGGCTTGGTGCTGATCCTGGGAAAGCTGATCCTTCTTCACCACGAGCATCCAGAAAGAAAGCGAGCGCCGCAGACTTACGAGAAAGAGGAAGAGGAGGACAAAGGGGTGGCCTGCAGCAAGGATGAGTGGTGGTGGGACTGCCTCGAGGTCTTGAGGGATAATACATTGGTCACATTAGCCAACATTTCTGGGCAGCTAGACTTGTCTGCTTACACAGAAAGCATCTGTTTGCCAATTTTGGATGGCTTGCTGCACTGGATGGTGTGCCCGTCTGCGGAGGCACAGGATCCTTTTCCAACCGTGGGGCCCAACTCAGTTCTTTCGCCTCAAAGACTTGTGCTGGAGACCCTATGTAAGCTCAGTATCCAGGACAATAATGTGGACCTTATCTTGGCCACCCCCCCATTCAGTCGTCAGGAGAAACTCTACGCTACTTTAGTTAGGTACGTCGGGGACCGCAAAAACCCGGTCTGCCGAGAAATGTCCATGGCGCTCTTATCGAACCTTGCCCAGGGAGACACATTAGCAGCAAGGGCAATAGCTGTGCAGAAGGGAAGTATCGGAAACTTGATAAGCTTCCTGGAGGATGGGGTCACTATGGCCCAGTACCAGCAGAGCCAGCATAACCTCATGCACATGCAGCCTCCGCCTCTGGAGCCGCCTAGCGTAGACATGATGTGCAGGGCAGCCAAGGCCTTGCTGGCCATGGCTCGAGTGGACGAGAACCGCTCAGAGTTCCTTTTGCACGAGGGTCGTTTGCTGGATATCTCAATATCTGCTGTCCTGAACTCTCTGGTTGCATCTGTCATCTGTGATGTACTTTTTCAGATTGGGCAGTTATGACATAAGTGAGAAGCCAAGCATGTGTGAGTGGAGATTAGAGGGTCACATATAACTGGCTGTTTTCTGTTCTTGTTTATCCAACGTAGGAAGAAGGAAAAAAAAAGAATCTTTGCTCCTCTGCCCCATTCACTATTTACCAATTGGGAATTAAAGAAATTATTAATTTGAACAGTTATAAAATTAATATTTGCTGTCTATGTGTATAAGTACAACTTTTTATTTTATTTTTTTTAACCAAAGTTGCTGTCTAGTACATTCAAAGGTCACACTTTTTTTTTCCATAGATTATCCTTTACAATGTTCTTTTCCATGTTTGTATTGCATATTTTTTGGGAAGCGAACTAGTGACTTTTAAAAAATGTTATGGCAAACCATTGTATGATGGAAAAAAAATCTCACCACTTTGAAACAAAAAGGTGAAAAATAACCAACTTACCAAGTTCCTGTGTGTTTTATTTTTTCAAATAAGGAAAAAATAAAAAAAAACTTGTATACCATCACCCAAAGCTCTGTGCAATAGAAGATTCTAGTGATGTAGGTGTAGGGGATCAAGGAGGGTGTCAGTCAGTAGTCAAAATCCAAAACGATACTGGTTTCTCCTCAGGAGAAATGGTTACATTAGGCTAGGAGCAAAACAAAACAAAAAAGTCAAGTGAAAAAATTTTTAAACAAAACCTGAAGTTAAACATCAATTGCTTCCTCACCAGAACTGTCTTGTCTACATCTGTTTGTTTTTTTTTTTTTTGACCTTCCACAATGACAGTTCTTCACAATTCCTTTAATCATTTTTTAAAATATTTTTTTATTGCCTAAGGGCCGTGATGTATATAGAAGTTGTACATGAAACATACCCTCATTTTTTTTTTAGTACAAAGTTTTTAGTTTCTTTTTCATGATGTGGTATCTACAAAGTGATAGTAGAATTATTTTTTTCTTTCATTTGGGCCATATCTCCAAAAAATAATAAAAAAAAAAAAAAGAAAAAAGGAAAAACCCAACACAGAAAACCAACAACTGAGGGTAATGTACAAGTTTCTGTATGTATAAAGTCATGCTCTATTTCGGGAGAGCAGCCGATCACAATTTGCTTTATAAATCAAGGTGTGGAAATGGTTACGTATGGATTGATTTAAGAAAATGGTTACCAGTCTACAGACAACAAAAATATATACAGGAAAAAAAAGGAAGAAACACAACTTCAAAGATTTTTCAGTGACAAGAATCTGCATTTGTATTTCAAGATAATGTAGTTAAAAAGAAAAAAACTTGATGTAAATTCCTCCTTTTCCTCTGGCTTAATGAATTTCATTTATTCAGTATAAAATCTTTATATGTTCCACATGTTAAGAATAAATGTACATTAAATCTTGTTAAGCACTGTGATGGGTGTTCTTGAATAATGTTCTAGTTACAGTGTGGGATATCGGAAAGCAAACTAATTACAAGAAAGAGCAATAATGATTATTCTCTTTCCCCTACTTTATTATTATGACCTTCAAAAATATTACGCTATTGTATTGCAGCAATTTGCTCTCCTTTTCAAAAAGCCTTCTCACATCACAGAGAAGTGTTTTTAATTATTATATATAAAACCACAGAGCCTCAAAGGGGAAGACATGGCTGACAAATGATAGTTCTGACTATGCAGGTATCCAGTCTCCATGCTGTGTTTGGGGGACTGAAGATGGATGTTAGAAAAAGTGACAAAAGATTTTGTTAAAGCAATAACCAACTTGAAGAAATTGATCTGTATTCACTACCTGTAATTCTCTCTGTTGGTTAAAGGTGCAAATACCCCAGTGATGTGGGTATTTAGAATAAACACCCACCCACTTCTCGATCCTGTATGTGTCATTGCATACTTATGTGGCCATTCATGCTGGGAGTCCCCCATTCAAGTGGATCGGGCTTTAATAGAGCACATCCATAGTTATAATTGATGGGAGATGGCCATTTCCATTTCAGGAATTATCTGGTTTCAGATACATCTCACCTGGTGATACCTTGTTTCTGAATATTGTTCAAGCACTAATTTTTGCTATTTCATCTTGGATCATTGACTTTGTTAGTGTGATCATAAAAAGCTAATAATAATCAATTTCCCTGGAATTGCCATGTAATTACACTGTTAGTGGATATCCTCCTCCCCTCTCCAATAACAATACAGAGGTACTTGACAATTACAACCCCCTTTGGCATACTGCCCATTTTGTTCATATAGATTGCTATAACATTAATGTATGTAAGAGAATTTCAGAGACAGGAAAGTATATACAATTATAAGCCAAGTTTGAAATGTGCCTCCCTACTGTCATGAAAAGTAATTTCTCCTTCTAGCTTTTCTTATTCAGCAATCACTCCCACATCACCTGCTGCAGTGGTCTGTCTTTCTCTTGCATATCACTGCTTTCAGAAATGCCTGGTGAATTATAACCACCTGTAATTCTTCATCACAGAAGGAGGCATATTTCAAGGATGATTTTTACAGCTTATTACTGGGCAGTGTGAAAGTAGTATCTATCCCCTGCTAAATGTATTTCTTACTAACATTTTACTGCTTGATATTGCCCCATGGATACAAGCAAGCTGTTAAATAAACCCTATACACCCCTTTCTGAGCAAGGACAAAAAAGGACATCTATTCTCTTTTCTCTTCAGCCTTCAGACCCAGAGTCCCCTGAGGGAAAATACACCTGTGTCAAAATGTTCTGAGCTGTCAGAGGTAGCACTTCAATGTTATTCAAGACTGCTCTGAACCGGGTTAAACAACGTGGGGGAAAAAACTACCCAGCCAGCCACATAAAATCCATATGTATGTAACATTTGCTGCTACTTTTCCAGCTGGGCCAAGAACTAGCTGAGGAACCACAACAGTGGAAGGAAAAGGTTAATAGTACAGACTCCGTCTGAACATGATTTTATTCTGTTACAGTAAGAGTAAACAGTCTAAATCACTGGGCAGTACTACTGCACATTTATTAGAAGAAAGGTGACACATAAGAACTCCAATTCCCTCTGTTGTCTTTGTATGATTTCACTTCTCCAACAATGTTCTCTAAACCTTTGTAGAAGACCTGCTCATGAGACTTGTGAACAACATGCTCTAACTGAATCCTGAACAAGCTTGACCTGCTGTTGGTACGGTTCCTACAAGAGATATTTTGGTTTTCAGTTTAAAAAACAAATTCTACAGTTTTATGCTGATAGTAGTACTAACAAGAAGATGCAATATTTGAAATTCTGAAACTGCAATGAGTTATTTAGGGCAAAGCAGCCCATTAGTATTTTAGGCACTAATCAAACACAAATATTTGACTTACATACATACATACATACATATATATATACACACACATATATATATATATATATATATGTATCAGTGATGTACCCGTTTCTTTGGCAGACTCAAGCAACTAATTACTTGCAGGATTGAAAGGGCATCAATGAATCTTACCTTTACAATCACTTCAGGAATTAAATGCTTATCTTTTATGCTTTGGCAGGAAAAAACGGTTTTGTTTCTTGTTAACATAATTTCCTACACTATTCTTTAAAAAAAAAAAAACACAAAACAAAAACCAACACATGAAAACATCCTGCTCAGAAACTCTACATTTTCAACTACCCAAAAGGAAGAATGGAGAAGAAAAATTCATCCGCATGTTTAAAAGCCTATGCACCTTCTCTTCCATCTTCTTTTGCTGTTTCACACCATAACCTGTGCCACCACTACCATGACACCATTATATTTTTGGTCTGGATGCATGCATAAGAAAGTTTTACTTAGAGAAATACTGTAGGAAAAGCTTGTGTTACATATTAATGATTCCTCTACAACATTTCTACAGTGCAAAGCAGGCTACGCCTCTTATTTCACAAATAATATGAAAGTACCTTTTGGTAATAAAAGGAGTGTAACTGAAATTAAAAAATTACTGTCATCTCCACTGTTCCCCCTGTAGAAGAGAGAGGACTGTAAGCATTTATAGTGCAGATGCCCAAGCTAACTTGAAACTGAACTGAAAAGTGGGAACTGAGCTGAGGTGGCACACAGCTAGTTAACCCTTCAAGAAGCTGTGTGTAGGTTCCTTACTCTGCAGGTAGTAGTAATAATGTACCTAAAAATAATACACACCTGCTGCCCAAACACTGTAATAACTATCACAGAAGTCAGTCTTTCGGAGTTTTAACTAGGAGCAGTCTCAAATTCTGAGTCAAGAGTTCGCCAGAGAAAGATGACTTCTATCACCATCAACAAGGTAATGTCAAATACGTGGAAAACATGCTCACATACAAAACCACAAAGCAGTCACTGCTGCAAAAAGCTTATTTTCCAAGTCATGAGCAAGTAACTGCAGGTGGAGAAGGAGGAGAAAATGGAAACAAAAGCAACAGTAAATTGAAAAGGCAGGTCCTACTCTTGTAGCAGAGTGGAATTCAGGGATCTAGAACATGGCCCCATACCACCTGCAAATTTAATTTTCCTCAGGATAATTTGTGAAATTTCAGGGGACTCCCCACTTTGTTTTCTCGAGCAATCTAACAGTTCCCATGGTAAATTCCTTTTAAGGATTATTGAACCTGAAGAAAGGAGAGAGAAAAGTACTGATGAAGGAAAGGGTGAAAAGGCATGGTCATTTGGAAAAAGGGAGGCAGAACACAAAGACAGAGCTGAAAGAAAAGCATCGTATGTCCCTGCTACATTGCTCTATTTTTACGTTTGGATCATTCCAAGGAAAAGAATAATTAAACCAAACTAGGGGAATTTCACATTTCATTGGTAGTTGATATAAGTAAAACAGAAGTAAAAAAAGATTTTCAGTGGTAGTGGGACCAAGGGAAGGAAAATAGGAGCTTCCATATGCAGACTGGTAAATTTAGTTTTTACTTATTTACATTTACCTTTCCAATTCCCAAGACAGCAGGAATGGGGAAGGATTAATACTGTCTGCATTTTTAAATCCAGCCCCAGATGTTTATTTGTGCACTGTCAGAAATGGGTTTGCAAAGTCTGGCCATCCTTTCTGTGATTGTCAGTAGCTGTGGATACAAGAGGCAGCTGTTCTGGACTGCATGCTAAATACAGCTATTCACTTGCCTAAATGACTCAATTTGTACTTCTAATTACTTATTCTAACACAAGCTAAAATGTATTTCATTTCAATGCTGTTGTACGGTGTAAAAAAATGTAGGTTTATACTTCACATTTGTTTTAACTGGCCTAAACTAATGAGATGAAGTAGCAAGATCCTCATCTGATGCCTTCAACAGAGCAACAACATTTTCTCATGTATTTATTAATTTACTTGGTCTGTCATGACTTAGTATATATTGCATTTCCATTAATTAAGGGTGGTTATTTACATTGAAAGGGTGAGGCGGTAGAATTGCCCAGCTAGCAGAGCAAATCCCTAATGACTCAGGCATCTCTACAGTGTTTATTCAGGTCTGTAAAGAGTCTCCTGAATGACAAACATTCTGACTTTTGCTCCACTGTAGAGTATTTTTTAAGGGCAAGCTGATACGTTATCATGCCAGCAGAAGGATGTATGTTTATCTAATGTGAAAAACATGCTAGGAAAAGTTTACAATACTCCATGATGAAATTCTGCTTTACATTTATAAATTTGCTTACCAGTTCTATGTATACATCTGCAACTGAGAAGAAGAAAAATAACTTAATCTAGTACATGTTTTACTGTCAAATTATAACACAAAGCTGCAAAATCAAGTATTAAATTTCTTTCCCTCCAAGAGAATTTGGAAAGAAACAATGTTCCACTTGTTTTATCACCACCACTAAAGCTTACAGTGCACTACTTATAGAAGATTCTTTTTTTGTCTTTGAATACTAAATATGAAGCTCTGTACATAATGAAACACCACAACTGAGAAATACTGAGATTTAAGCATAAGGCTTCATCAGCAGAACTAGCATTATACATTTTATATGCAGTTAGGGAAGACAGACTTCTAACAACAAGTTATTTGGTATCAGTATCCTGAACCCACCTAAAAAAAGTGTATTTCCATCCCTTTTGTATAGCCGTGCAGGTTTCATTGGCATATGTCTCATAACATAGTGCAGAAGTTGTTCTTCTCTTTTGTTCCTTTTTTGTTTTCCTAATACTCCCTAAACCTCTCAGGTTGCTTCCTTCCTTTCCACAATGCATTAATACCAAATACAGAGTCCTGATCTTTTAAATAACTGAATAGGGTTTGTCTATTATTTATACCTTCTAGTATACAGAGGGATTTCTTCTTGTGCTGGATTGTGTCCCCACTTCTTGAGACAGTAGCGTCTCCCAAAGGTTCTTATCCTGCAGGGAAAATTGACTACAAGGGACTCCCAGCGTTAGTAGTGTGGAGGTGGTTGAGATCTGCCAAGGGGAGGTAAAGAAGAGAAAAAATCTTCAAGTCACACATTTGACATTCTACACCTTCAAAAGATGGGCATATTACTTACAGTAAGCATAGTAGCCAACCTTTCCAGTCAGCTACTATAACTTCCTCAGCTTTTCTACTACATAGAGTATTTTGAGTAAAGGGAGTTTTCTTTAAATATCAATGAAGTTGCCCATTCAAAAGCCAGATGTATGACCAATGTACCCTGTAAAAATAACATAATAGCCTCTATAATGTCAGCTCGCTCAGTACCTCAAGTGGCTCATGCATTTTTATCAGCCTAGAATATGTCAACCTTCCACAACATCCATATCCTGTCTAGGGAAGGCAACTCACAGAACCAAAACACTGAGTAGCAAGCCAACAGCTGAGATATATTTTGTTTCTTATGTATGGCATGAGGAAGAAAATATACCAATATATAATGTGTCTGTACAGATCATATACATTAAATACCTTCTTTTAAGCAGGAGACTTTTAAACTAACTTCATTAGCTTCTTTTATCTTCAGCTGCAGCTATGTACATTCTTCTGGCTGTGACCTTAGCCAAGGAGGTTACCATTCCTGGCTTGCACCTCCTAGATGTTACTAGCTCCGTGCGAACACAGCAGCACTCCCGCTAGGATACTGTTTCTAACCTAGTGCAGGCAAAGCAGGTTAAGCACTTAATGCGTTCAGGTGTTTGGTTTGCTTGTTTTTCCACCCAGAATATTTTGACAGCTGCTATGACCGTACACTCACAGAGTTATTCACCCATTACACTATGGACAATGATTTGTTGCTGGCTGCAAACTCTCCAGAAGCCAGTATGTTTAATTTACCTCCCAGAGCATCTCAAAACCTAGTGTAAGAGAGAACTGACATGCATTGGACCTTCAGCCTGACCGCACAAAGAGCAGCACAGCTTCTTGCCCCAGGTACAGGAAAAGGATGTGGTGCTGGAGTGATAAGTCATGCTGAAAGGGCACTACAAAATATATTGGTAAATCATTATCCAAGGACATTTAACTGCTATTAAATTCCTCTAATAGGAAGTCTAATCTGCACTGTTTGCTTAGTTTATAATATCTGGACCTGCTAGTTATGAAACTATACATTCTACTAAAGGAACACAAGAAAGACTTCTCATTTCCCTTCTGTGTTGGGCACGGGTCAGCCAGCAGGCAATCAATCCATCAGTCCACACAAAGGCCATGCACACAATTTTGGGCAGCAGTGCCATCACTGAACAGCCATGGAAGGAAGCCAAGAATCCCCTAATTTGCATGAATTTGACATTTCCTCTCCATCAGCAGCAGTCATTTACCTTGGGACAGAACATGGTGGTGGGGTTTGGAGGGAGGGTTGTTCCCAGCTTTCAATTTTTAATTATTTAGTAGTCAGTTTGGTGGGAGGTGACAAGGATACATGGAGAGAAGCACCCATAACTCCTCCCAGTCTGATAAACTGAACCTCATTCTCTATGGGACTGTGCCAAGAGCTCCTTTTGGCCCTGCTCTCATAGAATGGTTTGGGTTGGAAGAAACCTTAAAGATCATCTTGATCCAACCCCCCTACCATGGGCAAGGACACCTTCCACTAGACCAGGTTGCTCAAAGCCCCATCCAACCTGGCCTTGAACACTTCCAGGGATGGGGCACCCACAGCTTCTCTGGGCAACTTGTTCCAGTGCCTCACCACCCTCCCAGTGAAGAATTTCTTCCTAATATCTAAACTAAACCTCAGTTTAAAGCCATTCCTCCCTACCCTACAGGCACCCTTGTAAAAGGTCCCTCTCTAGCTCCCTTGTACCAGTCTCCAGTATCCTTTAGGTATGGGAAGGCTTCTGTAAGGTCTCCCCAGAGCCTTCTCTTTTCCAGGTAGAACAGCACTGATTCTCTAAACCTTTCCTCTTAGGAGAGGCACTTCAGGCCCCAGTCATATTTGTGTCTGTCCTCTGGACTTGCTCCAACAGGTCCTTGCCTTTCCTGTGCTGGGAACACCACAGCTGGATGCAGCACTCCAGGTGGGGGTCTCACCAGAGTGGAGTAAAAAGGTATAATCATCTCCCTTGACCTTCTGGTCACTCTCCACCCTCCCTCCCGTGTGACACCTGCCTCTTGTGTCCCGCTAGTTTCTCTCCTACGTACAAAACCAGCTCAGCAGGAGCCATCCCAGGCAGCTTGGCCTCCCCTATACTGCCTCAGCTCCCACGAGGGGCTGCCCTCCTGGCACCTTCCAGATCACTCTCATCCTTGTAGGTTTGTGTGGGAGAAGCTGGGGAAGCCAAGCCGCCATCCCACATGCAGCCCCTCTGCACCCAGGGCAGCATTTTACTTTAAGAGCACTTTCAAAGGAGTGCCTGTTTTCAGCAGCACGAGGTGTATTTGCCCCCAGCCTACTCTTTCATTTGCAAATACATAATGCAATTACCATAAGCTTAAAGTTATTGTTTAAAATAGCACTTAGGTTTAATGCTTTTTCAATACTTCTTTGTCATTTGAAATCAATTCATAAAACCCCTTTTTACACGTACTACCTAAATTAACTCCAAGCCTTAGCAGAATCAATATTTAGCAGGTTCCTGCAATCCGTCCCAGTCTATTGACACAAGGGAAGCACTGCTGTTGGTGAGGTAGGAGCAGACCTCCTCCTCGGTGGGCTCCCCTGTACACCCCAAGGGAAGCAACCAGCTGCTGTGGAGCCCCTCCTGCAGCCACATGCCCATAACGTGCCACCAAGTGCCCTAACCCACAAGTATGGAGCAGCCCTTGTATACCTTCTATAATCAGCATCATCAGTTGGATACCATCAGTGAGTTCTCAAAAAAAGCAATCTGACTTTATTTGTCTCCACATTGAGAACAGAATCAAGGTAATCTTTGTTTGATGCACTCAAAATCATAGAATCGCAGAGTCATAGAATGCCCTGGGTTGGAAGAGACCTTAAAGAGCATCTTGTTCCAACCCTCCTGTCATGGACAGGGACACCTTCCACTAAGATCAGGTTGCTCAAAGCCCCATTCAACCCGGCCTTGAACAATTCTAGAGATTGGGCAGCCACAGCTTCTCTGGACAACCTGTTCCAGTGCCTCATCACCCTCATGGTAAAGAATTTCTTCCTAATATCTAATCTAGACCTGCCCTCTTGCCGTTTAAAGCTATTCCCCCTTGTCCTGTCACCACATGCCCTTGTAAATAGCCTCTCTCCATCTTTCTTGTGGACAGGAGAAGTGGATATAAAAGCACACACACACATATACATATGAACTATTTTTTTTCCTTTCACTAGGATGTGTTTGTATGAGAGCTCTATTTATGACCAAAGCTTTTGTCATCAGTTTTTGGTCATCCAGCAATTAATATACTATATCAAACTTAAGCACATACTAGATCAGCTTGTCCTAATTTAAAAAAAAAATCTTTTAGCTTATATTGAAAGAAATATGAATAGTAGTCATTCACTGAAAGAACCACTTTATCATCCCTAAACTATTAAAATTGCAATCCTCGCCTCATGTTTATAAGGATCTAGTAATATGTAGTATTTTAAGACCCTTTCAGTGGTGCAGTGATATATTAAAGACACACCTCTTCATTTTAATGGAAAAAGAAGTTGAAAAAATATCTTTTGTTCAAAAATTTTCTGGTTGATAAAGAAAAACTAACTGATAACATTTATTATGCAGTACTCAAGATCAAACAATGTTCTTGCTATAGTCAATTATGAAAAATGCAAACAGAACAATCATCTAAGCATAAACTTTCATTTTCTAATTAGTTTGTAGGCAGTGGTGTTTACTAGTGTTGGTATCAGCACTATCAGCTGTAGAGAAGTGAAAGTTTAAAATGCATGGTGTTATATGTCCACATTTTTTGAAGAATCTTTTTGCAATTTTTGTGCTATTTTGAAAATAATCAAATAAATAATAAATCATTCCCCTGTTAACTATATAGTAACAAACAAAATCTTGCAGTATTTTGATATTTGCAGAAATAACTATGCTGAGTTTTCAGTACAGGGGTTTCAACGACAGATTTTCATAGCTTGAAATGAGATTTCTATGATTCTAACTTTATTTTCCAGATTCCAGAGAGTATTTTCAAATTTTGAAGCAAGTTTTCTGTAAAGGTAGACGAGGTAGTTTCATTAAGACACAGATTACACGGCGATTTGTAATTTTGCTACAATGATAAGTAAAAGTACATTGCTTTGATATTTAATATAATTATAAATGTTGGGATGAGAACGCACATGGGATCACTCTCAAGGAGAAAAGACAACACAGAAAGAATCGTGTCTCACCGATACCATCCAAGGAGTCTTTCTGCTGTGCCTTTTGCAACTGGACTTGTCTATCTCACATTGGCCTCTTTAGCCACCAGTGCACTTGTAGCAAATGTGGGTAGAGCCCTTCCCAAATCTTCGTGAAGCCTAGCCATCATCATCATCAAATGATGGGAAGTTAATCAGAATAATAACCTACAACGTTCTGTCAAAACTAAGTATTTCAAAGGTATTAGACATCACCAAAACAAAACAGTAAATTCAAGTGTTTTGTTCTGAATGTTTCCCCTAATAAAAACATATTTGAAAGCAGTAACTTTTTTGCAAAATGTCTCCGTTGCACTGAAAGTTTAGCCCCTAAGTGAGAAAACACAAACTTTACTAGAAAAAAGAATTGTATTGATTAACTGTCAGCAGGGATAGGAATAACAGAAGGAGATAAAGGACAGCATACTGGAGAGCCTTGCTAAAAACCCCTGCCATTGGTGTGGCCTAAACAATAACAAATGTTACTTCAAGCAAAGAAAAGGCAAACAGTCCTTACAAAACTCTCAGTAGAACTAAGGACATTATTGCCAAGGCATCCCCATTTTTATAGGAGTTTCTCATAAGCTGTGTGAATTGTGTGAGCCATACCAGCGTAACAGTAGGTAACCAGCCATACCTTTGCTTCACCTAGTTACAGCCTTAGGGAATTCAGAGCTTTACATTTCCCTGCTGGCAAAGGCTCTTTGTCTTACTGGCACATTAACTCAGTTCTGGCCTGCCATATATTTTAGTCTATCTGACAACATTCGTATGGCCTTAAAATCAATCAACAGCCTCCGATTCTACTGAAGTTATGCTAAAATATGCAACATGCCATTATAATGCTTCTGTTTTGCTGCTGCCTTTTAGGTAGGCTGTAGGAACTCACCTTCACAGTCAAAGGTTGCATAGAAACTTTTGTTCACCCCACTGGCCTGGAAGCTGCTGGGAGCTGTTTTGCTCCCATGCTGCCCCAAGGCTGTAAACCGTGCCCACAGCCTGAGCACCTGCAGCCACTGAAGCACACTGGGGCAAACCAGCAGAGCCCCTGGGATGCTGAGCAGGATCAGCTGGGGGGATGCTCTCAAGGCCAGCAGAGAGGACCCAGCACAGCAGTGAGACTGGGTGCAGGCAGGTGTCCATTAGCACAAAGAAATGCTCCCAAAGGACCTAGGGGTGTCAGGAAGAACCTCTGGCTGCACAGGACAGCATGGAAAACTGATGGAGTGAGAGCAATGGTGTACATGCTTTTCCTGGACCTGTCTCACAAAGGCCCAGGGGACACAGGAGAGATGCTTACTAACGCTTTTTTTTGAAATCTGTTTCACCTGTCAGATCAGGTTTTTTGAAAGGTTAGCTTAATTAATCTATGATGCTAAAGAAAGAGAAATTATTTGGAGGTACAGAATGAGGCCTGAAAACGATGAAGATCAAAAAAGTTGCATTGTGATAGGTTGTTGCAGACTTCAAATCCACCTCAGGACAAGGTCAAGCACATATTAAACTCATATAACATTAAATGGAATGTAAACATATCTTTGAAGTTCATCTTATGCTCTAAATGACTTCTTGAGTTTTTGTATCACACAGAAACTTTAAAAAAAAAAATTGCCTAGCATTTTTGTGCCATCCTTCTGCATACAGGTAACAGCCACTGAATGTGTCTAGATACCCTGGCTTTAGAAAGTAGTTTCCTATTTTCCGAAGTTTGTTTTAAATGATGCAACAGAATGAAACAGCAAAGTTATTTCAGTATAGGTTTTTTACATTTTTTTATTGCTGTTTCTATTCTTTTTGCAGACTTTTTAGAGTAGTTTTATCAAAAGTGTAGAAAGCAGCACTCTTGGTGTGGAATGCTTGCTGCTGCTTCTTACTTCTATCTTACTTTTTATTGAAATTCAAGCAAACAGAGCCTTCATTTGATACTTACCATACAAAATAATACTAAAATGAAGGGGGGAAAATCCTTTGAACCTCAAAAGAGAGGTGAGAAGTTGACATTATTTTTGTCTTTGGTTTGCAAAAAGTCTCTTTAAAAAGAGAAAGGAACGTCAAAGGGAACTTCAGTCCAATAGGCTTTATTCTTTCTACAGCATAAAAATTAAGTTTTCAAACTCTTTTTGTTCTCATCCGAGTAACACATTACATTTGTTTAAATAACTAAATGTATAAATAATAAACATTTTGTAAATCTTCATCTGAAATAGTGATATTGAAGGAAACTCTTTGAAGTGCAGATAATTCCCCCCATGGTTTCCTCCCCCCGAATCTTCTTCAGATCTTGCAGAACGCTTTGCTGATTCCCCAGAGGCACTTTTGGTCCATTGAAGATTCTAGTTAAAGTAAAAAAGATGTTTAAATGTTTTAACTGAGTTTTTGGGGTAGCACTAAATTAAAACTGCACATCTTTCATTTTCCCAGACTTTTACCACTGTTATTTAAGCTTCAAAGTTCAATTCACAGAATAACTATTCATTTTTCATAGCTTGACTAAGGATCTCTTTCCCTTATATGGTTTTTTCGTTCTCAGGCCAGTGGAAGAGACAGATGCTATGAGCAGAGTGTATGTGTATGTATTGTTTGTGAAAAACACCCTGAGGCAGGGTATTCAGACCTGACTGTTAGGTCAGTGGGCTTCTGCTTCGGACACTCACCTGGAGACATATTAAAGGTGCTTGACCCTTTGGAAGGTCAGTGGCTTTAAAACATTACATATTTGGTATCTAAAAAGTTTTCTTAAAATCTTCCCTTTCTGGGGATCTTGTCCCAGTATTTATCCACTGAACAGAGTTGCATCATAAATGTTTCGGGGTTTACCAATAAACATATTTCAGTCACAGTGGTGAAGAGTCAGCCTATGGATTAAAAGCAAACTCTTGCATTTTTATTTTTCCTATATTTTCTGAAACTGTGGGCAGCATGACAAGATGGGACTGGGGCACAAAGAAGGAAAGAGTTTATGAGATGCAAACTCCTGTTATTTAGGGACTAGGTTTCAATCATAAAGATCTTGATTCTTGTGAGTAGGGCAGATGCCTGCATAAAGCCCCATTTAAGTTAATGGGATTTGCTATTGGTCAATGAAACCTGCATTTGTACATCAATATCATGGGATCAGAGACATTTCTCCTGGAGAAAATGAGTCAAGTCACTCTGTAATGCTAGCACTTTTTAGTCACTGCTATCTAAGCCTAATTGGATCAAACTGGTGGGAAAATAGACTCTGGCCTATTAAACCTCCTCAGCTACCCATGCCCAATGACCTGTGATAACTAAAAAGAGCAAGAAAATAATTTTTATTTGAAAGCATCAATTTAGAAAGGCTTTTAAAAACAATGTTTATAGGAAATAGCAAATGCTAGCATTACTGATTAGTTTAAAACATAGAGTACAATACTCCATTTTTTTAATTAGTTTTCCAAATTGCTGGCTAAAATAACAGAGAGATGTTGTCTGTGGAGAGGTAAATGCTTCCTTGTAATTGTTTTGGATTTCACTCTAACCTTTAATGAATTTATTCTTGTAATGACAAGAACATTCTTTTTATTCCTGCACTTATGTTAGGGAAGTTAACGTGAAAGAACGAGGCATCTGGGAACTCAGCGGAGTTTTGTTTTGACAAATGACCTCATTGACCACGTTGACAAACACCAACTGTACTGACAAATGACCGAACCACAGATGTTCATGTTTCATACAGCTCTGATTTAAGCCTTCACTACCTCCCAATTGCCTGTTGCTGCCCCTTTCCTGCGGCTCTGCTGGGCAGCCATTTTTGTGTGAGCTCTTCAAATAAAATGAGCCAGGAAAACTCACACCGCATGTTTCAATGGGCTGCACTAGCTTGGCTGATTTTGCCTGAATCAGATGACCCAAGCTCTCATACGAACTGCTGCTGCAGCAGCAGAATGGCGGTGACCCTTCCAGATCAGGCAGCTGACATACACTGCTAGCCTTGGCAACCAGGCATGTCATGAGAGACAAATTCACTCCCACCTGCCTTCCCCTCCCTTCTCCAGTAACATTTAAATACCATTCACACTGCCTGATTCCTGAGGCAGAAATTCTCAAAATTGGAGGACCTGCATTCCTTTTGCAAAGCAGTTGTGATTTGCTCCCTCCTCTTTATTTCCAGTGAGTGCATTCAATGGGAAGGCAACCCTGTGTTAAATACTGTTCTAATGATTCCTGTAAGCGTTTGCTACTGGTTGCCAAAGGGCTAGAACTCTACTGAAAGCTGAGCGTAACAGTAGGTTGCTTCATGCCTTCCCACAGACTCTATGTGTGCATTTGTACACTGTATCTCCTGTCATTGGGACCGTAGGCAGAATTCTTCTGAAGAGGACACAGGGGTCCACATAACAGAGAGGGAGGGTGAGAGAATTTCCCACATCACCTGTAGGAGGAGAAAGATGAGTTATGAAAGGGGCACCGAGTCAGTCAAGGTGGAAAGTGGAAGGAGCAATGTGTGCATGCCAGTATTTTGATCTGAGAAGAAAGAATGTTCCAATTCCTAAAAAACATGACCTCAGTATACCACCACATTGCATGCATTTATGGAGCACCATACAGCACTCACGCTTCCTCCTTTGATCCACCAAGCAGACTTACCCAATACGTGGGGTAAGAGACGAGGAGAGATATTGTGGCAGTGCACAAGCTCATGCTCTCCAGCAGTGGTACACCACTTGTTCTGTGACAGCAGGCACCAGATCCATCACCCTTATAAACCACAGTGCCTTCACACGTGTCTTGTAAGATGTGAGAAAGGAGGCAGAACACGTGAAGGTGAATGACAGAAGGGCAGTCAATCCCCGAGACTCCCTTCTTGTGAAAATATGGGCTTCATTTTGAAAGAGTACATGAGCAAGGAGTACTTTGCTCTGAAAATAAACCAATTCTGAAATTGCCTTGTGCTGTGGAAAATTATAGTGTAAGTAACATTGTTTTTGATGCAAATTCACTAAAATCTTCACTAAGTTTCCCAATGGCTGTTTTGCGATAAAGCAAATGGTATAGGAAAAAGTCTTTTGATAGTCATTTGAGCATTTACATAAGCACAAAATGAAAGCCAGCTATTGCATGAACTCTCTCAGTTTAAATATAGAGTTGTAATTTTAGAGTTCAGATTTCTTTTTTAAAATTCTCAAAAATTATGAATTTTCTTTGATAAGTAGTTCTCTCATATTAAATAAAATATTGGTTTGGATATAAATGTTACCCTTGCAGGTTTTAGAGGCCTCCGAGTTTTGGGGTTGGGGGAGAGGCAATTGCTGTCTGGGGGAAGGGGAGAGTAGACTTACGGTACTGGAGAAGGGACATAGCTAATATGGCTAGGGAGAAATCGATAGCAAAATAGTGTGCATTAGAGAGAAACCTGTTTCATGTTGGTCCTCTTGTCTTTGCCCATGTTAAAACACTGGAGCACTGACTTTTTCCTGTGCTGTTTAGTGCAAGGTCAATGATTATTAAAGCACTGTGTCTGTCATTTTCCTGCAAGTCCCCCATTGTCACCTCAGTTGCTGCTCTCTGAACTCTCTTCTACTTCAGTCTTCTGCCCACTCTGTTTATCCAGCTCATGTTTTAGTGCCTGTGATTCCTGCCCTTCACAGATGGCATGGAAACAGTAAAATTTTTCATTTCCATTCTTGTTTATTCTTTACTTTGTTCTGACAATGCTTCAGAATGAACAGTAATAGTACACTTCATTACAAGTCTTGAAAACAAAGCATGTCAGAAATTAAATCAATGCAAATAGTCTTTCTGTGGGAATAACTCTACTCACCTCAAAGCAGTTTTCAGCCTTTCTTTGAATTGATTGATTTTTTTTTCCCCTCCATCATTACTATGCCCTGTCATAATGTCCTGTTATTCTTGTACTGTGTTTTGACCTGGTTTATGGCAATATTCTGAGAGTTTGAATACAGAAATTCAGGTGTGGTACCAGAGAGTAGAGCTTGTTCCTGAGAGTACTTATTGCTATGTGTTATAGAGTGCACTGCATGAAAATAAATCTTACTTTGCTGCTTACAAACTGTGTCAGTATTAGGGGTTTGCAATACTGAAGTTTCTTCAGTATGTGAATTCTGTGTGAATTCCTCTCATATTCCAGGACCAACAGGATCAAGGGGCAGGGATCCATGTCTTGTTACTGGATAGTAAAATACCATGCTTGTAGTGGGTAGGTATAAATGGTAGATGACAACATTTCCATGACTTTTTCTCACACTAATTAGGATTGATCTAGACCAATAGTGATGTGTGCTTCTTCTCTGGTCCCCTTATGGTGGTAGAACTCATTATTTTGGTTCACAAAACTTAATAATATGCAAGGAGACATTTGGAAACATAAATGCATTTCTAAGAATATATAGCTAATCATTACTTTGAAACTGATTTCACAGAGCATCCATAATGTCTGGTATCACAAATGCTCCTCTGAGACAGTGTTAGAAGAGAAAGAAGGTTTTACATTGGCATTAATTTGAGTAAAAAACGGGATTCACAGGAATGGAAGAGCAATTAGAAAAAAAGAGGTTGATTTCAGAGACTGCAAATAGGTAAGCCTTCTGAAAGGCTGAAGGGAGAATATAGTCCTTCCTTCTTATGTGAAGAAATAATCTCAAAGCAGCCTGTAGGTCTTTAGAGGCCATCAAATGCACAGACAGGAGTCAGTAGGAGACTGGAATTTGCTGATTAATATTACACAAACTTGCTACTTTCCATTTGAAGAAGCTCCAGAAAAGCTCTGATGGCAACCACTGTTTGTCCTAAGGCATTTAGCAAGGGAGGGACATGTCACTTCCACACAGTTCCTGATTCAGTACCCCCTGAGCATGAAGAAATGAAACACTATAAGAATGTGTGGCTCCTGTTGCTTCATTTGCACACTGCTCAGGTCTCAAATCTATTAACACAGCTCCAGGAGATCTTGAATTCCAAATGTCTGACTGCATTGAGCTTTGCACTTGACTAATCAAGTCAAACATTGTCTGCTAATCAGATTTACAGGTGTGAACCTGTCAGCATGTGGGGATAGGCCACGTAAACATGCAAAGAGATTCAGATAGCTGCCCAGTAATATCTGAAATTACAACCTGACCAAGAGAGCTGAGTATTGGAGTCCTAGGCTTCGAGCACACTGATAGAGGGATTGAGTGAATTACCTATATTTTCTTCCACATACTGTGCTTCTGATAACTGGTATTTTGAGAATTCTGTTCCTCAGGAAAAGAAATCTTCAAGTAGTCCATATTCTTGGATAATCTGTACTTCCAAGTAAAATGCCCAAAATCACAGGCCAAAGGAGGAGGAAGAAGTTATGTGGGATCAAAAATGGAGATTCTGTTAAAGAAGAGGCACTTTGGGATAAAATTCCACTTGTACTGTTTGCACACAGACGTATTGCCTACACAGATACTTAGTGTCTAGTATTGTTTCATTTGTTCATCAGTGACTTGGATGAAGGGATGGAGTGCCTCCTCAGCAAGTTCACTGGGAGGGGTAGCCAATATCCCAGAGTGTTCTGTGGCCACTCAAAAGCATCTTGACAAGTTGGAGGGATGGTCAGAATGGAACACTCTGAAATTCAACAAAGGTCAGTGCAGGGTCCTGCACTTGGGAAAGAATAAGCCCCTGCACCAGTGCAGGTTGGGGGCCAACTGGCTGGAAAGCAGCTCCGTGGAGAAGGACCTGGGGGTCCTGGTGGACAACAAGCTGTCCATGAGGCAGCAGTGTGACCTTGTGGCCAAGAAGGCCAATAGTATCCTGGGGTGCATTAGGAAGAGTGTGGCCAGCAGGTCAAGAGAGGTGATCCTGTCCCTCTGCGCAGCCCTGGTGAGGCCACTTCTGGAGTCCAGTTCTGGGCTCTCCAGTTCAAGAAAAAAAAAAGAACTCTGGAGAGGGTCCAGTGTAGAGCTATGAAGATGATTAGGAGTCTGGAACACTTCTCTTCTTAGGAAAGACTAGAGGAACTGGGCCTGTTCAGCCTGGAGAAGAGACAACTGAGAGGATATCTTATCAATGCACAAATATATCTTAAGGGTTGATGTCAAGAGGATGGGACCAGGCTCTTTTCAGTGGAGCCCAGTGACAGGACAAGGGGCAATGGGCACAAACAATGCAACATTGCAACATTGTTTTCTTGTATTATTGCAACAATGAGACTTTTTTGTATGACTGCAAAGTTACTGTAAAATTTTTGAAAGGAAATCAAGGCATATTTAACTTAAAATAATTACAAGGATCCATACATGGTGTATATATATCATAGTACACCATCTATAGTTGCTTTTGACCATACTGTATGATCAAACATTTATGTTTTAATAACTGCACATTATTAAATGTCTCGTATGTCATCTGGAGGAAAACGTTGCCTTCCTGCTTCACAAGTGTCACAAGTTAATGCTTTAGGATGCTGAACTACGAGGAGTAACAGACATGTAACTTAATCTGTAATACTCTGAAAAGTGCCCCATCTATGAACAAAATTATTAGTTATGGTTCTGGGTAAAATGCATTTCTAGATTATGTTCCTCAATGTAGCTGTGATTCTCTTAGATGGACAAACCTTATAGATAAAGTAGGACAAAAGACACCTCCTCCACACTTATCAAAGCTCCAAAGGTTTTAACTATTCTATGCCTTTGTAGAATAGCATGGCCCATAGTCTACCATGGTTTACAATATTTTTTCATTCACTATAAAGTTGCTTTTCCTGCAGTAAGAAGTTCTTACTCTTAGAACTGATGGCAATATATAAATAGTGAGTTCTTCCAACATAGGCTATCAGCAGTCCAGGAAGCTAACTACATGTAGAGACAAGCGTCCATCAGCATAGAGATCAAGGGATAGAGATGGACACGGGTGAAGATACATTTCTTTTGCACTCCTTCTTCAAGTCTAGTTTATCACTGGAAGAGGCTGCAGTAGAACCCTTGCACATGATCTCTAGGAAAGTTATTCTACTGCAAACTGCAAAGTCTGAACATTATTACAGTTTTTACTGTAACTATTACTCAGTTTAAACAGAGCTCATGTTTTGCTCTGTGACAACCTTTTATAGAGCTTTTTTACATACAGAATTTAGCCTGCTGAGATCTGAGACATTTCAGTATCTCCTCCAGGAAAATTATACACTGCAAGTTTAATTGAGAAAGACTGACTATAAACTGATCCCAGGAATTATTATTGCTAATTACATTTCTCCTTTAGTAATTAAGAAGCTCTGAAGTATTTCATACATTAGGTGTTTGCCCTCACTTCCAATGAAAAATACTATATGTTTTCTGGGGACAAGAATAAATATTGTATTTAAAGGCAATAATAAAGTCTGATACCATGGTTAATATTATTTATTGTTTAATTATTTTACAGACTTTTGTAGGTATCTTTTTTTTTTATGTTTGGAGAAGCTTGAGAAAACTGGAGGTTGCGACTTTCCACTTCATATTTCTTCATAGCATTGGGGAAGGTGGGAATTAAGCAAACCTTACTTTTCCATACATAAATCATACAGAGTACAGATTCACTGCTCTCTTCAGTTTCTGACATGATGGAGGAGAGATCTATACAAATTTGTGAGTAATGCTGAGTTATTATTTTAAAGTAAATATACTCTTGTCTAATATAGAAAAGATGGGACTCATTTTGAATATGCATGACAAATCACGCCTTGTCTTCTAGATTGTGCATCTCTATTAATTTAGAAATGTTACAAAAGTGGCAAGTAAGGGCTTACTTTGACCTGTGGTGACCAAGGAATTCCCACTAAAATATATTAGTAATAAGACATGGCTAACTCATGATCAAGAATTACCATGAATACTATTAAAATAATGCTCTGGAGAAGTGTTTAGCTTGACTGTATTAATTGTAATTGCAGATGGCTAGAATTCTTTGAGGGCTAAAATTTCCTTACAATGTCTTTCTTTTGTGTTGTTTTGGGGTTTGGTGGTTTTGTTTGTTTATTTGGGTGGGGGGGTTTTGTTTGTTTGTTTGGGTTCTTGGCAGGGGAGTGGGGTGTTGGTTGGGGTTTTTTGTTTATTTTTAGTAAAGAAATTATTTTGCACTCTTTTGCAGCAATCCGTTCACAGTTTGCACAGATTCACATTTCTTTTTCTGAGAAAAGAATTTACTAGATACAAATTCCTCACCAGGTACAGTTTCCTCTTGAGGCTGTGAAGACAAAGGTACAATCATTCCCAGAATATGTTACCAGTCTCAAAAAGTATTTTCTCCTTATTTGGAAGGAGATATAGAAAATAAGTCACATGAAATATACTGAAGGTGAATATAAAATCCAGACTATCTGTTACCTGAACTAATAAAAGACACTGAACAACTGTCCTTGCTTTACTAGTTTACTGCAAAGAGTTGAATCTTTTAGTTTTAACTTCACAAACTGAAAAATGCTAAGCCAAGTGAAATCCCATGTGACTTGGACTTTGGCTGGAATCATGATGTCATCACCTAGAACTCCTTCATTAGTTTAACAACTTATTAATGTGGGGTTTTTTCGAGCTGTTGCTTTCGGCATCAGATAGCTAGCTTTCTTTTTAAAAGTCATCTTTTTCATCTTGCCATTGCTGAAAGAGCATGAAAGCAGAATCCCTTCTTTACTAAAATATTTATCCCAGATTATTTATTTTGTTCTAACCCCATAATCTGCAATGAAGCCTTATAGATTCTTGGAACCCAACTTAATACTTCTGGATTTCATTGTGGTTGTTGTTTGCTCTTTTGTTTTGGGTTTTTTGTTTGTTTGCTGTTTGATAGTTCAATTCAGTGAAAGTAATCTTGTTAATTTAGTGAATTTAACCAAATGGGTCAAGCAGCAGAAGAGCAGAGTAAGTATTTGTAGTTGTATCTTAGAATTTTTCTAACTATTGATAAATCTGATACCAGTACAAACTTACAATTTAACATGAGCAGTGTTATTTACTGAGAGTCGCCATCTCTGCAAGGTTTCTTCATATCTTTGCAAAAGGTAAGAGGTGGAGAGGCCTGAGAGAAGTATAAAACCATTCACAAACCCACTGTCGTGGGTTTACTAGCCCCCTGGACCTGAAGATGTTTAGTTTCAGGTGGATTTCCTGGTGCTGAGCCAATTAGAAGCTTTAGTAATTGCCTCTTTGATTGACATATTAAAGGAGAACGGAGGAGAAGCTTATTGCGCAGAAGAAATTGGAGCCAGGAGAGTAGCAGAGGGAGCCGCCGGGCCCCCGCGGCCCTGGCCTGGGGGCAGGCACGGCGCTGGAGCTGGGCGGGCACGGGCCGGGGTGGCGGCCCTGACCCTGGGTCCGTGGCAGCTGCTAGCCAGGAGCAGGCAGCGGTGGCCGCAGGCGAGGGGGCAGCCAGGGCCGTGACCGGGGCCCTGGCCGAGGCGTGCAGCAGAGCGCAGAAGAAATTCCAGAGAGCGAGAGAAAAAAGCTGCCCGGGGGCTTTTTCGGCCAGCCTCACCGCCTCCCCCGCCACAGCAGGGGAGGGGCAGCGGCAGGCTGGCCGAGCCTCCGACTGAGAGGGCCGAGCTCCCGCAGTAGCTCAGAGCGAGGTGGCGGCGGGCAGACAGCGAGCAGCGAGCCCGGACGTCCCACGTGCCCGGCCCAGCCCAGGACACCGGGGCAGAGAAAAACGCAGGGAACCGGGCGGGCCGGAGTGAGCCCACGCCCGGAGGGGAGGGGAGAGGAGAGGAGGAGTACAGCCAGCGCAACTACTGCTGCCACGCAAATTTGCAACTCGGAGAGAGAGAAAAGCCAAGATGAAGCAGTTTATTCAGGACTTTAGGACTTTAATGAAAACTATCAGGGTATAGAAACTGAGCTGGACCCCAGAACCTGTGACCCAGGGAAGGAGTGGACCCCCGAGAAATTACTCCCCTGGGAGGGACCCCACGTAGCAGGGAAAAGACTCAGAGCTTTAACTCCCTGTAATCCGTGGTGAAGATCATGGTGAAGCGGATTTTCCCCCCACAGCCCATGAAAAACCATCAGGAAGTGCAGAGATCCCCAGCACCCCGATGAAGAGAGACTTTAGCTATCGCCCTGAGAGTTCTCCTCCTGCATTGATGCAGGGGGCCAAGGGGTGGTTAAAAAGTGTGTTTAATACTGTGTATTTTATTACTCTTTAGTTTCTATCCTGTTAGTAATAAATTTTTATATTTATCCTCACGTCAAGTCTGTCCTGCATGTGTGAACCTCTCCCAACTTTTAGCAATTTTGTGGAGGCTTGAAAATCCAGCCAGAGTAAACCCACAATCCCCATATACCCAGTCCAGGGTATACGATTGCAAGTGAGTGGGGAGCATGGAGGCGCACATCATAGGTGGAAGTGCACATTATCCTTGGAGCTGCTAGGCCCACGGCCGTCTCCCGTGCTGGGCAGTGAACCATAATTTAGGCTGTTCCTCATGTCTACTTGCCAATACCACAGGCCACTCTGACTCTTGTGACACAAAGGCAGTGCTACCCCTACTTAATTAGCAGAGTAAGAAAGATGGAGAAAAATTTATGAGTGTGAGCAATGGTAGGGAATGACTTCTGGATGAGAAATAACTACACTACCATGGTTCTGTGTGGGGAAGCAATGACCAAAGATGGTGACAATTCAAATCTGTGAACCTGTGAGATACAGGGAGAAGTGAACAAGGAGTTATTGCTTTTTCCAACACAAGAAATATATGCTGTTACTGGAACTAGAAAATGGCTGGTTGAAAGCAACAATAAGAGATGCTTTTTAACAAAATGTTGTAATTTGGATCTCCTCCTGTAAAAGTCAGAAGTATATATGAGTTTCAAAAGCAATTAGCTAGATTCTGACAAGAGGAGTTTGTGATGCAATCTCTGGCTTTAAAAGTACCTGTGTTCTTCTATTGTGCTCCAGGCATCTGCTGTTAAGAGATAGCATTGCACGCTAGACAGATTTCTGTTAATGTTCTGTCAGTGCTGCTCCTCTTAAGGTGCAACTGTAGCCCGCAGTTCAGATACGTGGTTGCAGCATGATAGTAACTACAACCTCACAGGGTTTGACATAGGCTGCTGAGCCCATCAGGGATCCTGCATAATATTTGGCAGCTGAAAGCTCTTATCTCCAGGGGTTGTAGTTATGCCTCTGAATTGTCATGCGCCCAAGTGAATTCAACAGGCAAGTTGAGGCAGATCTAGCCAAGGAAGGCATAGCTTGCCTACTTCTCTGCCAGAGGCTGTAGCCACAGCACCAGGGGCAGCAGAACAGCGTGCCTGTCTGCACCTCAGCCAGCTCCATTCACAGCTTGCCACAGTACCACAAACCTCCAGTAACAATGCTGAGATGGGTTGAAGCACCTGCATGCATTGTGTTCCGTGGTAATCCAAGGCAGAGAGGTGAGCCCAGACAAACACAGGGAATAACATCCTAAATTGCTGCAGCTAGATTTGTTAGACTTCATCTGTTAGTTCCCTTAAATGCATGACCTTGGAAAAGCACTTGTTCTGGAAAAAGATTATTACTGATGCAGAGTTTCTCTGTTGCTTCTGCTGTGGCTTATAAGGTTTTCACTGCTCCAGGAAGAGGGCTAAATCTTCAGTCTCATTTTTGTTGTTTCTCATAGGATGCTGACTTACCTTTAAGTAACATACTGCTTGGCTTTGTGCATTCCTATCCTCCACAGGGAGGAAGGTGGAATGTTTTTTTTAAAAAAAAAACTAGGTGATTTTAAACTACTCAGTGACCCGCTTGTCCTTACAGATCAGCCGTGATACCACATGATACCTGGGAGCAGGCTATTAATTACTAGATTGCACTGTTAGCAGCACATGTGCTTTTGGTTCTCTTGCACGCCACCAGTTTTCATCTGATTCTTGTGGGAGTCTATAATGTAAAAATTCACTTGGTTGATTTTTAACCTCATGAGCCAATATCTCATTTGAGAGATAAACAGTGCCAGAATCTCACTAGAGAAGCTACGGTATGTCTTTCTCTCCAGAATTATATCAGTTTGTTGTGAGACAGATTTCTGAAGAGTCTCAAAGTTAATAAACCTTTTAAATACATTTTAGTAGCCATATTACAGGCTTAACATCTGTAAGAAGACAGGTTAATAAGGGAAAGACTTACCTGGCTGAGCACCAAAACATTGTTAGACACATACAATGCAGAGGCTGCTTCATGTATTTTTTTCCAAGAAAGGCAGTAATTGCTCAGCTGATCATATTTGTATTCCTCCTATTTGGTAGGAGGGAGGCAGGGGAGCTCTGGTCATCTCTGAACAAAGCCAAACATCTTCATTTCCTGAACTGTCAGTCTCCCTGTTTCAAAACCCAAACCATTAGTTGAGTGCATCACTTTGGGCAACTTCTTCAGTCCCATCTTCCTGCATCCCAAATGAGCAACCTATCCACAGGATACTCAGTTGATCCATACAAATGTGTTATTACCTGCTCGGTATCTTTTTTGTTATTGTAGAAGAGATGACATTAAGTTTACGGTGCTTGGTGATAATTTGTGCAACTAATTAAAGTCTGGGGTGAGTTGTACTTCTTTTTTTAAATGCTTAATCAGTCACAAAAATGCTACCTCCATTCATGAAAGCAAATGCTAAAATAAATAGCTTCTGATAATTTATGCTTTAAAATAATAAAAAGTCCAAGGAAGTTAAGTGTCAACCTAATGTTAACTTCGAATATAAAACAGTTTGCTGAAACCAGGAAGCAATTAAAACATACTGTTTTATAGAGTCCTTTATAGCAAGATAGTTTTTATAGGTCTATGTCTACTTTTATTTTGGAGGGTGAGCCACAGTTCAGTTTTGCCCAGGAAATAACAAATGGGACTAAGAACACATCAAGAATGCAGCTGTTTTCAGGAGGTAAGTGTGTGGTGGGATTTTTTGGTGGGAAAGAGGGAGTGAATAAATCCAGCATGAAAACCTTGCCTCTACTAATTCTTTAAGGAAAGGACTGCTCGCCTTTCATGGTCTCTAATGTATTCCCGTATATATATACTTGACACAGATACTGGCTCATCCAAAGTGTCCTTGCACAGAGGGTATGGTTCTCTTGCCCTTGTCACATGATGCTTAAGAGATGTGCTTTTCTTTACTACCAAAAAAATTAAATAATTGGCAACTGTGCTTCTCAAGAGATACATAAGAATAATGATAAGTGTGATTATGCTAATAAATATGAAAATCACACAGAAGCAGCAGGCCAGATATAATTCCTTTTCATTTTTCCCCTTTTAACACGTATCTCTTATCCACATAGGGAGCCAGTGTTTTCTATGAATTTATACTTTGAGTGTATGCTTTGCTTTATGGGACCCCTGCAGGAACAAAAGGGATTTGAAATTAAATCATACCTGGTATTGTAGCTGGATAGAATATTGCTGTGTTGGAAAGTGTTAGTGGCTTCTGTCAAGTGAGCCTGTGATCTCCAGGCCATTGTAGCTCTAGCTAGGGATGCTAAACACCCCTAAATCTGGCTAAGGGAAGGCTTGATTAAGGCCCTTTATACAAATGAAACAGTTGGAAAGATTAGGACTTTCCTTCACTAGCAGAAGGCTTCATGTTAGGGACTAATTAGAATTCTGGGTTCACCAACTACAGGTAGAGGTACAAGTGCTTGTTTGGCTTTAACAGGGAACAGAGGAAATGAAAAGACTCTAGGGCACAGAACAGACTGGGAAGGCAAACTTCACAATTGTGAGTGTGAATATCACCCAGGTTTGTTTTGTGTTTGGAGATACAGGACTGCATGTGTTTTCAGTTAGTCAGTAAAACTACATCAGAGAGCAGACTTGATTGCATCATTCCTTTCTCCTTTTAACAAAAGTGCTTCCTGGTTTCCTTTCACTGCCAGCACTAACATATCCCTTGGGCCAAACAGCATATGCAAATGGCAAAGCTTACTTACGAATTTTCAGACAATGAAAGAGCGTATAATTAATTAGAAATATGTATGCTGCTAGCAATTAGTCACTCAACATGAGATTTTTGGGGAACCCCTAATAATTATCACATAAAGTATTACAGGCTTTCAACACTTTCCATGCAATCAAAGCTTACTGAGTACAGTGCATTGTTCATATCTGAGACCCTTAGTAGAGAAAATATGGAAGGAAGAGTGTCTTATTTGCTTGTATACACTTCTGAAATTTCCTCCTTTAGAAGCTAGCACATCATATGCATTTAAAAAAATGTATCCTCTCTCAAAATCATTGCCATGTCCTAGTTTTTCAGTGGGACAGAGACATATGCCCTAACACTTAGAATGTCTTTTCCAAAATAACTCCTCGCCCACTTTCCTCCATAGCATGTGGATAACAGTCCAGACTAACAAAGACTAGTCCTTGTCCCCATTTGCTCTTTGTTGACTTTTCTCTCAGGCACGTGGTGTCAAAAGCTTCTGTAATTCCTCTTGGAGGCAACTTTACTTTGTTCCCATTGCTCTGGGAAAAAAAAAATCAAATAGGGTGACTAAAAAGAAAAATAGGAGCCAGCAGTCATTTTGAAAACATCTTTTGAAATGAAAGCAATTCTTCTTGAGCTTCCCTGTACAGAAAAAAAACTTAAAAAAATAAAACCCCAAAACTAGAACAGCAAGATTATACTCTGTTTTATTCCTCAATGACAACCTAAATAAGGAAAAAAAGAAATAGCTTTTTTTAAATAATTTTTTAAAAATCACATACTCTTGATTTAGTTCTATGTCTTTGTTATATATTATACATTATCAGCAGTATGTACTGTCAGGCTTGATTCTTTCTTGCTACATTGATTGGGAATTATTTTATATTTTTAGTTTAAAAGTTCATTAGACAATGTAGTCTACTGCTATTGGATATTGCTATTTACTTTTGTTCCTTATGTCCATTAAATCAGAGAGATACCTTATTTTCATTTACATCACCATTTCTTCCTAATTCCTTTCTTAGCAAATTGTTGTCATACCCAGACCTGCAAAGAATGGGGTCGTGCATGGACCTTAGTCAAGGCTACTATGAACTTTACAAACTTCTGTAGAGACATTCAGATAAAATTATTAACAGTATAGAAAATTATTAAGTAAATTTTACTGAGAAACTGAACCTTCTCCCTATATTTATTCTGAAGACTAGTCCAATTGTTATAGAATAGAACACATAAAAACCTCTATATAGTAAACATTCTTTTCCACTTCTTTGCTTCGCACTTGAGGTAAGTAGATCTAACTTAAAGCATTTCATGATGACACACATTTTCAGTTCCATTTCCAAACTGAAGCACAGGCCCCATCCATTATTGCCACGACTTTTTTAAATAATTCCAATTTCAAAATTCCACACATCCATTATTTAAAATAAGCATGGAAAAACATTAATTTCAGTTTCTTAACTTCCCGAAATACAATTTTTGTGGCCAGTTTGGGTACATTAAAGAAGAATCTAAATATATGGTTTTAGATGGCCACCCTTATTCTGCCCCAATAAATTCCCCAAGCAGCAGTCAGTGAGGTCATCAGAACCTGTCAGAAGACTTGTTGCTTCTAATTTCCATAATTCATAATCTATGGTAACTTAATTTTACCAAGATAATAACGTAAACTAAATCTTGCCAACTGACTTGTAAATGAAACAGATGCTACTGTTGTCCAATTCACTTACATGGACAACCTTTTAGCCCACAGCAATAGGAAGGCAAAGGACTGTAAGAACAAACTGGAGTCTGGCTGTTTGCAATGAATCAGCACAGGACACGAAGGCTGAATGGATGTCAGCAAACCTGTTATCCCCATAAGCTCTCTTTAATTTCCCATAAAAAAATCACTCGGTCAAATACGAATGAAGGGCAAAAATCAAGGCAAAATGACAATTCAGGACAACTGAAAGGATCAGAAAGAGTATTAAAAAGAAAAGGACTATAATGGAAAAGCCCAAGTATATGGATTAAAGCAAGTGTGTTACTTGCTACCTGTGTAAAGCATTGAGCCAGTTAAGTACAACCAATTGAAGTTTTTCTACTATTAAGTATAAGAATTAGTTCTTAATATTATAATTTTTACATCTTTAAATGGACTGATGGCATTTTTCAAACCTGAAGGAAAAGAATGACCTTTTACAGCCTACTGGCATAACATTGCTAATGACTGGCTTGTTCTAGAAATGTGTCCCATTGATTTTAATGGCACTACTCATGTGAACAGGTTTATATAAATGAACGCAAGTTTGAATATCTGAGTCTTAAATTAGAAAAGAACATAATGAGGCAAACAACAAGGAAAGTTAAATGAGCATTATAAAATATTTCAAGTTAATATTTTTTCCCTAATCTCATAATGTAAGGATAAGAAAGGAATCATCTGCTCTGCTAGAAATTTCAAACATAATTTTCTTTAAATAACAAATAGGCTGCTATTTAGAGTAAAGATTTTTTATACAAGCCAGAAGATTCAATGTTCTATTCATCTCAAGAATTTTGGAGAATATTTGTTTACTTCTTACATTTTGTATACTAACTTTTTTATTTAAATTGTCTTTCTGTTTTCACTCCCAACCTAGTTAAATAAAACAATTAAAATATGTTTGTATATATTTTAATAGCAGCTAGAAACATTTTTTTTCTTGTAAGAAAATATTGTCCCTGACATACTTCTTATGGGAACAAAAAGCAAAGGAGAAATTACAGCAGCTATAAATCAGTTTTGTGGTTTTGATAATTTAATACATTTTTCATGGCTTGCTCTCTCTGTCTGGCATCCTCATAACAACTCAGTTGGCATGCAGCTTTGCAATCTCATCTCTTTCCTCCACTCTCTTTTCCTTCCCAGTATCATATGCTTCAAAGGAGTTTAGATACCAAGAAGTGTTTTGCCAGGTGTACAAGCCAAAGGCTCATCTTTTAATCCCTTACATTTGCATGATCCAATTCTGCAGATTAAAAATTATTTCATTCTTGTATTGTATGGGCAGAGCAATGAATATTATTGTAGAGTTAGTGACTGTAAGTAGCTATGCTGATGAGCTAACTTAATCCTTTGGAAGGGGATAATAGGGTAATAAAGCATGAAGGAATAATCTTAGTCATGTCTCTCTGGTATTCTGACAATTGCACCCTGTTCTGAAGTAGTCTCATGCAAAGTCACCACAGAAAAAATGACTGTAGTCATCAACTGCATAGATGAGGGAAACATCCGTGTCTGTGTTGGTCATTTTAATGAGTCACAGGAGAAGAGAAAGTGGAGGAACAAATTAAAAACAACAGTATTTTTCTCCCTTCCCCCAACAGAAGAAATGAGAATAGTTACAATTTCATTTGCTTTTAAAGCACAGCACTTGAGTAATAAACGTCTCCTGCAAATGTGCTGAGCAAACACCTCCGCATTCATCAATATGCGGAAGCTGTTTATTGCCTCATAAACTTGGAAGCAAGTGATATTGTCTCTTAAATCAATGGTTGCGTGGACATTCTAGGCACTGTAACAGAATAGTACATCCAGGCAATGCTGATACTTAAATTAATGGTTCTAGTAATGACTGAAAGGTGCTCTGTCACTTCTAAAAAAGTTAGATATACATTAAAACTATGCCTAGGACACAACGTATATATGTTGTGACAGGGACGTGTGTATGTATGTGTCTTGCTATAGTTTTTATTACTGTTTATTACTTTGGAATAAAAACTTACTACTCCATGCAGCTTTGATTTAAATGTGGGTTGGGCTGCCAGTACTAATAGGGTCAAACTTGGTTTAAGCCTAGTTTATGCACAAACCCAGTTTCTAAATCTGTGGGAAAGATGGCTTGGCTTGTGTTAGCTTTATTAATTTTAAACCAGATTAAAGAACCAGTAATAATCTGAATTCCACGGTATCCATTATGTGAAAATTATTTATAAACTCTATGTAATTAGCTGACATTGCACTGTAAGTTTCTGATCTGCAGTGTCTCAAGCTGATCCTATCTTCTTTATCTGAAAGGAAGAGAATACACAGCTTGAAGGCATTTCTCCTGCTATGCAACTGTTAGTGTTCGAGGTACAAAGTCAGTGTAGGAGAAGCTGTGACAAGAATCAAGGAAGGACTGACTGATCAAGCACTTTCTGCTACTTGCAGTGTCTATATTGCAACAAGAAGGACTAATTGCTTCCTGAGCAACCGTAACTTTAATAACACCAGTGAAATGCAGCAGAATGTGAATTAGACTTCCACGTAAACTAGTCATCTTACTATGTGCCATGGGTCCCAGACAAACATGAGTAGCTTATGTTTTTCATGCTGTTGAGGAAAACTAATTTAGCAGCAGTATAGGTACACTTCCCCTTGTTGTTGTCACATCTTCTTAAGGCAATCACCCATGCTGCTAGAGCATCACCTGTTTTGCAGAAGAGTAGGACAAAGAAAAAATATTCCTTCTCAGCTCCTCTCATCTTTTACCCCAGAATGATTTACAATTACTAATGAAATACTAATACTATACTATAGTGGAGGTTTCCCATCTGCAGATTGTTCCAGGCAGATCCTACTTTGTGCATCTAAAGGACAACAGTACTCTACCTGAAATTATTTATTTATTTATTTATGGAGTATTTTCTCCTGGTAAAGTGCATTTCTGAAGATCTTATGTAGACATCTAGTACCACAGGTTTCACTTCTGCAAGTAACATTGTACTGCTGATGATGTCCCAGGAAAGTGCAGCATAAACTCCTTACCAAACCTACATACTTATTCTGATTTTAATCTTTAACTTTTAATCTTTAACAAGTGCTCTTTAAATTAGCCATGTCCATTGGAGCATTAGAATTGTTTCCAAATTAGCAAAATTTCCATATTTTGGGTAACTAAAGTCCTAAGTGGGCTTTCTTCAAATTTTGCAAAGCAAAATTCTGTTTTATTTAAGTGAAACTGCTAGCTGCAAAAGGATATATATATAAAACAGCTTACAATGAAAATAAAATAAAACTGTAATTTCTGGGTAAAGTCCACAGTCCAATTCAGATTTCAGATTTTTTTAATGACATCATTACTAGCATTCAAGCAGTCCTCAGAAAGAGTTTAAACCAGCTGAATAGCCTTATGTCAGTGTCTTACATATTGTTAAAGGGTAATAGTGAACAGAAAATTAAACACGCATATGTAACACGACACAGTCTTAATGAAGCGTAGCAAAATTTCAGGCTGCCTGTGTGAAAACTGTGCATCACTGAGATCTGTCTTAATAGCCCTCTCTGCGTAGTTCTGTTGTAGCCTGGATAGAATACTAGATATATTTTTGATTTATCATGTCACTAGAATGCAGCCAACAAACTAAAGCAAACCCAGAGAATGATAACAGGAAGATGAACTTGCATGGAAAAAAATAATGATCAAGTATAAGCAACTTAGGGAGAAAGTAACTGAGACGAAATATAACAAGTTTTAAATTTTTATAGGATGTAAATGCTAAGGAGAAAGAAAAATTACCTTATTTGTAAAGCAAAGGCAAAATCAAGTAAAGGACTTTAGGAGTAATGGAGGGTGATCCCTAAAGGAGAAGCAAAGGACCTATCTGGAATTTAAACTAGTTTTGAGAAGACAATAGAAAATTAATAAAAAATACTGTTCTCTGTTATCAGGATTTGGGTTTGGTCATGCAACTGCTTCTCTCTCTTGTTGCCTCTCAGAGAATGAAATAAGTGCTTTATTAGTGCTTTCTCACTACAGAGAAGAAAACAATACATTTCTATTGGCTCGTGAAGCAGCAGTCAAATATTTGTATTTCTTCTTGGAGAAGCATTGCAAGATATTTTGCAGGTGAAGTACAGCTTTTCACATGAGGAGAGGTGCCCCTGCTGTTGTCTTCTCATTCTGGACAAGGAACTCTCCAGTCAGGGTTCAGTTGTGGAACCCTTGAAATACAGAAGATGAGTGCTATAAATCTTGAATATTTAAGTATGTATGTTTGATACTTTCTGGAAACAAAATATATTTTATAGCTACAAAGTAAACAGATGCAAAGCTATGGTAATATTGTGCCAGATTCCCAAACACAACCACAGAATAGCTCTCTTTCCAGACATCCTGAGCCTCACTCTTTCCTGCCATAGCCCTCAGTTCAGCCTATTCGGTAGCAACAAATTCTGCTTTGCCTAGAATGGCTCCAAGTTCTCATTGCATCTATCCTCCTTTTCACTTCATCTGCAGTGCCTGATGATTTTGACTCTCATCTATTCCTTTTACAGTCTTATATGAATATGCTCTCTCATCCACCCTTTTAGCTCTAGTCCTTTCATGATCTTGCTCTATCTGTAGTTTCCCTATTACTCCTGCCCTAAATTGATCAGCTTTCTGTGTTTTCTCCTCTGGTGCTTTTTAAAACCATCTAAATTAGATACGTTCACACGTGCAACATTTCGTCAGCACCCTTTTAGCTGGAAAGTGGCTGCTCTACAGGAATTTAAGTGGATATATTGCCTTTGACTTGAGTGAGGCCAGGATTTCAATCTTACACTTCTCATATTTCTTGACTGTCTCAAAAGCAGGAAATTATGAAGTCCCTAGGAAGTACAAATGTAGTTATTTGTGCCATGTAAAATGTTGCCTGGTTATAAGACTATTACTTGCTTGGCTTTTCAGTACTACCAGAATACTTTGGCAGGCTTTCTGCAAAGGTTAACAAAAGTTAGATAAATAAGGGCCTGGTGCACTTAGATACTTTATCATTCTGTAATATGTCTTGCTATATCTGTGTATTCAGCCAGAAGAATGTTGGCCATGTTCCTGTCTCATTTCTAAATTCTGGCAAGCTAACAATAATCAAGGTATTCCTTTTAACAGGATTGATTTAAGGCTAAATGGGGCTCTCTACTCCTTGCAGCTTTGGGTCCTTCAAAAATCAGGGAACACTGAACTTGCTAATAGAACTAGTAGCACTGCAGTTTCTCCCTCACTACCCTTGTTTTCAATCCTTTTCCTGTATTCTTTATGAACTTTCCCTTTCATCCTTTTCCTTTAATATTTGTTACTCTAATTTTTTCTTCCTCATGCTTGAAGGATCTGTGACAGTCAGCCCTTTTTATCCTTGATGCCTGATTTCTGCTTTCTCTGGCCATAGCTACCATCATCTTACCTCTTTCTCTAACCTTGAAGGACAGACTAAGGGAGAGGAATAGAGTCAGTAGATGCTCAGTGTAAATTAATCAGAGAAAAGAAGAATGAGAGAGCATTAAACAAAAGCGGTTGAGAGCACCCAATGTAAGAGGAATAAAACTAACATCTAAAGAAAGAAAGCAAAGAGAAAAAGAAACAAAGAAGAAAAAAAAAAGAAAGATATGCAATATAAGCGGGGACTGTGATCAAAATTTATATAAAAGAATTGGTCGAACTTTATGCAAAGAAAAACAAACCCCGGGAAAAGTAGGAAAATCATGGAGACCCCTTGGCAAAAGAAATGGAGCAGGAGTAAAGAAAGAAAGAGGTAAGAAAATTAAAATTCAAAGTTGTTCCATTGCATTGTTTCATAATTAGATGGAACTGTTACATTCGCAAGATCCATACAAGGTAATAGACTTATATAAAATCATAAAGATTTAATTATTATTTATGCAAGACACATATAATTTTGTCCCTGATTCAACACAGCACTCGAGCACTGGGTTAATTCCCATGAAGTCAAGCAAAAATAAGTATTTTACTCAAAATGAGTCTAAGCTCCCTCCAGATTACTCAAGATGTGTTGGTTGAATACCCTGCACTGAGGGTTTGGGATTTATGTTGTTCAAACACAAGAGTTATCTCGAGGTTTCTCAGTGATTTTAGCAAAATAAGTGAATAGGAAAGGGCTTGCAGGAGAAGGTGGAGCTGGGCTGATAGCTGAGGGTACAACTTTCCGCTTATGTAGCCCCAGGGGGGCAAAGTTACTCTTGCCTTCTTCCTCCCAGCAGCACCTTTTACTCCAGTGTCTCCTAGATGGCCAATCTTGCTACCTAAAGCTCTGACATAGTCAAAGTAGATGGCATTTTACTGCTATGTGGTGTCCCCCACCACCTGCTGCTATAGACCAGCCCTGTGCAGTGCTACTGCCTTGCTTTCCTGTGTGCTCCCAGTCAGCTTTTGTTCCATAGGAAAGCTGTGCACCAGGTCGGACAGTCCCTGGTGCACTAGCACAGAATTGAAATTCACAGGATCCTTATCCAGCTGAGCACTAATATAGTGCTGAGTTTCATTTTCATCCTTATAGGAGTTCTAGTCCCTTCTTCACCCAACAACCTACTGGAGATGTCATTGCTTGATATTCCATCTCTGCATGTGCTCTGGGTCTACAGTACAAAGACCAACCAAGAAACTATTCAATATCCACAGTTATTCTGCACATAAAGTCCAAGGGTGATGAGGGAGCTGGTGGAAGAGCTCACCAAGCCGCTCTCCATCATCTACCAGCAGTCCTGACTCACTGGGGAGGTCTCAGATGATTGGAAGTTGGTGAATGTCACATCGATCCACAAAAAGGGCTGCAAGGAGGACCCAGGAAACTACAGGCCAGTCAACCTGACCCCAGTGCCTGGCAAGGTTATGGAGCAGATCATCCTAAATGCAATCACACAGCACCTACAGGATGGACAAGGAATCAGACCCAGCCAGTATGGGTTTAGGAAGGGCAGGTCCTGTCTGACCAACCTGATCTCCTTTTATGATCAGGTGACCCACCTGGTGGATGAGGGGAAGGCTGTGGATGTGGATTATCTGGACTTCAGCAAAGCTTTTGACACCATCTCCCATAGCATTCTCCTGAAAAAGCTGGCAGCCCACGGCTTGGACAGGGGCACTCTCTGCTGGGTTAGGAAGTGGCTGGAGGGCCGAGCCCAAAGAGTGATGGTGAACGGTGCTGCATCCAGTTGGCAGCCGGTCACTAGTGGTGTCCCCCGGGGATCAGTGTTGGGCCCAGTTCTATTTAATATTTTTATTGATAATCTGGATGAGGGGATTGAGTCCACCATCAGCAAATTTGCAGATGACACTAAGTAGAGGGGGAGTGTCGATCAGCTGGAAGGCAGGAGGGCTCTGGACAAGGTGGAGAGTTGGGCTGATTCCAACGGGATGAAGTTCAACAAGGCCAAGTGCCGGGTCCTGCACTTTGGTCACAACAATCTCATGCAGTGCTACAGGCTGGGGACAGAGTAGCTGGAGAGCAGCCAGGAAGAAAGGGACCTGGGAGCTTGGATTGACAGGAAGCTGAACATGAGCCAGCTGGCATCCTGGCCTGGATCAGGAACAGGGTGGCCAGCAGGTCCAGGGAAGTGATTCTTCCCCTGTACTCAGCGCTGGTGAGGCCACACCTGGACTACTGTGTCCAGTTGTGGGCCCCTCAGTTCAGGAAGGATATTGAGGTGCTGGAGCAGGTCCAGAGAAGAGCAACAAGGCTGGTGAAGGGACTCAAGCACAAGTCCTATGAGGAGAGGCTGAGGGAGCTGGGGTTGTTCAGCCTGGAGAAGAGGAGGCTCAGGGGAGACCTCATCACTCTCTACAACTCCCTGAAAGGAGGTTTGTAGCCAGGTGGGGGTTGGTCTCTTCTCCCAGGCAGCTATCAATAAGACAAGAGGGCATGGTCTTAAGCTCTACCAGGGAAGGTTTAGGTTAGATATTAGTAAGAAATTCTTTACAGAGAGCGTAATCAGGCATTGGAATGGGCTGCCCAGGGAAGTGGTGGATTCTCCGTCCCTGGAGATTTTTAAGATGAGACTGGATATGGCACTTAGTGCCATGGTCTAGTAACCATGGTGGTAGTGGATCAAGGGTTGGACTTGATGATCTCAGAGGTCCCTTCCAACCCAGCTAATTCCATGATTCCATGATTCTATATTCTGTATTTTAGGAATTGGTACCTTCTTTACTCAGGTATGATTTGGTTTTTCAGGCTGGGTTGAGCAGAGGTAGGAGTTGTTTTTGGCTGTGATGAAGTTGCAATCACAATAAAAGTGAATAAATGAAATTCCATCTATTCACAGTCCACCCCAAAAGGCATCAAATAAGGGACTCCACAGAAAAGTTCATGCACTAAACCTCACAAACACCTCAGCATAAGCATTTCTAAGAAATCTGGAAATGAGTCACATAATATATGCCCTGGTTACCGCCTCGTCACACAGTGTTCACATCAACCTCTACCAGAATTGAGGGTCACTCTGTCCTCTGAATATCAAGTCAGTATTTTCTTCCTATTCTCAAGCAAAAAGAGGGTCAATTTTACCCACTGGTCACTAGATGACTACCTGGAAAAACTGAAGCTGTCTTGGACACAAATGCATCAGAAGTTTTCAGGAGCTTTCACTTTCAATTGAGCAGAAAGGAAGTTTTTCAATAGGCAACAAGGGAGATAAGAAATCTTCTAATAAAGATTTCAGTTTTCAGTGAAATAGGCATCCACGCTGGCAGGAAGCAGGTTGAAGGCATACTGGCAGAAGATAAATCCTCCAGCTCCACTTTCTTTATCCCATCTCTGTATCACAATACACTGAGTTGTCATCTGCCATTTGTGTATTCATTCCAATTCTTTCTGCCTTGTTATTCTGTCAATTTCTTAATCTATTTACACTGACTTTATTTTCAGTGTGTCTATTGTGACAGCAAATCCTAGAATTGCCTTGGGTGTTGTCTGAATATGGCCATTATCAAATCATAATGTCTACTCAGATGAGGAACTGTAAAGGCCCTAGGCATCAGTAGGAGTCCTTAACAGCTGCTTGCAGTTTAGACCTGCATATCAATTCCCACCTTGGAGGATCTGCTGAAGTGAATAGGCACTATGTGTATTAAAATTTGGATTAGTGGCTCAACCAAAACATTCACTTTCCCTCCCTCTCTCTCTTTCCCACTGTCTCTCTTTTTTCACATTAATAAACTTGCTATCTCCATCTTTTGTTGGTAAACTATATAAAAATGCAAATGATCCAGAATCCAATTAATTTCTGGAAGGTTGCAGCTGTTTTGGGCCCTATTCACAAAGACATGTGGTGTGCGTGCGTGCGTGTGTGTGTATGCGTGTGTATGCATCTGATTGCTAAGAAAATCAGGCCTTATTATTGAAGCCTTGACTCTCAAAATTTGAGCTATTGTTCATTGACAGTGCTGATGCAAACAGATAATTTCCAAATTGTATTCCACGTTTATTAAAGTGGTAGAAAATGTGACTAATTTCAGACAAAGCTGAGAAAAGGTGGAGCTTGAGAGCTGAAATAGGAGATCTGGGAAATCTGTTTCTATTACAACAAAGAAAAGTTTATCTAATATCTCAAAAAGCATTAATTACTGTGAGGCACAGGCAAATACATTGTGGATTTCTTCATTGGTTTTGTCATTCTTCATTGCTTTATTCTACTACTGTGAGTTGTTTGGCTTCATTTTGTGTTTTGGTTTTAAGGTTTGGGGGGTTTTTTTTGCTTATAGCTAATGTGTAGTTATGAAATTGAGACCACTCTGGGAATATTTTTTATTACCCCAGCTCAGCCTTTGAACAGAAATTTATCAGGGCCAGACAGTTTGAAGCAACATATATAATTGTTTCCATCACTGACTGAATTTGGGCAAGACACTTAGGTCTGATTTTTTAATCTATATTTTTATATTAAGGGGCATTTATGGCTGCCCAGTTTGCACCTCCAGCTGAAGCAACAAACATCAAAACACACAAAACTAACAACATTTTGAGCAAGCAGGTCTTGATCTCCTGTGTATCTGTTCCCCCACATTAACATGT